>NC_140590.1:996390789-996990789 GCF_964204655.1 Triturus cristatus
AAAAGGGGTAGCAGGTATATGGGTTGTGAGGTCAGGAACCAGTTGATGTTTAGAAAAGAAATATTGGAAATAATTAAAAATATATCTATATTCCTTTGCAAAGGAATCAGGGAACTGATAATGTCAAGTCAAAGAAAGCTTTATTCGACTGATGTTTTAATAGTCATAAAAGCACATTAAAAAAGACAATAAGACATGTTATCACGATATTAAACAATTTCTAAAAACCATGATCTTATAGAAACATTATCAGATGTTATTAAAGCAACAGCCATAGAATCATAAAAACATCAAAAAGGCTCTTTATGTTAGACTTCATTTGTTAAATATGACTTCCTTTGGAAGAGTACCTTCTTAAAAACATAGCTATGCACCAGGCAGTTTGTTAGTTCTCCAATATCTGAGTCTAATTAATGCAGGGCGGCATTGCTGCATGCCCCTGTGATTTTAAAAATGGTAAAATCCATGCTTTCCTCAACACAACATAAAATGTACAAAATAAAATCCAAATGAATTGTGGACTTGGTAGAAAGATTGTCCCATGGACACAGAGGCAGTTACCGTGACCAGTCATTGGTTTGCGGAAGGGTCACGAGTCTATGGACAATATTCAATCTAAACCAGGTCAATAACCGTCTGTCAAAGCTACCCAGTACAAATGTGAGGTAAGGTTATATGTGTGGCAGTTACAATTACCTGATGTTGCCTTAACACTGGGTTTTAAAAGTTCTCCTGACATTCTTACTATACCCAATGATTCAAGACACTCCTTTTTTAAGGCCTTTCTAGAAATCGCCTGTAAGGCAGTAGGGTCAGTAAAGTATTCTCGGTGCCCAGTATCCTTCATAATATCCCAGATATATTTTATCCAGGGCATCTTTAAGACCCCTTCCAGTTTAAGGCAGTACTGTATGATTTCCCTATTTAGCTTTAGCTGATCCTTTGACCAGATCCTATGCCATAAGAGGGCTGGTTCTAATTTAATAAGGGCTAAGATGTAAGGAAGACCTAATTCTTCCTGACAGGCAAAAGAAGGTGTACTAGGTGGCACCGATAGTAAATATCTCAAAAAAGAATTTTCAACAATTTGTATGGGGAGGGTATTAGTGAAACCTCATACTCCCCCCATACATTGCATTAGCGGTGCACTTGGCCTTATAGATTTGAATAAACTCGCCTGGGGGCTTCCTGCCTAAATTTCTTGACAATGACACCACTGCAGCCGTAGTCTTGATGACTGACAGTTTTTTTGCGAGAAAAGCTTGTACCCACAAGTCCCCTTGGTTAAATAAAATACCTAGGTAGGAAAAACTTTTTGTTTGAGCTAATATTTGACCATCCATGAACATAGTTTTCATTCTTTGTACCCCACAGCCACAACTCATAGTAAAGGTCTTAGAAATATTAGTGCTAAGCCCCAGGTCTTTCATAAAAACATTAAAATTATCTAGAACCTTCTGAAGTCCTATTTAGGTTCTACACATTAAAACTGCGTCATACGCGTAAAGGAGCGCAGGTATGGGACGTCCATTCACAGTAGGGAAATCTTGATTATTCAGAAGGAGAGTTTGGCACATACCATAAGTGTACAAATTAAAAAGGAAGGGGGCCAGGACACAACCTTGCCGCACCCCCTTCTTAACAGGGAAAGCAGGACTGAGCTTGCATGCCAACCAAAAGCGCACACTCGCCGATGCATCTTTATACAGGTGCCTTAAAAAGAAAATAATGTGAGGATCAACCCTGACTGCTCCAAGGACCTCACAGAGCCTATCATGTCTTACTGAGTGGAAGGGCGCGGTAAGGTCAACGAACGCCAAATAAAAGCGTCCTTTCTTGACTCGCATTTATTTACCAACCAGTAAGGACAGATTTAGGCTCTGTTCGATGGTCCCAAGGCCTTCTCTAAAACCGTACTGAATGTCTGAAAGGACTGAGTTTTCTTCTGCCCAGGCTTGCAGACGTTCCAGAATAACCCGTCCTACAACCTTAGCCATCAAGTCTATTAAAGAGATCGGCCTGTAGCATCCGGGATCATCTCGGTCCCCTTTTTAAAAAATTGGAACTATGATGGATTCCGCCCAAGTTTTAGGTAATGGGGCCATGAAGCTTGCATTAATCACCTGGTTATAATGGGGCCCCAGAGTAAGGTATTTGACTTAGAGAGATCCAAGGGTACTCCGTCAGGGCCAGACGCCTTACCGCTCTGACTCGCTGACAGAGCTCTTTTCACTTCCTCCAGGGTAAACTGTAAATCTGCATAGTCAGTTGGCGCCCCTGGCATATCAGTAACTTGGGGATGGGGATTCATCTGCCCATTATATACTTTGAAGAAGTGGTTAATCCATTGCTCCTTCGATATGGCGATTTCTATTGGGGGGCCGCCCACAGATTGTAGAAAAGGGGCTTTTACCGCTCTTCAGAAGGCAGCACTATCTTTCAATTGTGCTGCGCTACGAAGGGATTCCCATGCTTCCCTTTTCTGGGTGCCTCTTTTTTCATTGAGAGCCCATCTATACTCGTGTCTCGCCTGTCTTACCTTGACAAGGTTTCTAGGTTGCTTATGCAGTTCCAATTTTAGATTAGTGAGTGCGCGTGTACATTTTGTGGTAAACCCTCCCTGTTTTCTAACCTTATTACTCATTTGCACAAATATTAAATCTGTCACCCCCGCCACAATTTGCTGAAAACACAATAGAATGCTATCTTTGGGGGTTAATCTACTAAAGCAGTTTTCAATGGCTGTTTTGCATTTTGTTACCAGTTGTTTTGTGATGGCTTCAGGGTCGACCTTTGACCACCGCAAGGTGTATCCATTAATTCTATTGAGTGCTACTTTCCCCCCATTACTGCAACATTATCTGTTCTAGCGAGCCCATGTGATGGCAAGTTGACCTCTAGCCTTAAAGGAAAGTGGTCACTCATGGGGTTATCCACCACCTTGAAAGAATGCAGCCTGTGTGTGTGGTTAAGTGAGACCAAAATATAATCTTTAGTGGAGGATAGACCTCTTCCATTAAATGTCGAGGGCATAGGAAAAAGTCTAGCCACTAGGTCATTCACGAAGCCAAGCTTCATGCTCACAGTCAACTCATTAAACAGGTCCCCTATCACTGAATGACAAAAGTGTGTACTACATGTGCTCTCATCATCAATATTACCACAGATCCTACTATCATCATGAGCACAGGGCGCACAATTAAATTCGCCCCCACAGATTATCATGGTTTCTTTTCCGCTAGCATTAACAAATGAATTAAGTTCACTACCCAGTTTTCGGACAACATTACCAAAGTTATCTGGGGGGATGTTATTGTCAAAATTAACCAAGATAATACATAGGGTCAGATTTTGATGGATTTTTACTAGCTGATAGTCAATCAATCAATCAAAGCATTTATATAGCGCACTACTCACCCAGAGGGTCTCAAGGCGCTGGGGGAGGGGGTCCGCTACTGCTCGAACAGCCAGGTCTTGAGTTGCTTCCTGAAGTCAGGCGGAGGTGGGTCGGGAGGGAGTTCCATGTCTTGGCGGCGAGGTAGGAGAAGGACCGTCCCCCTGTGGTGGCTCTTCGGATGCGGGGGACAGCAGCGAGGGCGTGGCCGGTCGATCGAAGCTGGCGTTTGGAGCGTAGAAGTTGAGGCGGCTGTTGAGGTATCCTGGGCCTTGGTTGTGTAGGGCTTTGTGTGCGTGGGTGAGGAGTCGGAAGGTGATTCTCTTGTTGACCGGGAGCCAGTGCAGGTCTCTCAGGTGTCCGGAGATGTGGCTGCGACGGGGGATGTCCAGGATGAGTCGTGCTGAGGCGTTCTGGATTCGCTGGAGTCTCTTCTGGAGTTTGGCGGTGGTTCCGGCGTAGAGGGAGTTGCCGTAGTCCAGACGGCTGGTGACGAGGGCCTGGGTGACCGTCTTCCTGGTCTCGGTGGGGATCCACCGGAAGATCTTACGTAGCATGCGCAGGATGTTGAAGCACGACGAGGAGACGGCGTTGACTTGTCTGGTCATGGAGAGGGAGGAGTCCAGGATGAAGCCCAGGTTGTGTGTGTGGTCTGTTGGTTTGGGTGCGCTGCCTAGGGCGGGGGGCCACCAGGAGTCGTCCCAGGCAGAGGGTGAGGATCCCAGGATGAGGACTTCCGTCTTGTCCGAGTTCAGTTTCAGGCGGCTGTTCTTCATCCATTCGGCTACTTCTTTCATCCCTTTGTGAAGGTTGGCTCTGGCGGTGGCGGGGTCGTTGGTGAGGGAGAGAATCAGCTGGGTGTCGTCGGCGTAGGAGATGATATTGAGGTTGTGCTGGCGTGCGATGTCTGCGAGGGGGCTCATGTAGACGTTGAAGAGGGTTGGACTGAGCGAGGAGCCTTGAGGAACGCCGCAGATGACTTCAGTGGCTTCAGATCTGAACGGGGGGAGGCGGACTCTCTGTGCCCTTCCGGCGAGGAAGGAGATGATCCACTCCAGTGCCTTCTCCTGGATTCCGACGTTGCTGAGTCGCTGCACTAGTGTATGGTGGCAGACAGTGTCGAAGGCCGCGGAGAGGTCTAGGAGGATGAGGGCTGCTGTTTCTCCGTTGTCAAGCAGTGCTCGGATGTCATCGGTGGCTGCGATCAGGGCGGTCTCGTGCTGTGGTTGGCCCGGAAGCCAGACTGCGAGAGGTCGAGAGAACCATTCGTCTCGAGGAAGGCGGCCAGCTGTTTGTTGACGGTCTTCTCGATGACTTTTGCAGGAAACGGGAGCAGCGAGATGGGGCGGTAGTTCTTGAGGTCGGTGGGGTCAGCTGATGGCTTCTTTAGTAGAGCGCTGAGTTCGGCGTGCTTCCAGCTCTCCGGGAAGGTAGCGGTGTCGAAGGAGGTGTTGATGATGTCCCGCAGGTGGGGTGCGATTACAGCGTTGGCCTTGTTGAAGACGTGGTGAGGGCAGGGGTCGGTAGGAGATCCGGAGTGGATGGAGTTCATCGTGCGGACGGTGTCTTCGGTGCTGATCGGGGTCCAGGCGCGGAGGGTGGTGGTGGGGGGCGGTGGTTCGGTCGTGGCGTGCGTCGTTGAGTGCTGAAGCTGTTGTGTATGTCCGCGATCTTGTTGTGGAAGTAGGAGGCGAGGGAGTTGCAGAGGTCTTGCGAAGGGGTGATGTCGTTGTTTCCGGCGTTGGGGTTGGAGAGCTCTTTAACGATGTTGAAGAGTTCCTTGCTGTTGTGTGCGTTGTTGTCCAGTCGTTCCTTGAATGCAGTTTTCTTGGTGGCGTGGATCCGTTGGTGGTGTTTTCGGGTGGCGAGTTTGAGGGCAGTCATGTTGTCCGGTGTTGGGTCTCTGCGCCAGGCTCTCTCGAGGGCTCGGCAGTTCTTCTTGGAGCTCTTGAGTTCGTCGGTGAACCATGGGGCTTTCTTGCTGCCGGGTCTGCTAGGCGGGGTCTTCAGAGGGGCGAGGTCGTCTGCGCAGTTGCTGATCCACTTCGCGAGGTTGGTGGCCGCCTGGCTTGGGTTCGTTGCGCTGGTGGGAGGGTTCCTGCTCAGGGAGGTCACGAGCTGGTCGGCTGTGATCTTGTTCCAACTTCTGCGTACAACCTGTTGCTGGTGGTGGTGGATCGTGGTCCTTCTGAAGCTGAAGTGGACGCAGCTGTGGTCCATCCAGTGGAGTCCGGTGGCGTGGCTGAAGGCGATGTCCTTGCTGGATGAGAAGACGGGGTCGAGTGTGTGTCCTGCGTAGTGGGTGGGGGTGGTGACCAGCTGCTTGAGTCCCAGGTTTGCGAGGTTGTCCAGCAGGGCGGTGGTGTTGCGGTCGTTGTTGTTCTCCAGGTGGAAGTTGAGGTCCCCGAGGAGGATGTAGTCAGCGGAGAGGAGGGCGTGCGGGCTGATGAAGTCGGCGATGTCTTCGCTGAATTGTGTGCGTGGTCCCAGGGGTCTGTAGATGAGGGTGCCTCTGAGGGTGGTCTTGGGGTTGATGTGGACCTGGAAGTGCAGGTGCTCGGCGGGTGCGAGGGTGTCGTCGGTGTTGGTCGTGATGCGGATGGTGTTCCTGTGGATGATGGTGATGCTTCCTCCGGTCTGGTTGATGCGGTCCCTTCAGATGATCTTGTAGCCGTCTGGGATGGCGATGGCGATGTCGGGCACTGAAGAGGCGTTCATCCAGGTTTCCGTGAAGAAGGCGACGTCTGGTGAGGTTGTGTCGAGCAGGTTCCAGAGCTCGATGGCGTGTCTGTGGACGGAGCGGGTGTTGAGCAGGATGCATTTCAGGTGGCTGCTGCTGTTGCTCGTCTTGGTCTTGGTTGGTGCTGGAGTAGTGCTGGTCCGGATGCAGGTGAACTTGCAGGCGTTGCAGCAGAAGGGTCCGTGGGTGCGTCTCGGGGTGGCTCGGTAGCATCCTGGGATTCGGCCGGCATTGAGTGCGTTGAGGGTGGCGGCGTCGTATGTCCGGCAGGAGGGCTGGGGTCTGCGGGGGCCAGGGGTCCTGGCGCTGGGCGCGGGCCAGGCGCGGACGGGCGCAGACGGGCTTACCTTTTGCGCACCTTCGGCGCTCAATCGGTGCTCCTGCTGCGCACGTCCGCTGCGCGGTCGCTCTGGGGGCGTCATAAGAAGGGGGACGAGAGGGCGGGTCAGCTGGGCGGCGGGAGCGGCTCAGCCAATGGGCCGGTGGTGGGCGGGGCCTGTGGCGAGCTGCGGCGGGAAACTGGCGAGCGGGCGGCTCTGCGGCAAGGCTGGCAGGCAGGAGCAGGAGGCGGCAGGAGGAGCAAGGGGGTGACCCGGCCTGGTGAGAGGCGCAGCGGTAGTATCTGTTCCTAAGTATTAGATCTATTTTTCCCAAAGCAAGTTTATTTGAAATATACACACAAAGCCCACCCTTATCTCTACCCCCTCGATCTTAAACCGCTGGTGTGTGGAGGGTTTTAAATCCATTAATATGAATTGGTTCTCTGGTTTCCAGGAATCATAATATGTCCTGGTCAGAGATAAAATTACACCATGGTTGACTGTGTATCTTACTAAGCAGCCCTGCAATGTTCCAGGAAATTATCTTGCATGGAAAACAATCACCGCAGGGAGTACTTCTCAGGGGGGACAGTCTAAGAGGGGCAGGGCTACCAGTATGGGATGGTGCTTGGGCCGGGGTTGATGGTTCACTTAAATCCAGTCAGTTGGCTGGGGAGCTACTTGTGGTACATAACTCAGGGGGTTCCCTCACGTTTATCATATGAGGTGACATGAGATCTATGGTCTCTTGTACTACCGTACGATCAATAGGTATTACTGCGATCGTGTTGCCCCTTGAGGTACCCGCGTCAGCAACTGGACACCCATTTAATGACTTCAGTCAGTCATTATCATCTAAGGTATTGAGAACATCATAGTAGTTATTCACTGGGATGGCATATCTATGTTGGCTCCACCCCCCGCCTCTGTCCATCCCTGGTAAGAACTGTGTAGGACCGAGTGGCTTGTAGAAATAACCCAGTGGTAGAATGTTGATCCCCATTTGTTCTATTGACCAGTTACCCACCCTATCTAGTATTGTTTGAACTAGATCTGGTGACCCAAATGTTAATACTACACAGTCACCCTCTAGTGACTTTTTATATCTTCCTAGCCAGCCGATCAGTCTGACCATCTTAAACTCTGAAAAGAGCAGGTTTGATAATCCTGTCCTTGCATTTATCACATGCAACAATTTATTTTTCAGTGCGGACTAATGTTCCCTGACTCTGTGTGGCAACGAAGGGACGTTGGCCAACGCGATGGTGTAGGGTGTTGCTTCTGGAGGGAGATGTAATGTGTTTAGGCCGGGCGAGTCTCTCAATGGCTGGTTTTGTTGTTTTAGGATGCTTTGTGACTGGGCTTCCTCTCTACGTGCGCAATTAAGCCTATAAGGGGGGTTCCTTTTGAATGTTAAACAGTCGTTCTTGAATGGTGCTTGGGGCCTGTGCTGTGTCTTGTGGCCTACCCAAGTGGGGGATCTGATGGAGCAATTTGATGTGCTTCCACTAAGCCGGGGCCAAAAGTACCAGACTGTATAATCATAGAGCCACCGATCCTGTTAGACAGGACGGGCTTAGTTCTACATTGAATGTGCTAGTCAGGTGTGGCTGAAGAGGCTGAGTACTCATCTGACTCATCTGGCTCGGCTGATTTGTGTAAACACTACCTGCAAGCTTTTCTAATTTATCTATGCTCGCTTCCAGTCTGGATAACTTTTGTATCAGCGTGTTCAATAAAACTGGGACAACTTCCCCCAGTTTTGTCCAGGACTCCCCGCTGTCATGAATCTGCAGAGGGGATAGAGTTATTGGGGTAGATTCCTTATTAGCAGTGCTAATAGCTGGAGAATTCCCCTCCTCCTCCATAATTTTAATTTTGCAACCTCTTTTTGGTAGGGGATGTGATTGCCTGTTAGAGCCCTGCCCTTTTCTTGGAATGGATTAAGGGACTGCTCCCCTGATTAATTTAACGTTTTTTGGTCTCTGGTAATTACTTTAGGCTGAGTTGCTATGTTGCTTGTCTTTGGGGCATCATTAGGTTCAGGTACCAGATTGAGCCATTCATTAGTCAAAGAGGAACTATGTTGGGAGTTATTAAGGTCTACAGGGCCAAACATTGCAGGCTGACTTAAGGGGAGTAGTGGCTCTAATGATAGTCTTCGCTCGGTAAGTGCAATTTCATGAATAAGGGCTGACTCTGCCCTCAACAGAACTGCATCCAGAGTCCCCACCACTCCCTGGCCTGTTAATGATTTCCGTTTGTTTAATGTTTTCTGTGCCATTTTCCTCTATTGATATTCGTTGTAGCAGCAATAATATACCCTCGTTCCTTAGTCCTAAAGTTCAGATTAAGGTTCATGAAAGTCCGGGTCGCAGGATGAAAATGGTGTGGCCCGACCTCTTTCGGCCTCTGACGGGCGCAGACGGGCTGCGGGAGCCCGCACCACCAGGCGCGTTAGAGTGATGACAGCGGCTCCTGCCGCTAAGACTGCTGGAAGCTGAAGTCCACTGGCACCGTAGGTACTGCCCGCCAACACCACCAACACCAAAAGCACAGAAGCGGGTCCCACGCTGAAGGAGCCCGCGCCGATTTTTAAAGCGCCTCCTGGCACGTTGGAGTGATGACGGCGGCTCCTGCCACTAAGACTGCTGGAAGCTGAAGTCCACGGGCACCGTAGGTACTGCCTGCCAACACTACCAAAAGCACAGAAGCGGGTTTAGGAGATAGCTGCTCAAAACTAGGGGATAACGAACTTAAAAATTATTCCGCAATGTAACTTGCACAATACATTTAAGAACCTTTGAACATTTGCTGGTCATGTTCTATAAATACTGGTTCTTAGTTACATATGTTATGTGAATTTTCCCATGTTAAAATATTTTGGTCTTTAGTTTGGTCGATTGGCCCATGTCACAAAGGTAAACTTAGACGTTTGGTTTAAACTTAGACCAAACATCTTAGTTAACAGCTTTGGGAATTCACAAAGAGCATTTACGAGTACTAGATTTATGTCCACACTCAGGGTAAAGGCCCACCCCGGATGCGGACATAAAGATAGTACTCTTAAATGCCCTTTGTGATTGCCCAAATTCATAAACTTAGACATTTGGTTTAGGTTTAGACCAAACGTCTAGGTTTACCTTTGTAAATCGGACCAATTGACCAAACTAAAGACCAAAAGATTTTAACATGAGAAAATTCACATAACATATGTAACTAAGAACCAGTATTTATAGAACATGACCAGCATAATGGGGAAACAGATGGGTCAAACTTAGGAACAGATTCTTGAGTAATAACAGCTCTATTATAAAGGGAAAAAACTGCCTGTGTGATGCAGGCAGCTTTGAAGGTAGTGAATATCTTAAGCCAAATCCTATCCCAAAAGGATGGTGGAAAAGAGAGAGTTAAATCAGTTTCCCATCTCAATTCCAGAGTACTTTTAATTCTATGAAAAGTAGTGGATAGCAGTGTTTTATTTATGTATGCAGTCTTGGGAAAGGTGTCTTGTAAAATAGTGTCAAAAGGGGTAGTAGGTATATGTGTTGTGAGGTCAGGAACCAGTTGATATTTATAAAAGAAATATTGGAAATAATTAAAAATGTATCTATATTCCTTTGCAAAGGAATCAGGGAACTGATAATGTAATTTTAGGAACTCAAAAGTTACAGTAAAACTATTATCAAAAAATCGATGAGCGAACTTAGTACCTTTCTCCTTCCAGTGTTTAAAGTGAAAGGATCTATAACGTATTTTTAAGGAATGTATTGTACCAGTTTGAGGAGTACAAAAAGTGTTGTTGAAAGGTAAGTTTAGCAAAAAATACTTTGTGGAGTAAAAAGTGTGAATCTTTTAAATTTGGGTAGCAAGATATCAAGGTACAATTTGACATATGGACAAAATCTTTAACGGAGAAGTTATGCAATAGAGAATGTTTAAATTCAATCCACGATGAGTGGTGAAGCTTAAAATTTGGAAATTGAACACGTCCTTCACATTTTGGACACTTACGTTTAGAGAGGGCAATACGTGGATGTTTATTATTTCATAAGAATTTCGAGCAAATTGAGTCAACTTGTTTAAAGACTGGTAATTGGAGACTTTAAAGGGTAGCATAGAAATGGTACAACGAATCTATGGAACAAACATCATTGTTATAGTATCAAGTCATCCCCGCCATGATAAATGCAATGGAGACCAAGATAGGAGTAATGCTAGTAATCTGGATCTCAACATGGTGAAGCTGTGACAGGTGACAAAGTGTATCCTGAATATGAGGAGAGAACCAAGCTCCAAGATACTTGATTTTAGAGGGGCACCAAGTGAAATTAGTATTAGCAGACATATGCTGATATCAGAGGGACTTCAGTGTTAAGATTTCAGTTTTAGTAAAGTTAAGTTTATATCCTGAGATACTAGAGCATTATGAGATTTCTTGTAAAAAAAGGATGTAAGAATGTCAAGGGATTAGACATATAAATTAAAATTCCATCTGCACAAGCAGACAATTTAACTTCCAGCGAGCCGTGTTTAAAGCCAGATATACGCTCATTACAATGAATGCGTTCCAGAAACGGTTCTAAGCAAAGGACAAATAATAAAGTAGACAGGGGATATCCCTGTGTAGTACCTCTGTGCAGGTCAAAGTAAGTGGAAAAACAGCCATTGCCAAAAACACTGGCATGAGAATTAGAATATAATAATTAAATAAAAGAGAAAAATCTTGGTCCGAAACCGAACCATTGCGGAGGGCTAAATAAAAATTGCAACTTAATGTAGTCAAAAGCTTTTTCAGCATCCAACGAGAGGGCTGCAAAAGGACTATCAGATTTCCCAGTTAGGCTTATGATACTGGAAAACATTTTAGCATTTTCTGCAGCTAGTCTACCCTTGATAAAACCAGAGTGGTTGGGTTTAACAAGAAGGGGAATCACAGCTTCAATGTGGGAGGATATAATTTTGCCAAAGATCTTGTAATCATAGTTAATAAGGGAAATAGGCCTACAATGTTTACATAATTTTGGGTCTTTGTCCAGTAGCGGCCCATGGAGGGATTGCTGCGGGGTGGTGAGGTGGGGTGGGGAGGAGCAGGGTGGGAGTAGTAAACTACGGAATAGGGTCCAACGGAGGTAAGTAAACAAATAAATAAATAAAACTAATTTTGTTGCGTGCACTGCATTGCATTTGGCAATGCAGCGCGCGCAACGAAATTTGTTCCGCTACTGTCTTTGTCCTGTTTGGGCATAATGACTATCAAAGCTTCAAAAAAGGATTCACTAACCTTAAATTCAGAGACAAAAGAGTTAAAAAGTTCTAGTAATTTGAGAGCAAAAATTGAGGGAAAGGACAAAATAGGTTTATTAGAGAACCCATCAGGGCCTGGAGCTTTTGTTTTTTTCAAAGATTCGATTGCCTCCAGAATCTCTCGAATCCTCATATCCACTTCCAATTCATCAAATTTGTCTGTAATGGATAGAGCTTTAGGAAGGCCATCGAAGACATTTTTTATGTTAGGTGCAGAGGGTGTAGTATCATCAGTGTATACTGCCTTATAAAAGGATTGGAAGGTGGTGGAAACATTAGTATTGGAGATTGCTGTGGACTTATCAAGCACATTGATAATAAGTACCAACACTTTTACATTCTATTTTTATTTTTCAATAGTTTGCAAGCATTTTACCGGCTTTATTCTGACCCCCAAGGAATTTAGATTTAATTTTAAGTAAAATATTACAGGCATCAGCGATAGAATTTTATTAAGGTCTGATTTAGCTTTGATCAAATCTTGTAATACAGAAGGAGATCTAGAGGTAAAGTAAGTGAGCTCTGGTGATTTAATATTATTGAGAAGGAGGAGGTATGAAGCATTGTGCTTTTCTTTTTCTAGCAGAGTAAGCTATGGTAAAGGCATGGAAGGAGGCTTTAAAAGCATCCCAATTATTATCTATGGAGGTATCGCCAGAGCTGTTGAAATGGAAAAATGGTTGCTTAAAAGCATTTGCTTCAATAATACATTGAGTATCAGAGAGCAAGGAATTATAAAAAGTCCAGCTAGCGTTTTTAGACTCAATATTTAAAAAAATCAATTGAGGATAGTACAGGGAAATGGTGAAACATAAAAATAGAACATATATCATATGATTGTATAGTACGGTGCAATGATTCAGTAACTAAAATATAATCAGATCTGAATTTTCTTATTTTTTCAAGTGATGCACACTTGAAAAAATAAGAAAATTCTAATTGATCATGATTACATGTTTTCCAAACATCAAATATTGGTTGAGATGCAATGACTAATTTGAAAGCCTTATGTGACTTGTCAGGTTTGAATTTGTATTTAGATTTTCTATCAGTGAAGGTATTTAATAATTGGGTAAAGTCACCTGCTATAATCAGAGGCGTAACACAGGCCCCCGCAGGCCCCGTGGTGTGGGGGGGCCAAGCCGCAGGAGGCACTCTCAGCACAGTACTCTGGCCTGAGAGCGTCTGATTAATTCTGGAGCAGGGGGGCCTCCATGTACCTTACAGGGGGGCCCATTAAGTTTTGTTACGCCACTGCCATAATGATGTTAGATTTACCAATATTGGTAAGTTTCACCTTAATAGTGTGCCAGAACTCAGGTTCACATTTAACTGGACCAAAAACATTAAATACAGTGACATGCTTGTTATGAATGACAGCATTTACCAATACCCAATGTCCATTCATGTCACATTCAGTAGAAGTAACCTGAATTCTCAAAGCTTTATGAAATAGACTAGCAACACCATCTTTACGATCTGTTACAGGAGAGGAAAAAACTTGACCAACCCATTGTCTTTTCAGTTTGACAGATTCAATAGTATTGCAGTGATTTTCTTGCAAAAGGCAATGTGAAAATCAAATTTAGATAAATGAGACAGTATCTTCTATATCTTCATTGGTTGACCAAGATCTTGGACGTTCCAAGATACAATGTTAAACATACTGGAAACAAGAGGGTAACATTACATGAATGCGGGTAACACTCTGCAAGAAAGGAAATGAGACAAAATACTAACATTTGTGAAATGAAACACAAGATGAGGAGCATAAGGAAACAAGATCAGATAATATATGGGGACTCACAGAAGATAAAATAGGGAGGAAAAGCAAATGAAAAAAAGATTCATAAGAAAGAAGAAGGAAGAGCAAATCAAGGATAAACATCCATGTCTGGAAAGAAAACTATTTGCAGGTGATAAAAGACGTGTCAGCAGCATAACGAGAACAGTAGTGGAGAACAGAAAAACATATGGTAAAGTAGACAGAAAAGACCATTATGAAGAGAAGGAGAAGGGACAGTACATAAAAACATCTTAAGAATCCTCTGTAGCAGTATCCATAGTACTAGAGGAAATATTCTGGAGAAACATTTTCAGTTTATGAGGATCATCAAAAGATTTAGATGTGCCTTCATGAGTTATCATGCATGTGCAGGGATGAAGAATACTGTATCATGTGTTAAATTAACACATCTGGGGTCTCAGTACAAGAAATGTCTTCCTTCTAGCATTTGTAACATTGCAGATGCCGAGATATATACACACACATATATATATGTTTTAAGGAATCTCTAATGTCTATAGTAGATATATATATATATATAATAACTAAATCAAACAAGACGATGTTTGTCTTTAGAAGCTTTCAAGACTTGTACAAGATCTGGAAATTCAAAGATAGCATTTTAGTTCCTCAAGGTCTGGAAGAGTGATGATTGAACCAACCCAAACAATGAACTTGTTGCAATCTCTTGTTCCAGCATGCAGATTTTGGCAGCTATATCCTGGAGAGAACTTCATCCTGCCTGCCATAAAAATCAATCTATCCTCAATCTGTTACAGTTTCTCGCTGGTGGCGCACATAAATGGTTGTAGGTCTCTCATCTCATCAAGCATGCTATCCAGAACTGGATTATTAAATGGCATGATAGATGAAGGGGGATTATTTTTCACCTTCCGAGAACTTCATCCTGCCTGCCATAATAATCAATCTATCCTCAATCTGTTACAGTTTCTCGCTGGTGGTGCACATAAATGGTTGTAGGTCTCTCATCTCATCAAGCATGCTATCCAGAACTGGATTATTAAATGGCATGATAGATGAAGGGGGATTATTTTTCACCTTCCTAGACTTCATGACAGAAGAATGGCTTTTACGTCAACAAGCAAGTCGCTAGCCATCTTGACATGTCAAGTATTAGTAGTTGAGACCTTCTTAGAAGGATTTATTCTGCTCATGCAACAATGCTATATTGACCATAGGGCAAACCTATGGAGTGAACTCAAATAGTATAAGAAACAGCTATGTAAGGGTGATCATTTGAGCAAAGTATTTCTGCCAAAGTTGAAGAAAGAATGCTTATGAGATATCGCAGAAACTTGTGGTTGTTTTATATTGACTTCACTGGGCAAACCAGAATAAAGAAGGAGGATACTTATAACATCAAATGGTGGAATGGGTGTCAGTGCAATGAAAGCCAGTAGAAAAAGAAATGAGAAGGTCCTGAAAAATCCCTGAAAATATCAGAAGACAGGCATGAGGTGATTGACCCCATGAAAACTAGTAAAGATAAACTTGCAGTATTTAGTGGAGGCATAGGAATACTATGTTATGTTAAAGACCCCTTTGCACCACTAAATATGACCATGTTCTTTAAAATAAAGAGAAGAATGAGAAAGAAAAATGTGTTGCATGTAACACAGTAATGATAATGGCGGCCACTTACTCTTGAGGAGAAATTCACTCCCACGGCACCCAGGAGAGATTTAATATTTTATAGGGATGTCGGACACGCTAAGCTGCATCAGGCGGTATGCTCAAAACCATTGTTTGCAGTCTCACGGTGTCCTTTCAAAATAAGAATACTCCGCCGAGCGCTGGAGCTCACAGGTCTTCCACCATCTAACTTCGGTGCCGGAGCCACACCCCTGTTAACCACTTTTAAGGCTCTCTTATATCTTTTTGCAAGTAGTTTCTTAGATTCCTGTAAAATCCCTTTGCTTCAGTGACTTCAGGTTTGTTTTGTTCTCAGTTTGTTCAGCCATTATTGGTTTCCTTCCATTAGGCCATCCAGTGTTGTAGCAAGAGCGTCATAGACTAACAAGCAAGTAAGAAAAAGCTGCCCCATCCCATAGATTGGCAGTTATCTGCAATAACAGGGGGGCAGTGGATCCTTAGCGTTCCTGGGACCCTGTGCCACTTCATCTTCTGTGCAGTTGATAGCAATGAACCTGAGTTCATCTATTCACCTCACAAGTACTCTAGAGAAAGGCAACCTGTAAGTATCATGATAAATGGCGCAGTAGAATATTTTGTGTGTAGTCATTTGTCAGTTCATATGTTGCATTAACCTCGTGTTTCACTTATTCTAGCAAAGGAAGACATAGAATTGTTAATAGCAATCAAAGTCTTCCCTTCAGCAAGTAAAGCCTCTCTGGAGGGATGCTGATGAGATGCTACAGAGTGAGCAAAGGAAAGGTGCTCTGGAGAGCCTGAGACTTTGTTTTCCAATATAAATGGTATTTTGTTTATCCTTGTTCAGTCAGATGCCTCTCAAAATGACTCATATCCAAGGAAGCACATTTGCTGTTTGGTTGCAGCTGCTTTGAGAATGGTTTGTATATAGGCCAGACGATGCACAAGATATGGCAGGTGGCATAAGGGGGTGGATAATAGGTAGTTGAAATAAAAACATATAAATCTTAAGCCGAAGATTACTGTAAAAAGCAAAACGTGAAAAACCTGTTCTTTGGAGATGGCAAAGGCGTCTTTTAATTGATTTTCTAATGTAGCAGATGTCAAGTTAGGAAACATCTTTGTGCAGCAGAATGCAGCAACAATGAATCCATATGGCTGAGAGTAAAGCGCCAGACTGCAGAGGGCATTCAATATTGTGCTGCTAAGATCGAACAAGAGATAAACAATATTTAAAAGTATTTGATCAAGCTGTTTTAGAAATAAAATAATAGAAAAATTATGTTCCGTTTCTTCCCACAATGAGAAAATCAGTCAATGCGTGTCGTATCAAAATCTACAGAATAAACAAACTTTTTTTAGCTATGGTACTAGACATGAAGCTAGGAAAGCATCAGAAATTGTGAGATGAGGGGAGAAATTAACGTGGAATCCCCACAAAAGTTTGATGTGGTAGTATACTTTTTTTGATCAATATTTGAATTTAGATTTTAAAAGAACGATTTTAAGCATTGTGAATTGTATTCACGGCATATTTTTCAGTCAGTGCTCATGAAGAAATTCCACGCACCATGAACTAAACCTACATTCATTTGTCAGTCATTGCCCAACAGTTTTTAACTAGTATTCTCAAAAGCTGGTATTTCTGTTCTATATTATCATTGCATCTTCAGATATTTCTGATCAGCAAGTATATTAACTGATTTAACGTTATAATAAAAGAAGTGATATTAGACCTACAAAATACTTTGGGGCTTATTTACAAGCCTCTTGCGCCGCCAGTGAGTCACTTTCAAAATGTGAAAAAGTGACGTACCAGCAGTGCAAAGGGCTTGTAAATAAGCTCCTATGGGGCATATTTACAGAAAAGGTGACGGAGCGCAACGTTAGCCTTCTTGACTTAATGCTGCGCTCCGCCACATTTGAAACGCAGGGCTGCACCGTAGGTACAACAATTCGGCTCAGTCCTGCATTTCACCCTGCGATGGCGCTAAATTGAGCTGCCTAGTGCCAACGCAGACACTCTTGCACCATTGAAGGGTAAGATTGTTTATGTGCAGGAAGGTGTCCCTGCAACTACCCTGTAACCATAGTAGTCTGTAAAGTGCGCGAGCAATACATGAGCAGCATGATGGTGTTTACCTTATTCCAAAGATTGAGTTCAATTAAATGCATGTACAACACATAGAGAAAGAGGAGGTCATTACAGTAGTCCGTATAACTTGGCTATCGCCACAGGTTATAGTAAAGTGCATATGCATAGGATATCGGGCATAATGGCATTTACGTTGCTCATAAAAGTGAGTTCAATAAAATGTGTGTATAAAACAATTCCAATCAATTAAAGGGATCCTCAAAGTATTTCTTAAAAATGTAAAAGACTTTTAAAATACGTACCACATAAAAATCTACTAGTTGATACATTAAAACTGTCATCTTCAATACGAGTGCAATATTAACTTAAACAATGGCACTTCCAATTTTCCTTCCCCACTAAAGTGATTGTTTGGCCATTTTTAATATTATGAAAAGATTCTTAAAAGTGCAAGTGCATGTCAGGTCAACCATTTCCGAGGATACACAGTTTTTATTTTTACAATAAGAATTATTCAGGGTCATCAGTATAATACATGCTTAGTGTGTCTGCTCCACTTGGTTTAATTTGAGCCGAGCCGCTTAATAAAAGGTAAAACACTGTGATCGCTAAGTACGAGCATCAACCCTGTGTCCTGCTATTTAACATTTTTGCCCTCTCTTTTTCCTTATAAAGTTGATGGCTAGTAGGAATCTGCTGAGTCCAAATACAATGAGACGTGAGTTGTCTGTTTTTAATTTTCACAACATCTCATTGTATATCCTGACATTCAGGCACCAAGCAATCGGTTTTATCCATTTCCTTCTGACGATTTTATACATTGGACAAAAAAACAAGACTTGCAAAATCCTCCTCTACTCCCAATTGGCATAGATTACACTGGCACTCCCCCTCCTTAGATTGTGACGTTGCCCATTTGGAGGTGAAAGTGTTTATCTGCAGTATTTCGTATCTAAATTTCAGATATAAACACTTTGCCAGATGAGGTTCTATCTCGTCCAAGAATGGCTCAAAACAAGGGGTCATTTTAAATAGTAGGAATTGCGTAGTGAGCCTTCCAAGTGTACTATTTGAGATAAGTTTGTGCCTGATAAAGTTCCAAAATATGTACTTAGGTGTCAGCAGACTCGGGTTCATGCAAAATCTACTCAAATCTAGATCAAGGAACCATGTTCGAATAAGAGCCAACCAGGGGAAAGTGACTTGGGCGTCCAATTCCAGCAGCTCAATTAGAGTTTCTCTATAGGTTACTAGTTCCGCTGTTGTCCAAATTATGAACCAATATGACAGCGGTCTCCAGATGGCTAAATGCTCCAAACGTTTTATGCCCATGTCGTATGTAGGCCAGGTGAATAAATGGGGTATGTTAGGGGATGGCCACAAGCATTCTCAGAATTTTGAATTTGAGAGTTTTGCCTCCCCATATCTCTGAACCATACAGGGCAGCGGTTTGAGCTCTGGACTTATATACTTCCAGAGCAGTAGTAATAGCTTTTGAAACCTTTGCAGCTTGTGTTTTTAACAATGGGGAAAGAGTTTTGAATTAGAATGGCTTTTGAATTCTCTATTTATGGAGTCCAAGGGGCATATTTGCAACAGGCAGCGATAATTATTGCTGACCTTGTGTACCGCATTTTTTTCTATCGCTGGAATATTTAGCCAGGCTAGTGTTGTATTAACAACGCTTAGCGCCACGGCGATGTATATTCCAGCGATAGCGCCCTTTTCCATAGAACATCGCTGGTTTTCCAGCGATGTTCCATGTAAAACGGCGATATGCTTGATGATACGACCCTGTGGTCGTATCACATGAACCCACCTCCCATGTTAGGTATGCCTTAGTCAGGAATTTAACAGACGTTAAATTCCTGCCTTAAGGCATACGTAGCGTGATTAAAATAATCGCTTCCCCGCATTGTAAATAATGCGAAGCTGCCTTCGAGATATTTACCCATGTTGTTTCCACAGACACGCCTACTTTGCATCTCATTAGCGATGCAAAGTCAGGTATGCTGGAAATGGGAGCAAAATCAGCAAAACACGCGACAGCGTGTATTTGCTGATAAGGCGATAAAATTATCGCTTTTTTTCGGCCGAAAACGGCTGCAAAAGCGGCGATATTTTTGTTAATATGCCCCCAAGAGAGTTTAGAATCAAGGGTAACCCCCAAGTATACAAAGTTGGATACACACTCCAATGTTGCCCCATTCAAGGGTATTTTGTTCTTAAAGCACTTATGTGGTCTTGAGGTCATGTATTTTGTTTTAGTTCGATTGATTTCGAGGCCTTTTGCTTTACAGTATTTGTTAAGGCTGTCGAGTAAGTTTTGTAAACCCCTGGGAGTTTGGGACAACAGGATAGTGTAATCCGCAAATGTTAGAGCACAGATATGGTTCCCTCCAAGTTTGGGCGAGTCATGGGAAGATTTTTGCAGGTGTTCAACCAAGTCATTTACATATAAAAGGAACAAGGTTGGTGCCAGGACGCAGCCCTGGCGCACACTCCTCCTAACTGGGATCCCGTAAGTAAGCTCACCTCCTTTTCCCCAACGTACCATGGCAAAGTTGCCCTCACGTAGCCTTATGATTTGGTTCAGGATCTCATCGGGTACCTCCTGTTGGTGTAAGTGTTTCCACAACTGAGCCCTTGAAATTGAATCAAATGCTGCATTTAAATCAATAAAGGCAACATACAGGTGACTAGCTCTTAGCCTTGTGTACTTCCAGACTAGCACCAGAAGTCTAAAAAATTATTCATGTATGGCACCCACACTTGATGGCTGCTTTAGCAAGCATCATATCCTCCATACTAAACTATAAAGGTGCAGTTTGACTAAGTATCAAGAGCAAATGCATGGTGTGTATCCGGTTCGATAGTAATATCATATAGGTTAGCGAAATGACTCTACCAAGTTTTGGGATCTAGGCAGTGGTCAGAAACCGTCTTATCTAGTTTACTTCCATGGGTCATTAACTTCCAAAACGTGGCCTGGTCCCTGATTTTTGACGCTGATATGAGATCTTCCCAAATACCTGCTTCCCAATTTATTTGGGCTATCTTTTGTGTTTTCCTGTAATTTAATCTTTCAAGTCTGAACTCAATTATATTTTTGTCTTTAAGGGCTCTGATGAGTCAACGTCTGGCCAATGTACATTCCTTGTCAAACCAGGGGTTGGACGGCTGTGCCACGACCCTGACGGTGCCTGTTCCCATCTGAGGTTTAGTTAAGTAGACATGTATATTCTCTATCAATTTTTGATGGATTTGTGGTATCTGCATATACGGGCCTTGCTCCAGGTAAGAAGTTACAAGATCGCTAAAAGCGTTACATATACTAGTGAGGGGTTCAACTTGATCTAGTATGACTGGCCACCTAACTGACCACCAGTTGTTGCTTACCAAGAGCTGCCTAGTCTCAACTCCTGAGTCGATTTCTAGGGTTACATGAGTGGGAAACCATTCCCCGACTAGGTCTAAGCATACTGGGAACTGATCGGTCTCTCCTTTCTTGTCTACCTTGAAATCCTGTACGTATGCCCAACGTGCTGTGCTTATCATCACATAATCTATTTGTGATGAGAAATTTCTTCTCAAAAAAGTATTTGCACAAACAAGATCTGAGGGGAAGCGGCCGTTGCATGCCCTAAAGCATCTCTCGATAGTAAGGTGGTATATATGCATAGCAGAGGTAGTACACCTCACTGAACTTGTTGTAGTGAGGAGGGGGATCCCCCTAGCTAGATCTTCCTCCTCAAAAACTCTGTCAAATCCCACTATAGGTTTGTAGCAGCAATTAAAGTCACCCCCCACTAGGATAGCATTGTTTGGATCTATAGATCCCAGAACCTCCTTGAAATGTTCTATCAGCGGGGTTTCTTTTTAGCGCTCCCTTGGTCTTATGTAAATATTAAAAAGGTACATTTGTATAGAGCTAGGGAACTTGAGTTTCAACCCCAAGATATCTAATGAGCCAGTGGATACAATTTCTATGGTGGCATTTAAATTGATTTTTACCCAGGTTGTCAGCCCACCCGATGCTCTCCCTTTTCTTGATTGCAATGCTTCTGTACTAAATGTTCTAAACCCTACTTGCCCAAGTCTCCTGAAAGAGGCATTGGTCGAAATCTTCAACATATCTCTGCCAGTCAGGTTCCCTAAGTTTTTGTTTAAGCCCAGCTATATTCTAGGAGACTACCTTTATCGAATTGAGGGATAAGACTGGGAGTGGTCGGGGGTCACTAAACTTAGTTGAACAGCCACTCTCCTCTATAGTGTGAACGTTGTTTACCCGTTTTAATGGTGATGTGTACACTCTGGGTTGACATCGTGATTAGACTGGGGGCGAGATCCAGGTTTAGAGGACTTCCTATCTTGTTTGGTGGGGGTTCTATTTAGTGTTGTATTCACTACATCCTGCTCAATCAGTCAATCTATAGAATCTAAATTATTTGACCCCTGCATATCTTGAGTTACTTTGCTGCGTTCAGGAATATTTTGTTTGATACCAATTGTGGATTCAAAAAAAGAATGTGAGCGCAGGTTCATAACTATCAAATTGTCTGCTATGTACTTTGAGTAAAATGTTAGCTTTAGGTCATCCATGTTCCCAGCTTCTTGCTGGAACCTTTCAGCCCTTATGATGTCAGATCTAACTGTAGGGAGACACTGGTGTTTGGTTCTGATCCAATGTATGACTTTGTTAAATAAAGAGTCCTCATCTTCTCTGATTCCCCGATTTAATCTCGGGACGTTTGTCAAGAAGACGTTGTATGTGATGGGCTTATACTTAGTCGGATAGGGTCTCTTTTGCTTGCCCCCCCGGTCTTCTCTGTGACCAACTGCTAGCACTGAATATCTGTAGGAACATTCTAAAGTTATGAAATCCCTGATTGCGGGGCTTGGTTGGCTCATAGCTATAGTGTTTCACCTGGGGAGGCTATTTGGGGGGGGGGGACTTGCATAACTGTAGGGGATGGTGAGGACATGCTTGGCGAATGCAGGAGTGATTTGCCAAGAGTGTGGTGCACAATAATTGGAGGGCTTGTTTGTTTTGTAGTGCTCGCTTTGCCATGTTAACTGAAATATGAGAAGATCTTTTTAGTGCCCTTAGGTGCTAGTTCATTCTCATTCCCTAGAATAGATTCCACCTCTTCAATTAAGTCATCAATTGCTGCCAGGGTGCAATTATCTGCTGCGGATGTAACTATTTTGTTAGTCTTTGCTATCTTCTTACCAGCTGCTGCCTCTGTTGTCTTCCTTTTCCCCATTATCCTAACAACAAGTCGCTCTAACTTGTTGTTAAGTTGTTTATTCTAAATTTGGGAAGGCTATTGGCCCTTTACAGCACCTGCAGAGCAGTTATATGTGAAAGTACAAACAGCTATATGACAAGTGTGTTAAATCTACAGTGTCTTATGAGCATAATATCGGGGGCAGGACTCAGTTATTAATACCAGCATAGTGAGTACAGGTTCAGGAGCTTTGAAAAGTGTGTTTCCTTCAAGCATTAGAGCTCTTGGGTATCCATTGTGAAAGGAATAAGACTATATAAAAATATGTACATGTAAGAACATACAACTTATTGCACAGCTTCCGATGCGGCACTTAGTCTGGGGATAATTCCAATAATGTCAAGTTAATTCCGGGACTGTGAGGCACTCGTAGGATTCTCAGGTTAAGTCTTATTTAGCAAAATATTTCAGAGGGACAGTCATACACCAGTCCAGGTTGTGGGCGCTTACCACACTTGGCGGCTCTGTCTGGATTCCGTGACTGGGACAACATTGGGATCTCCACCCTGGCCTGGGCGACGTTATGCGGGGACCAGTTTTGAAATCCTTTCAGGATATACAAAAAGAATTCCAGATGCCGAAAACCTAATTTTTCAAATATTTACAGTTCTGACATGCCATTTCCCCGAGTTTGGAAGGGTTGGAGATGCTGGCTGAGTTCAGTCTGGAAGAGGCCAAGGTGTTTATGGGAGACCTCCAAGATCACAAGATCTCTAAAATATACCAGTCCCTAGTCCCCTTCGTTGCAGCATCTGAGGGAGACATGGGAGGGCGATGTCGGTCCGATGGAGGAGAAAGATTGGACAGAGGGACGGCCATTACAATGAGTCTACGGCTTATCCAGTTCAAATACCTCCATTGGGTACAGTATACCAGGGTTAGGTTGTGGAGGGCGGGCTTGGTGGCTTCCCCTGTGTGTCTCCGATGTGAACATGAGGAGGGTACCCTGCTACATACTGTCTGGCACTGCTCCGTATTGGCGCGATTCTTGAGGGGAGTGATGGCCTGTCTCTCTGAAGTGTTGGGGTGGGACCTCCCCTGTTCTCCGAAGCTGGTTCTCCTGCATGTCATGGAGGGGATTGGGGGCAACATCTACAAGCGCCATCTCATGCTTCTGGGATTTGCCCTAGTTAAAAGGGATATTGCTAGGGCCTGGAAGGCGGCGGTGGCGCCCTCCGTCTCTGCCTGGAAACATTGTCTGGATTCTGTATGGGTCTTGAGACCCCAACCTTTGTGGCCAGGGGGTGTCTCCGAAAGCACTTTAAAATCTGGAAGCGCTGGGCTGACTGTCGTGGCCTGGAGCTAGAGCCGGCACCGGTGGACCGCCACCAAGACCCGGTATGATCTCCCTTTTCAGATGTGCGGCAGAAAAGCTGCTCCGTAGGAGATGACATGTTACAACTGTATAAATGTGGTTATTGATATGATGTGTTGCTCTGGAATGGACGACAGTGTAAAGGGGGGTGGGTTGGGGGGTTACTGTTTTAGAGTTAATGTTTCATTTGTATGGCTTTTCATTTTCTCCTCAATACACATGAAAATGGTAAAATTCAATTGGTGTATATTGATGCTGCAGAAGCTTCTGGGACACAGAGCTCTGCATTATACGTGATGTTTTGACAAATAAAATTTGTTGAAAAAATACCAAAAAACGATCCAGGTTGCCAAAATCCGAAAGAAAAGAAAGTTCATACCAAATGGCACCGTGATACTGTGATGCTGAAGCACAACCAAGGGGGGTGGCCATGCCCTGCCTCTGTCTGTCTCTGACGGGCTCTGGCGGGCCTGCCCTTGGCCTGGGCTTTGCCCGGGCACGGCGTGGGCACGCTCACGCATATCCCACGCTGCGGAAGTGACGTGCCCCCTTTTCTCCGCCTTCGGGCACAATGGACGATCGAGGGCAGCGTTTCCTGCTGCGAGGGGTGCTGGGCAATGTTGTCTCTCTGCCCCTCTGGTCCCCAGTGCTTCTGGTGGTGTCCTCCAGTATATGGTTTTATTCTATGGGAAATTAGAGTCTATACAACCAAGTTCAGGTCGCATCTACTTTGGTGAGAGACACAGATCACCTCTCTTGTTTACTAACAATACCAATGGGAGTATTGCTGATTGTATGTAGGTTGCAGGAGGATGATACATAAAAACTTCAGTGGTGTTACTGGTGTGTTTGCTCAGTTACGCACGCTTCACTGACCAGAAGAGTTTGCACTTTATCCGTTAAATGGAGATATGGATAATAGGAGGCACTGGAGCTGCTATGGGTAATAGAATACATTTAAGAACAGGTAGAGAGAGCCAGCGTAATCAACAGATTGACAACATTATTTTCGTGTTATCAACTCAGGAGTTCCCCCACAGGCTCCCAATGAGGTTAGTATATTGTTATGTTATGTTATGTTAAATATTTTTATAACGCGCAATAGTTACTCCGAAGAGTGTCCCAGCGCGAGGCCAAGGGGGGGAGAGCCAAAGTTAACATTATAGATAATGGTGCACCAATCAGAAATCAGTTTGACACCATAACCCTGCAATGGCTTACAATGGTACTGTGCTTCATTGATATATGTCATACTTTCCTCGGGCTCAGTATGCAGTCCAGTATTTGGTACAGGTGCGGAAAAAAATTCACAATGTGCCACCCAAGCTGCATCACCTCCATGTGGTGTGCCATAGACAGTTAGATAATGACACATGGCATCAAGGGAAACAAGCCCTTAGTGCAGCTGTCTTGCCTTGTACAATGTTGTAATTTTACAAGTAGGCAGAGGGCGATAGGTTTTATAAGAAATCTAATTTAGATGTAGTCATGTCTTGCTAGGTGAGAGAAGTCATGATAATTGAGCTGTGAAGGGTAAAGGGCACGACAAGTTCACACATGTTTAGGAAAGAGACCAAACATGGCCTGTCATAAAACAGGTCCACGCTTAGAAGACATTTTGACAAACATGTGCCTTTGTATAGTCATTGTAGAAAAACATTGCACACACTTTTATAATTCATTACATTTTCTATGGAGGATATGAAAGCGTCATTGTTTCCATGTAACCAAGAACTATATGTCCTGTTTTCATCATAACCCCTTCACAACAGCATCCCCTCGGCGGGCATTAAATGCTCGCCACAAAAGTGCACCTGGCAAGTTCATATAATTACATTACTTCTTTTATAGACTCCTGTTCAAAGGCATTCTATATACTGGAGTAATGCAACTAGGAAGGACAATCAAGTCAATGAACAGGCCCCAGTGCCCAGTTCCTACTACGAAAATGATGTTTTCAAAATAACAACCATTTCCTCAGATACGTTTGCACCGTGAGTTAGAAAAATCCTTTCTTATCCCGACGAAAGTGTATTGAAGGATTGGAAAACCTGTACCAGTGATAGGGCTGGTAATTTCCAATCTAATGAATATTTAGTTTGATAGAGATTATTGCTTAAAACACTTAATACCACAGAAAAAAGGGTGGGGATAAACCTTTTCTGCATACAAAGTTTGGAGGTGGTGGAGAACAGGCATAAACAATATTAGCAAATATTACCATGAAAACACCCAAGATGCTTATTCAATATCTTTTTGCTGGAAACAGAGTAACCCTGAAGATATCTTGGGAGTAGTGCAACCGAGCCAAAGAACTGGTATGCTCGAACAGTACAGTAATAAACGTGAGAGTAATCAGCAAAAGTAAGGTTTCAAGGGGCAAAGTAGTGGCTGCTTTAAAAGGAGTTTAGCTGTTTTCCATAGTTTGTGTCAAAGTGCATGCTGGGTAATGACTTTCATACCACTGTGTGAGTCATAGTAACAATTAGGGTCATTACGTTGGTGGGCGGACTTGGGACCGCCCGCCAGTCATGCTGCGGTCCCGCCAATCAAATTACGTTGCACCTGCCAGTATGGCAGGCACATTCCGTGCACCACCCCCTCCAACACAGAGGGGGCCCAAACGGGCCCCCAAAACCAATCTCCACCAGCCTTTCAATGTGGTTTACCCGCCATGGAAAGGCTGGCTAAAGTCAGAATTGTAATCTGGTGGACGGTGCCTGCTAGGCACCGCCACCATTTTACAGTTCTTGTCCGCTCCGCCAGGCAATCGTAACGATTGCCTGTGGCGGAAGAGTGGTGGGCGGTCTTTGCGCCCGCCACGCTTGCGGAATGATTCCCCCCACCATTGTAATGTGGCGGGGGGGAAATTGGCAGTCAGATGGCGGAGGGCCTGCCACCGCACGCCTAGCGGTGGCGGGCCTCCACCTTCGTAATCGGGCCCAATATGTTTACAGGACAACAGTCAGAAGAGCTCCAGATTGGCAGTCCCTGGAATTGAAGACAGAAACCAGAAAGCAAAACAGAGCTAAAGGTATGTTGAGCCTACGGCTGAAATTACTACCCTACAGCCCAGAGTGATGACTATCTCTAGAGGGGGGAAGCTTTAGCAAGGTTAGGAGGTCCTTGCTTCTGAACTTGAGAAACTGCTAGTGTGGGCTTAATTTTAGACAGCTGAGGGTTGTCGCGATGCAGATTATTAAATTGAGAATATGTTTATTTGAGTACAATCCAAACATACTTATAGGAAATACCTTACTACAACGGGATCACAGTTGATTTATGCTAAGCCCTTCTCTTCTGAGACTTTAACTGCCACTCCAAATAAATCAACAAGAAGCCATGTCCAAATACAAAAGCAATCACTCTAGAATTTAATGAAACCTCATCACAATTGCCTGAACATCATCTATCTAAACACCACATATAAAGGAAATTAATAGACAAAAAATAAAACACACATGTTCCCCTCCAAGAATGATGTGCTCATGCGAAGTATAAGGCACACAGAAGCACAACAAGAAACATACACACCCAACAACCCATAAGTGGTGAATGCTGCGCATCCAAGAAAACAATGAACACAGGCACAACAGTATGCAAAAGAAACAAATTTGAAGATCGAATAAGCCCCAATATGTAAAGAAGAAGCAATATGAGGGTTGCATGCCATTTTGTGATGTTTAAGGGGTAAATGTGTCCAGTTATGCACCACATTTGTACATTAGTCAAAATCTACGTACATTTAGGTGGTCACACGTGACATTACACGTTGGTGATTGAAACAAGCAATTGTGGGCGCATTAATTAATTTGGTGTATATTGATGCTGCAGAAGCTTCTGGGACACAGAGCTCTGCATTATACGTGATGTTTTGACTAATAAAATTTGTTGAAAAAAAAACAAAAAACGGTCCAGGTTGCCAAAATACGAAAGAGAAGAAAGTTCTTACAAAATGGCGCCGTGATACTGTGATGCTGTAGCACAGCCAAGGGGGCTGGCCATGCCCTGCCTCTGTCTGTCTCTGACGTGCTCAGGCGGTCCTGCCCTTGGCCTGGGCTTTGCCCGGGCATGGCGTGGGCAAGCCCGCGCATTTCCCACGCTGCGGAAGTGACGTACCCCCTTTTCTCCGCCTCCGGGCACAATGGACGATCGAGGGCAGCGTTTCCTGCCGCGAGGGGTGCTGGGCAATGTGATCTCTCTGCCCCTCTGGTCCCCCGGTGCTTCTGGTGGTGTCCTCCAGTATATGGTTTTATTCTATGGGAAATTAGAGTCTATACAACCAAGTTCAGGTCGCTTCTACTTTGGTGAGAGACACAGATCACCTCTCTTGTTTACTAACAATACCAATGGGAGTATTGCTGATTGTATGTAGGTTGCAGGAGGATGATACATAAAAACGTCAGTGGTGTTACTGGTGTGTTTGCTCAGTTACGCACGCTTCACTGACCAGAAGAGTTTGCACTTTATCCGTTAAATGGAGATATGGATAATAGGAGGCACTGGAGCTGCTATGGGTAATAGAATACAGTTAAGAACAGGTAGAGAGAGCCAGCGTAATCAACAGATTGACAACATTATTTTCGTGTTATCAACTCAGGAGTTCCCCCACAGGCTCCCAATGAGATTAGTATATTGTTATGTTATGTTATGTTATGTTAAATATTTTTATAACGCGCAATAGTTACTCCGAGGAGTGTCCCAGCGCGAGGCCAAGGGGGGGAGAGCCAAAGTTAACATTATAGATAATGGTGCACCAATCAGAAATCAGTTTGACACCAAAACCCTGCTATGGCTTACAATAGTACTGTGCTTCATTGATATGTGTCATACTTTCCTCTGAGGTTCTGGACTTTTAAGAGTCCAGAGGTGTCAGGGAAACAACACCCGAAGACCCCTGAGTTCCTCCTGTCCCGGTGCACAAATAAACAGAGACACGGGCTTCTCGATGGCGGCGTCAAAGACCAAGGTTTATTTACTGCAGGGACACAGAAATCATAGGAACCACACAGAGGCAGAATCTACGAGACTGTTCAAATTGCATTAAGTGGGTTACTCTTTAAATACACGAAAAATGTCTTTAGGCTACATTACACGAATATTTCTCATGCCTAACCCGGTATCCCAAACAAACAGTAAATTTGACATCAAACAATAATTAGTCGTAGGTTTTCGGTATTCGATCAGGTCCTCTCGACAGTTTTCCATTCTTTGCCCGATCCTCCCCATCATAAAAATCGTAACCTCCCCATTGTAAAAGCCCAGAAGGTAAGGGGCAGAGCCAGGTGCAAAGGATTGAAATGTAGGATAAGAGGTGTTTATGGATCATAAACGGGCATGGCTACCGTCTTCGGCCTTTCAGTCAGGACATCAGACACGAGAACCAGTATAGCAGGAGTGGCCTCAGGCAAGGGAGGTAGCTTGATTCTGCCTAGTCATGCAGCGTCAGCCTTTCTCGGGGCTCGAGCTTACGTGTCCTTAACAAGGTGACTCTGCCGAGGTCATCGTCCGTTCATTGACTCTGTGAGGGCAAGAAACAAAATGGATGCCGTAACTAAAATGGATGCCATGACTTTTATGACAGAATGCCCTATTTTCCAGTGAATTCATGCTAGTTGCGCAGCGAAAACACTGTCATGTATATAATGGATCATTTGCGGTTCATTGGTACCAAAATCGTGTCAGTACTACGATACCGAATTCACGGGTTCGGATCGCTACAGAACCTCAGACCGTCCTTTTGCCCTTACATAGGCAATAACTCACTCTATGTCAGAGTCCATCTCTATGTTCATCAGGTCACTGATATGTTGTTGGAGCATTACTCTATCCCGTGGCGTATCTCTAAAAACAGGTGGTCTTCTTACGCATGTAGAAATGCAGAGATTACATAAGGCAGGACCACACTGAACAATGAGACAGCACGAAAATAAAAATACTAATGCAACACCAGTGACTATCAGAACCTTCCATCCCCACGCAGACAACAGGCTCCAGAACCATCCCATTAATGACCAGTCACCTTCCTCTACATGAATAGAGTCAGAAATCTTATGTAACTTAGAGATGACCTTGTATACTGTTGGCGCATTATCTGGAATAAAAACGCAGCAACTTGATTGGATCATCTTACATACTCCACCTCAATCTGCAAGTAACACGTCAAGGACCATACGGTTCTGTAACGTCATGAGGCGATCCACTTGAAGCTCAGCTGTCAGGTTACTAAGAGCACCCGCCGTTTCAGTGATAGTGGATTCAACTACCCGTGTTAGTTGACGTAAGTTTCTACTGTTGGCCATAGGCCCCCAGAATGGGAGGAAACCCTTGAAAAAGTCTCCTGCTTCTTGGCCAGCAGTATCTTCTTTACTGAAAACACCTCTCACAACTCTAGTTTTGTGATAGTTCGGTGCAGCAGTATATGTCGGAGGTAACAGTTGAGCGATGTAACATGAGCCTGAGAAGTCAGCAGGCAGCCATGTGTATGCTCTGTCTTGACAAACAAAATAGGTACCCTTAGCAGCTAAGAATGCCGGGGAAGACTGTGACGGAAAAACATATGTTTCGATACAGTCACTCTTCCCTAGTCGAGCTTTCGGATTCCTCCCATTTCCTTGCAAACAGACTTGACCTTGGTGGGGTACGACCCAGATCGGAGTTGAGCTCTTACGTTTGTTCTCACCCAGAGTAATGCCATATTCCGTAACATTCCAACCCATGTAAACTCGCAATTCATCTTTGGGAATGAACGGAGTATTATTGACATCTCTCACCATGTCGGTGATTCCTTTTACCAAGGCTCTGTTAGCAGAGTTATACCGGGTGGAATGCGGAGGTCGTGGAGGATAGGTCTCTAGGGCATAAGCGAACATGGTCTGAAATGCCCAGAATGATCCATTATAACTAAAAGGCAGAACCAAATAGGGGATGCCCTTGTCCATGGTATGTGGTATCAAACCACACACCCAGCAGTTTGTTGTATTAACCACTAGTTGATGTTGGTGCAAGAGTTGAATGAAAGTGTTATTTATAAACTCAGAGCATCGAGCTTGTTCGTGGGCAGGAAAAGGATGGAAAGAATGAAGAGAAACAACAGTCGGAGAAACAGGAGCATGGGGAGATACTGTAGATGCAACAGGTGTAAAGATCAACTGAATACCAAAAATAATTCCGCCTGCCAAAGTTATTAAAACAATTAGAAGTGTCAGAGTACATTGCATTAGAAAACATTTGCTATACAATATGTCATATAGCTTTGTCTTGTGCACATTTATGACATTAACCCGTCGTAATTCAGGAAGCTCCATCTTCTACAACCGTTCGCAACGGATGGTTTGTACCTGTTAAAAACTTGCCTCTGTTTATCCTGGGAGTTCCCAAGACAAACAGAAGAAACCGACCTAGTGTCTGATTCCCTGCAAATTAAAACAAGGCACACGTTACGACCCTACGGTAACCCAGATGGCAAGGTGAGAGAAATAATTTAAAAAAAACAAAAAGATAAAAATTTTGAGCAAACTTCCTGACTGAATGGAATGCAGTAAGATCAAAACAGTTTTCAAACAGAATGGTAATTATGTAATGTCATTAGTTCATAACATGAGAACGTAGATTATATCTGCACTTTCCGGGTCTTGTCTGGTCTTGAAATAGCTGGTCTACAGGTGCGGAAATGTTCGACTCCACAGGTGACAAATGTTCACTTTGTACAGTACTCGGTTCAGGATTCAAAGGAGCGGTTCCTGCTGGGGTGTCAAAGTTCTGTGTTCCCGTTCGTGGGTGGTCCGTTATGTACTCTGCATCACTGAAAGGGATGTGCCTAGGAACAGGTTCTGTCTCAGATATACCAATTCCCTGTCTAACCCAGTTATCATAGGGGAGTGGAAGAGGGACACGCTTCGTATGGCTGGCGTGCACCCAGTTTTTCCTTCCAGCTAGGCGGACTGCAGTTCTTGTTGTGAGGAGGACTTGGAACGGACCCACGAATCTTGGCTGGAGGTTCTGAGTACGTTCAAAGTTCCGAACTACCACTTGGTCGCCTGGTTTCAACGTGTGGCCTGGACTCTCTGGCAGTTTAGGCAAGGATTCGAATACCTGTTGATGAATAAGGCTCAATTTAGCAGTCAGATCATGAAGGTAATCAATCAACATTGGGTATTCAATCAGTTTGAATTCCTTTGGCCTAGGGACTCCCCAAACATTAGCAGGGCGGCCGAACACAATCTCATATGGGCTAAGCCCTACTCGAGAGTGTACAGTCGCTCTGGTGGACAGTAAAGCTAAAGGCAGTGCGTCTGGCCAAGAGAGACCAGTGGAAGCTTGAATTTTCGCAAGTTTCAGCTTCAGGGTGCCATTGTACCCTTCAACCAAACCCGCTGATTGTGGGTGATTCGCACTGTGGTATTTTTGGGAAATACCCAGACCCGCACACACACTCTTCATAACTTTCCCTACAAACTCACTTCCATTGTCCGACCAAACAATCCGCGGCATACCATACCTGGGGAAGTATTCTTTTAGGAGGATTTTGGCAGTGGACATAGCAGTGTTGTCCTTTAACGGATATGCCTCAATCCATCTTGAGAAGGCACAGACTACCACTAGGACGTATTTGAGATTGTTACATCTATCCATGTGGATATAGTCCAACTGAATCACTTCAAAGGGACAAGAAGGGGGAGCAAAATGGCCAGTTGGGGTTGGGGTTCCCTTGCCAGGATTATGCATCAGGCATACCATACAATTTTTCACCACTCTTTCTGCACACTTAGTAATTCCATCGTTCTTCCATACTGGAGCTAACATTTTACAGATCCCTTTCGAACTGATGTGCGCCGCTCCATGCGCCATCGTGACTACTGCAAGTACATACGCATCAGGTAACATCCAACGCTGCTGCTCAGACAAATCGACCCAACATCCACTTGAATCCATTTTACCCGTTTTCTCCTTCCATTCATTCTTCTCATTTTCAGTTGCTTCATTCTGGATTGTTTTCACACTTTCAATCGTATTCTCACACATTCCTGATTCCGCAATCCATCTTGCAGACATTGCAACATACATTCGGCTCGTCATGTTCTTGGCCGTCTCTTTGGCGACCTCATCAGCAAACGCATTTCCACGGCCAACATCATCCGTAATCTTCCGATGTGCACTGCACTTCACAATTGCAACTTCATTCGGTAGAGTCAGGGATTCCAATAGATCGCTGACTAACTGCCCATGTTGGATCTTAGTCCCATGGGACGTGAGAAAACCTCTTTCTCTCCAGAGACGCCCAAAATTGTAGGCAACGCCAAAGGCGTATTGGCTATCAGTAAACACATTCACTCTCTTTCCCTCAGCTAAAACACACACTCTTGTTAGTGCAATTAATTCTGCAGCTTGGGCAGAATTCTGACTTACTCTTGCAGTCTCAACAATCGTACTCAAAGTCGTAACTGCATACGCGGCCGTCACATCGCCATTCTGTAGTTTGAAACACGACCCATCGACATATAAAGTGCCGTCTGGGTCTAGTAACGGAGTGTCTTTTAAATCAATCCTACCTTTTGTCTCTTCCTCAGTTCTGAAACAACAGTCATGGGGCTCTGAATCACTCGACTCCTGAGTAGTCGGCAACAGTGTTGCTGGATTCAATATGTTGCATCGCTTGATCTGAATATGACTTGCCAAAAGCGTCAGCTCATAGCCTGATAGTCTAGCACTGGTGAGGTGCTGAGTTTTCGTTCGATTCATGAGTGTATCCACAGCATGTGGAACCATGACTACTAACATGTTGTTCATGACTAGTCCAGCAGACTGTCGAATAGACACTGCAGCTGCTGCTGTAGCTCTCAAACAACTTGGCAACGCTCTGGCTACCGGATCTAATGTGGATGAGAAATATGCACAAGGCCGCTGTTTGTCACCAAATTGTTGCGTTAATACACTCAATGCACAACCTTCTCTTTCATGGACATATAGAGTAAACGGCTTACTGTAGTCAGGAGTACCCAACACAGGAGCTGAACACAGCGCATCACGTAGGCTCGAGAAACTCTGTTGACATTCATCAGACCATGGGAAAGGGCTTGGAACACCTTTTCCAGTCAGGGCTACCAATGGTTTCGCCATGAGATAAAAATTTGGGATCCATTGCCTGCAGTATGACGTAATACCCAAAAACGCACGCACTTCTCTTTGTGTGCTTGGTACAGTCATCTGTGAAATTGCTTTGATTCTCTCTGGGGTCAACCTTCTTCCCTCCTTTGACAAAAGATGACCTAAGTAGGTCACTTCTTGGCAACAATATTGCAGTTTAGAAGGTGACACCTTGTGATGTAAGTCTGACAAATGACGTAATAAAGAAATTGTAGCTGCTTTGCAAGTTTCCTTGTCATCAGCAGCCAGTAAAAGATCGTCTACGTATTGGATCAGAGCAACACCATGAGGTAGTACAAGGGCATCTAATTGACTCTTCAATGCTTGGCTGTAAATTGAAGGGCTCTCACAATAACCTTGTGGAGCGTGTTTGAACCTGAAGCTGCGACCTCCTAAGGAGAAACCAAAAATGTCTCTACTTTCCTCGGCTATGGGAATGCTGAAAAAGGCATTTTTCAAGTCGATCACTGTAAACCATGAAGCTGAGGCAGGAATCAACGTCAGTAATGCGGTGATATCTGGGACTACAGGAAACTGTGGGATCACTATTTTGTTGACTTCTCTGAGGTCAATCACAAATCTGTAAATTGGAGGTTTGGAAGGGTCGGTACGTTTCAAAATCGGCAGAACAGGACTATTGCAGACGTTCCCTCTAGTTTCCTCAATCACATCTTTCTGTATCAAGTCTTTCACAATCAATAAGAGTGCTCGTTCCCCTTCATTCGAAATCCGATACTGTGGGATTCGTGGGAATTTAACATTAGCTTTCAGACTTACCACATAAGGGGGAATTTCCAAGAGGCCTACATCGTTAGGACCAGTCGCCCAAAGAGTATCAGGAAGAGAACGCAGCTCCGGTGGGAGCTTATCCATCGACATATACATTGGAGAGATGACTCTTTTGCCTAATGTGAGCTGTACTCCTGAAGGAGAACAGTACAGTGTCGCATGCAGGCGTTTCAACAGATCTAAACCAAGCAGATTCTCATTACAACCGGTTGTTAAGATAAGGGGTGCTTCTAGTTCGCATGGCCCAACAGATATTGACAAAGGACTAGAAACAGGATTGTGAACAGGGGCGCCTGAGAATCCTACCGAAGTGTTCGTTAAGCCAGACAAAGGTGCGCCAGGGAGTTTCGCATGCATAATTGAACTTTTTGCCGCACCAGTATCCAACAGAAACGGTTCGACCACGCCTGAGGTAACTACTGCGACATAAGGTCCACTCTGATCAACTGGAACTGATACTACTCCCTCTCTTTGTCTGCGGCTGTCCTAGTGCTCGCTTCTTTGAATCTCCTCATTATGATCATAGTAATCTTCAACATGGTACTGTGGAGATCTACCTGTTTGCGCAGATTGTGCATTTCGCTGATCGAAATAATTCGATTGGCGATCAGCCTGTGGTGTCATCGTACCACGTCCTCTACCTCTAGGAGCTTGCATAAACCCAACATTACCTCTCTGAGCTGGGACACCACTAGTTTGTGGGTGCAGTACTGGGCATTCATTCTTATAATGACCCTCCTTTTTACAATAAGCACACTGATTCCATGCTAACTGTTGTCGCGGAAAACTATAATTAAATCCTTGGGCCGTCCCTTGCTGGAATTGTGGTTGTGGCTGAAACTGGGGTCGCTGCCGTAAATCTGACTGATTCGAACGAGGCGGATACGCCTGTTGCAGAAGAACTTTAGTCTTTAAATCTTTTGTTTTCTTTTCTGACTTTTCCTTCTCTTCTTTCTCTCTGTTCTCGTAATACTGAGCAGTTGCAAGTATCTGTGCTGTTGTCGACACTGCCCATGCACTTTCAGAATCCTTTAACTTGTTACTAAGCTCAGGTAGTAAATTAAACACGAATTTGTCGACAAACAATCTCTGGCCTCCCTCAGTACTCATATCTTGCCCACTGTGGTCTACGAAGGTCTCTTCAAATCTAGTGAAGAAGTCAGAGACGCTTTCGTCCTTCTTTTGCTTGCATGCCGATAATTTATCCCAATTGACTCGTAACGCTGGCATCAGCGTTTTCATTAGAGTAATTATTCTGCCAGGTAAAGCAGCAATCAGAGGTTCAGGTTTGGCACCGCCAATTTGTTGCGCATCTGCCGCTATAATAGCTGCCCAATCACCTCCTAAGGCGACTGGGTGGTTCTCTTGCCGAATTTTGGCCCATATAGGCTGTGGTACCACATTACCAAATAGCATTTCAATGTCTGCTAAATTCATGACACACGCTTGAACTGTTTGCGTTAACTCTTTGTAATAACCAGCAGGATTTTTACGTGGGTCTGGTAATGCTTGTTTTACGGCTAACACTTCGGCCCGTTTCCAAGGGATGTGTATCCACACTCTCTGGAAATGTGCCGGAGCAGCTGCAATATTATTAGCCCCATCAGCTGGAACTGCATCACGCCATATCGGTGGAACTTCCCTCATCGGATATTGTCCTCGTCGTTTCCTAGTAGTAATCGGTGAACCATCAGGGTCTCTTGTCGCTCGAAGAGGGGACTCATCCCTATAAGCTAAAATCAGTTCTATCGCTCCCCTTACTTCTGGACCTATCACCATTCCTGCGGCAAATTTCTGTTGAATATTTGTCAGGTCAGGGGGGACGGAGTCTAAATCATCATCTTCCCATTCTTCACGCACAAGAGAACACATCACGTCAAAAACATAACGTTGGGTTGGTTCATTCCATTGCATAAAGGTATCTAACACTCTTCGTACATCATACTTCGCAGCTTTCGACATCCACCTAAGAGCTGTCGAATCTAACGTGTCTCGTTCCTGGGGACCAGGAAGCTGGCTACGTCTCTGTATAGAGTCAGAAACGGGGGTCTCAATTAAAGACCTGTAGAGAGGAGTTAAGATATTAGTTACAGAGTCGGTTATTTTCCGACAAACGGAAAGCGGAGTCAGAATGTTCACAGGGTTCGGGGACAGAACAGCTGAGGCAGATGAAATAGTAAGGGTAGGAGTAGCAGGTAAAGCAGTTTGCGAACCGACAGGCAAAGGCGGAACGGGCGCCCCAGGAAGAGGGGGTGCCGAAGGAACATTAACCACGGGAAGGATAGGGGCTGGAATCAAAGGAAGTGGAGCAACTACTCCAGGCTGACCAGCAGCTGGCTGTACAACAGGTAGCAACTGTGGTACTGTAATACCCTGTGCATACGGTGCGGGTGAATTCAACAGGTAAGACAACAGAGGATCCTTTTCATGATCCTCCATCGGCTTAATAGGACATGATGGCAATACAGGGTAACATTTATCAATTGCCAAATTATATTTTCTATTCGCCATCTCCATTGCTTTCTCAGTCTCGTTGACATGCAGCTGCCTAGCAGACTCCATTAAAGTCAACCCTTTCTCTTTCTGTTCTTTCTTCGTTTTCCTAATTTTTCTCTGTTTGGCTTCTTTGCGCCATACGCGAAAAGAATCAAACATTGCCGGCCGGGCTTTTTTCTTGAACAACTTCATTTCTAGATTGTCTAGTATTTCCGTTTCGAAACTACCATGCGGCGGCCAACTAAGGACACCATCTCTTCTGGTATAACGGACCCATACTTCATTATACGCAATAGGACCAACACCATGTTTACAATAGAGCTCATATGTAGGAGTTCCAATCGGAGGGACCGAACACGAATCCTCCAACCGGGAATCCCCGTTGCAACGTAACCAGGACAAGAAACAGTTACTACTGGTAGTCATGGCAACAAAGACAAATTCCAACCAAAACACGCAAAGAACTTAGGCCTACCAAAATGAACCAATACCAAAACAAAGATTATCTAAACAAGAGCAACCAATGATAATCTACGAATTTAAACCAGAGCAACAAGGAACAACCAAACTGAGCGTAGCCCACTTAATACTTAACTGAAATGTGGAAGACGTCACCAAGGAGAACCCGTCTACGTCTCGCCGTACTAAGGTCTGCACCTCGGGTCCAAGACAGGGCGCCAGTCAGGGCAGCGGTCCTCTGTAGCCGTCTGGGAACGGGAACCCTCGTGGAAGAGATCGTCGGGCCACTTTTACGACATGCAGGGATCGATAAAGCGGGGTACCTCCCTCCGGAATCTTCACACGAAACTTCTCGAACTTTTCAGGCTTTGGACCGGTACCGGATGACGTCGCCCCACGTTGGGCGCCAATTTGAGGTTCTGGACTTTTAAGAGTCCAGAGGTGTCAGGAAAACAACACCCGAAGACCCCTGAGTTCCTCCTGTCCCGGTGCACAAATAAACAGAGACACGGGCTTCTCGATGGCGGCGTCAAAGACCAAGGTTTATTTACTGCAGGGACATAGAAATCATAGGAACCACACAGAGGCAGAATCTACGAGACTGTTCAAATTGCATTAAGTGGGTTACTCTTTAAATACACGAAAAATGTCTTTAGGCTACATTACACGAATATTTCTCATGCCTAACCCGGTATCCCAAACAAACAGTAAATTTGACATCAAACAATAATTAGTCGTAGGTTTTCGGTATTCGATCAGGTCCTCTCGACAGTTTTCCATTCTTTGCCCGATCCTCCCCATCATAAAAATCGTAACCTCCCCATTGTAAAAGCCCAGAAGGTAAGGGGCAGAGCCAGGTGCAAAGGATTGAAATGTAGGATAAGAGGTGTTTATGGATCATAAACGGGCATGGCTACCGTCTTCGGCCTTTCAGTCAGGACATCGGACACGAGAACCAGTATAGCAGGAGTGGCCTCAGGCAAGGGAGGTAGCTTGATTCTGCCTAGTCATGCAGCGTCAGCCTTTCTCGGGGCTCGAGCTTACGTGTCCTTAACAAGGTGACTCTGCCGAGGTCATCGTCCGTTCATTGACTATGTGAGGGCAAGAAACAAAATGGATGCCGTAACTAAAATGGATGCCATGACTTTTATGACAGAATGCCCTATTTTCCAGTGAATTCATGCTAGTTGCGCAGCGAAAACACTGTCATGTATATAATGGATCATTTGCGGTTCATTGGTACCAAAATCGTGTCGGTACTACGATACCGAATTCACGGGTTCGGATCGCTACAGAACCTCACCTCGGGCTCAGTATGCAGTCCAGTATTTGGTACAGGTGCGGAAAAAAATTCACAATGTGCCACCCAAGCTGCATCACCTCCATGTGGTGTGCCATAGACAGTTAGAAAATGACACATGGCATCTAGGGAAACAAGCCCTTAGTGCAGCTGTCTTGCCTTGTACAATGTTGTAATTTTACAAGTAGGCAGAGGGCGATAGGTTTTATAAGAAATCTAATTTAGATGTAGTCATGTCTTGCTAGGTGAGAGAAGTCGTGATAATTGAGCTGTGAAGGGTAAAGGGCACGACAAGTTCACACATGTTTAGGAAAAAGACCAAACATGGCCTGTCATAAAACAGGTCCACGCTTAGAAGACATTTTGACAAACATGTGCCTTTGTATAGTCATTGTAGAAAAACATTGCACACACTTTTATAATTAATTACATTTTCTATGGAGGATATGAAAGCGTCATTGTTTCTATGTAACCAAGAACTATATGTCCTGTTTTCATCATAACCCCTTCACAACAGCATCCCCTCGGCGGGCATTAAATGCTCTCCACAAAAGTGCACCTGGCAAGTTAATATAATTACATTACTTCTTTTATAGACTCCTGTTCAAAGGCATTCTATATACTGAAGTAATGCAACTAGGAAGGACAATCAAGTCAATGAACAGGCCCCAGTGCCCAGTTCCTACTACGAAAATGATGTTTTCAAAATAACAACCATTTCCTCAGATACGTTTGCACCGCGAGTTAGAAAAATCCTTTCTTATCCCGACGAAAGTGTATTGAAGGATTGGAAAACCTGTACCAGTGATAGGGCTGGTAATTTCCAATCTAATGAATATTTAGTTTGATAGAGATTATTGCTTAAAATACTTAATACCACAGAAAAAAGGGTGGGGATAAACCTTTTCTGCATACAAAGTTTGGAGGTGGTGGAGAACAGGCATAACCAATATTAGCAAATATTACCATGAAAACACCCAAGATGCTTATTCAATATCTTTTTGCTGGAAACAGAGTAACCCTGAAGATATCTTGGGAGTAGTGCAACCAAGCCAAAGAACTGGTATGCTCGAACAGTACAGTAATAGACGTGAGAGTAATCAGCAAAAGTAAGGTTTCAAGGGGCAAAGTAGTGGCTGCTTTAAAAGGAGTTTAGCTGTTTTCCATAGTTTGTGTCAAAGTGCATGCTGGGTAATGACTTTCATACCACTGTGAGAGTCATAGTAACAATTAGGGTCATTACGTTGGTGGGCGGACTTGGGACCGCCCGCCAGTCATGCTGCGGTCCCGCCAATCAAATTACGTTGCACCTGCCAGTATGGCAGGCACATTCCGTGCACCACCCCCTCCAACACAGAGGGGGCCCACAACGGGCCCCCAAAACCAATCTCCACCAGCCTTTCAATGTGGTTTACCCGCCATGGAAAGGCTGGCTAAAGTCAGAATTGTAATCTGGTGGACGGTGCCTGCTAGGCACCGCCACCATTTTACAGTTCTTGTCCGCTCTGCCAGGCAATCGTAATGATTGCCTGTGGCGGAAGAGTGGTGGGCGGTCTTTGCGCCCGCCACGCTTGCGGAATGATTCCCCCCACCATTGTAATGTGGCGGGGGGGAAATTGGCAGTCAGATGGCGGAGGGCCTGCCACCGCACGCCTAGCGGTGGCGGGCCTCCACCTTCGTAATCGGGCCCAATATGTTTACAGGACAACAGTCAGAAGAGCTCCAGATTGGCAGTCCCTGGAATTGAAGACAGAAACCAGAAAGCAAAACCGAGCTAAAGGTATGTTGAGCCTACGGCTGAAATTACTAACCTACATTCCAGAGTGATGACTATCTCTAGAGGGGGGAAGCTTTAGCAAGGTTAGGAGGTCCTTGCTTCTGAACTTGAGAAACTGCTAGTGTGGGCTTAATTTTAGACAGCTGAGGGTTGTCGCGATGCAGATTATTAAATTGAGAATATGTTTATTTGAGTACAATCCAAACATACTTATAGGAAATACCTTACTACAACGGGATCACAGTTGATTTATGCTAAGCCCTTCTCTTCTGAGACTTTAACTGCCACTCCAAATAAATCAACAAGAAGCCATGTCCAAATACAAAAGCAATCACTCTAGAATTTAATGAAACCTCATCACAATTGCCTGAACATCATCTCTCTAAACACCACATATAAAGGAAATTAATAGACAAAAAATAAAACACACATGTTCCCTTGCAAGAATGATGTGCTCATGCGAAGTCTAAGGCACACAGAAGCACAACAAGAAACATACACACCCAACAACCCATAAGTGGTGAATGCTGCGCATCCAAGAAAACAATGAACACAGGCACAACAGTATGCAAAAGAAACAAATTTGAAGATCGAATAAGCCCCAATATGTAAAGAAGAAGCAATATGAGGGTTGCATGCCATTTTGTGATGTTTAAGGGGTAAATGTGTCCAGTTATGCACCACATTTGTACATTAGTCAAAATCTACGTACATTTAGGTGGTCACACGTGACATTACACGTTGGTGATTGAAACAAGCAATTGTGGACGCATTTTGCGTGTCAGTGATTCTAATAGGTAATTGTGGACAGTTTATGCATGTCATCAGATTATTATGGATCACATGAGGTGGATTTTTAAGGACTGACGCATGCTCTGTCGGGTTTGATTGTTCTTTTGGTTGACATTCCACATAGGGAACATTTTAAGTATTTTAATGTCACTCGATATATGCGCGGTGTTTATGAGAATTGGAGATATGACAGAGGGATAAGAAAAACATCACTTCTTTCAATTTTAATCTTACATTTCAATTAATGCAACCAATCTTATTAGGTTTCATTCGGGGAACACTAATACCCCATTTCAGATTGTATCAATTCCAAATCGCTGCCAGATTTGGCCTAGGATTATGGATATTATTGAATGGCATGAAGCCTATGGAACCAGGAATTCAATGACTACTATGCCACAAAAGTCATATCCACCATAAAATCTATATTGGGGAACAAGTGAACGTTCTATGGAAATTTTAACACAAACTAATACATTGAAGTACTATAATATAAATCATGAAATATCGAAGCTGTCAAAATATAATATGAGTGCACAACAAATGGTATATGCTAGTAATTATCTATATATATTTTTTGTATCTTTTCTGGATTGATTTATTTTTCTTGTCTACATAAGATGTGCTTATGGGAAGGTGGGAACCAACTTTGCAGGTGCCCTCTGTGGTAGGGATTCCTTGCACATGTATCTACAAGTGTTCAGTGATTCTTAATGTTTGTTGGTTTTGGGTCGGTGCGTTGTGATTTTCATTTAAAAAATAATATACAGTTTGATGAAGTTATTCCTCTCTCCTATGTTTTTTTAAAGGAAAGTGGGAAATAATGTTGAAGGTCCCCTTTTTGGTGGGGATTCTTTGTATACATGCTCCCACACGGGTGCAATGATGATTTTTTGATGTTTGTTGATTATGGGTTTTTGCATTGTGATTGTCATGCTTTTGTTTGTTATTGTATAAAATGAAGTACTAGTGGCTTACCTGTTTGTCCTGGTTTTATTGTAAATGTTTGTACATGCTAGATTGTTTGCAGAAAGTTTTCTTATACATGTTCTTGGTACATCATTCACAGCCCTGATGAAGGGCAATTGTTTTTTTTTAAAACGCGTTGATGGATGTTCGGTTGCTTGATTTTATGCATTATATGAGAATCAAATAAAAGTAGAATATTTTTAAATAAAACTGAAGATTTGTGGACTGTTATATCTCTGGGTGCACCATTCTACTTTGTTCTGTACATGTCACATGAAACTTAGGATATTTACTTCCTTTATTGTGTTTTTGTTCCCTGCAGAAGAACATCAGAAAATCGTGTTGTTCTTAGAGGTTAAATTGTGTTACTGAGAGACCAATCCAACAGCCAGCATAAAAGATTAAGGATATTATCACTATCAATATCTCAAGTTAATCTCCTAGCTGATCCCACTGTAAATCAAGAACCAGAAAAAATCCCTATATAACACTAACAGCAACATTAATTTGTAGAAGAGGAGCACCGGATGCCAAGTACCTAGTAGTACCTGCCCAAAATGGTTGAGTAAGTAATTCAACAAATGGGAATTAGATCAAGTCCAGTATTTTAGTGTGTTCAGACCACGCAAATAGAATGCCCTCAATGTGTGTTGTATAAAATAAAGTTACCAAAGAATAATGTCGTCCTTGTTTCTTTAAAATTGTATTGTTTTAAAAAGAGGATTGAACAGTACTTTTTTAGTTTTTGGATAGAAAAAAAAGAAGGAAAAGAAAATGAGGAGTTGTGTCTAGGCTTTTTTATTCATATGAATATTATTATGTCAGCGATGCATAGACAATGATTTGGTATGCTAGCCAATAATTTCTGTATATGTTTCTCTATTCAAATTACACTTCTTCCCAAAATATAAGATACCCATGCTGCTTCTGCTAGATGTAGACCAGAGGTGTTCCCATTCATGCCAGATTTTAAGGAGGATCACTGCCAGCGTACACTAGTTCCAATTACATAATTGCATCTTTTGGAGGTGATGATTTCTTTAGTGTGGCACTCTTCTTCTGTAGATGTGTCATCTTCTTCAGTGCATTCGCACTGGGCACTTTGAAACTCATTGTGATTGGTCAGTGGGTAAGTCAATCATGTTGTTTGGAAGCTGCAAGATGAGCACTGCATTGAGTTCTGAATGGTCAAAATATCAATAGTCTTATTGCGTGAGCTTCATGGTCCAGGAAGGCTGGTTGGCATCCTTAATGTGGCAGATTACTCATTTTTTGGGGCTTCATGGTGGTCCCATGTCTCTTGGCTTAATGATCGGCCACCTCTATAATGTTTCATGACCCTGTGCTATTGCTGTAAGGCATTAATAAATCACTGCTAGTTCTGGCTAAATTAAAGTGACAGCATCATAATCATATAGGACATATTTGAGGCTCATGTACTGCTGTCTCTCACAGGAGTACTGTAACCATTTCTTGCCATATATCTGCATGTGGATTTGGTCACTGCAGAGGGTGTCTCTGTGGCCTTTCCAAGCCTCCAATCTCAGTTACTCAGGAAAGTACCGGTGCTTTCTGAAGAGTCCCATTGTCAAACTCTTGCTATTCATTCTGCCTTGGTTATAGCCACAGTTGCTTCCAAACTTCCCTAGAATGCTGAATAGCGTTTGCACCACTCATTAATGGCGAATTGAACCTTAACAAACTTGAGTCACCCACATTTCTGGATCACGTAAGATTCGCTCAAAACAATTTTTTTATGGTTTTAGGTCAGGGTGGTTCACCCATAATTCCATTCACTAAATTTGCATGTAAGCAAAACATGTTTTTGTTACATGCACTGCTGGGAAGACAGATGTAGAGGTCGAACTACCTTGATTCACAAAGAATGTAATTATATATCATGTTGACATTATGAATAACTAAATTGCAGGTGGTACATCCTCTAAGGGGGCTTAATTTTTTAAGCATGTCAAATATATAAAATTTCTCATAGATTTGGTGACATAACAAATAATATTCCTAAAAGGAATATTCTTCACTCATTTATGTTCAAGGTCTGCCTGGTAACTACTATCCGCAAATAGGTTTTTGTCACTTAGCATTTCATGCATTAATATTTTATTTTTCTCTTTACATTCTTTCACCAGCTATTAGCTTTATAAAGTGATCAATAGAAAGTGTTATTATTACCCAGCACAATGGTGCTCTTATTGGTATTGATAGTTTAAACCTGAGTAAACAAACCGATCAAGCATTGTGGCCCTCAGTTAATGCACGCAGCCTGTCGCCTGATATTTTCTGGGCCATCACAAGGGGTGTTCGGAGGGAGAACTATATACCATACCCTCGTTTTTCAGAGCTCTCTGCTCCTGCCACAAAATGTACTTATACATTTATACCGTATGTCTGCCCTTTTTTATTAATAACGAGGCAGCTAAAATGACCATTCTACCAGAGAGCATTAAGTGCTACAGCCGCCATGTTCTTCCTTCCAGGGATGACAGTTATTTTAAACTTAAAAGCAGGGTTCGTACTATCTGGCAATCATTGAAGAGGAGGATTGACAAGGGCACAGCTTCCAGTCATAAAGTGCAGAATTATCAAAACAGCACAACACATCTCAGACTTTGGGGTAAGTGCTGGTCACCTACAATACAGCAGGGGTTGAATGTGCTTGTTGGTAAACCCTTGAAATACAGCAAGGAAAGTCGGTTCTTCATTCTTTACGAATATTACAGCCCGCATGCATGGCAACTGATTAACAGGGTTCACCAGGAAGCCGGAGCTTTATTTATAAGCTTATAAAAGGTAACTTTATGGAAATATTTGGAAGCAATGAGGATGATAAACAAGACCGCAAAACGGAGATGTTCGGAAGTATAACAGTTGATAAACATAACAGAGTGAACTTGCAGCTTTGATGTTGACACAGCACAAACCACATTTACCATTCTCAATAACTGGATTAGAAGCTCAGGAAGCAGAAGGGAAAACATGCCAAGCCAGCAGGAGCACACTTAAACAGGCTGTCAGTAATCCAGGTGACAGCAGGGAAAGAACAAGCACAAACATGCCAGCCAAAGGCCACGGATATACAAAAAGCCATCAGAGGTGAAACACGCTGCTGGATCTCACATGCAGTCTACCAGGTAAAGTGAAAAGTGTGTGATGCTGATTCCTTGAGTCTGCCCTGCCTCCCCTTCATCATTCAGGTGCTGGGTGGGGCAACGTAGGTTACAAGAACAAAAGACCAGTTTCTTTCACCCTGCATTAGCAGAATTTACACCCAAGGCGTCTCTCTTTTGATGCTATGTGTTACTTTATAATGATGTGTTGAATGTCTTGAAACTGAATCCATTCAAATCGGAAATTCTTCCGATGTCCTCATAGTGCTAAATTGACACAGTATGCTAGGCCTAAATAAATGGGCACCTGCCCCAAACACGCCTCATTGGACCCCAACCCTGGGACTGTTGATGCTATTTTATCTGATCATCTAACACAGAGCACCTACAGTCTGTCACTAAAAATTAACAGCAAATACATCAACATAGCCAATTGAACAAGTCTCAAAACAAGAAGAGACTTGACTCCTTTTAGTTCAGCCGTCTTTAAGTTCAATGTGGAAGAGAACAATGGTTCGGGATGGCCTGAGAAGGTCCGATGAAATGAAAAACCCTTTGGAGGGCGAATGATTTGGTATAGGTTCAAAGACTCATATGGGAGAGTAATACTTAATATAGAGAAACAGGGGACAGGAGAGGTCAATGTATGACACTTATTTATTGAACATAGATTGAATTCAAGTGCTCACATATTTAGTGACAAGAAAGCGTGACATGCAGGTGAGGGTGGACTCTTTAAAAAGGAACATCGCATTGGCAACAATAGAGAACCATTTTTTCTTAGTAAAATCAGTACAAAAAAGGTTCAAGTTGCATAGGGTCGACGACGTTTCGAACTCAGTTATTTGAGTTCATCTTCAGGACAAAATGTGAGCATATGAACTCTAAATGTGAAAAAATGCAGAAAAATAAATAAATAAACAAGTATAAAACATAAATTAGTCCCTGAACTGTAACAAGCATCACAAGCAATTAATGTGCGGTACACAGTGTTCTCCAAAGCGTGATGCAGATTCATTTATATGAAAAGTTGGTAACCTGGCAGAGTCAATCATAGTGATGGAACTGAGCAGTCTGGTGCCCGGAAGGAATGCGCAATTACAAGATTAGGATGCAAGAGACTCGGGGCTCACAGTGACGAGGTAATTTATAGCGCTAGTGGCGGAAGGTAGGGGCATCAGTGCGCGCGCATGAACTATATCACTTACTGAGCATATGAAAGGTTAAGTGACGGGGTAGTCGTCAGTTAAAACGGTGCTCGTCGCGGCAGTGAACGTCTCGATGTGAAGCAACCGCCTAGGAAAACGAAGTGATTTTGGGTTAAAAAGGACATAGCGCGGTGTGATTTAAACGAGAGTGCCGGGTAGTGCCAGGATTGGGAGGACACTTACTGAAGTTACACACTAAGTCCAGCCTTCTCAATGAATGGAGGCGGGGTGTCAGTGCCGAAAAGTTTTCAATCAGGTATCGGAAGAGGTCAGTTGCCTGAGGAAAAGGGATTACCGTCAATAGGACGTAGTCCGGTGTGTGTACACGGGAATACGGGGTGGTGCCAAAATAAGGCGAAAGCACTTACTGAAGTGAAGAGTGTAGTCCAGCCTGCTCAGCGAATGGAGGCGGGGTTCCGGTGCCGAGAAATTAATTTGTAATGGAGGGGGGGAGTTGGAGGTTACCTTCAGGCGGAGATTAAAGGCCGCGAGAGAGGGGGGGAAGGGGGTGTAAACGCAAGAGTACTTACTCAATACATGCGGCACTCGGTGCAGTCAATGGGGGTCACGGAGAGTGGAGCGAGTCCTGGGTGCGTGCAGCTACGCGCAGCGACTGGCCGTGAAGTGGGAGGGGGAGGGTATTTAAGGAACAGGGTTGCTCCTGGTTACGTGAAGCGTCTGCAGCTGCGCGAGTCGGATCGCGCGAGGGCCCAGCATGGAGAGTAGGCTCAGAGGATGCCTGTATTCAACTAATAAAACGGCAGCATGTAAGGGTGTGCTCGATTATTAATTACTAAGACAGAACATGATTCCAGAACGTTGGGCAAACAGTGTTGAGACTTCCTAAGTCTGGGGTCAGTGCAGAAGAACCAAGGGGATATTAGTAGGGTCAATAACTAAAGTGCAGCAACAGTATAGTAGACAGGCAGCGTAGGGGTTCTAATAATTGCACGCTCAGTCTCCATTCAACTGTATACATATAGTACAATTAGAAACAAAAACGGTTGCTTGACAGATAAAAGGACAGAATTGCATATACGTTGTCTCAGGGTAAGCAAGAAAATTAGACTAGTGTTTCAAGAGTTATTGGCACATGTGAACACAGAAGATGGTTACAGAATGGTTCTGTATTCGTCCAGAGTGTTAAGTCCTTGTTCGATGGAGCGGCATTTAAAGATCCATTTGCATTCCATGCGGTTAAGGATTTGCTGTTGATTTCCTCCTCTGTGGTTGTGGTGTAGACTGTCAATCACTTGCCATGTGAAATCAGTTTCAGAGTGTCCTTTGGCCAGAAAATGTTCCACCAGTGGTGCCGTTTGTATTTTGCAACGGATCCTGCTCCTATGCTGCGAGATCCTGGTCTTGATTTTTTGCGTGGTTTGTCCGATATAGAGCAGTTGGCAGGGACATTTAATACAGTAGACCACATTTTGTGAATTGCAATTAGAGAAAAATTGTAAAGTGTGTTTGGTGCCATTATATTCAAAGGACTGGGTGTTACAGGTGGAATCACACGACAAACAGTTGTTACATTTATAGTGGCCTTGTAGAGGAGGGAGGCCAAGGAAAGAATGAAGAGTATTGTCCTTGTGCATTGGTTTCTGAGCTCTAACTAGGTGGTCCTTAATATTACGTCCTCTTTTGAAGGCAAAGAGTGGGGTGCCTGTATTGAGTTCCAATGGGCCTAGTACTGACCAATGTTTCTTTATCATTTTGGTAAGTTTGTTGCTAACTGGGCAGAAGGTAGTGACGCATGTGATCTTGTTGAGGGCTGCCTTTTCTTTGGGTTGCAGCAGGAATTCACGATGTGAATACCATGCTCGTTTCATTGAGCGCTTTACTAGACGTCTAGGGTAGCCCCGGTTAGTGAGTTTCTTACATAGGATTTCAGCCTCTTGGAAGAAATCCTCTTTGAACCTGCAGTTTCTGCGAATACGGAGGAATTGACCGTAGGGTAGGCCATCTCTCAGAGCCCTGGGATGACAGCTATCGTATTGTAAGAGGGTGTTACGCTCTGTTGGTTTTCTAAAGAGGGTAGTGTAGAGTTCACCCTCGGAGTTTTTTACCGTGACGTCTAGGTAGTCAATTTTGTTGTTGTTAAAATTGTAGGTGAATTTTAGATCCGGCTGGATGTTATTGAGCCAAGCATTGAATAGTTGGAGTTCAGTTTCAGTGCCAGACCAAATCATGAAAACGTCATCTATGTATCTTCGCCAGACGCGAATTTTGTTAAAGAAGGGGTCGTTGTTATTGAGGATGAACTTATTTTCAATGTCGTCAACAAAAAGTATGGCAAAATTAGGGGCAAAAATGGCCCCCATTGAAGTGCCTTTACATTGCCTGTAGTACTGGTCTTCAAACATAAAATAGTTTCTGGTAAGTGCTATTTCCAGGAGTGAGATGATAAATTCTGTTGGGACCTGATGTGGTGCTGGGCGTAGATTGAGATGTTTTTTGATAACTTCTATGCCTTTGTCTTGGGGAATATTGGTGTATAGTGACTCGATGTCCAGAGTGACAAGGAGTTCAGATTGGGGGTCAAAGGGCTGGGATTCAATGAGATTGATAAAGTGAGTGGTGTCCTTAACGTAAGTGGTGGTGTCTTGTACCATATTCTTTATAAAAAAGTCAATGTAGCTCCCTAAGGGTTATAGAATGGATCCGCACCCAGAAAGGATGGGTCTGCCAGGTGGAGTTTCCAGATTCTTATGGATCTTGGGAAGAGTATATAGGACAGGAGTCCTAGGGTTTTTGTTATTTAGAAAGGAAAATTCGTGTTTGCTGATGTAGCCTTCTTCTAGAGCCGTTTTGGTAACCGTGAGGATGAGGTCACTGATGTCTTGAAGGGGATTGCGCATAAGGCGTTCATAATGTGACGTGTTCCTGAGTTGGCGTTGGATTTCATTGTCGTAGGCGGTTTTGTCCTGTAGGACGATACCGCCTCCCTTGTCACAGGGTTTTATGACCACATCATCGAGGTTTTTTAGAGCATTGAGGCTGTGTCTTTCTTCAAGGCTAACATTAAAGGGAGTGAACCTGTAGTTGGTTTTTATGTTGTTGAAGTCTTTAAGTACGAGATGTTCAAAGGCAATAACTTCCGGGGGCATCGAACCACTAGGTGGAATGAATGTGGATTTGGGTCGCAGTCCTGTGAAATCATTTTTAGTGATTGTCTCTTTATCTTGGAAGAGTACATTAAGTCTTACTTTCCTAAAGAATTGAAGAATTTCGGTGTGGATGTCAAGCCAGTTTGGTTTTTCCGTGATGACAAAGGAAAGACCTCTACTAAGTAGGGCAATGTCAGTCGAGGCCAGTTGATGTTTGGAAAGGTTAAAAATAGGCATTTGGTCCATGTTGGATGAGGGAGGTGAGAGGGGGGAAGGGGTTAGTATTGGTACCCCCATTGGTAGAATTTCCTGCGTGTTTGTCGCTCCCCTGGGGGGAGGTTGTACCTGGGCCTCCCTCTGCCCCGTCCTCTGCCTCTTGGGCTCTCCCCTGTGAATGTTTGGCCTCTCTCTCAAAAATTGGGATTGTATGTAGAGGAGCTAGTGCCTTCCCCGGGGTCAGAGTTGTCGGATTCTAGAGAGGAGGTTGAGAACGTGACCGGCTGCCTGTTTCTGAATCTACCCCAAGTGCCTGTTGGGTACCTCTGTTGATCTTGGTTGTTTTGAGTAAAGAAGTCTTCTCTGAGGTAAGGGTAGGTTTGTTCTTTGTTGTAATTCCTTATGTCCTTTGTCACTTTAGTTGACTTTTTATGGTGTTCAAAGTTTTGGAAGTCAACAATGGTTCGTTCTAATTTTTCTAGGGCAGATTTGGCATCTGCTAGGCTGTCTAGTTCCAAGATTGCCTTTTCTAGTTCTCGGATTTCTAGTAGTTCTTTTCTGCTGTGTTCTAATGCAGTGTCAATACCTAGCACCATCCAGTGGCGGGAACACGTAGTGCCAATGTGGGCGAAACCGTTCTTAAATTTTGGGTCTTGTAGGAAAATTGCAGGGATATTACGTACTTGCAAACCTACTGGGATGATGTCGGCTTTCAGATATTCCGTAAGCATACGGGCGTGTAATTCAGTACGTATGTGTTTCTTTTTTAGTCTTTCTAGACTCGTAAGTTTCTCACTTGCTACATTAGAGGGAGTATTGTTAGCTGGTATCGGTGTATGGAAAAGTGAAGGACCATTAATCAATCTTGCTATATATTCCTCGGTATAAGTTGGGATAGTGGGTGTAGACATAGTCTGATAACGAGGTAGGGCTTCTGGCTGGCCTGTAAGTTAGGGTGATGTACATAGATCAAAAGAAGGGAATAGAATAATTTCTTTATAGTATATCTTAATATAGCCACTAAAGAGTGGAACCCTTGCAGTGAAGCCACTGCACGTACAAGTGTTTTAAAGGACAAGGGTACCCCTTATGCGAACCTGGGGTGATATAATGTGGAAGAGAACAATGGTTCGGGATGGCCTGAGAAGGTCCGATGAAATGAAAAACCCTTTGGAGGGCGAATGATTTGGTATAGGTTCAAAGACTCATATGGGAGAGTAATACTTAATATAGAGAAACAGGGGACAGGAGAGGTCAATGTATGACACTTATTTATTGAACATAGATTGAATTCAAGTGCTCACATATTTAGTGACAAGAAAGCGTGACATGCAGGTGAGGGTGGACTCTTTAAAAAGGAACATCGCATTGGCAACAATAGAGAACCATTTTTTCTTAGTAAAATCAGTACAAAAAAGGTTCAAGTTGCATAGGGTCGACGACGTTTCGAACTCAGTTATTTGAGTTCATCTTCAGGACAAAATGTGAGCATATGAACTCTAAATGTGAAAAAATGCAGAAAAATAAATAAACAAGCATCACAAGCAAGTTGGTAACTTTTCATATAAATGAATCTGCATCACGCTTTGGAGAACACTGTGTACCGCACATTAATTGCTTGTGATGCTTGTTACAGTTCAGGGACTAATTTATGTTTTATACTTGTTTATTTATTTATTTATTTTTCTGCATTTTTTCACATTTAGAGTTCATATGCTCACATTTTGTCCTGAAGATGAACTCAAATAACTGAGTTCGAAACGTCGTCGACCCTATGCAACTTGAACCTTTTTTGTACTGATTTTACTAAGAAAAAATGGTTCTCTATTGTTGCCAATGCGATGTTCCTTTTTAAAGAGTCCACCCTCACCTGCATGTCACGCTTTCTTGTCACTAAATATGTGAGCACTTGAATTCAATCTATGTTCAATAAATAAGTGTCATACATTGACCTCTCCTGTCCCCTGTTTATCCTTATTAAGTATTACTCTCCCATATGAGTCTTTGAACCTATACCAAATCATTCGCCCTCCAAAGGGTTTTTCATTTCATCGGACCTTCTCAGGCCATCCCGAACCATTGTTCTCTTCCACATTATATCACCCCAGGTTCGCATAAGGGGTACCCTTGTCCTTTAAAACACTTGTACGTGCAGTGGCTTCACTGCAAGGGTTCCACTCTTTAGTGGCTATATTAAGATATACTATAAAGAAATTATTCTATTCCCTTCTTTTGATCTATGTACATCACCCTAACTTACAGGCCAGCCAGAAGCCCTACCTCGTTATCAGACTATGTCTACACCCACTATCCCAACTTATACCGAGGAATATATAGCAAGATTGATTAATGGTCCTTCACTTTTCCATACACCGATACCAGCTAACAATACTCCCTCTAATGTAGCAAGTGAGAAACTTACGAGTCTAGAAAGACTAAAAAAGAAACACATACGTACTGAATTACACGCCCGTATGCTTACGGAATATCTGAAAGCCGACATCATCCCAGTAGGTTTGCAAGTACGTAATATCCCTGCAATTTTCCTACAAGACCCAAAATTTAAGAACGGTTTCGCCCACATTGGCACTACGTGTTCCCGCCACTGGATGGTGCTAGGTATTGACACTGCATTAGAACACAGCAGAAAAGAACTACTAGAAATCCGAGAACTAGAAAAGGCAATCTTGGAACTAGACAGCCTAGCAGATGCCAAATCTGCCCTAGAAAAATTAGAACGAACCATTGTTGACTTCCAAAACTTTGAACACCATAAAAAGTCAACTAAAGTGACAAAGGACATAAGGAATTACAACAAAGAACAAACCTACCCTTACCTCAGAGAAGACTTCTTTACTCAAAACAACCAAGATCAACAGAGGTACCCAACAGGCACTTGGGGTAGATTCAGAAACAGGCAGCCGGTCACGTTCTCAACCTCCTCTCTAGAATCCGACAACTCTGACCCCGGGGAAGGCACTAGCTCCTCTACATACAATCCCAATTTTTTAGAGAGAGGCCAAACATTCACAGGGGAGAGCCCAAGAGGCAGGGGACGGGGCAGAGGGAGGCCCAGGTACAACCTCCCCCCAGGGGAGCGACAAACACGCAGGAAATTCTACCAATGGGGGTACCAATACTAACCCCTTCCCCCCTCTCACCTCCCTCATCCAACATGGACCAAATGCCTATTTTTAACCTTTCCAAACATCAACTGGCCTCGACTGACATTGCCCTACTTAGTAGAGGTCTTTCCTTTGTCATCACGGAAAAACCAAACTGGTTTGACATCCACACCGAAATTCTTCAATTCTTTAGGAAAGTAAGACTTAATGTACTCTTCCAAGATAAAGAGACAATCACTAAAAATGATATCACAGGACTGCGACCCAAATCCACATTCAATCCACCTAGTGGTTCGATGCCCCCGGAAGTTATTGCCTTTGAACATCTCGTACTTAAAGACTTCAACAACATAAAAACCAACTACAGGTTCACTCCCTTTAATGTTAGCCTTGAAGAAAGACACAGCCTCAACGCTCTAAAAAACCTCGATGATGTGGTCATAAAACCCTGTGACAAGGGAGGCGGTATCGTCCTACAGGACAAAACCGCCTACGACAATGAAATCCAACGCCAACTCAGGAACACGTCACATTATGAACGCCTTATGCGCAATCCCCTTCAAGACATCAGTGACCTCATCCTCACGGTTACCAAAACGGCTCTAGAAGAAGGCTACATCAGCAAACACGAATTTTCCTTTCTAAATAACAAAAACCCTAGGACTCCTGTCCTATATACTCTTCCCAAGATCCATAAGAATCTGGAAACTCCACCTGGCAGACCCATCCTTTCTGGGTGCGGATCCATTCTAGAACCCTTAGGGAGCTACATTGACTTTTTTATAAAGAATATGGTACAAGACACCACCACTTACGTTAAGGACACCACTCACTTTATCAATCTCATTGAATCCCAGCCCTTTGACCCCCAAACTGAACTCCTTGTCACTCTGGACATCGAGTCACTATACACCAATATTCCCCAAGACAAAGGCATAGAAGTTATCAAAAAACATCTCAATCTACGCCCAGCACCACATCAGGTCCCAACAGAATTTATCATCTCACTCCTGGAAATAGCACTTACCAGAAACTATTTTATGTTTGAAGACCAGTACTACAGGCAATGTAAAGGCACTTCAATGGGGGCCATTTTTGCCCCTAATTTTGCCATACTTTTTGTTGACGACATTGAAAATAAGTTCATCCTCAATAACAACGACCCCTTCTTTAACAAAATTCGCGTCTGGCGAAGATACATAGATGACGTTTTCATGATTTGGTCTGGCACTGAAACTGAACTCCAACTATTCAATGCTTGGCTCAATAACATCCAGCCGGATCTAAAATTCACCTACAATTTTAACAACAACAAAATTGACTACCTAGACGTCACGGTAAAAAACTCCGAGGGTGAACTCTACACTACCCTCTTTAGAAAACCAACAGAGCGTAACACCCTCTTACAATACGATAGCTGTCATCCCAGGGCTCTGAGAGATGGCCTACCCTACGGTCAATTCCTCCGTATTCGCAGAAACTGCAGGTTCAAAGAGGATTTCTTCCAAGAGGCTGAAATCCTATGTAAGAAACTCACTAACCGGGGCTACCCTAGACGTCTAGTAAAGCGCTCAATGAAACGAGCATGGTATTCACATCGTGAATTCCTGCTGCAACCCAAAGAAAAGGCAGCCCTCAACAAGATCACATGCGTCACTACCTTCTGCCCAGTTAGCAACAAACTTACCAAAATGATAAAGAAACATTGGTCAGTACTAGGCCCATTGGAACTCAATACAGGCACCCCACTCTTTGCCTTCAAAAGAGGACGTAATATTAAGGACCACCTAGTTAGAGCTCAGAAACCAATGCACAAGGACAATACTCTTCATTCTTTCCTTGGCCTCCCTCCTCTACAAGGCCACTATAAATGTAACAACTGTTTGTCGTGTGATTCCACCTGTAACACCCAGTCCTTTGAATATAATGGCACCAAACACACTTTACAATTTTTCTCTAATTGCAATTCACAAAATGTGGTCTACTGTATTAAATGTCCCTGCCAACTGCTCTATATCGGACAAACCACGCAAAAAATCAAGACCAGGATCTCGCAGCATAGGAGCAGGATCCGTTGCAAAATACAAACGGCACCACTGGTGGAACATTTTCTGGCCAAAGGACACTCTGAAACTGATTTCACATGGCAAGTGATTGACAGTCTACACCACAACCACAGAGGAGGAAATCAACAGCAAATCCTTAACCGCATGGAATGCAAATGGATCTTTAAATGCCGCTCCATCGAACAAGGACTTAACACTCTGGACGAATACAGAACCATTCTGTAACCATCTTCTGTGTTCACATGTGCCAATAACTCTTGAAACACTAGTCTAATTTTCTTGCTTACCCTGAGACAACGTATATGCAATTCTGTCCTTTTATCTGTCAAGCAACTGTTTTTGTTTCTAATTGTACTATATGTATACAGTTGAATGGAGACTGAGCGTGCAATTATTAGAACCCCTACGCTGCCTGTCTACTATACTGTTGCTGCACTTTAGTTATTGACCCTACTAATATCCCCTTGGTTCTTCTGCACTGACCCCAGACTTAGGAAGTCTCAACACTGTTTGCCCAACGTTCTGGAATCATGTTCTGTCTTAGTAATTAATAATCGAGCACACCCTTACATGCTGCCGTTTTATTAGTTGAATACAGGCATCCTCTGAGCCTACTCTCCATGCTGGGCCCTCGCGCGATCCGACTCGCGCAGCTGCAGACGCTTCACGTAACCAGGAGCAACCCTGTTCCTTAAATACCCTCCCCCTCCCACTTCACGGCCAGTCGCTGCGCGTAGCTGCACGCACCCAGGACTCGCTCCACTCTCCGTGACCCCCATTGACTGCACCGAGTGCCGCATGTATTGAGTAAGTACTCTTGCGTTTACACCCCCTTCCCCCCCTCTCTCGCGGCCTTTAATCTCCGCCTGAAGGTAACCTCCAACTCCCCCCCTCCATTACAGATTAATTTCTCGGCACCGGAACCCCGCCTCCATTCGCTGAGCAGGCTGGACTACACTCTTCACTTCAGTAAGTGCTTTCGCCTTATTTTGGCACCACCCCGTATTCCCGTGTACACACACCGGACTACGTCCTATTGACGGTAATCCCTTTTCCTCAGGCAACTGACCTCTTCCGATACCTGATTGAAAACTTTTCGGCACTGACACCCCGCCTCCATTCATTGAGAAGGCTGGACTTAGTGTGTAACTTCAGTAAGTGTCCTCCCAATCCTGGCACTACCCGGCACTCTCGTTTAAATCACACCGCGCTATGTCCTTTTTAACCCAAAATCACTTCGTTTTCCTAGGCGGTTGCTTCACATCGAGACGTTCACTGCCGCGACGAGCACCGTTTTAACTGACGACTACCCCGTCACTTAACCTTTCATATGCTCAGTAAGTGATATAGTTCATGCGCGCGCACTGATGCCCCTACCTTCCGCCACTAGCGCTATAAATTACCTCGTCACTGTGAGCCCCGAGTCTCTTGCATCCTAATCTTGTAATTGCGCATTCCTTCCGGGCACCAGACTGCTCAGTTCCATCACTATGATTGACTCTGCCAGGTTACCAACTTTTCATATAAATGAATCTGCATCACGCTTTGGAGAACACTGTGTACCGCACATTAATTGCTTGTGATGCTTGTTACAGTTCAGGGACTAATTTATGTTTTATACTTGTTTATTTATTTATTTTTCTGCATTTTTTCACATTTAGAGTTCATATGCTCACATTTTGTCCTGAAGATGAACTCAAATAACTGAGTTCGAAACGTCGTCGACCCTATGCAACTTGAACCTTTTTTGTACTGATTTTACTAAGAAAAAATGGTTCTCTATTGTTGCCAATGCGATGTTCCTTTTTAAAGAGTCCACCCTCACCTGCATGTCACGCTTTCTTGTCACTAAATATGTGAGCACTTGAATTCAATCTATGTTCAATAAATAAGTGTCATACATTGACCTCTCCTGTCCCCTGTTTCTCTATATTAAGTATTACTCTCCCATATGAGTCTTTGAACCTATACCAAATCATTCGCCCTCCAAAGGGTTTTTCATTTCATCGGACCTTCTCAGGCCATCCCGAACCATTGTTCTCTTCCACATTATATCACCCCAGGTTCGCATAAGGGGTACCCTTGTCCTTTAAAACACGTCTTTAAGTTCAAAGCAGTGAAGGTTTATTAAATTATTAAAGGGTATTAAAGAAAGCAACATCAATAGTTAGTCAAAATGCATGGTAAATCAGTTTTTAGCATAAGGCTCAATCAGATGGAGCAAACAGACTGTCAAGAACTCAAGTCTCAAAGTAAAATATTTCTAAATCCTAAGCAAGTGATGGACTGACAGAAGGTCACTTTCTAAGGTCAGGAAAAACCAGACATAGCTCATCTATAGAAACAGCTCTTCACATAACAAAATACAGAGTGAAAATTGCAGTATTAGCATAAGATGATCATACCTCGATGGGGGCGTGGCTTGGTAGCCGAGAATGGTGGGCGCGTGAGCGAAGAGCTCTGCGCCAGCTGGCCACATTATCGTGCAATATAGAAGACGGCTGGGGCTCAGGGGCGCCTCGGTGGCGCCTGACCCGCCCAGCGAGCACCGGAGGCTGACTTGACCCCCCCGAAGCCTGGGAGTGATCGGAAAAGTAACAGCTCGGGGGCGAGTACACAGTCAGAGCGCACGCAAGATGGCGGCCCAGGCCCAGGACACAAGGGTAGCAGACCGAAGCTAAGAGGCCACCGCAAGTGCTGATGAGGGACCGTTAACGTGTGGAGTGGACCAGACAGTAGGGAGCATCTGCAGAGAGGCGGAGTGAGTGGCCAGGTGACATTCCGGAAGCGCCGTGACAGACCGGAGACTGGAATGCAAGCACCCCGGTGAGGGGTGGGGCAGGTGGAGGCCCGCAACAGCAACGAAGCCCCGGTGAGCAGGCCAAGTGGGGATCAGAAATTGATAGCTGTGTGGCAGAGGGGCTGGCCGTGACTCAGGCGGCAGAGTGACAGCACCGATTGGTGTATGAGAACTCTGTGATGCCGGGAGGATGAGAGGTGATATTCCAGGCCTTCTAGGCCCAAGTGCAGGTGGCGACCAGAGAGCATTGGTGGCCCAAACGGCGAGTGAGAAAAGGTTGGAGCTGAGCGGTAGACTCGCCGGGTCTCCAGGAGCCCATACCAGGTAGCGGGGTGAAACCCTGTGAGGAGGCCTGGGCTGGAGATGAGACAACCCTGGGGAAGAGGCACAAGAGGGGTTGGGACAGTGGGCTCATTCAAGTTGGCCCCGGTGTGAGGGGAGTCTGCCTGGGGCTTGAAATCACGTACTCAGGCCTGAGGGGTGTTAGGAGGGTACACACCTGGGCAACCTCAACCTGAGGACTGCGTATCCTGGGGTGGCCGGCCCCGGTGAGGCTGGATGCTTGCAGTATGCTACTAAGTAGGGGGTCACAGACTGTTGATGCAATAGCGCACAGGAGGAGGGCGAAGCTACTGCAGGTCCGGGAAGTACAGGCTGGACTATTAATTGGTCATCATTCCGCCCTTAAAGATGGGAAAACCCAGAGGGAAACAGTCAGGACCCCCCTGGAACAGGAGGATGCCGCACAGGAGCAAGCGCAGAAAGAACCTGGGAATGAGCCCTTAGATAACCCGGTCCGAGCTGAGGGACATTACGTGGTCGGAAATAGTAAAGTTTCGCTCTTTCTGGACTACACCTTGGAGGTCCAGAGGCGTCAGACCTCTTTCCTAGAAGTTAAGAGAGGCCTGCGGGAGGAAGGGATCTAGTATTCACTGATGTTCCCGGCCTGGTTACGTGTCCTGTTAGCTGGGAAGACGCACTTCTGCGAAGATCCAAAAGCTGCGTGGGAATGGATTGAGGCCTATAAACCGGAAGGCCTATCTGCAACGCAGAAGACTGTGGCATCGGCCAGGGAACGAGATCCTGGGAAAACACTCAGGAGACGACAGTGGTGGGAATCTCAAAGAAACCAAGCTCTTCACAGATGGAGAAGGAACGGGCTGAGGAGCTACAGGCAGTGGCAGCCATGATGCAGGGCAGGAGATTTTTGTAAATACCAACGCCATATAGATTGAAGAAGTTGTTGTTTATTTAAGATTTCCAGTATGGACCCCCAGACGTGTCCTCTCAGCTCCTCAGCCAAGCTTCCTCTGAGGTCTCTTCATTCTAGATTCTTCAGAAGAACCTTGTTGCTAGGTGCTGCATCACCATACTTATTTTAAAGGAATACAACACATCCCTCCTTGTACAATTACAATTGCAAATATATACAAGTCAAATGCAAATATAAATACAACAAAATCAAAAGAGTATATAGTCATCCAATACAAGTCAATTGCAAACATAAATACAACAAAATCAAGAGCATATATAGTCATCCAATTTTTTAGGTCTCGTTTTCAGACGTTCGCTTGGAACTCTGTTAGACACATCAAAAGAATTGCCACAAGTTGCATTTTCAATTTTTTTTGTACTGTTGTCCAACCAATATTTTGTTTCAACATCATTACATTTAGCAACTCTAGAAATGTTCCACCACTTTCCATCTGAAGTTTTTATCACATTGCCATTGACATCCACAACCATCTTGGGATCAGATAATTTAGACTGACCTTTCCTTACAAGATTGTTAGGACAAACCCTCACGTAGTCACCTTTTAAGAAAATTCTCTTACTGTTTGCAATTTTATCATTGTATCTTAACTCATAACCTTCTTGATATTTAATCACTCTTTCCCTGATTTTTCCTTCTTCTATCGTTTTCTTACCACTCCTCCCCATCCAAAAAGGCACTGCCGCTGAACAAGGAGTCCTACCTTTAAGTAAACAAAAAGGTGTTTCACCAGTTTCTGAACTAGGAGTAGTCCTATAGTCCCACAACATTTTTTTTACTTGCATTTTCCAACACATGTTCATGGATACCGCCAATTGAATGTTTTCCCCCAAAACGCGGATGAAGCGCTCAACCAAACCATTTCCCCTAGGATGATATACAGGTGTTCTCAAATGTTTGACCCCCCATTTCTTCAGGAACTCATCAAATTCATGTGAAGAAAATTGTGGACCATTATCAGATAATAATTCTGCCGGACAACCTTCCCTCCTAAACACTTCTTCACAAAAAGAGATGACATTGCTGGTCTTGACCTCAGTCACAAGTGCTACTTCAGGCCACTTCGAATAGTAATCTATCATGACTATGGCATACTTTTCTACAGAGCCTAGCCCATCAAACGGCCCACATATGTCAATTGCCAGCCTTTCCCATGCTCTTTCTGGAAACTTCATAGGTGTTATAGGGGAATCTCTCATTACATGAGATTTGTCACTACATGTGCAAGATATACACTCCCTCACAAACCTTTCTATATCTCTATCCATATTAGGCCACCAAAAATCCATTCTCGCCTTCCTTTTGACAGCCGACATGCCACCATGACCTTCATGTAATAGATGCATCAACTTGGATCTTAAAACAGTAGGCACTACTAATTTGTCCCCTCGCCTCACTACACTGTCAACCACAGATAGTTCTTCCCAAACATCCTTATACATTGCTATGTCTACATCCAGCTTGACTTTGTTCGTGGATGGCAAACATCTGATTATTTTGACCAAGGAATCATCAGAGATAACCGCATCCTTCCACTCTTGTTCACTTATAGAATGATGGAGATCATCAATGTTAGCAATTAGCAGATCATCATCGTCACTATTATCATCCAACGTATTATCCACAGGTAATCTTGATAAGCAATCCGCATTAATGTTTTTCACACCCGGCACATATCTTAGGTTAAACATATACTCTTGTAGTCTATAAATCCACTTGGCTATGCGTGGAGTTGCTCTACTAGCCCCTTTAGTTGTGAAAATGTCTAACAAAGGTCTGTGATCAGTACGCAGTTCAAACTTTGTACCCCAAACATACACCCTGAAATGTTGCACACCCCACCAACATGCCAATGCTTCCTTCTCAATAGTGGAATATGACAATTCAGCACCCTTAAGCGTACATGATGCAAACGCTATCACATGCTCCTTACCATTACACTCTTGCATTAATACTGCTCCTAAGCCATATCCACTAGCATCAGTTACTATGATTGACTTATTTGAAGGATTAAAAGATTTTAGAGCTGTCGCACTCGCAACCGCTTTTTTGACAGTCTCAAAAGACTCTTGACATTCTTTTGACCATACAAAACTGATGCCTTTCTTCATGACATCACGTAATGGTTGTACTATGTCAGAAAAATGATGCACAAATTTTGCATAATACTCGGCCAGTCCTAGGAATGACCTTAATTGGTCCTTGTCTAAAGGTGGCGGGGCTTTTTCTAAATCTTCCACCAAATTTAATTTTGGTTTTATACGCTTGGCGGATAACGTATGACCCAAATATTCAACTTCAGATAAACAGAATTTACACTTTTGTAAACTGATGGTTAGACCAGCAGATTCAAGTTTGAATAGTACTTCCCTCAAAACCTTGTCATGATGATCTTCATCCTTACCCCATACCAGTACATCATCTTGGAATACCATAGCATTATTAACATCCTTCAATATTTTTTGCATGATCCTCTGGAACACCGCTGATGCCGAGGCTAGCCCAAACGGCATCCTAATAAATTGAAACGTACCTTCAGGCGTAATAAAGGATGTTAAATGTTTCGACTCAGGTTGTAGGCGTACTTGATGATAAGCACTTGATAGATCCAGGGTTGTGAAATACTCCCCTCCTTCAATACTCGCTAACATCTCATTTATACGAGGTAAAGGAAATCTGTCTACCCAAATATTCTCATTTACATCTCTCAAATCCACACACATGCAGATTTTTCCGTTGGGCTTGTGCGCGATCACAATAGGACTTAACCATTGTGACGCTTCAATGGGTTCAATTACTTTCTCCTTACACAATCTTTGTAATTCATTTTTTAACTCCCCTCTTAAAGCCATAGGTACATTACGTACTTTGTGTACTCTTCGAATTGCATCACTTTTGACAATAATTTTATGCTCAAATCCTCTGAGACACCCTAAGTTATCACTGAATAGTTTGGGAAAATCATTTACCCATTTGTTCACCTTGCTCACATCTGGTAAAAGCACCTGTGAAGGGTGATTCGGGTTAAGTATGATCCCGAAACCTTTTTGTTCCATCCACCCCAAAAGACATCTGCCAGATTCTACAACATAAATTTTTGCTAGAGTCTCTCGATCTTTAAATTGAATCTTAGCATTAAAATATCCTATTACCGGTAATTTCTTCCCACAATATCCTAGTGGTTCAACATCAGTAGGAATTAATTTGCCCACTCCTAGTTTTCCCCATTTGATTTTGTCTATCAAAGTGAACGGGGAACATGAATCGGCCCACACTTGTACCTCCGTATTGTTAATCAACACCGTACATTTAGGAGGAACATACAGCGCTGATTGATCATTACTGACTGAACTGACTTGTTCAATTACCATGACTTCAACATCGCTTCCATCATCCTCACTCTTACCTTCCACATTATTTGTCATGTACGCATTATCTATCGTGTTAATCGTTTTTTTAAAACTTGGAAGGTCATTGGTTTTCACACCCTTGAAAAATGACCTATCCTTTTGCACTTATAACAACGACTCTTGAGTGCAGGACAGTGTACAGCATCTGCACTGTGTCTATAACTTCCGCACCTATAACAACCTTTCCTACTGTTCACCTCTTGTTTTATCTTGAAATTCATCTTATCATCACTGACACTTTTAGATAATTTTTTTTTTTTATTGAAATTCACTGCACATATTTTGTTAGAATCTGTTTCAACTCTTTAAATTAGTTTCAGCTAACTCTTTCACATATTGTGACGTATTTTCTAAGCGTCTGGCAATCTCTATGGACCTATCTACCGATGGGTCTTTTAAATCAAGCAACTTCTCTTGTATTCTTTTGTTATTAGTTCTGTTTATAAGTTGATCCCTGATTATTTCATCCCTTAAATCCTTAACCCATTCAGCGCGGCACGGATTTCCGTGCCACGCTGAAGGTTCCGTGCGCGGGCGGGGCCATGACGGAATGGTTCCGTCATGCGCACAGCCCAACCGACGTGCATGACGGAACCGTTCCGTCATGCGCGTCGAAGGGGTTAAACTTGCAAGTTATTGACAATTTCCTTAAAGCAGCAACATATTGCTCTATTTTTTCTCCTTGTTTTTGGAAGCGTGAAAAGAATTTATGCCTTTCAACCACAATGCTCAACTTTTTACCAAAATTTTCAGCCAAGGCTGTTAATGCCATTTCATATACATCTTCATCTTCGTCAGACGAATTATTAGCATTCGTGGAATCAGATTGGAAATTAGGTAAAGTGCTTAGAACATTCCTCCCTTCCACTCCCAAACATACTTTTAATATGGCCAACTTCCTTTTTGGTATAAATATATCACCCCCTATAGCTTCTAAATATGTAGTAAAAGCTTCTTTCCAATCCTCCCATTCCATACACGGAGGACCAGGTTCATGTAAAAATGTAGGTGGAATGGGAATCGATGACTGTGTTGACATATTTTATCTATTGTTAATTATATATATTCTTGTTCTTGTTTCACTTCTTTATTTCCTTCTGGTGCTTGTGATGTGATGTACTCCACCTCGTTTTTCTTTTATTAGCACTCGTGTCTCTTTCTAGAGATCCTTGCTTTCCAGGACAGTTCCCACGTTCTTACAAGTGTTGCGCTCCACCTCGTTATGTTTTTATTTAGTATTCGTGTCTCTTTCTAGAGACAATCTTTGACAATCTTAGAGACGATTTCCCACACTGCCTCGGTTCGCCGATCCTCAAAAATCCTCCAAGATGAAGGTCCTCTCTCGCAGCACCTCCTCGACTCAGCCGCACATCAGCCGGCTACGATCCATGAAACGCCAGTGTCATCATGGAACAGCACGCGACCTCGAATCAGCCGCAAATCAGCCGGCTCCGATCCATGCACGCGAGAAACAGGCACGCGACTCGACTCAGCTCACTAGCTTGCGCCCCAGCACGTGGTTCGATTTGAACACCGCCAACAACCGTCACGCTCAGGTGAGCATACTATCTAATTTGCCTTACTTCAAGGTGTAATTGACCTTAAATGGTATTTTAGACTAACCTTCTTGGCAGGTAAGGCAATATTCAGCTCTGGGGGTCCACAGTCTTCGCGTTTTCGGTATTCCGAGATTACGAGTCGTCAAATAATTAAAAGAAAAATGTTCTTAAATGTCTTTAAAATCCGCCATCCTGCGTCGCCATTTTTGTAAATACCAACGCCATATAGATTGAAGAAGTTGTTGTTTATTTAAGATTTCCAGTATGGACCCCCAGACGTGTCCTCTCAGCTCCTCAGCCAAGCTTCCTCTGAGGTCTCTTCATTCTAGATTCCTCAGAAGAACCTTGTTGCTAGGTGCTGCATCACCATACTTATTTTAAAGGAATACAACAGAGATCATCGTTGGAGAAGGGTTCTGGGTCTGGGGAAGGGACTGATGGATCGGACTCAGACTCGTCCCGCAGTGATAGTGTAAAACTGCCCATGGTGACCCCAAACACAGCTGATGAGATTATTTATTGTGCTGTCTGCCACTTCCTTCTTGTTTTTCTCTCTCCTTTTCTTTAACGGTCTTGCCCTTTCTCTTTCGCTCTGGGGTTCCTGAGAGGGTGGGTGGCTGGGTGTGCCCCTGGGTGCTGGCTGGTCCGGCCAACTGCGGCCGTAGCGCCACACGCATAACCTTCTTGTCTTGTATTGCTTACTTGGGGTGAGTGGCACACTCCCTTTAGGTCCTTACGCTAGCTCCTTTGGGCCTTTACTAGTTGATGCAGTTCTCTCTGCGGTTTGGGCGGATTGCCATTGCCAGACCATTCTGAGTTGTCTTACTGGGTTTTTTTGTTGTTGACTTTCTGTGTTTTAAGTGCGGAGAAGGGTGGGTAGGTGTGCCTTAGAAAGCTAACAACTGGGAGCGCTGCGGAGACTGGCTAGGGGTACCCTGATGCTATACTACCTACTCATAGTGCGCTAACGTTCATAACATGGAATATAAGGGGGGTGGGGTCCATGTCTAAGAGACACAAGGTGTATGCATACTTAAAGAGAAGGAACGTTCATGTAGACTTTTTGCAGGAGACCCATTTGATTGGTAGTGAGGTTGAAAAGTTGCGCAGGAGATGGAGGGGTTGAATATATGCTACTACCTTTTCGGCGTATGCTAGAGGGGCGTTGATATGGGTGAGACCTGGGGTACCCTTTGAGCACATCTGCACCAAGATTGATAGTGAGGACAGATACGTATTAGTAACTGGGAGACTGGCGGGGAGAGAGGTGATGCTGGGCAGTGTGTATGCACCCAACACAGAGCATGTAATGTTTCTTAATGCCCTATTGACTCGGATGGCGGGCTGCGTGGGGGTAGTCAGTGATTGGGGGTGACTTTAATTGCGTCGCGGATATCGCGGTGGACCGCTCACATCCGCCTCTCCCGGCAGCACAGGCCCACTGTGTGGCAGCAGGTTTCCGGGGTTGGATAGAACACTGGGACTTAGTAGATATTTGGAGGGTGCAACACACGACTGACAAGGAATACTCATTCTTCTCCCCAATGCACCAGGTACACACCAGGTTAGACCCTTTCCTGTGTACACCAGACTTTAGCGCTTCTGTTACACACATGGAGTATCTGGGTAGGACCATTTTGGACCACAGTCCCCTGTCCTGATGCACCAACCACTATGGAAACGTCCCCCAATCCCACTGTGGAGATTGAATCCCAGGACGCTGGAGGATGGGCCATTGTGAGATTCTCTTGGGACCCTTGTAGACACATATTTTCCGATAAATGCCAGTTCGGCGTCCTCGGTGTTATTGGAGTGGGAGGCCTTTAAGGTGGAAGTGAGGGGGCACTTCCTAGGCCAGTCGATTGGAGCTTACAGGGAAATCAGGCAGGAGCTCTTGGATCTAGAGTCCAGAATCCTACAACTAGATAATGCCCACGGATGTGATGCCACCTCTGCAGCGCAATTACAGGAGGCTCATGCGAGTTATAATGATATACTGGAAAGGCTGAGGTGCCACACCTACAGGGAATATTTAGATAAAGTGCACAGGGAGGAGGGGAAGGCCGGTCACCTGCTGGTGTGGCTGATCAAGCCTGAGAGTAGGGAGTCGCTGATCACGCAGATATGGATGGCTACAGGTGAACTGGTTTATGACCCTGATGCCATCAATAACCTGTTTCGTGTATACTATGAATGGTTGTATATTGCTCTTGTGTCGGCCTCTCGTTCCAGTATCTGAGATTTCTTGGACATGTTGCCACTCCGGACGCTGGATGAGGAGGTGCAGAGAGACCAGGGGGGGGCCCAGTGAAATTGCGGGAGGTCCACGGAGCCATAGCGGACATGGTGACCGGGAAAACACCAGGGCCAGATGGCCTTCTGGCAGAATTTTATGCGAGAGATGTGGACCAACTGGCACCACACCTAGTGACCCTGTATGTGGAGTTTCTACGACAGCCTTCCTAAATCCACTCAGTGCACTGGTGATTCCCCTCCCCAAGACTAAAGAAAACAATGCTCCAGTTACAGTGTATACACTGCTGTCTATGGTTAATCTGGATTTTAAGATTCTTAGCAAAATATTGGCGCTCCGACTGCTCCCGCCCATGCACTCCATCATACACTCTGACCAAAACGGTTTCATTTCCTCCCGGAATACATCATATAACTTGCGCAGGCTGTTCTCAGTCCTTCTCCACGACGAAAGGAAATCTACGCCTTTGGCCACAGTGCTCTCGGTGGATTTGGAGAAGGCCTTCGATACGGTCAGATGGGACTACTTCTTTGAGACAATGATACGGCTAGGCCTGGGGGAGGGTTAGGCGAAATGGGTGGCACATCTTTACTCAGCCCCCATGGTGAGGGTTTGGACTGGGAAGACTGTGTCCTCTGAGTACTCTATACAACGAGGAACCCGACAGGGGTGCCCTCTCTCGCCTTTATTGTTCGCCATGGCGATTGAACCTCTCGCAGCCCTGATGCGGAAAGGTGGGGAGGGTATAGGTCTACAACTATATGGATGGATGCACACTATCTCCTTGTATGCGGACAACCTGTTGGTTTATTTGAGAACAGAGGTAACGGGCACTGCAACTGCCCTTTCACTCTTGGAGCAGTTTGAGGCTCTATCGGGCCTGCAGGTCAATAAGAAGAAAACCTATCTCTTTCCATTGGTGGGACAGACCCCTCATCCGGTAGGGTTATTGGAGGACATTAACTGGGCTCCACATTCATTTAAATATTTAGGTATACATGTCTTCCATTCTGTGGATGACCTGAAAGAAGGGAATTTGGGAAGAGCGCTGAGGTCCCTCCGAACCTGCGTGTCTTTCTGGCGCACCCTGCAGCTGCCCATTATGGCGCGGATCTCTTTGACTAAGATGGTCATGTTGCCAAGGTTATTATATTTTTTTGTGAGTTTGCTGACCTTGATGCCCAGAGGATGGCTCAGACCAGTGAACTCACTATTGCAAGACCTAATATGGGGGGGTGATGGACGAAGAGTTTCCCTTAGGATGTCACAGCGTCCCAAGACAGAATGAGTGCCTGACTTTGAGCTGTATATGTTGGCCGCCCAGCTGCAATGGCTAGCACAATGGGTGGAGGGTGTGAACGCAGAGGGAACTTGGTTGATTGAACCAAATGATAGGCCTGAAATACTGATAGCAAAGTTGCTGAGACCGACAGTGGTCACTCCATACTAGTCTGCCTTACAACTTACAGCCCTGCAAACTTGGAACGCTGTGTGCGCAGATTGGAGGGGTCCCTGTGGTACACTCCCATGCTGCCTTTGGTTGGGCTCCCACATAGGGATCCTGTGACGACGTTCTCAGGTGATCAATTAACATCATGGACGAAGGTAAGTCTGGACTCCATGGGCGATTGTTACCAAGATGGCTCCCTGGTAGCATTTGCTGATCTGATGGATAGTCGTGGTCCTCCCTGGGACAGTTCTTACACTATGAGGCTTTGGTCCATACCTTTGAACAGCTGTGGGGCAGGGGCAGGGGCAGGTAGGAGCCGGGGCCCCACCCAGTGCTACATGCGTTGATTACTCTGGGTACCGTGAGGCACCAAGTGAAGTGGCACCACGAGGCCTTGGTCATTGTGTCCATCACTCCACTGGGGGAGCTCCAGGGGAGGTTGGAGAGGGCGATAGATAGAGTGTTTACTGAAGCAGAATGGAGTAAGGTCCTTTGGTCCCCCAAGAAGATATCCCAGACCACTAGGCTCAAGTACACGCAATTCAATTACATACACATGGTATATATGACTCCTCACTGACTCAATGTTATGTATGGGGGAGAAGTGAGGAGCTGCCCGAGGTGTAAGCAGGCAGACGCGGGCTTTCTGCACATGACTTTGAGCTGCAACATTATCCGTACATATTGGGAGGGGATTCTAGCAAAAATCAAGGAGGTATTGGGGAGGGTATTTGCCCCCATGATAGAAACCTGCTTACTTGGCCTTTTCCCAATACTGACTAAACAGAGGGTGGGGAATAGACTAATTGACTTGGCATTGGGACTGGCCAAACGCAGGATAGCCCTAGAGTGGAAGTCCTTTTCTGGGCCGCAGGTGGCCAGCTGGAATCGGGACGTCATTAGTTGGGCTGGAGCGGAGAGCAGAGCCTTAAGCTGGGAGGAATCAAGGGCATTCAGAAGCGGCCTATAGCGGACCTTTGGAGAGAGTCTCTGACGGCCTGGGAGAATCCAAAGCAAGAGCAGGATACGGGAGTGGAGACTTATAGGGACAGTGGGTGACCTATGTTTTATTATAATAGATGGCCCACCCTTGGTAAGGAGGGACACATGCAAATACATACTAAAGGGACTATACAGACCCCTGGTTGAGTAGCTGGAATGGACCTAAATAGGGATTGGTAAGAGGAAGGAGACCCCCCTGGGAAGTAAGCACATGTTGGCTTTTGTAGCTCACAGTTATCACTGAGCGATAACATCCCTGGAGTGTGATGCTCTGAGAACCCCCTCTGCACAAAGTTTTGTTACCTGTTTAAGTGTTTAAAAAATAGGAGCTGGATTTGATGATGACATTACTGAGCCCATTCTGGGGCTGGAAGCCACTCACCGAGATGGGGCCGTTAAGTAGAGGTAGACATTTTCCATAGAAAAGCTGGATGCCATGAATGATAAGTGGTAGATATAAGTCGGGAGGGTGGAATACACCTGGAACAATAATGGCTAGTGCTAAGATGCATTACCTGACTACCATATTTGGGAAATGCCTCAGTGATTATTACGAAAAATACAGTAAAAACCTGAGTTATATATATGTGGAAATGTCTTCAATGGAAAATGTCAATAAAAATATGTTTTAAAAAAAAAGGTGATCATACATCATTTCAAGATTTTGAAATCAAAATACAAAATGTAATACAGCATTTTCTAGCACCATCTAAAAAGCATCTCATAAATTGAAATAAGATCAACCGCTTTGACCTAATGTTATCAGATGAGTCAGTACAAATGTAGTTACTCTCCAAAGAATGACTGTCTCGATTTATGAATAGGCCTACAGAAATACAGAGGAAGAGTTTTGAAAGCAGCAAAAGGTTCCCTTTGAGTTCTTCATGAACATCACACCAACACAGAACATTATAAAAGTGCACATTTCGCTTCGGCATAATTGATAGGAGAAATAAAAAAAACACATCATGGCTTCAATAGATTTCGAATGGAGTATATGCATAGTTCAGACCTAGTTTAGCCAAGCAAAAAAATATGGTTTTGTAAGGTGTAGCATTTTTGTTTTAGTACAAAATTGTTGATAAAAATATTCACAACATTTTAAGAAAATGGTGTCTTCTTTATCAGAACCATTCTCTGAATAATTCCAAATTGAACTCAGAACCACAAATATATATTCTATAACAAATTCCATCTTCTTCCATCTCACTATTCTGACATATATATTTGAGTTACAGTACTTAGCACACAAAATAGTACTAGGTACTGTCTACATCCAATCTAGATTAGACTCCAGTAACTTTGTTAGTCCTGAACTAGCCAAAGAAATACAGCATAGTTTGATCGTATGCAAAATTCCGTTGTCAAAGTCAAATTCCACAATAGGAAAAATGATCATGTCACTGATTACTTAAAGCAGCTGCAGTGGTTAACAGTTAGTAAATGTTGGAAATGACCATCTTTTGCATGGTAATCCCTCAGATGTTTGACTTCACTATTCTCTGTTTTTGCTGAACCTATTTCTGTTGGCATTAGGACTCTGCTCACTTTGCTCCTGTTAACCAGTGGCATAGTGCTTGTGCTCTCCCTTTCAAGCATTGTAGAATTGATATACCCCTAATTGGAATATTTAAGTTACTTATAAATCTCTAGTAACTGGCACTAAATGTTCACATGGTCTGTAAATTAAAGCTACAAGTGGGTTGTGGCTTGCCTCCCATAGATTAACACTGGGTTACCTTATTACACTTAATAAGTGATAACTTCTGTTTGGGAACAGCTAGACAATTTCTTCCACTCATTTGGTTAATAATTTAAACGCTGGATTACTTTTCCAAAAATACCACTTTTAAAAAGTAGGCATTTTTCTGACTTAACCAAAGGTGCCTTTCTCCTAGTGTCCAGGGTCACATGAATGATAATAGCTTTCCTGTAGTTTGCTGTGTTTTTCTTCGAAACAGGGGACAAAAAACCTTAGGAGACCTTAGGCGAGAAGGGGTGTACCTCTCATGATCTGAGGTTGTTCCCAGCCCTTCCTGAGCTTCAAAGGGGGCTGTACTCAGGCCCACTGATCTCAGAAGATTACTGCCCTGTCACTGGCAACTGCAGTGCACACATGAGTCTGCCTTTCCTTTATTCACTAGCCAGCGTGGAGCCATTCACAAGGGAAAGGTAATAACTAACCTGAACCAGTTTAGAGTTCCCCACCCACAGGCTGACACTAGGCATAAAAGTGACAACCCTAGAACCGCTCATCAGAACTCTCCTGGACCTGTGGAGACTCAGAGGAAAGACTGCTCCTCAGTCTGAAGCAAGACTGAACCTGCTTGCTTTGAACCCATGACGCAGATGCGTCCCAAGTGGTCAGTTGGCTGATCTCATGTTTGAGCTTCCAGAGACCTTTACCTGCAACAGTCAAACTCACCAGTACCAACTGGACATGTCTGAACCCTGCTGCTGGAGTGAATCCTAAATCTCAAGTGATGCCCACCAGGTCCTGGACCCTTTGCTAGTTTTGGTGTGTACACCTTACAACTGCAAGAACCCACTTCTGGTGAAAAACCAGAGGCTCTGAGTTATTTGTGTCCCGCAGAAACTGCATCCAACGAATGATGAGACCTTCCCGCATACAGCTCTCTGACTTCACCTCTAGGGAGCTGTTCACATCATCAACAATCATCCCACCAACATGAACTTCTGATCGACAAGCAGCTCTTTGCACTAACAACGATCACCCCACAGTTCCCCACAAAAGCAAAGTTCTGACTTAGGCCCAGGACTTCAGCAACTCGCTGTCGCAGAGCCCCTCTCTGGAACAATCTCATTGACGAGCTTCCCGCGTAAAACACGATTAAGTTAGAAAGTATTATTTCCACCAGGAAAAACCTGGTCCCCGCATCCGACTCACACTCCATCACATTCAGCCTTAACTTTTGGCTTTGGCCCATTTCACCGTGACCAGATAACTGCGATTGGTACTTTGTGATTTTATACTCTATTCCTACCGCAAACCTTAAAAATTCATATCTCCGGTTTTATTTATTGAATTTTTGTTGTTTAGGTGTTCTTTTCTTTTATTACACTTTTCTCTATTTTTCCAAATTGGTTTGAGGTTTTTATTGGGTTCTGTTTTCTCTTTATTACAGTTTGAGTGCTGCATACATATTTTATACATTGCCCCTAAGTTAAGCCTGACTGCTTTGTGCCAAACTACCAGAAGGTTAGGCACAGGTTTATCTAGTGACTTTTGTGGTTCATCCTGACAAGGATTGTGATTATTACTTGAGTGTGGCACTCCCACTCTTAACTAAAAACCCAGGGGCAGATTTACAAGAAACTGATGCACCTGTAGAGTTGCGTCAGTTTTCCTGCTCCAGCCTGCGAAACCCTTGCTCCACCATGGATGCATCGTATTTACAATACGGCACACCATGGCCCAAGGATTGACAGATACATCAGAAAGTCACGCATTGCTGGAGTTGTGTCGCAAGCACGATGCAACTCCTGCAATGAATGTTGAGGCTTATCCTCGCTACACTGTGTCACTCCTTACGCCTGCTTTAAGCAGGTGTAAGGTTTTGACGCAGTGGCATGCTAGAAGTGGTGCAATTAAATCTTGTAGATTTCACGGTGTCACTTATGCAAGGCTTTCCTGCTTGGCAACGCCTACCCTACATGCATTATACCTGACAGGTATAATGTGAGGCAGGGCTTTACAACGTGACGCATCTCCCTAGATGCAAAATGTTGTAAATTGGCCGCATTTTTTATGCCGCCGCTGCGTCACAAAAGTGACGCAACGGCGGCGCAAAAGTGTCACAAGGGGTTTATAAATCTGCTCCCCAATGTCTTACTATATGCTGCACAAAACTTTACTTTGCAAACAGTCCCAACCCAAGGAGATTGAAATGCTCTTCCTTTGACCTTAAAATCCGAATCCAACTTCCTTAAATTTCAGGAAGCTCCTCTTGACCTGGCTGTTTTCCAAGTTAACCCTCCTCTGCTAATCATAGTATTTTGGTATCATATGCTATGCTTGAGTTGTTGATGATGTCACTGAGAACCCTGAAGAGAAATCATCCCTGTCATTCGTATCGTATCGTATGAAAACTTTATTTCGGTCAGAAGACCATAAAAGTGCAAATAGAATACATACATACATAGCACATCAAATAAAATAATAAATATAGGTATTTCACTTAATAAAAAAAAGAATTAAACAGTAAGTTATCAGACATATTTCGGTAGTTTAGATTGGTTTAAAACTTATCCTACGGCGCCACATACCATAAAGGAAACGAGAGACAGCAAATACAATGGGCGGCGAGGTATCATATTTAAAAACTCTACATGCCTGCACACAATGTCTAAAACCCAAGTTTCTGCATATTGGGATAAGCCAAGTTTTTCGTATATTGCTATACGCTGGACAGAAAAATAAAACATGAATGACATCTTCTCTAATGTAATTACATGCCGGGCAAGTTTCATTTTCAGTTTTTGCCCATTTCGAAGTAAATGGCCTAATAGGTAGGGAGCCATACCTTAATTGAGCATATAGTTTCCAAGCGAGAGGGGGTTGGACTACATCAAAGAATTCCTCCCACCCCAGTTCAGATTTGACTGAGAGGAACTCAATAGAGAGCCTACCATAGGATGTTGACCGTTGTAGTGCACTTAGATTTTGCTGCCTTACCAGATTTAACAACTGGGCCCTAGATATTCTCGGGCAACTCAACTCAGGGGTCCCCCATAACTGAGGCAAACCTATTTTGAAAGAAAGAGCCTTAATATGGGAAAGCCATTGAATATTTTTGTTTTTTATCTGTTCCCAGACCTCCCGAAATTCAGCTCTAAGGGATACTAGCTCTGGTACTCACCAGAGCCTCCTCCAATAGAGCAAGGGTCGCACAGCTGCCAATTTCTCAATAGACTCCAGACCCAAGTCCATTCGCAAGGGGATGAGGGGTGTACTTTTCGGTAGGCCCACCAAATTCCTCATAAAGGCCTGTTCCACCCTCAGAAGGCTAAATACGTTCTTATGGCCCCAAAGTTCGGCGCCATAAATGGATGCGGTCCGAGCCTGGAGGCCATAGATCTCAAGGGCGGGCGCAACCGGTTTGGAAATTGATGCTCTCTGTAGCTTGCCAATACCCCCTGCTATTTGTGAAAGTCTAAGGGCGGATCTGGTAATCTGATGGCCCCAGCCAAAATCCTCCGTCAAAGTGATCCCAAGATAGATGAAGGTTTTGACTCGTTCCAACGGAACACCATTCAAAACAGGGTTCGGGCGCATACGCCTTGGGGGATTAAAGATCATAAACTTGGTTTTATCCAAATTGATCTCCAATCCCCTCGAGGCACAAAAGCACACGAAACCGCCCAGGACGCGCTGGATGCCCGAAGATGTTCGGGATAGCAACAGGGTGTCATCCGCGAACATTAATGCGGGCACCCGACCGGTCATCAACCAGGGAGCATCATTATCCTTTACATCATTTAAGGTGTCGACAAGGCCATTAATAAATAAGCTAAAAAGGGTAGGGGCTAAAACGCACCCCTGCCGGACACCCCTGGTAACAGGGAAGCGGTCCAAGAGATCCCCGTGTCTCCCACACCTGACCTGTGCATAATTTCCAACATGCAAATGGGTCAGGATATTAAGCAGGTAGGGCGGAATGCCCAGGTCAGCCAATACCTCCCACAATTTTTCCCTAGGGACTAGGTCAAAGGCAGCCCGCAGGTCTACAAAGACAAGGTAGAGGCTGCCACCCTCAACCCTTGTGGTTTTCCAGAAAAGGACCTGGAGCCGGAAGATTTGGTCCAAGGTTGAGATACCGGATCTAAATCCAGCCTGGAGGGTAGACAGTATTTCCCATTCCTCCATCCAAGCTTGTATCCTGTCCAATATGATTCCACCCATTCGTTTTTGTGTTGTGTCTAACAGGCTAATGGGCCTGTAATTTGAGGGGGTAAGTGGGCATCCCTTCTTGTAAATGGGGACAATCTCAGCCCCCAGCCAGGTGTACGGTGGATCAGACCCCATAAGAATCGCGTTGAACAAGATAACAAGGTATGGCGCCCATATTTTTGGCTGGGATCGGAACAGGTCCCCCGGCAATTTGTCGAGGCCGGGAGCCTTGTTTGGGAGCAACCTAGCTATGGCAGATTCTACCTCGTTCCACCCGAGGCCCCCGCCAGTCGATACTCATGACGGGGGTCTGGGGCAGGGTGCCGGGCAAGTGTCGCGGCTCCCTCCTGTTGGAGCCCTGGGGCAAGCTTAGGGCGTAGACGAAATGTGTCATCATACTCCAAACATACGTATAGTGCCCCAAAATGTGCCTCCCACACTGAGGGTGCAATGTTTGGGAAGATAGCTTGCCCAGCTCCCTTGGAGCCTGTACTAACAATGGCCCAAAATATATTTGCATCCTTAGTCAGGAGCGCACTTCTCAGCTCTTCCCACCTTGTTTCCTCCCAGTCCCTCTTGGCTCCCTCGATTGCCTTTTTATAGAACAAACGGGATGACCTAGTTTCTGAACTGTCCTTTAGTTTGATTGCAGTAAGGAGGTCCTTCTTGGCATTCCTATAGGTAGCATTATACCATGGGTGTATCTTAGCCCCACCTCGTCTAGGCCTACTAAGTGGGCAAAGAACATCCCCCAACGCACTGGCCAACTGCCTATACATTTTTACAGCATGGCCGTTTGAGGACAAGTCGGCCATCTCAGCTATCCATGGAATAGCAAGCTGGTATAATTCACCCAGCCTAGACGGGGAATCCTGAAAATAAGGCCATTTGACCTTACGTCGATTGTTCGAAACCATAAGGGGTGTGATCATGCTGGTAAGACCAGCTTCCGGGTTAGTCAGCCCAAAGCTCCCCGGCTTCAATGTTAGGACAAGGGCGTTGTGGTCACTTTCATATCTCGGTTGCACTCTGAATTCCAACAACCTATCCCAGTGTCTTACTTCCATCATGATGTAATCAATGGTGGAAGTTTGTTCTACCCTGTTAAATGTAGGAAATCCTGGACGGTCAGGGTCCAATCTCCCATTACACGCCCGCAGAGACGTTGCAAGTGAGAGTGATTTTATTTGAAGGACCAACCGAGTCCATGCCTTGACAGGAGGGATCTTTGGTTCGGGATACACCAGAGCAGGTCTTCCTCATCCTGCTCATCCAAATCAGGGTTAACCAAGGGCTCAAATTGACAATTAAAGTCCCCACCAACAATTATTGTGACTGAGGGGTCAAGTGTCTGAATAAAGATGTCTAGTGCTTTGATCGTGTCTGACTCCTGCCCGCTCCTAACTGGCCTAGAGTAAATATTTATTATGGCTATTTTTGGTGAGTTCAGGGGTGTCAATAACACACATTGAACATCAGGGGAGTCAGTTGGTATTTGGGTAGCTTGAACACTCAAGTGGGTGCCTATCCAAATTGATAGGCCACCAGATGGGCGACCTCTGCCACTAGTTACTGCCAAGATGTGAAAAGTTGCGTAACCTGGGCTAGCACTCTCCTCTAAAGCCCATGTTTCCTGAATCAGGCAGCTATTGTGTGCTGCCATGGAGGTGCTCCAGTCAGGAATAAGTAGTTTGTTTTTTAACCCCGCTACATTCCACGAAATAATTTTTATAGTTCCATCATCTACCTTACCAGTGTCTTTTGGAATCCCTGTTGCCATAGTGGAAGAACCGTCGCAGGTAAGAGTCTCTGACTGGACTTTCCTTTCCGTTTTGTCTATACTAGGAACTTCCCCCCCTACAATAGAAACTCCCCGCAGGTGCTTTGCATCCCCCAATTCGCTCCTTCCCACCCAGTTCAAGGAATTGAGTAGTGTACCTTCTGCTGAGGTAAGGGTTTTAATATTTCCCTCCAATACAATTAAAGGGGTGGATGTTTCACTAGTGTTGTTCAGGACTAATTCCTTGTCGAGTGAGCGTCAATCTACCTGATTCAGTACACTAAACCTATTTCTATGCGCAAAGGATGACAAAGGGGGAGTATAAACAAAAAAGACCTCCCAGCTTGTTTGCCCCTGTTGCACTCTAAATGGACGACCATTTTGGCCCTCGTCATATTTAGCACTTTTACAGTGAGCTGGTCTCGGATGGGGCATAGGATAAAAATATGACAGGTGGAGGGGGAGGATTTGGGTATTTAATCTAGAGGGAGACATACCACAGATGTAATCAACGGCAGCAATATTCCTAAAATGTATTACTACACAATTCCCTGTAATAGTTTTGGGTCCCTTCCCAATCCAGTCTATTCGTCTTACAAAGAGTATTTCCCCAGAAATATGAGAGGGAAGAGGTCTGTTTACATTTAGCCACTGGATGCACTTATTTTTTAATTCAGTATGACCTTCATTTTTTCCCTGGCTTAGAAATGGTACCCCCGTTAAGACTACAACATACGGTAAAGATTCTGGGGGAAGATTAATGGTTTGCAACTCCGGTGAGGTAGCTATAGAAGATGGCTTTATATTTATTGGGACCAAAACATCGGAAGACCCCCTTACCAATCTATATCTTTCGCATCCTGTTTTCTCATCACTGGGAGAGACTTTTGCTTTAGGAGAAACCGGGGCAGGGTTCCCAATTACCTGGGGGCCATCAGCAACTGAATTCATACATAGAGGGGGGCTAGCAATTTCCAAAGCTGACTCATTGTTGGTGGGGGCCAATCGTGTTCCTTGGCTCCTAGTAACACTATCAACTACTAAGGCAGTCCTAACTTGAGAAACCATACCGCCAGCTTCACTAGAGGCAGACTTCCCATGTGGGACCGTTAGGGGCGTTTTCCCCAGACCCATATTATTAAGAGTAGAGACTAATCTATCGATCCTAGATGCCAGGGATTTGATGTGTTTACCAATAGTCTGATCCAAGAGAGACTGAAAGTCAGCTACTAGGCTAGTAACCCACAGCGGAGCTCCCACATTTGCTGGGGAAGGGCCGGTAGTAGCTGGTACAGAATCGTACTTAGGCCCTATATTTTTATTTGGCTTTTTTACAGGTCTCCTTTTCTTGCCTCTAGGGCCCGGTTTATTTATTATGATGGTGTTTGGGGGAAATGGGGGTGAACTTAGGGATGAATTGCTAGCTTTTGCATCTGTAGGGACCTGGGCACAGGGTAAATCAGCAAATTACGACGTAAGAAAAGAGCTTACGTCAGGAGGATTTGTTACAACTGCTGAATAGTACCCTGCTTGCTCTACCAAGGGGGCAGCGGGAGTAATTGACAACCTTCGCCCTGTGTTTTCAATTGCAGTTACCACTTCCCCAATGGTTTTTTGAAGCATCTTATCGATAGCCGTTAGCGTAGGGAGGGGTAGTGTCGTGGCCACCTGTTGTCTCGTCACGGGGCGGGAAACTACGACCTTTTGGTTTTTACCCATTAAATAGGATGGTTAAAAGAGATGGTCCATTCTTACAAAGCCTTTGCTGGGAAGCCCAAGGGAATAATAATAATCAGTGATAACAGTACCTTTGGGTAAATGTCCAGGCTATCAAGGGTGTCCAGTAGCAATGTTAGGGGGGTGGCCCGTCCCGGCCTCCCCCGGCCCCTGACGGCCACAGACGGCCCGCCTTTTGTCCGGGCTTCGTCCGGCGCTTCCCGCGCGCGTCCTCGCGGGACGAGGGACCGGGCACACCTTTAAGCGCCTCCTGGTGCTCACAGCTGAGTCTACCTGCCCCTGAGGACTCTGGATGCTGTAGTCGAAGGACTTCCGGCGGAGCCAAGCCCGGCCGGGCGTATCAGAGGAGCAGGACACCAGCGATGATAACAAACGCTGGGACGGGGGGGCGAAGCCAAGCCCGGCCCCGTGAAAAAGGAAAAGGCGGCAGAGATCACCAGCACACAAAAGCAGCACACCTCGGGACTCCACACCGGGCACACCTTTAAGCGCCTCCTGGCGCACACAGCTGAGTCTACCTGCCCCTGAGGACTCTGGATGCTGTAGTCCAAGGACGTCCGGCGGAGCCAAGCCCGGCCGGGCGTATCAGAGGAGCAGGACACCACCGATGATAACAAACGCTGGGACGGGGGGGCGAAGCCAAGCCCGGCCCCGTGAAAAAGGAAAAGGCGGCAGAGATCACCAGCACACAAAAGCAGCACACCTCGGGACTCCACACCGGGCACACCTTTAAGCGCCTCCTGGCGCGCACAGCTGAGCCTACCTGCCCCTGAGGACTCCGGATGCTGTAGTCCAAGGACGTCCGGCGGAGCCAAGCCCGGCCGGGCATATCAGAGGAGCAGGACACCACCGATGATAACAAACACTGGGACGGGGGGGCGAAGCCAAGCCCGGCCCCATGAAAAAGGAAAAGGCGACAGAGATCACCAGCACACAAAAGCAGCACACCTCGGGACTCCACACCGGGCACACCTTTAAGCGCCTCCTGGCGCGCACAGCTGAGTCTACCTGCCCCTGAGGACTCTGGATGCTGTAGTCCAAGGACGTCCGGTGGAGCCAAGCCCGGCCGGGCGTATCAGAGTTGCAGGACATCACCGATGATAACAAACGCTGGGACGGGGGGGCGAAGCCAAGCCCGGCCCTGTGAAAAAGGAAAAGGCGGCAGCGATCACCAGCACACAAAAGCAGCACACCTCGGGACTCCACACTGGGCACACCTTTAAGCGCCTCCTGGCACGCACAGCTGAGTCTACCTGCCCCCGAGGACTCTGGATGCTGTAGTCCAAGGACGTCCGGCGGAGCCAAGCCCGGCCAGGCGTATCAGAGGAGCAGGACACCACCGATGATAACAAACGCTGGGACGGGGGGCGAAGCCAAGCCCGGCCCTGTGAAAAAGGAAACGGCGGCAGAGATCACCAGCACACAAAAGCAGCACACCTCGGGACTCCACACCGGGCACACCTTTAAGCGCCTCCTGGCGTGCACAGCTGAGTCTACCTGCCCCTGAGGACTCTGGATGCCGTAGTCCAAGGACGTCCAGTGGAGCCAAGCCCGGCCGGGCGTATCAGAGGAGCAGGACACCACCGATGATAACAAACGCTGGGACGGGGGGGCGAAGCCAAGCCCGTCCCCGTGAAAAAGGAAAAGGCGGCAGAGATCACGAGCACACAAAAGCAGCACACCTGTGCCCTGTCATTCACATTTTACAAATGGATAATTTTAGATTATGTGTGGGCCCCCAAACTCACCTGCTTCTGCTTCCAATAGCCATGCAGTGGCAGAATAGTACTAGTCGTAATAATGTATTTTTTAGTTTATATAAAAACAATATATAATAAAAAGTCTGAATTGACATATATCATGAATCCACCCTACCTCAAAAATACCTAACATATACAATAAAATATACCAAAAAATGACAACATTCCAAAACATAACTATTGAAAGGAAAACCGTGGTGCAAAATAAGAGCCATTTAGTGACCGACAGCCTCCACATTGTTTGAGCCTTATTCAAAAATCAACCCAACATGGTTAGGGGTGGAGTCTATAAACCAGAAAAGGGTTACCTCATGTGTAGTCCAGCTACCCTCGGAATTCCACGTTGGCCTTAGGTAACTATTTAGACGCTCATACAATGTTGGACATATACAAAGTAAATTCTCAAGATTTTCTTCGGCCCAATTAGAGTCTCCAAAACACGTGATGAGCCACTCGTGCTACTCGAAACACCATCAAATTGGTTAAACGGTAAATATAATAATTTAGGGTGAAGGAATGACATTTCTGTTGCAGGGTTCATGTTAAATTATCCACATAAGTCTGCACCTGCCTGGTGAACGTTTCCAAGGTATATTTGGAATTAATGTATGTGGTAGCCTTTTCCTAATCAGCCATATAACACAATGTTTTTATTACACTTTTTATCATATATTTCCTTTGCTACCTTTTCATAATTATGAAATCAGTTAAGGCAGTCAATGTATATTTATAAATAAAAATCTTTATGTCATTGTGATATGGGCTGGCCGACGACTGAAGCAGCCGAGATATCCAAGATGGCGCCCAGCTGGGCGCCCTCCGATGAGAAAGTGAGCAGTCTAGTAGCACAGCCGAGGGGAGGAGTTTCATTGCGGGAAGGAGAGGAGAATGACGGTTGCGGCAGCTGCAGGAAGTTCGGTGATTGTGAGGAAGCGCAAGAGGAATGGCAGGAGTGGAGGACCACGGAGACACGAGAGGTGGAGACTACGAGGGAGGCCAGAGGACCCGAGGAAACCGGCGGGAGGACGGAGGAGAACAGCGCGACGCCGCAGAGGGAAAATTCCCCAAAAACCACCACGCTATCCGGTAGTCCCCTGAGGCAACAGGACACCAAGATACCCAACGCTATGATCCAGGGGGACCGTAGCTCCAGGCAAGTGACGTGGAGGGAAGGGTGGAGGAGGAGGTTGGTGGGAAAGGGCTTCTGGGGACTGTGGCACAAGTAGAGCACTCGCCTATGAATGAGTGGCAAACCTTACTCAACCCCTTCACTTTCCCTGCCCTACAACCAATCTCTTATTATTCTTCAATAACCTCGGTGACCTAGGAATGTTGGTGACGGGGAGCACACTGTAAAGTTATAAGTTTAGCAGATAGACAGTGACGATAGTGTCCTTTGTTTCTATCTGTTTGCCTTTTGGGGAGCGCCGGCCGTGGTTGCAGTACGTGAAGAGTAAAGCTAGAAGAAGCAGAAGACCTTCCACTAGAGGACAGTTCTTACAGACTGCGTATTTTCCCCCCTTTGTTGTGGTGCACTCAAACTGTCAGGATTGATTGTTAGTGAATAAAATTCATACATGACGATATTCTCAAGAGCCACGTGGTTACACCTAAGTGAAAGACTGGTAATTCCGGGTTCACCCCAAGAGGGAGAGGGGTAAAACCATCACAGTGGTGTCAGAAGTGGGATTGTATCATCTGAAACAAGATGACGCAACCTGTGACAGTGCAGGACATGATAACTCAACTAGCAGAAGGACAGAGACATTTACAATTGGTGTTGGAGCAACAGAATCAAAATGCTCAAAAAGAAAGGGAGTCTTTCCACGCTGCCATGAAGGAACAGACAGTTCTTTTAACCAGCAACCAGAAAGTACAGGATACAGCCATTCTGCGACTCACAGACCCTATCTCTAATGCCCGAGTACATCCTAATATACCCGGCAGTGTTTTGCAAAAGTTACAGGAAGGGGAAGATCCAGATTTTTTCTTTACAAACTTCGAAAGGGTGGCTACCACTGCTACTTGGCCTCCTGAGCGATGGGGCCAATACATAGCGCTGTTACTATCCGGAGAGCTACAGGCGGCCTACCAAGCTGCCAATCCAGCAGGAGTAACTCCCTATCAAGATATCAAGAAAGCCATTCTAGAAAGATTGGGTTGTGACCATGAGTATTACAGAGCCCGTTTTCGAAAGGAAAAATGGGTCACGGGAGATAATCCCGAGCGTTGTTCTATCGGGTTCGAGACTTAGGGAATCGGGGGCTTCAGCCTTGTTCTTCCACAATGGAAGAAGTCACTGAACAGATTTTCTTAAAAACAATATCTGGAGGCATTGCCTAACAACACCAGGGCCTGACTAAAACAACATCCCGATTTAACTTCCCAGTCTGCCATTGAATTAGCCTGTGCTTATCATAGGTCTCCGGATTTCAAAGCCCCAACAGGAAGAGCCCCTATAATTTTTCCCAAAACTACGCCGAGAATCTCTACCGAGAGTGGGGACAAACAACCTTTTTCTACTCCTAGACCAGCTCCTAAACCATTTCCAAAGGCTATCACACCAGCTCAGATGGGACCCCAGTGTTTTAGGTGTGCAGAGTGGGGTCAAATATTGCGTAATTGTCCTTTAAACAATGAAAGTTCCGAACCCATGGAGGTGGGTTGGTCCTGAGGCAGAGTACTAGTGACCGGAGTCCGTAGAAAAAGGTACAAAAAGGCCATTAGACTCAACGGTCGACCTATTGAAGCTCTACTTGATACGGGATGTCATCACACCGTGGTAGCCCAGGAGCTAGTCCCATTGAACTCTATCTGCGAAGGAGAAACAGTCCGAGGTTCATGTGTGCATGGAGACGTTAAGGAGTATCCTTTAGCCGAAGTATTGCTCGAGATAGATGGATATCCCCAAGTAAGGAAAGTGGGGGTAGTTCCAACACTTCCAGAAAACATACTGTTAGGTACAGACTTACCCCAGTTTCATGAGTATCTGATAGAGGTGTCCGAACAAGATGCTGAGGTTGAGTGGCTACAAGACGCTCCCTTTTCTAGTGAAAACATAGCTAGCCCTAGAGATAGTGAAGGGAAATCCAAAAATGAGAAAAGAAGAGATAAAGACAGATACACATATGCATGCCAATCTACTGCCTCATATCTACTCTCTTCTCCAGAACATGGAAATACTCCGGCTCAGAGTTTTCGTGCGGCCCAGAAAGACGACAGCACCCTTATGAATGCCTGGAATCAAGCGCAGGAAGTCAATCCAGAGAAGGTAGGACCCTATTTTTTCATAAAAAAGGGGTTGTTATACAGAGCAAGTGAGGGACAGAGTGGTAAGGTGGAACAGTTACTAGTACCGATAGCTTTCAGGGAACAAGCCTTACAGTTAGACCACAACCAAGCAGGAGGGGGGTCACTACGGACAGGAGCTAACATTGAAGTATCTACTAGAAAGATTCTATTGGCCAGGGGTTTATCGAGAAACCGCCAAGTTCTCTGCGACCTGTCCCAAATGTCAGTTAGTTAATCCCTCCAAAGACAAAAAGGTACCACTATATCCCTTACCGATTATTGATGTTCCATTTCAACGTGTAGGAATGGATCTAGTGGGACCGTTGCTTCCCTCTGCTAGAGGATAGCAATACCTCTCACTAGTATGACCACGCTCACAATCGCCCAAGCAATGGTGTCTTTTTTCTCTAGAGTAGGTTTCCCTTTGGAATTACTGACAGACCAGGGAACTCCTTTCATGGCTAAGCTTATGAAAGAAGTCTGTAAACTTTTAGGAGTTCACCAAATTCGGACGGCAGTGTATCACCCCCAGACGGATGGTCTGGTGGAAAGATACAATAAAACTATTAAAACTATCCTAAAGAAACTGATAAGGGAGACAGGAAAGGATTGGGATCGGAAACTGCCATTGGTTCTGTTTGCAATTCGAACACATGAACAGAAGTCTACGGGGTTCTCCCCATTTGAACTCCTTTTCGGAAGGAAACCACGCACCCTGTTAGACATGGCAGCCGAACAGTGGACAGACGAGGAGGATGAGGGAAAGCCACTCCTGGGTTACATTCAGACCTGAAAGGAGACACTAGCCACACTCTGGGACACTTTTCACCAGAACATGGACAAAGCCCAAACCAGACAGAAAGAACAGTATGACCGTACTAGCCATATGAGAGAATTAATGCCACAAAACACATCAATTATATATGAAAAATAGAACCCTCACTCACCAACATAGTTGATGACATGCTTCATCATAGGGTTCCACCAGGGGTGCCTACTGCACCTCTAGTGTGCTTCGACGCTTTATTAAAGCGGAGCGCAAAAAATCAGACTAAAGGAATGCAAGTGAATAATAAGTGCAAATAATTAGAAATTTAAAAAGTCAAGATTCGCCCACAAGCAATTTTAATGGTGGCGAAACTGGAGCAGGTTAAAAACAGTGAAGGATGATTAATGCTGACTTAAATTGGTCAGATACATCCTATCTTGGTCGACATGTTTCAGCTTATTATCGTCTTTTACAAAGCTTTCTTCAGGACCTCATGAAAAAAATCGCACCTTGGCGGTATAAGCTCGCTAAGGCTTACCCTAACCTCAGGTGCAAAAAACCGGGCACACTCACGGTTTCAGTAAAAGCCTTCCACAACTTCAGAAAGGCCTCAGGTTATCTGTAAAGAAATACATACGTTGCATCAACGTATATATTGGTCTATATATTGTTCTTTCAGAATATTGATTGAATGAAAAGCTAGGCACAAATTGGTTTGACAGCAAGGTCATTATACTGGCATTACCATCAACAGTGTTCAGCAACTCCCCACATTTACAGGGAACCACGAGTGAAACTACTACTCGTTTATTTTAAATCATACAGGTAGATAAGCTCAATTGAACCATTAGATCAATGAACAGGTATGAAGTAATATTTACAAAATAAGTGTAATCACGTTAGAACTCGGCACTACTTATAAAAACAATAGAGCAATGATATGAATGGCAAAAACTGCCCTATAGGAAAACAACAGATGAAACAGGGCTTACGTGTACAGGAAAAACAGCAGGCTCCTTAGGCAAGAAGGTGGGTGGTGGGACTACAGAACAACTATAGTGGGGAAGGATACAAAAACGGGGAAAGTACACTTAGTGATCATCCCGCTATTCCATTACCCACAGTGGGCCGCTAAACAATTTTTTTTCATAAATGTACATGTCAAGCGGTACTCACATCATCCAAGTCCACTGCCAGGTTATTTAACCTAAATGTACCACTGAGCCCGGAGTCAGCTTAGTTTAAAAACGTTTGTGTTTAAATTGAGCCAACTCACGTAATGGCGGGAAGTCTCAAGCAATCCCTGCCGGCCGATCCACGCAACACGTCATTGGCATAAACAGGGAAAAAGGACCAAGCCGCCGAATATCGAAAAGAGACTAGAACGTAAACCTCTCTTTCCGTATAAACAAAACTTTACTCAGATATCAATTCAAGCGCAGACAATTCACAATAAACAAAAACATATTTGTGAATAGAGAACAGAGCCACATGGAATAGCAATGCAGCCAATGACTGGGTACAGATAAACCCCTCTGTACAAGATGTAAGTAAATAGGAAGAAAAATAATTATAATAAATCCTATTTAAATCCATCAGGGCATACAATTATAAATCCCATATCAATCCATCAGGGTATATAAAAAACCCTCATTATTGTTAGGATGGAACTGAACAGATATAGTTCAAAGGTTTTTTTTATCAGACTCAGTTGGAGAATTACACATGAAAAGGGGGGAATTATCAGGAGTAGTCAATAGTATTAATTATTACGCCTCAAGACTGTTCCCCAAGGGATATTATCGTTCAGACCCACCAAATGTGCTGATAAACGATAAATGCAACGTTGTTCTTTTTCAAACAGTGAAGCTGATTTGACTTGTTCAATGACAGTCCAATGTAGATCATCCACGGTGTGGTTAAAACGCAAAAAATGCTCAGTAAGTTTGGTAATACTTTTTTTACAACGGATATTACTCCGATGCTCTCCAATACATTGTTTGACCTTTCGTGTGGTCATCCCCACATATTTCAGGTCGCAGGGACAGGTGATCAAATAGACCACATCGGTAGTATTGCAATTTGTATGGCCCCGTTGTGTCCAAATTTTGTCAGTTTCCAGTACCAATGTTTTAGTAGTAGAAGTTAAGTGGCAGACAATACATGACCCACATGGGTAGTGACCCAAAATCGGTGGTAAGCCCCATGCATTGAGAACAGAGGTATCGATGGAATTCTTGTAATTCCTTGGTCTGGTGTGAACCAATGAGTCTTTCAAACTCATAGCCTTTGTATACAAAAATAATGGTTTGTCCCATTTGATGTTATTGCTCTCTAATATCCGACAATGTTTTTTAATAGATTTTGAAATGGCGTTTGAGGCAACATTATAAGTGGTCACACATGTGAGCGGAATGTTCATTACTTGTTTAGGAAAATCTTGCAAGAGAATGTCTCTAGGCTGATTTCTAGCCCTCTTGCAAGTCTTAGTCAAAATTCTTTCAGGATAGCCCCTTTGTCTCAGTTTTTGTGTTAATTCCTTGGACTGTGTACGAAAATCAGCCACCCTACTGCAATTGCGTCGAATACGCAAGAATTGACCATAGGGTAGATTTTCCCGTAGCGGTCGTGGGTGAAAGCTAGAAAAAGTCAAAAGGTTATTTTTCGCAGTGGGTTTATAGTATGTTTTCGTCAATAACAACCCATCTGTTTTATTAACTACCACATCCAAAAATACAATCTCATCTCTATTGAAGGTATGGGTAAACAGTAGATTTGGATCACAAGTGTTGATCCAGGACAAAAATTCAAGTAAGACATTTTCGGGGCCCTGCCAGATGATAAAAATATCATCTATATATCTCTTCCAAAAAGAAAGAAAAGAGGAAAAGGGATTAGACGGACTCAAAATGTGCTTACGTTCAAAATCATAAACATAAAGCCCTGCCACATTCGGCGCAAAAGTGCTGCCCATCCAAGTGCCTGTGGACTGAAGGTACAACGTACCCTGATATTCAAAAAAATTCTTCTTAAGTGCCAAGGTAGCGCACTCAATGATAAATTGTTTTGGTGTTTGAAACGACCAAATTATGGAGTCCAAAGCTTCCCCAATGACCTTGATGGTATCGTCCTGGGGAATACTGGTATAGAGACTCTCAATATCCAGCGATACAAGAATGGTGTTGTCATCTACCCTCAAATCTTGTGAAGATGCCAAAAAACTTTTGGTATCTTTTAGGTAAGTAGGGGTATTTTGGATAATAGGTTTCAAAAAGAAATCACAACAGATGGATAGACGCTCTAGAAGAGATCCTATACCCGACACTATTGGGCGACCCGGAGGTGGTAACTTGTTTTTGTGAGTTTTGGGCAGGGTATAAAAGTATGGAATTACACCTTTTCCTTTTGTCAGAAAATCTGCTTCATGTTTAGTAATAAACCTACTCATCTCAGCATGTTCGACAAGATTACATATGGTTGCCTTTAGATGTGGGGAAGGATCAGCAGTTAGAGGAATGTAGTTCTTAGGATTATTCAAAAGACGTCTGCATTCATGATCATAATCTTTGATGTTTTGGATCACGATCCCTCCCCCCTTATCTGCTGGTTTAATCTCAATGGAGGCATTGGATTTTAATGATTGAAGAGCCTGAAAATCTGCAGAACTCATGTTTTTGTAAGTTCCTTGATCCTGAAATGACTCAACATCATTAAAAACTGCTTGCTCGAACGCAGTTATTTCTGCTGGAATCAAATGAGGGGGGGTGTAAATGTTGATTTTAAGCGTAAACCAGTATCACTAGGATGATCTACAAGGATATCAGTTTCGTTTTTCTCAAAGAAGAACTTTAATTTCAATTTTCTGAAAAATTCAGAAAGTTCATAATGCAGACGGAAACGGTTGAAACGTGCAGTAGGGACAAACCCTAACCCCCTTTCAAGAACCTCACTTTCAGTCTGAGTCAGAACTTCTGAGGACAGATTCGTAACTAGACTCTTTGGTTGCTGGTCCCAGCCTTGCTGCATGTATAGTTCCCTATCCCTTCCTCCTGTTCCCAGTGGACCCGGTTGTTTCCTCTTCTTCTCCCTCGTCCACGCCGGCCCCTGTCTAAAAAAGGGGGGCGGAAAGAATTCTGTGGAAAAGGAGGTAACTGGATGTAACCAGGATTCCAGCCCATCATAGGGAACTGAGGAGGTTGAAATTGGTTATGATAACCTAAACCCCCTTGATCGGGGAGGGGTTGCCAATTCGGTTGATATTGGTAAGGTCTATTCCTGCCTCTACCCCGCTGTCTAGATTTCATACTCTCATTGCTTGAACCACTTGAAAAAGAATCATTATCATCAGTCGTGTCAACTTGGTCGTTACTGTTTGTTGGAAGAGTATAGTCTGGGCTAGCATATGGATAAACTTTAGTAAACGAGAAACGCTTTAGATCTCTCTGAAATTTTTGAGCTTTTGACTGCGTGAGAGTATCTTTATATTCATTAATTTCTTCATTAAGCTCATCCAATTTTTTCTTATAACCAGTCAGAGTTGTCCGGAAGTGCGTTTCTGTCAATTGAATTGCTACCATAAGAGCCTCAGAAAGTCTTAAGGCTGTTTTTATAATTAGACAAGCCAGTCGCATGTACAATGCCACGTGATCTGGGCCCAGTCTCTTCTAAAAACAGGATCCTCAAGAAAAATGCATGGTGCGTTCGTAACCAATAGACCCTTAGGAGCCACATTGTTACATAAGTACTCAGTTAATATAGTCCCATGTAAGATGGTACGGATGCGACTACGTTTTTGTTCTGTTAATTTGTCCCATTCACTAGTTTGTGAGATTGTCTGCGCTATAGAAGAATCAGCAAAGAGGGAGGAATCAGCTAAAAGTGCATCCACCTCTGCAACGTTCGTGTTTAAATGGAGCCAACACACATAATGGCGGGAAGTCTCAAGCAATCCCTGCCGGCCGATCCACGCAACACATCATTGGCATAAACAGGGAAAAAGGACCAAGCCGCCGAATATCGAAAAGAGACTAGAACGTAAACCTCTCTTTCCGTATAAACAAAACTTTACTCATATATCAATTCAAGCGCAGACAATTCACATTAAACAAAAACGTATTTGTGAATAGAGAACAGAGCCACATGGAATAGCAATGCAGCCAATGACTGGGTACAGATAAACCCCTCGGTACAAGATGTAAGTAAATAGGAAGAAAAATAATTATAATAAATCCTATTTAAATCCATCAGGGCATACAATTATAAATCCCATATCAATCCATCAGGGTATATAAAAAACCCTCATTATTGTTAGGAAGGAACTGAACAGATATAGTTCAAAGTTTTTTTTTATCAGACTCAGTTGGAGAATTACACATGAAAAGGGGGGAATTATCAGGAGTAGTGAATAGCATTAATTATTACGCCTTCAGACTGTTCCCCAAGGAATATTATCGTTCAGACCCACCAAATGTGTTGATAAACGATAAATCCAAAGTTGTTCTTTTTCAAACAGTGAAGCTGATTTGACTTGTTCAATGACAGTCCAATGTAGATCATCCACAGTGTGGTTGAAACGCAAAAAATGCTCAGTAAGTTTGGTAATACTTTTTTTACAACAGATATTACTCCGATGCTATCCAATACGTTGTTTGACCTTTCGTGTGGTCATCCCCACATATTTCAGGTCGCAGGGACAGGTGATCAAATAGACCACATCGGTAGTATTGCAATTTGTATGGCCCCGTTGTGTCCAAATTTTGTCAGTTTCCAGTACCAATGTTTTAGTAGTAGAAGTTAAGTGGCAGACAATACATGACCCACATGGGTAGTGACCCAAAATCGGTGGTAAGCCCCATGCATTGAGAACAGAGGTATCGATGGAATTCTTGTAATTCCTTGGTCTGGTGTGAACCAATGAGTCTTTCAAACTCATAGCCTTTTTATACGAAAATAATGGTTTGTCCCATTTGATGTTATTGCTCTCTAATATCCGACAATGTTTTTTAATAGATTTTGAAATGGCGTTTGAGGCAACATTATAAGTGGTCACACATGTGAGTGGAATGTTCGTTACTTGTTTAGGAAAATCTTGCAAGAGAATGTCTCTAGGCTGATTTCTAGCCCTCTTGCAACTCTTAGTCAAAATTCTTTCAGGATAGCCCCTAGGTCTCAGTTTTTGTGTTAATTCCTTGGACTGTGTACGAAAATCAGCCACCCTACTGCAATTGCGACGAATAAGCAAGAATTGACCATAGGGTAGATTTTCCCGTAGCGGTCGTGGGTGAAAGCTAGAAAAAGTCAAAAGGTTATTTTTCGTAGTGGGTTTATAGTATGTTTTCGTCAATAACAACCCATCTGTTTTATTAACTACCACATCCAAAAAAAACATCTCATCTCTATTGAAGGTATGGGTAAACAGCAGATTTGGATCACAAGTGTTGATCCAGGACAAAAATTCAAGTAAGACATTTTCGGGGCCCTGCCAGATGATAAAAATATCATCTATATATCTCTTCCAAAAAGAATGAAAAGAGGAAAAGGGATTAGACGGACTCAAAATGTGCTTACGTTCAAAATCATAAACATAAAGCCCTGCCACACTCGGCGCAAAAGTGCTGCCCATCGAAGTGCCTGTGGACTGAAGGTACAACCTACCCTGATATTCAAAAAAATTCTTCTTAAGTGCCAAGGTAGCGCACTCAATGTTAAATTGTTTCGGTGTTTGAAACAACCAAATTATGGAGTCCAAAGCTTCCCCAATGACCTTGATGGTATCGTCCTGGGGAATACTGGTATAGAGACTCTCAATATCCAGCGATACAAGAATGGTGTTGTCATCTACCCTCAAATCTTGTAAAGATGCCAAAAAACTTTTGGTATCTTTTAGGTAAGTAGGGGTATTTTGTATAATAGGCTACAAAAAGAAATCACAATAGATGGATAGAGGCTCTAGAAGAGATCCTATACCCGACACTATTGGGCGACCCGGAGGTGGTAACTTGTTTTTGTGAGTTTTGGGCAGGGTATAAAAGTATGGAATTACACCTTTTCCTTTTGTCAGAAAATCTGCTTCATGTTTAGTAATAAACCTACTCATCTCAGCATGTTCGACAAGATTACATATGGTTGCCTTTAGATGTGGGGAAGGATCAGCAGTTAGAGGAATGTAGCTCTTAGGATTATTCAAAAGACGTCTGCATTCATGATCATAATCTTTGATGTTTTGGATCACGATCCCTCCCCCCTTATCTGCTGGTTTAATCACAATGGAAGCATTGGATTTTAATGATTGAAGAGCCTGAAAATCTGCAGAACTCATGTTTTTGTAAGTTCCTTGATCCTGAAATGACTCAACATCATTAAAAACTGCTTGCTCGAACGCAGTTATTTCTGCTGGAATCAAATGAGGGGGGGGTGTAAATGTTGATTTTAAGCGTAAACCAGTATCACTAGGATGATATACAAGGATATCAGTTTCGTTTTTCTCAAAGAAGAACTTTAATTTCAATTTTCTGAAAAATTCAGAAAGTTCACAATGCAGACGGAAACGGTCCAAACGTGCAGTAGGGACAAACCCTAACCCCCTTTCAAGAACCTCACTTTCAGTCTGAGTCAGAACTACTGAGGACAGATTCGTAACTAGACTCTTTGGTTGCTGGTCCCGGCCTTGCTGCGTGTATAGTTCCCTATCCCTTCCTCCTGTTCCCAGTGGACCTGGTTGTTTCTTCTTCTTCTCCCTCGTCCACGCCGGCCCCTGTCTAAAAAAGGGGGGCGGAAAGAATTCTGTGGAAAAGGAGGTAACTGGATGTAACCAGGATTCCAGCCCATCATAGGGAACTGATGAGGTTGAAATTGGTTATGATAACCTAAACCCCCTTGATCGGGGAGGGGTTGCCAATTCGGTTGATATTGGTAAGGTCTATTCCTGCCTCTACCCCGCTGTCTAGATTTCATACTCTCATGGCTTGAACCACTTGAAAAAGAATCATTATCATCAGTCGTGTTAACTTGGTCGTTACTGTTTGTTTGAGGAGTATAGTCTGGGCTAGCATATGGATAAACTTTAGTAAACGAGAAACGCTGAGGTTCTGGACTTTTAAGAGTCCAGAGGTGTCAGGGAAACAACACCCGAAGACCCCTGAGTTCCTCCTGTCCCGGTGCACAAATAAACAGAGACACGGGCTTCTCGATGGTGGCGTCAAAGACGAAGGTTTATTTACTGCAGGGACACAGAAATCATAGGAACCACACAGAGGCAGAATCTACGAGACTGTTCAAATTGTATTAAGTGGGTTACTCTTTAAATACACGCAAAATGTCTTTAGGCTACATTACACGAATATTTCTCATGCCCAACCCGGTATCCCAAACAAACAGTAAATTTGACATCAAACAATAATTAGTCGTAGGTTTTCGGTATTCGATCAGGTCCTCTCGACAGTTTTCCATTCTTTGCCCGATCCTCCCCATCATAAAAATCGTAACCTCCCCATTGTAAAAGCCCAGAAGGAAAGGAGCAGAGCCAGGTGCAAAGGATTGAAATGTAGGATAAGAGGTGTTTATGGATCATAAACGGGCATGGCTACTGTCTTCAGCCTTTCAGTCAGGACAACGGACACGAGAACCAGTACAGCAGGACTGGCCTCAGGCAAGGGAGGTAGCTTGATTCTGCCTAGTCATGCAGCGTCAGCCTTTCTCGGGGCTCGAGCTTACGTGTCCTTAACAAGGTGACTCTGCCGGGGTCATCGTCCGTTCATTGACTATGTGAGGGCAAGAAACAAAATGGATGCCGTAACTAAAATGGATGCCACGACTTTACCACAGAATGCCCTATTTCTCAGTGAATTCATGCTAGTTGCGTAGCGAAAACACTGTCATGCATACAATGGATCATTTGCGGTTCATTGGTACCGAAATCGTGTCAGTACTACGATACCGAATTCACGGGTTCGGATCGCTACAGAACCTCAGACCGTCCTTTTGCCCTTACATAGGCAATAACTCAATCTATGTCAGAGTCCATTCCTATGTTCATCAGGTCATTGATGTGTTGTTGCAGCATTACTCTATCTCGTGGCGTATCTCTATAAACAGGTGGTCTTCTTACGCATGTAGAAATGCAGAGATTACATAAAGCAGGACCACACTGAACAATGAGACAACACGAAAATAAAAATACTAATGCAACACCAGTGACTATCAGAACCTTCCATCCCCACGCAGACAACAGGCTCCAGAACCATCCCATTAATGACCAGTCACCTTCCTCTACATGAATAGAGTCAGAAATCTTATGTAACTTAGAGATGGCCTTGTATACTGTTGGCGCATTATCTGGAATAAAAACGCAGCAACTTGATTGGATCATCTTACATACTCCACCTCGATCTGCAAGTAACACGTCAAGGACCATACGGTTCTGTAACGTCATGAGGCGATCCGCTTGAAGCTCAGCTGTCAGGTTACTAAGAGCACCCGCCGTTTCAGTGATAGTGGATTCAACTACCCGTGTTAGTTGACGTAAGTTTCTACTGTTGGCCATAGGCCCCCAGAATGGGAGGAAACCCTTGAAAAAGTCTCCTGCCTCTTGGCCAGCAGTATCTTCTTTACTGAAAACACCTCTCACAACTCTAGGTTTGTGATCGTCCGGTGCAGCAGTATATGTCGGAGGTAACAGTTGAGCGATGTAACATGAGCCTGAGAAGTCAGCAGGCAGCCATGTGTATGCTCTGTCTTGGCAAACAAAATAGGTACCCTTAGCAGCTAAGAATGCAGGGGAAGACTGTGAGGGGAAAACATATGTTTCGATACAGTCACTTTTCCCTAGTCGAGCTTTCGGATTCCTCCCATTTCCTTGCAAACAGACTTGACCTTGGTGGGGTACGACCCAGATCGGAGTTGAGCTCTTACGTTTGTTCTCACCCAGAGTAATGCCATATTCCGTAACATTCCAACCCATGTAAACTCGCAATTCATCCTTGGGAATGAACGGAGTATTATTGACATCTCTCACCATGTCAGTGATTCCTTTTACCAAGGCTCTATTAGCAGAGTTATACCGGGTTGAACGCGGAGGTCGTGGAGGATAGGTCTCTAGGGCATAAGCGAACATGGTCTGAAATGCCCAGAATGATCCATTTTAACTAAAAGGCAGGACCAGATAGGGGATGCCCTTGTCCATGGTATGTGGTATCAAACCACACACCCAGCAGTTTGTTGTATTAACCACTAGTTGATGTTGGTGCAAGAGTTGAATGAAAGTGTTATTTATAAACTCAGAGCGTCGAGCTTGCTCGTGGGCAGGAAAAGGATGGAAAGAATGAAGAGAAACAACAGTCGGAGAAACAGGAGTATGGGGAGATACTGTAGATGCAATAGGTGTAAAGATCAACTGAATACCAAAAATAATTCCGCCTACCAAAGTTATTAAGACAATCAGAAGTGTCAGAGTACATTGCATTAGGAAACATTTACTGTGCAATATGTCATATAATTTTGTCTTGTGCACATTTATGACATTAACCCGTCGTAATTCAGGAAGCTCCATCTTCTACAACTGTTCGCAACGGATGGTTTGTACCTGTTAAAAACTTGCCTCTGTTTATCCTGGGAGTTCCCAAGACAAACAGAAAAAACCGACCTAGTGTCTGATTCCCTGCAAATTAAAACAAGGCACACGTTACGACCCTACGGTAACCCAGATGGCAAGGTGAGAGAAACAATAAAAAAAACAAAAAGATAAAAATTTTGAGCAAACTTCCTGACTGAATGGAATGCAGTAAGATCAAAACAGTTTTCAAACAGAAGGGTAATTATGCAATGTCATTAGTTCATAACATGAGAACGTAGATTATATCTGTACTTTCCGGGTCTTGTCTGATCTTGAAATAGCTGGTTTACAGGTGCGGAAATGTTCGACTCCACAGGTGACCAATGTTCACTTTGTACAATACTCGGTTCAGGATTCAAAGGAGCGGTTCCTGCTGGGGTGTCAAAGTTCTGTGTTTCCGTTCGTGGGTGGTCCGTTATGTACTCTGCATCACTGAAAGGGATGTGCCTAGGAACAGGTTCTGTCTCGGATACACCAATTCCCTGTCTAACCCAGTTATCATAGGGGAGTGGAAGAGGGACACGCTTCGTATGGCTGGCGTGCACCCAATTTTTCCTTCCAGCTAGGCGTACTGCAGTTCTTGTTGTGAGGAGGACCTGAAACGGACCCACGAATCTTGGCTGGAGGTTCCGAGTACGTTCAAAGTTCCGAACTACCACTTGGTCGCCTGGTTTCAACGTGTGGCTTGGACTCTCCGGCAGTTTAGGCAAGGATTCGAATACCTGTTGATGAATAAGGCTCAATTTAGCAGTCAGATCATGAAGGTAATCAATCAACATTGGGTATTCAATCTGTTTGAATTCCTTTGGCCTAGGGACTCCCCAAACATTAGCAGGGCGGCCGAACACAATCTCATATGGGCTAAGCCCTACTCGAGAGTGTACAGTCGCTCTGGTGGACAGTAAAGCTAAAGGCAGTGCGTCTGGCCAAGAGAGACCAGTGGAAGCTTGAATTTTCGCAAGTTTCAGCTTCAGGGTGCCATTGTACCCTTCAACCAAACCCGCTGATTGTGGGTGATTCGCACTGTGGAATTTTTGGGAAATACCCAGACCCGCACACACACTCTTCATAACTTTCCCTACAAACTCACTTCCATTGTCCGACCAAACAATCCGCGGCATACCATACCTGGGGAAGTATTCTTTTAGGAGGATTTTGGCAGTGGACATAGCAGTGTTGTCCTTTAACGGATATGCCTCAATCCATCTTGAGAAGGCACAGACTACCACTAGGACGTATTTGAGATTGTTACACCTGTCCATGTGGATAAAATCCAACTGAATCACTTCAAAGGGACAAGAAGGGGGAGCAAAATGGCCAGTTGGGGTTGGGGTTCCCTTGCCAGGATTATGCATCAGGCATATCATGCAATTTTTCACCACTCTTTCTGCACACTTAATAATTCCATCGTTCTTCCATACTGGAGCTAACATTTTACAGATCCCTTTCGAACTGATGTGCGCCGCTCCATGCGCCATCGTGACTACTGCGAGCACATACGCATCAGGTAACATCCAACGCTGCTGCTCAGACAAATCGACCCAACATCCACTTGAACCCATTTTACCCGTTTTCTCCTTCCATTCATTCTTCTCATTTTCAGTTGCTTCATTCTGGATTGTTTTCACACTTTCAATCGTATTCTCACACATTCCTGATTCCGCAATCCATCTTGCAGACGTTGCAACGTACATTCGGCTCGTCATGTTCTTGGCCGTTTCTTTAGCGACCTCATCAGCAAACGCATTCCCACGGCCAACATCATCCGTAATCTTCCGATGTGCACTGCACTTCACAATTGCAACTTCATTCGGTAGAGTCAGGGATTCCAATAGATCGCTGACTAACTGTCCATGTTGGATCTTAGTCCCATGGGACGTGAGAAAACCTCTTTCTCTCCAGAGACGCCCAAAATTGTGTGCAACGCCGAAGGCGTATTGGCTATCAGTAAACACATTCACTCTCTTTCCCTCAGCTAAAACACATGCTCTTGTTAATGCAATTAATTCTGCAGCTTGGGCGGAATTCTGACTTACTCTTGCAGTCTCAACAATCGTACTCAAAGTCGTAACTGCATATGCGGCCGTCACATTGCCATTCTGTAGTTTGAAACACGACCCATCGACATATAAAGTGCCGTCTGGGTCTAGTAACGGAGTGTCTTTTAAATCAATCCTACCTTTTGTTTCTTCCTCAGTTCTGAAACAACAATCATGGGGCTCTGAATCACTCGACTCCTGAGTAGTCGGCAACAGTGTTGCTGGATTCAATATGTTGCATCGCTTGATCTGAATGTGACTTGCCAAAAGCGTCAGCTCATAGCCTGATAGTCTAGCACTGGTGAGGTGCTGAGTTTTCGTTCGATTCATGAGTGTATCCACAGCATGTGGAACCATGACTACTAACATATTGTTCATGACTAGTCCAGCAGACTGTCGAATAGACACTGCAGCTGCCGCTGTAGCTCTCAAACAACTTGGCAACGCTCTGGCTACCGGATCTAATGTGGATGAGAAATATGCACAAGGCCGCTGTTTGTCGCCAAATTGTTGCGTTAATACACTCAATGCACAACCTTCTCTTTCATGGACATATAGTGTAAGCGGCTTACTGTAATCAGGAGTACCCAACACAGGAGCTGAACACAGCGCATCACGTAATTCGGAGAAGCTCTGTTGACATTCATCAGACCATGGCAAAGGGCTCGGAACACCTTTTCCAGTCAGGGCTACCAATGGTTTTGCCACGAGAGAAAAATTTGGGATCCATTGCCTGCAGTATGACGTAATACCCAAAAACCCACGCACTTCTCTCTGTGTGCTTGGTACAGTCATCTGTGAAATTGCTTTGATTCTCTCTGGGGTCAACCTTCTTCCCTCCTTTGACAAAAGATGACCTAAGTAGGTCACTTCTTGGCAACAATATTGCAGTTTAGAAGGTGACACCTTGTGATGTAAGTCTGACAAATGACGTAATAGAGAAATTGTAGCTGCTTTGCAAGTTTCCTTGTCATCAGCGGCTAGTAAAAGATCGTCTACGTATTGGATCAGAGCAACACCATGAGGGAGTACAAGGGCATCTAATTGACTCTTCAATGCTTGGCTGTAAATTGAAGGGCTTTCACAATAACCTTGTGGAGCGCGTTTAAATCTGAAACTGCGACCTCCTAAGGAGAAACCAAAAATGTCTCTACTTTCCTCGGCTATGGGAATGCTGAAAAAGGCATTTTTCAAGTCGATCACTGTAAACCATGAAGCTGAGGCAGGAATCAACGTCAGTAATGCAGTGATATCTGGGACTACAGGAAACTGTGGAATCACTTTTTTGTTAACTTCTCTGAGGTCAATCACAAATCTGTAAATTGGAGGTTTGGAAGGGTCAGTACGTTTCAAAATCGGCAGAACAGGACTATTGCAGACGTTTCCTCTAGTTTCCTCAATCACATCTTTCTGTATTAAGTCTTTCACAATCAGCAAGAGTGCTCGTTCACCTTCATTCGAAATCCGATACTGTGGGATTCGTGGGAATTTAACATTAGCTTTCAGACTTACCACATAAGGGGGAATTTCCAAGAGGCCTACATCATTAGGACCAGTCGCCCAAAGAGTATCAGGGAGAGAACGCAGCTCCGGTGGGAGCTTGTCCATCGACATATACATTGGAGAGATGACTCGTTTGCCTAATGTGAGCTGTACTCCCGAAGGAGAACAGTACAGTGTCGCGTGCAGGCGTTTCAACAGATCTAAACCAAGCAGATTCTCATTACAACCGGTTGTTAGGATAAGGGGTGCTTCTAGTTCGCATGGCCCAACAGATATTGACAAAGGACTAGAAACAGGATTGTGAACAGGGGCGCCTGAGAATCCTACCGAAGTGTTCGTTAAGCCAGACAAAGGTGCGCCAGGGAGTTTCGCATGCATAATTGAACTTTTTGCCGCACCAGTATCCAACAGAAACGGTTCGACCACGCCTGAGGTAACTACTGCGACATAAGGTCCACTCTGATCAACTGGAACTGATACTACTCCCTCTCTTTGCCTGCGGCTGTCCTAGTGCTCTCTTCTTTGAATGTCTTCATTATGATCATAGTAATCTCCAACATGATACTGTGGAGATCTACATGGTTGCGTAGGTTGTATATTTCGCTGATCGAAATAATTCGATTGGCGATCAGTCTGTGGTGTCATCGTACCACGCCCTCTACCTCTAGGAGCTTGCATAAACCCAACATTACCTCTCTGAGCTGGGACACCACTAGTTTGTGGGTGCAATACTGGGCACTCATTCTTATAATGACCCTCCTTTTTACAATAAGCACACTGATTCCATGCTAACTGTTGTCGGGGAAAACCATAATTAAATCTTTGGGCCGTCCCTTGCTGGAATTGTGGCTGTGGCTGAAACTGGGGTCGCTGCTGTGAATCTGACTGATTCGAACGAGGCGGATACGCCTGTTGCAGAAGAACTTTGGTCTTTAAATCTTTCGTTTTCTTTTCTGACTTTTCCTTCTCTTCTTTCTCTCTATTCTCGTAATACTGAGCAGTTGCAAGTATCTGTGCTGTCGTCGACACTGCCCATGCACTTTCAGAATCCTTTAACTTGTTACTAAGCTCAGGTAGTAAATTAAACACGAACTTGTCGACAAACAATCTCTGGCCTCCCTCAGTACTCATATCTTGCCCACTGTGGTCTACGAAGGTCTCTTCAAATCTAGTGAAGAAGTCAGAGACGCTTTCGTCCTTCTTTTGCTTGCATGCCGATAATTTATCCCAATTGACTCGTAACGCTGGCATCAGCGTTTTCATCAGAGTAATTATTCTGCCAGGTAAAGCAGCAATCAGAGGTTCAGGTTTAGCACCGCCAACTTGTTGCGCATCTGCTGCTATAATAGCTGCCCAATCACCTCCTAAGGCGACTGGGTGGTTTTCTTGCCGAATTTTGGCCCATATAGGCTGTGGCACCACGTTACCAAACAACATTTCAATGTCTGCCAAATTCATGATACACGCTTGAACTGTCTGCGTTAACTCTTTGTAATAACCAGCAGGATTTTTACGTGGGTCTGGTAACGCTTGTTTTACGGCTAACACTTCGGCCCGTTTCCAAGGGATGTGTATCCACACTCTCTGGAAATGTGCCGGGGCAGCGACAATATTATTAGCCCCATCAGCTGGAACTGCATCACGCCATATCGGTGGAACTTCCCTCATCGGATATTGTCCTCGTCGTTTCCTAGTAGTAATCGGTGAACCATCAGGGTCTCTTGTCGCTCGAAGAGGGGACTCATCCCTATAAGCTAAAATCAGTTCTATCGCTCCCCTTACTTCTGGACCTATCACCATTCCTGCGGTAAATTTCTGTTGAATATTTATCAGGTCAGAGGGGACGGAGTCTAAATCATCATCTTCCCATTCTTCACGCACAAGAGAACACATCACGTCAAAAACATAACGTTGAGTTGGTTCATTCCATTGCATAAAGGTATCTAACACTCTTCGTGCATCATACTTCGCAGCTTTTGACATCCACCTAAGAGCTGTCGAATCTAACGTGTCTCGTTCCTGGGGACCAGGAAGCTGGCTACGTCTCTGTATAGAGTCAGAAACGGGGGTCCCAATTAAAGACCTGTAGAGAGGAGTTAAGATATTAGTTACAGAGTCGGTTATTTTCCGACGAACGGAAAGCGGAGTCAGAATGTTCACAGGGTTCGGGGACAGGACAGCTGAAGCAGATGAAATAGTAAAGGTGGGAGTAGCAGGTAAAGCAGTTTGCGAAACGACAGGCAAAGGCGGAACGGGCGCCCCAGGAAGAGGGGGTGCCGAAGGAACATTAACCACGGGAAGGATAGGAGCTGGAATCAAAGGAAGTGGAGCAACTATTCCAGGCTGACCAGCAGCTGGCTGTACAACAGGTAGCAACTGTGGTACTGTAATACCCTGTGCATACGGTGGGGGTGAATTCAACAGGTAAGACAACAGAGGATGCTTTTCATGATCCTCCATCGGCTTAGCAGGACATGATGGCAATACAGGGTAACATTTATCAATTGCCAAATTATATTTTCTATTCGCCATCTCCATTGCTTTCTCAGTCTCGTTGACATGCAGCTGCCTAGCAGACTCCATTAAAGTCAACCCTTTCTCTTTCTGTTCTTTCTTCGTTTTCCTAATTTCTCTCTGTTTGGCTTCTTTGCGCCATACGCGAAAAGAATCAAACATTGCCGGCCGGGCTTTTTTCTTGAACAACTTCATTTCTAGATTGTCTAGTATTTCCGTTTCGAAGCTACCATGCGGTGGCCAACTAAGGACACCATCTTTTTTGGTATAAGGGGCCCATACTTCATTATACGTAATAGGACCAACACCATGTTTACAATAGAGCTCATATGTAGGAGTTCCAATCGGAGGAACCGAACACGAATCCTCCAATCGGGAATCCCCATTGCAACGTAACCAGGTCAAGAAACAATTACTACTGGTAGTCATGACAACAAAGACAAATTCCAACAAAAAAATGCGCAGAGAACTTAGGCCTACCAAAATGAACTAATACCAAAACAGAGATTATCTAAACAAGAGCAACCAATGATAATCTACGAATTAAACCAGAGTAACAAGGAACAACCAAATCGAGCGTAACCCACTAAATACTTAACTGAAATGTGGAAGACGTCACCAAGGAGAACCCATCTACGTCTCGCCGTACTAAGGTCTGCACCTCGGGTCCAAGACAGGGCGGCAGTCAGGGAGGCGGTCCTCTGTAGCCGTCTGGGAACGGGAACCCTCGTGGAAGAGATCGTCGGGCCACTTTTACGACATGCAGGGATCGATGAAGCGGGGCACCTCCCTCCGGAATCTTCACACGAAACTTCTCAAACTTTTCAGGCTTTGGACCGGTACCGGATGACGTCGCCCAACGATGGGCGCCAATTTGAGGTTCTGGACTTTTAAGAGTCCAGAGGTGTCAGGGAAACAACACCCAAAGACCCCTGAGTTCTTCCTGTCCCGGTGCACAAATAAACAGAGACACGGGCTTCTCGATGGTGGCGTCAAAGACCAAGGTTTATTTACTGCAGGGACACAGAAATCATAGGAACCACACTGAGGCAGAATCTACGAGACTGTTCAAATTGCATTAAGTGGGTTACTCTTTAAATACACGCAAAATGTCTTTAGGCTACATTACACGAATATTTCTCATGCCCAACCCGGTATCCCAAACAAACAGTAAATTTGACATCAAACAATAATTAGTCGTAGGTTTTCGGTATTCGATCAGGTCCTCTCGACAGTTTTCCATTCTTTGCCCGATCCTCCCCATCATAAAAATCGTAACCTCCCCATTGTAAAAGCCCAGAAGGAAAGGAGCAGAGCCAGGTGCAAAGGATTGAAATGTAGGATAAGAGGTGTTTATGGATCATAAACGGGCATGGCTACTGTCTTCGGCCTTTCAGTCAGGACAACGGACACGAGAACCAGTACAGCAGGACTGGCCTCAGGCAAGGGAGGTAGCTTGATTCTGCCTAGTCATGCAGCGTCAGCCTTTCTCGGGGCTCGAGCTTACGTGTCCTTAACAAGGTGACTCTGCCGGGGTCATCGTCCGTTCATTGACTATGTGAGGGCAAGAAACAAAATGGATGCCATAACTAAAATGGATGCCACGACTTTACCACAGAATGCCCTATTTCTCAGTGAATTCATGCTAGTTGCGTAGCGAAAACACTGTCATGCATACAATGGATCATTTGCGGTTCATTGGTACCGAAATCGTGTCAGTACTACGATACCGAATTCACGCGTTCGGATCGCTACAGAACCTCAACGCTTTAGATCTTTCTGAAATTTTTGAGCTTTTGACTGCGTGAGAGTATCTTTATATTCATTAATTTCTTCATTAAGCTCATCCAATTTTTTCTTATAACCAGTCAGAGTTGTCCGGAAGTGCGTTTCTGTCAATTGAATTGCTACCATAAGCGCCTCAGAAAGTCTTAAGGCTGTTTTTATAATTAGACAAGCCAGTCGCATGTACAATGCCACTTGATCTGGGCCCAGTCTCTTCTAAAAACAGGATCCTCAAGAAAAATGCGTGGTGCGTTCGTAACCAATAGACCCTTAGGAGCCACATTGTTACATAAGTACTCAGTTAATATAGTCCCATGTAAGATGGTACGGATGCGACTACGTTTTTGTTCTGTTCATTTGTCCCATTCACTAGTTTGTGAGATTGTCTGCGCTATAGAGGAATCAGCAAAGAGGGAGGAATCAGCTAAAAGTGCATCCACCTCTGCAACGTTCGTGTTTAAATGGAGCCAACACACATAATGGCGGGAAGTCTCAAGCAATCCCTGCCGGCCGATCCACGCAACACGTCATTGGCATAAACAGGGAAAAAGGACCAAGCCGCCGAATATTGAAAAGAGACTAGAACGTAAACCTCCCTTTCCGTATAAACAAAACTTTACTCATATATCAATTCAAGCGCATACAATTCACATTAAACAAAAACGTATTTATGACTAGAGAACAGAGCCACATGGAACAGCAATGCAGCCAATGACTGGGTACAGATAAACCCCTCGGTACAAGATGTAAGTAAATAGGAAGAAAAATAATTATAATAAATCCTATTTAAATCCATCAGGGCATACAATTATAAATCCCATATCAATCCATCAGGGTATCTAAAAAACCCTCATTATTGTTAGGATGGATCTGAACAGATATAGTTCAAAGGTTTTTTTTATCAGACTCAGTTGGAGAATTACACATGAAAAGGGGGGAATTATCAGGAGTAGTCAATAGCATTAATTATTACGCCTCAAGACTGTTCCCCAAGGAATATTATCGTTCAGACCCACCAAATGTGTTGATAAACGATAAATCCAAAGTTGTTCTTTTTCAAACAGTGAAGCTGATTTGACTTGTTCAATGATAGTCCAATGTAGATCATCCACACTGTGGTTGAAACGCAAAAAATGCTCAGTAAGTTTGGTAATACTTTTTTTACAACGGATATTACTCCGATGCTCTCCAATACGTTGTTTGACCTTTCGTGTGGTCATCCCCACATATTTCAGGTCGCAGGGACAGGTGATCAAATAGACCACATCGGTAATTTTGCAATTTGTATGTCCCCGTTGTGTCCAAATTTTGTCAGTTTCCAGTACCAATGGTTTAGTAGTAGAAGTTAAGTGGCAGACAATACATGACCCACATGGGTAGTGACCCAAAATCGGTGGTAAGCCCCATGCATTGAGAACAGAGGTATCAAAGGAGTTCTTGTAATTCCTTGGTCTGGTGTGAACAAATGAGTCTTTCAAACTCATAGCCTTTTTATACGAAAATAATGGTTTGTCCCATTTGATGTTATTGCTCTCTTATATCCGCCAATGTTTTTTAATAGATTTTGAAATGGCGTTTGAGGCAACATTATAAGTGGTCACATATGTGAGTGGAATGTTCGTTACTTGTTTAGGAAAATCTTGCAAGAGAATGTCTCTAGACTGATTTCTAGCCCTCTTGCAACTCTTAGTCAAAATTCTTTCAGGATAGCCCCTCTGTCTCAGTTTTTGTGTTAATTCCTTGGACTGTGTACGAAAATCAGCCACCCTACTGCAATTGCGTCGAATACGCAAGAATTGACCATAGGGTAGATTTTTCCGTAGCGGTCGTGGGTGAAAGCTAGAAAAAGTCAAAAGGTTATTTTTCGCAGTGGGTTTATAGTATGTTTTCGTCAATAACAACCCATCTGTTTTATTAACTACCACATCCAAAAATACCATCTCATCTCTCTTGAAGGTATGGGTAAACAGCAGATTTGGATCACAAGTGTTGATCCAGGACAAAAATTCAAGTAAGACATTTTCGGGGCCCTGCCAGATGATAAAAATATCATCTATATATCTCTTCCAAAAAGAAAGAAAAGAGGAAAAGGGATTAGACGGACTCAAAATGTGCTTACGTTCAAAATCATAAACATAAAGCCCTGCCACACTCGGCGCAAAAGTGCTGCCCATCGAAGTGCCTGTGGACTGAAGGTACAACGTACCCTGATATTGAAAAAAAATTCTTCTTAAGTGCCAAGGTAGCGCACTCAATGATAAATTGTTTCGGTGTTTGAAACGACCAAATTATGTAGTCCAAAGCTTCCCCAATGACCTTGATGGTATCGTCCTGGGGAATACTGGTATAGAGACTCTCAATATCCAGCGATACAAGAATGGTGTTGTCATCTACCCTCAAATCTTGTAAAGATGCCCAAAAACTTTTGGTATCTTCTAGGTAAGTAGGGGTATTTTGGATAATAGGTTTCAAAAAGAAATCACAATAGATGGATAGAGGCTCTAGAAGAGATCCTATACCCGACACGATTGGGCGGCCCGGAGGTGGTAACTTGTTTTTATGAGTTTTGGGCAGGGTATAAAAGTATGGAATTACACCTTTTCCTTTTGTCAGAAAATCTGCTTCATGTTTAGTAATAAACCTACTCATCTCAACATGTTCGACAAGATTACATATTGTTTCCTTTAGATGTGGGGAAGGGTCAGCAGTTAGAGGAATGTAGTTCTTAGGATTATTCAAAAGACGTCTGCATTCATGATCATAATCTTTGATGGTTTGGATCACGATCCCTCCCCCCTTATCTGCTGGTTTAATCACAATGGAAGCATTGGATTTTAATGATTGACGAGCCTGAAAATCTGCAGAACTCATGTTTTTGTAAGTTCCTTGATCCTGAAATGACTCAACATCATTAAAAACTGCTTGCTCGAACACAGTTATTTCTGCTGGAATCAAATGAGAGGGGGGTGTAAATGTTGATTTTAAGCGTAAATCAGTATCACTAGGATGATCTACAAGGATATCAGTTTCGTTTTTCTCAAAGAAGAACTTTAATTTCAATTTTCTGAAAAATTCCGAAAGTTCACAATGCAGACGGAAACGGTCCAAACATGCAGTAGGGACAAACCCTAACCCCCTTTCAAGAACCTCACTTTCAGTCTGAGTCAGAACTACTGAGGACAGATTCGTAACTAGACTCTTTGGTTGCTGGTCCCGGCCTTGCTGCGTGTATAGTTCCCTATGCCTTCCTCCTGTTCCCAGTGGACCTGGTTGTTTCCTCTTCTTCTCCCTCGTCCACGCCGGCCCCTGTCTAAAAAAGGGGGGCGGAAAGAATTCTGTGGAAAAGGAGGTAACTGGATGTAACCAGGATTCCAGCCCATCATAGGGAACTGAGGAGGTTGAAATTGGTTATGATAACCTAAACCCCCTTGATCGGGGAGGGGTTGCCAATTCGGTTGATATTGGTAAGGTCTATTCCTGCCTCTACCCCGCTGTCTAGATTTCATACTCTCATTGCTTGAACCACTTGAAAAAGAATCATTATCATCAGTCGTGTCAACTTGGTCGTTACTGTTTGTTGGAGGAGTATAGTCTTTAGATCTTTCTGAAATTTTTGAGCTTTTGACTGCGTGAGAGTTTCTTTATATTCATTAATTTCTTCATTAAGCTCATCCAATTTTTTCTTATAACCAGTTAGAGTTGTCCGGAAGTGCGTTTCTGTCAATTGAATTTCTACCATAAGCGCCTCAGAAAGGCTTAAGGCTGTTTTTATAATTAGACAAGCCAGTCGCGTGTACAATGCCACGTGATCTGGGCCCAGTCTCTTCTAAAAACAGGATCCTCAAGAAAAATGCGTGGTGCGTTCGTAACCAATAGACCCTTAGGAGCCACATTGTTACATAAGTACTCAGTTAATATAGTCCCATGTAAGATGGTACGGATGCGACTACGTTTTTGTTCTGTTAATTTGTCCTATTCACTAGTTTGCGAGATTGTCTGCGCTATAGAGGAATCAGCAAAGAGGGAGGAATCAGCTAAAAGTGCATCCACCTCTGCATCCCTATACGAAAGCCCTGTGTTTTCCATTGTAGTGCCAAAAAACAGGTGAACCGTGATCAGTAACCACTTAAATCTGAAAAAACTCTCACAGCTGCACGCTGCCTATATATAAATGGAAACAACAAGAGAGAAAGGGTTGAGACACACTCTTAGTCCCCCTATATCATAGTTACAACAACAAAAGAGTGTGATGAAGAGGAAAACGAACAGTAATCCTAATGAAAAAACAGAAGGAGTGCCACAAAACACATCAATCATATATGAAAAATAGAACCCTCACTCACCAACATAGTTGGTGACATGCTTCATCATAGGGTTCCACCAGGGGTGCCAACTGCACCTCTGGTGTGCTTCGACGCTTTATTAAAGCGGAGCGCAAAAAATCAGACTAAAGGAATGCAAGTGAATAATAAGTGCAAAAAATTAGAAATTTAAAAAGTCAAGATTCGCCCACAAGCAATTTTAATGGTGGCGAAACTGGAGCAGGTTAAAAACAGTGAAGGATGATTAATGCTGACTTAAATTGGTCAGATACATCCTATCTTGGTCGACATATTTCAGCTTATTATCGTCTTTTACAAAGCTTTCTTCAGGACCCCATGAAAAAAATCGCACCTTCGCGGTATAAGCTCGCTAAGGCTTACCCTAACCTCAGGTGCAAAAAACCGGGCACACTCACGGTTTCAGTAAAAGCCTTCCACAACTTTTCATTAGGATTACTGTTTGTTTTCCTCTTCATCACACTCTTTTGTTGTTGTAACTATGATATAGGGGGACTAAGAGTGTGTCTCAACCCTCTCTCTCTTGTTGTTTCCATTTATATATAGGCACCGTGCAGCTGTGAGAGTTGTTTCAGATTTAAGTGGTTACTGATCACGGTTCACCTGTTTTTTGGCACTACAATGGAAAACACAGGGCTTTCGTATACGGATGCAGAGGTGGATGCACTTTTAGCTGATTCCTCCCTCTTTGCTGATTCCTCTATAGCGCAGACAATCTCACAAACTAGTGAATGGGACAAATTAACAGAACAAAAACGTAGTCGCATCCGTACCATCTTACATGGGACTATATTAACTGAGTACTTACGTAACAATGTGGCTCCTAAGGGTCTATTGGTCACGAACGCACCACTCATTTTTCTTGAGGATCCTGTTTTTAGAAGAGACTGGGCCTAGATCGCGTGGCATTGTACACGCGACTGGCTTGTCCTAATTATAAAAACAGCCTTAAGACTTTCTGAGGCGCTTATGGTAGAAATTCAATTGACAGAAACGCACTTCCAGACAACTCTGACTGGTTATAAGAAAAAATTGGATGAGCTTAATGAAGAAATTAATGAATATAAAGATACTCTCACGCAGTCAAAAGCTCAAAAATTTCAGAAAGATCTAAAGCGTTTCTCGTTTACTAAAGTTTATCCATATGCTAGCCCAGACTATACTCCTCCAACAAACAGTAACGACCAAGTTGACACGACTGATGATAATGATTCTTTTTCAAGTGGTTCAAGCAATGAGAGTATGAAATCTAGACAGCGGGGTAGAGGCAGGAATTGACCTTACCAATTTCAACCGAATTGGCAACCCCTCCCCGATCAAGAGGGTTTAGGTTATCATAACCAATTTCAACCTCCTCAGTTCCCTTTGATGGGCTGGAATCCTGGTTACATCCAGTTACCTCCTTTTCCACAGAATTCTTTCCGCCCCCCCCCTCTTTTAGACAGGGGCCGGCGTGGACGAGGGAGAAGAAGAGGAAACAACCGGGTCCACTGGGAACAGGAGGAAGGGATAGGGAACTATACACGCAGCAAGGCCGGGACCAGCAACCAAAGAGTCTAGTTACGAATCTGTCCTCAGTAGTTCTGACTCAGACTGAAAGTGAGGTTCTTGAAAGGGGGTTAGGGTTTGTCCCTACTGCACGTTTGGACCGTTTCCGTCTGCATTGTGAACTTTCGGAATTTTTCAGAAAATTGAAATTAAAGTTCTTCTTTGAGAAAAACGAAACTGATATCCTTGTAGATCATCCTAGTGATACTGGTTTACGCTTAAAATCAACATTTACACTCCCCCCTCATTTGATTCCAGCAGAAATAACTGTGTTTGAGCAAGCAGTTTTTAATGATGTTGAGTCATTTCAGGATCAAGGAACTTACAAAAACATGAGTTCTGCAGATTTTCAGGCTCTTCAATCATTAAAATCCAATGCTTCCATTGTGATTAAACCAGCAGATAAGGGGGGAGGGATCGTGATCCAAAACATCAAAGATTATGATCATGAATGCAGACGTCTTTTGAATAATCCTAAGAACTACATTCCTCTAACTGCTGACCCTTCCCCACATCTAAAGGCAACCATATGTAATCTTGTCGAACATGCTGAGATGAGTAGGTTTATTACTAAACATGAAGCAGATTTTCTGACAAAAGGAAAAGGTGTAATTCCATACGTTTATTCCCTGCCCAAATCTCATAAAAACAAGTTACCACCTCCGGGCAGCCCAATAGTGTCGGGTATAGGATCTCTTCTAGAGCCTCTATCCATCTATTGTGATTTCTTTTTGAAACCTATTATCCAAAATACTCCTACTTACCTAAAAGATACCAAAAGTTTTTTGGCATCTTTACAAGATTTGAGGATAGATGACAACACCATTCTTGTATCGCTGGATATTGAGAGTCTCTATACCAGTATTCCCCAGGACGATACCATCAAGGTCATTGGGGAAGCTTTGGACTCCATAATTTGGTCGTTTCAAACACCGAAACAATTTCTCATTGAGTGCGCTACCTTGGCACTGAAGAATAATTCTTTTGAATATCAGGGTACGTTGTACCTTCAGTCCACAGGCACTTCGATGGGCAGCACTTTTGCGCCGAGTGTGGCAGGGCTTTATGTTTATGATTTTGAATGTAAGCACAGTTTGAGTCCGTCTAATCCCTTTTCCTCTTTTCTTTCTTTTTGGAAGAGATATATAGATGATATTTTTATCATCTGGCAGGGCCCCGAAAATGTCTTACTTGAATTTTTGTCCTGGATCAACACTTGTGATCCAAATCTGCTGTTTACCCATACCTTCAATAGAGATGAGATGGTATTTTTGGATGTGGTAGTTACTAAAACAGATGGGTTGTTATTGACGAAAACATACTATAAACCCACTGCAAAAAATAACCTTTTGACTTTTTCTAGCTTTCACCCACGACCGATACGGGAAAATCTACCCTATGGTCAATTCTTGCGTATTCGACGCAATTGCAGTAGGGTGGCTGATTTTCGTACACAGTCCAAGGAATTAACACAGAAACTGAGACAGAGGGGCTATCCTGAAAGAATTTTGACTAAGTGTTGCAAGAGGGCTAGAAATCAGCCTAGAGACATTCTCTTGCAAGATTTTCCTAAACAAGTAACGAACATTCCACTCACATGTGTGACCACTTATAATGTTGCCTCAAACGCCATTTCAAAATCTATTAAAAAACATTGGCGGATATTAGAGAGCAATAACATCAAATGGGACAAACCATTATTTTCGTATAAAAAGGCTATGAGTTTGAAAGACTCAACCGCAATGGAGCGCACACCGCTAGCCCCTCCTCCGGGTCGCCCCAAGGGAAGCTGGTACATGAAGTTACCGAGTGGTTCACCCCAGTGGGTGCAAGTAAGTACTTGTTTGATCTCTAGACCCGATACATGTCCCGGGTTTTAAAATATCGCCCGAGACATGGCTTGGGTTTCGGGATAACTTCCCTCCTCAGTAGAGAAAATAGTTAGGGGTGGAAGAGAGGGCCGCCAAGCAACCGTCAAAGGCCTCAGTGCCCGCACAGGCACGCAGGTGCGTCGTCCAGGAGCTCGTCAGCTCAAAGCTCGAGGGAGCCATTTTTATAAACAACCGCAATGGAGCGCACACCGCTAGCCCCTCCTCCGGGTCGCCCCAAGGGAAGCTGGTACATGAAGTTCCCGAGTGGTTCACCCCAGTGGGTGCAAGTAAGTACTTGTTTGATCTCTAGACCCGATACATGTCCCGGGTTTTAAAATATCGCCCGAGACATGGCTCAGGTTTCGGGATAACTTCCCTCCTCAGTAGAGAAAATAGTTAGGGTTGGAAGAGAGGGCCGCCAAGCAACCGTCAAAGGCCTCAGTGCCCGCACAGGCACGCAGGTGCGTCGTCCAGGAGCTCGTCAGCTCAAAGCTCGAGGGAGCCATTTTTATAAACAACCGCAATGGAGCGCACACCGCTAGCCCCTCCTCCGGGTCGCCCCAAGGGAAGCTGGTACATGAAGTTCCCGAGTGGTTCACCCCAGTGGGTGCAAGTAAGTACTTGTTTGATCTCTAGACCCGATACATGTCCCGGGTTTTAAAATATCGCCCGAGACATGGCTCGGGTTTCGGGATAACTTCCCTCCTCAGTAGAGAAAATAGTTAGGGGTGGAAGAGAGGGCCGCCAAGCAACCGTAAAAGGCCTCAGTGCCCGCACAGGCACGAAGGTGCGTCGTCCAGGAGCTCGTCAGCTCAAAGCTCGAGGGAGCCATTTTTATAAAAACCGCAATGGAGCGCACACCGCTAGCCCCTCCTCCGGGTCGCCCCAAGGGAACCTGGTACATGAAGTTCCCGAGTGGTTCACCCCAGTGGGTGCAAGTAAGTACTTGTTTGATCTCTAGACCCGATACATGTCCCGGGTTTTAAAATATCGCCCGAGACATGGCTCGGGTTTCGGGATAACTTCCCTCCTCAGTAGAGAAAATAGTTAGGGGTGGAAGAGAGGGCCGCCAAGCAACCGTCAAAGGCCTCAGTGCCCGCACAGGCATGCAGGTGCGTCGTCCAGGAGCTCGTCAGCTCAAAGCTCGAGGGAGCCATTTTTATAAAAACCGCAATGGAGCGCACACCGCTAGCCCCTCCTCCGGGTCGCCCCAAGGGAAGCTGGTACATGAAGTTCCCGAGTGGTTCACCCCAGTGGGTGCAAGTAAGTACTTGTTTGATCTCTAGACCCGATACATGTCCCGGGTTTTAAAATATCGCCCGAGACATGGCTCGCTTGGTAGGTGGAGCAGTGTGCGACCAATTAGACTTAACTTTGTTTCAGGCTCCCTTGAGCCGTTTGAGCCGACGGGCCCATGGTTACGCACCTGCGCGCTACGAGAGGTACTTGACCTGATAACGATTTTAGCAGCTTACACAGCAACCCTACACACTTTCCTACTCCCTGCTGACGAGAGGCAACTACCTCAAAACACGTGTCCAGGGATGGCTAACGCTACTCATACTTGCATGCATTACACGGGCATAGGCGTACTCGCCGACGCTGACCTCAGGGACCATTTTTCATTGGGATAACACGCTTGGTAGGTGGAGCAGTGTGCGACCAATTAGACTTAACTTTGTTTCAGGCTCCCTTGAGCCGTTGGAGCCGATGGGCTCATGGTTACGCACCTGCGCGCTACGAGAGGTACTTGACCTGATAACGATTTTAGCAGCTTACACAGCAACCCTACACACTTTCCTACTCCCTGCTGACGAGAGGCAACTACCTCGAAACACGTGTCCAGGGATGGCTAACGCTACTCATACTTGCATGCATTACACGGGCATAGGCGTACTCGCCGACGCTGACCTCAGGGACCATTTTTCATTGGGGTAACACGCTTGGTAGGTGGAGCAGTGTGCGACCAATTAGACTTAACTTTGTTTCAGGCTCCCTTGAGCCGTTGGAGCCGACGGGCTCATGGTTACGCACCTGCGCGCTACGAGAGGTACTTGACCTGATAACGATTTTAGCAGCTTACACAGCAACCCTACCCACTTTCCTACTCCCTGCTGACGAGAGGCAACTAACTCGAAACACGTGTCCAGGGATGGCTAACGCTACTCATACTTGCATGCATTACACGGGCATAGGCGTACTCGCCGACGCTGACCTCAGGGACCATTTTTCATTGGGGTATCATGCTTTGTAGGTGGAGCAGTGTGCGACCAATTAGACTTAACTTTGTTTCAGGCTCCCTTGAGCCGTTGGAGCCGACGGGCTCATGGTTACGCACCTGCGCGCTACGAGAGGTACTTGACCTGATAACGATTTTAGCAGCTTACACAGCAACCCTACACACTTTCCTACTCCCTGCTGACGAGAGGCAACTACCTCGAAACACGTGTCCAGGGATGGCTAACGCTACTCATACTTGCATGCATTACACGGGCAAAGGCGTACTCGCAGACGCTGACCTCAGGGACCATTTTTCATTGGGGTAACACGCTTGGTAGGTGGAGCAGTGTGCGACCAATTAGACTCAACTTTGTTTCAGGCTCCCTTGAGCCGTTGGAGCCGACGGGCTCATGGTTACGCACCTGCGCGCTACGAGAGGTACTTGACCTGATAACGATTTTAGCAGCTTACACAGCAACCCTACACACTTTCCTACTCCCTGCTGATGAGAGGCAACTACCTCGAAACACGCGTCCAGGGATGGCTAACGCTACTCATACTTCCATGCATTACACGGGCATACGCGTACTCGCCGACGCTGACCTCAGGGACCATTTTTCATTGGGGTAACATGCTTGGTAGGTGGGGCAGTGTGCGACCAATTAGACTTAACTTTGTTTCAGGCTCCCTTGAGCCGTTGGAGCCGACGGGCTCATGGTTACGCACCTGCGCGCTACGAGACGTACTTGACCTGATAACGATTTTAGCAGCTTACACAGCAACCCTACACACTTTCCTACTCCCTGCTGACGAGAGGCAACTACCTCGAAACACGTGTCCAGGGATGGCTAACGCTACTCATACTTGCATGCATTACACGGGCATAGGCGTACTCGCCGACCTCAGGGACCATTTTCCATTGGGGTAACACGCTTGGTAGGTGGAGCAGTGTGCGACCAATTAGACTTAACTTTGTTTCAGGCTCCCTTGAGCCGTTGGAGCCGACGGGCTCATGGTTACGCACCTGCGCGCTACGAGAGGTACGTGACCTGATAACGATTTTAGCAGCTTACACAGCAACCCTACACACTTTCCTACTCCCTGCTGATGAGAGGCAACTACCTCGAAACACGTGTCCAGGGATGGCTAACGCTACTCATACTTGCATGCATTACACGGGCATAGGCGTACTCGCCGACGCTGACCTCAGGGACCATTTTTCATTGGGGTAACACGCTTGGTAGGTGGAGCAGTGTGCGACCAATTAGACTTAACTTTGTTTCAGGCTCCCTTGAGCCGTTGGAGCCGACGGGCTCATGGTTACGCACCTGCGCGCTATGAGAGGTACTTGACCTGATAACGATTTTAGCAGCTTACACGGCAACCCTACACACTTTCCTACTCCCTGCTGACGAGAGGCAACTACCTCGAAACACGTGTCCAGGGATGGCTAACGCTACTCATACTTGCATGCATTACACGGGCATAGGCTTACTCGCCGACGCTGACCTCAGGGACCATTTTTCATTGGGGTAACACGCTTGGTAGGTGGAGCAGTGTGCGACCAATTAGACTTAACTTTGTTTCAGGCTCCCTTGAGCCGATGGTTACACACCTGCGCGCTACGAGAGGTACTTGACCTGATAACGATTTTAGCAGCTTACACAGCAACCCTACACACTTTCCTACTCCCTGCTGACGAGAGGCAACTACCTCGAAACACGTGTCCAGGGATGGCTAACGCTACTCATACTTGCATGCATTACACGGGCATAGGCGTACTCGCCGACGCTGACCTCAGGGACCATTTTTCATTGGGGTAACGCGCTTGGTAGGTGGAGCAGTGTGCGACCAATTAGACTTAACTTTGTTTCAGGCTCCCTTGAGCCGTTGGAGCCGACGGGCTCATGGTTACGCACCTGCGCGCTACGAGAGGTACTTGACCTGATAACGATTTTAGCAGCTTACACAGCAACTCTACACACTTTCCTACTCCCTGCTGACGAGAGGCAACTACCTCGAAACACCTGTCCAGGGATGGCTAACGCTACTCATACTTGCATGCATTACACGGGCATAGGCGTACTTGCCGACGCTGACCTCAGGGACCATTTTTCATTGGGGTAACACGCTTGGTAGGTGGAGCAGTGTGCAACCAATTAGACTTAACTTTGTTTCAGGCTCCCTTGAGCCGTTGGAGCCGACGGGCTCATGGTTACGCACCTGCGCGCTACGAGAGGTACTTGACCTGATAACGATTTTAGCAGCTTACACAGCAACCCTACACACTTTCCTACTCCCTGCTGACGAGAGGCAACTATCTCGAAACACGTGTCCAGGGATGGCTAACGCTACTCATACTTGCATGCATTACACGGGCATAGGCGTACTCGCCGACGCTGACCTCAGGGACCATTTTTCATTGGGGTAACACGCTTGGTAGGTGGAGCAGTGTGCGACCAATTAGACTTAACTTTGTTTCAGGCTCCCTTGAGCCGTTGGAGCCGACGGGCTCATGGTTACGCACCTGCGCGCTACGAGATGTACTTGACCTGATAACGATTTTAGCAGCTTACACAGCAACCCTACACACTTTCCTACTCCCTGCTGACGAGAGGCAACTACCTCGAAACACGTGTCCAGGGATGGCTAACGCTACTCATACTTGCATGCATTACACGGGCATAGGCGTACTCGCCGACGCTGACCTCAGGGACCATTTTTCATTGGGGTAACACGCTTGGTAGGTGGAGCAGTGTGCGACCAATTAGACTTAACTTTGTTTCAGGCTCCCTTGAGCCGTTGGAGCCGACGGGCTCATGGTTACGCACCTGCGCGCTACGAGAGGTACTTGACCTGATAACGATTTTAGCAGCTTACACAGCAACCCTACACACTTTCCTACTCCCTGCTGACGAGAGGCAACTACCTCGAAACACGTGTCCAGGGATGGCTAACGCTACTCATACTTGCATGCATTACACGGGCAAAGGCGTACTCGCAGACGCTGACCTCAGGGACCATTTTTCATTGGGGTAACACGCTTGGTAGGTGGAGCAGTGTGCGACCAATTAGACTCAACTTTGTTTCAGACTCCCTTGAGCCGTTGGAGCCGACGGGCTCATGGTTACGCACCTGCGCGCTACGAGAGGTACTTGACCTGATAACGATTTTAGCAGCTTACACAGCAACCCTACACACTTTCCTACTCCCTGCTGATGAGAGGCAACTACCTCGAAACACGCGTCCAGGGATGGCTAACTCTACTCATACTTCCATGCATTACACGGGCATACGCGTACTCGCCGACGCTGACCTCAGGGACCATTTTTCATTGGGGTAACATGCTTGGTAGGTGGGGCAGTGTGCGACCAATTAGACTTAACTTTGTTTCAGGCTCCCTTGAGCCGTTGGAGCCGACGGGCTCATGGTTACGCACCTGCGCGCTACGAGACGTACTTGACCTGATAACGATTTTAGCAGCTTACACAGCAACCCTACACACTTTCCTACTCCCTGCTGACGAGAGGCAACTACCTCGAAACACGTGTCCAGGGATGGCTAACGCTACTCATACTTGCATGCATTACACGGGCATAGGCGTACTCGCCGACCTCAGGGACCATTTTCCATTGGGGTAACACGCTTGGTAGGTGGAGCAGTGTGCGACCAATTAGACTTAACTTTGTTTCAGGCTCCCTTGAGCCGTTGGAGCCGACGGGCTCATGGTTACGCACCTGCGCGCTACGAGAGGTACTTGACCTGATAACGATTTTAGCAGCTTACACAGCAACCCTACACACTTTCCTACTCCCTGCTGATGAGAGGCAACTACCTCGAAACACGTGTCCAGGGATGGCTAACGCTACTCATACTTGCATGCATTACACGGGCATAGGCGTACTCGCCGACGCTGACCTCAGGGACCATTTTTCATTGGGGTAACACGCTTGGTAGGTGGAGCAGTGTGCGACCAATTAGACTTAACTTTGTTTCAGGCTCCCTTGAGCCGTTGGAGCCGACGGGCTCATGGTTACGCACCTGCGCGCTATGAGAGGTACTTGACCTGATAACGATTTTAGCAGCTTACACGGCAACCCTACACACTTTCCTACTCCCTGCTGACGAGAGGCAACTACCTCGAAACACGTGTCCAGGGATGGCTAACGCTACTCATACTTGCATGCATTACACGGGCATAGGCTTACTCGCCGACGCTGACCTCAGGGACCATTTTTCATTGGGGTAACACGCTTGGTAGGTGGAGCAGTGTGCGACCAATTAGACTTAACTTTGTTTCAGGCTCCCTTGAGCCGATGGTTACACACCTGCGCGCTACGAGAGGTACTTGACCTGATAACGATTTTAGCAGCTTACACAGCAACCCTACACACTTTCCTACTCCCTGCTGACGAGAGGCAACTACCTCGAAACACGTGTCCAGGGATGGCTAACGCTACTCATACTTGCATGCATTACACGGGCATAGGCGTACTCGCCGACGCTGACCTCAGGGACCATTTTTCATTGGGGTAACGCGCTTGGTAGGTGGAGCAGTGTGCGACCAATTAGACTTAACTTTGTTTCAGGCTCCCTTGAGCCGTTGGAGCCGACGGGCTCATGGTTACGCACCTGCGCGCTACGAGAGGTACTTGACCTGATAACGATTTTAGCAGCTTACACAGCAACTCTACACACTTTCCTACTCCCTGCTGACGAGAGGCAACTACCTCGAAACACCTGTCCAGGGATGGCTAACGCTACTCATACTTGCATGCATTACACGGGCATAGGCGTACTTGCCGACGCTGACCTCAGGGACCATTTTTCATTGGGGTAACACGCTTGGTAGGTGGAGCAGTGTGCAACCAATTAGACTTAACTTTGTTTCAGGCTCCCTTGAGCCGTTGGAGCCGACGGGCTCATGGTTACGCACCTGCGCGCTACGAGAGGTACTTGACCTGATAACGATTTTAGCAGCTTACACAGCAACCCTACACACTTTCCTACTCCCTGCTGACGAGAGGCAACTATCTCGAAACACGTGTCCAGGGATGGCTAACGCTACTCATACTTGCATGCATTACACGGGCATAGGCGTACTCGCCGACGCTGACCTCAGGGACCATTTTTCATTGGGGTAACACGCTTGGTAGGTGGAGCAGTGTGCGACCAATTAGACTTAACTTTGTTTCAGGCTCCCTTGAGCCGTTGGAGCCGACGGGCTCATGGTTACGCACCTGCGCGCTACGAGATGTACTTGACCTGATAACGATTTTAGCAGCTTACACAGCAACCCTACACACTTTCCTACTCCCTGCTGACGAGAGGCAACTACCTCGAAACACGTGTCCAGGGATGGCTAACGCTACTCATACTTGCATGCATTACACGGGCATAGGCGTACTCGCCGACGCTGACCTCAGGGACCATTTTTCATTGGGGTAACACGCTTGGTAGGTGGAGCAGTGTGCGACCAATTAGACTTAACTTTGTTTCAGGCTCCCTTGAGCCGTTGGAGCCGACGGGCTCATGGTTACGCACCTGCGCGCTACGAGAGGTACTTGACCTGATAACGATTTTAGCAGCTTACACAGCAACCCTACACACTTTCCTACTCCCTGCTGACGAGAGGCAACTACCTCGAAACACGTGTCCAGGGATGGCTAATGCTACTCATACTTGCATGCATTACACGGGCATAGGCGTATTTGCCGACGCTGACCTCAGGGACCATTTTTCATTGGGGTAACACGCTTGGTAGGTGGAGCAGTGTGCGACCAATTAGACTTAACTTTGTTTCAGGCTCCCTTGAGCCGTTGGAGCCGACGGGCTCATGGTTACGCACCTGCGCGCTACGAGAGGTACTTGACCTGATAACGATTTTAGCAGCTTACACAGCAACCCTACACACTTTCCTACTCCCTGCTGACGAGAGGCAACTACCTCGAAACACGTGTCCAGGGATGGCTAACGCTACTCATACTTGCATGCATTACACGGGCATAGGCGTACTCGCCGACGCTGACCTCAGGGACCATTTTTCATTGGGGTAACGCGCTTGGTAGGTGGAGCAGTGTGCGACCAATTAGACTTAACTTTGTTTCAGGCTCCCTTGAGCCGTTGGAGCCGACGGGCTCATGGTTACGCACCTGCGCGCAACGAGAGGTACTTGACCTGATAACGATTTTAGCAGCTTACACAGCAACTCTACACACTTTCCTACTCCCTGCTGACGAGAGGCAACTACCTCGAAACACCTGTCCAGGGATGGCTAACGCTACTCATACTTGCATGCATTACACGGGCATAGGCGTACTTGCCGACGCTGACCTCAGGGACCATTTTTCATTGGGGTAACACGCTTGGTAGGTGGAGCAGTGTGCGACCAATTAGACTTAACTTTGTTTCAGGCTCCCTTGAGCCGTTGGAGCCGACGGGCTCATGGTTACGCACCTGCGCGCTACGAGAGGTACTTGACCTGGATAACGATTTTAGGCGCTTACACAGCAACCCTACACACTTTCCTACTCCCTGCTGACGAGAGGCAACTATCTCGAAACACGTGTCCAGGGATGGCTAACGCTACTTATACTTGCATGCATTACACGGGCATAGGCGTACTCGCCGACGCTGACCTCAGGGACCATTTTTCATTGGGGTAACACGCTTGGTAGGTGGAGCAGTGTGCGACCAATTAGACTTAACTTTGTTTCAGGCTCCCTTGAGCCGTTGGAGCCGACGGGCTCATGGTTACGCACCTGCGCGCTACGAGAGGTACTTGACCTGATAACGATTTTAGCAGCTTACACAGCAACCCTACACACTTACCTACTCCCTGCTGACGAGAGGCAACTACCTCGAAACACGTGTCCAGGGATGGCTAACGCTACTCATACTTGCATGCATTACACTGTGGTAAATAAAAATTCCTTTACCGGGACTGAATTTGATACAAAAACATTATAAAATAGCTCAGTAAAATGAGAGGCAGAATCCGTGATATTAGAGTTTCGGAATGGGCTTTATTCCAATAAACGATTATAATCGGATGCTTCAAGTTCCATCACCCCGGGGGTTCAGGAAGTGAAGTACACACTTTATTGACAAGAAAATGACTTTTATAGTACATACATGACAATGAAGTAAATGCAATAGGCGTAACAATTGATAAGGAAAATGACGTTTGGTCCGCGTAACCAGAAATGGGTGTAATAAGGCGAAAAAAAGGAACATGATTGGTTATGATGTAATACATAGGTGGATCTATAAGATAATACTTGGCATTGATGCGCGCGCAGCAGCATGACGTGTAATTGACGTGTAACTAGGGGGTGACGGGGACTTGACATTTAGCTCTACATGTGGAGACAAGAAGTCTGGGGGGTCAAGTCAACCTCATCCCAAATCATATCTATCATCCTATGTTTAAAGAACTATGTTATCCACAAAAGAAGGACTCTCGGACAGAATCTATTCTATACTGACTGTGCGTGCGTGTACAAGCGTCTAAGTGTCTACACTGAATGCGAGGGGGTAGGAATATTCCATGGTAACAGGGCTATGAATTACTTGCATGAGGACAGAGAAGTTGGGCCTTTTTGCTTGGTAACTGGAAGAATGTTTACTTAAACTACTAGGCAGGAATGCATCGGCTGAGGGGGAAGCAGATAATTCGAAGGTGAAATACAGTTCTTGGCAGAGAGTAGGCTGATGTCAGGCTTCGTGAGCCGCGCAGAGAATGAGACAAAGTTCATGGTCACAGATGCAGGCTCGGGCTGGAGCTTTCAGAGGCAGAAGGCAAGAGGAGTTTTGATGACAGAATCAGGGCCTACTTGCCTGGACTGTAAAGTGGCATAAGTGAACCATATAAAGCCGATGGCCTTTCATATTTAGGAATGGGATATCCGGCCTATACATGGCGGATCTGTCAAAGGACATGTTGACGGTGGACGCACATGTGTTTGCGTCTTCATAACTGGAACTGGAGGGAAACATACATGTACTTGTAACATGCACATGGGACCGTTGGGGTCCAAGATAGGGGACATAACTGACCAGAAAAATCCATATTTCCACATTCCCTCCTTGTCCCCTACTTGCCCTTCAAGAGATATCAATCTTCATTAATCCATTGATCTGTTCATATAGCATCATTTGTTCTTCTTTCTTCTTCCGGGATCTTGAATGAAAATTTTGATGTGGAATGCACGATGTGGCACACAGACCACAAATTGCTGGTCCACATTGTAGACATAGACAGCAACTGAATAGTATGAGAAGGCCAATACCTAGGAAGGATAAAACTCTCCATCCCCAGGCTGATACCGCATTCCAAAACCAACTGGACCAAGTCCAAGTGCCTGGGTTCTGGTGTATCTGGCTTACAATCTTATGAAGGCGAGTGATGGCTTTATATACAGATGGCGAATTTTCGGGTATGAATACGCAGCAGCTCGATCCGATGACCCTACAAGCTCCGCCCCTATCAGCCAGGATGACGTCAAGGACAAGACGATTTTGAAGCACAACAATCCGCATAGCAGACTGCTCTTCCGTTAAATTGCCTAGGGCGGAAATAGTCTCATTCACTACTGCTTCAAGGGTTCTAGTTAATCTACGTATCAGCTTACTATTAGTAACGGTACCTATATAGGGAAAGATGCCTTTATTAAAATCTACATACTTGTCCCATGCCGTCTCAGTATAATCAACAATTGGGAGATCTCTCCGCTCTCTATTGTGTACTAAATGAATATTTCTATAATAATCAGGAGGAGCTAGGAAAACAGGTGGCAAAAGGAATGCTATGTAGCAGGTACCATCCCAATCTAGAGGTAGACGCATATATGCAGTCTGACCACATATAAAGTAGGAGTGGCGATAAGCTCTGAATGAAGATTTGCCTTGATCACTGAATTCCACTGTAGTAGTGCATTGACTATGGCCCATATGTATGGAACCAACCTTTCTTACACACAATTCACCTTTTGCTGGGAATACTGACATGGTGGGTAAGACTAGCTCAACTTCGGATACGACATTTAGAATCATGAGATTAGGTGTAAAATTACCTAATCCATACACTTCATTTTCTAGATCAGTTCCTGTTCTTTTGGGGCGACCCTCCTTGTCAGGGTAGCAGACTTTGAGTAAAACTAGGTTCAGGTTTCCCCATATCCAATGATCTTGGTAAACTGCTGTGTCTGAGTCTATGGAATTGATTAAACTGAACCATGCTCCACAGGAGCCATTATGTGTGAATGGATGTGGAAAGAAAGGCAGGACTCCTTCATAATTCTGATAGGGAGGGAGTCGGCCACACACCCAACAATTAGTAGCATTACTAGTCTGATGGGAATGATGTAACATACTAATGAAAGTGTTATTGCGCAGCGCAAGTCTATAGGACAATTCATGCGGAGGTAAGTCACTAAAAGAATGTTCGGCAGCAACATTATAAACATGTCTAGAAATAGGGTAATATATGTGCAACAACATACTTGTAATAATTATTAAAAGACTCAATAAAAACAAAATTAATAATGTCACTATGCAGTGGCTACGCAGTGATTTACAATACGCCTGTCGTTTCATCATTTTTCGCGACTGTTCATGATTCAGGTCTAGAGGATACATGTCAGAGACAGATTCAACCGCTTCACCTAGGGGAGGACTTAAACAATCAAACCGTCTGACGTCCTAGGCCTTAACTTAACTTTGTAAAGTTCGCTTTCAGTTTTTTCCACCAAAGGAAGTTTTGAATCAGTCTGTGAGGGAGTGCAGGGCACAATGTCTATATCCGAGGATAGTCCATGAAATTTCTTGATGTGGCTTGAATGAATCCAGCCCTTGCGGCCCTCGATCTTCACGGCTGTTCTTGTGGTCAACAGGACCAACTTGGGTGCTTTCCACCTGGGCTCCAGCTGAGTCTTTCGGTCGAAATTCCTCACAAAGACAAGATTACCCGGAACAATGTCATGGGGTTTCACCTCAGTGTTGTCGGGAAAGGCTGCAGCTACCTGTGAACGAGAAGATTGTAGTGCAGACATCAAGGAAGCCAAGTAATCTGTCAGCATATTACAGTCAATATCAGTTATTTTTCGTGGTATAGGCGTCCCCCACATATTCGGTGGTCTACCGAAGATCACCTCATACGGGGATAGCCCTGTTCGTGAATGTGCTACCATTCTCATGTAAAAGAGTGCAACTGGTAACGCTACTACCCAGTCGACACCTTTCTGTCTGCATATTTTGGACATTCTAATTTTCAGTATCTGGTTATGTCTTTCTACGAGACCTGCTGCCTCGGGGTGTCGGACACAGTGGAATTTCCACTGATAACCTAACAGAAGTGAAACGTGTTTCATTAATTCGGATGAGAACGGCTGGCCGTTATCTGAGTAAACAGCACGTGGTAAACCGTATCGTGGGAAGAATTCTCGAACCAACTGTTTGGCAGTAGTCGGGGCAGTGTAATCTGAAACCGGGTATGCCTCCGTCCAACGGGACAGAGCGCAGACAACTACGAGAACATATTTGAATCCTCTGCATCGTTCCATCTGGATATAATCCATCTGGAGTACTTCAAAAGGATGATTAGGAGTATGAAATCCACCCTGTTCTACGGGAACGCTTTTTCCTGGGTTGAACTGACAACAGATCATACAGGTACGGACCTTTTGTTTTGCTGCTGCTCGTAAATGTTTATTGAACCAAATGTGTTGAATGCTGTCTAGCATAGCCTTTTCTCCTAAATGTGCTGGACTATGTATAGTGTTAATTATGACTTGGACCATTGAATCAGGAAGGAACCATACAGACCTTTCCTTCATCATCCATCCTTGGTCCGTTTGGATCCCTCCTAATTCAGTCCATTCCTTTATTTCGTCTGGTGTAGCATGTGTCTGTATGTCAATTACGTCAAGAGTAGGATCTTTAACTGTCATACAATGTGTCGGTGTCGGGACTATTGTCTTTGTCATATCGGGGGTTTGAGTTTGAGCAGTCAGTTTAGCCGTTCTGTCGGCTAGATCATTGCCTTGGGAAATGATATCAGTAACCTTTGTATGGGCCTTACATTTCATAATTGATATTTTAGTGGGTAGATGTATTGCATCTAATAATGCATGAATGAGGGGTCCGTGCTGAATGTGGGCACCATGGGAAGTTAAATAACCTCTCTCTCGCCACAGCACGCCGAAGTCATGTACAACTCCGAATGCATAACGTGAGTCAGTGTATATGTTGACTTTTTTATTTATGGCTTGAATACAGGCTTGTGTCAGAGCGATAAGTTCTGCGGCTTGAGCTGACAAAGTATTTATACGATTAGTTTCAATGACTTCAGTATCTGTTGTGACTGCATAGGCGGCTACTAACTCTCCTGTACTTGTTCTCATGCATGAACCATCTACATACAATGTCAAGTCTGGATCTGACAATGGGACATCGGTTAAGTCTTGTCTGGGTTTTGTTGTTATTGTAATAACTTCAATACAGTCATGGGCTAGTGGGTCTGTTCCGACTACTGGTAAAAGTGTGGCAGGATTCAATGTGTTACAGCGTCTGATTTCTATATGTGGCTGAAACAATGTAAGTTCATACCCTGTAAGTCGTGCTATGGTCAAGTGTTGTGTTTGCGTTCTATTTACAAGAACCTCTACTGCATGTGGTACTTGAACTGTCAATGGATGTCCTAACACTATGGCATCGCTTTGTCTGATTGCTAAAGCTGTTGCTGCTACTGATTTTAGGCATGCAGGAAAAGCCTGAGCTACGGGATCTAATGTACTAGAAAAATAAGCACATGGTTTGTGTGCTCCTGCTTGTTCCTGTGTGAGTACTGACAAGGCCGTACCTTCGCGTTCTGTAACAAAGAGTATAAACTGTTTTCTGTAACATGGTGTTGCTAAAACAGGTGCTTGACATAAAGTTTTCTTTAGCCTTTCAAAAGCTTGTGTATGTTCTTGAGTCCAAGGGAGAACAGTCGATGTGGCTGCCTCCTGGGTTATCAACTGAATGAGTGGTTTTGCTAGAAATGCATATTGCGGGATCCATTGTCTACAGTATGAAGTGAGGCCTATGAAAGCCCGCACCTCCTTTTGTGTCTTGGGTATTGGCATGTTAGCAATTAACTGAATGCGGTCGGGTGTAAGCTGCCTTCCCTCCTTGGACAGCGAGTGTCCAAGATAAATAACTCGCTGGGCACAGAATTGCAGCTTAGAAGGGGACACCTTGTGCCCTTTTTCGGCTAGAAATTGTAAAACTGTCAGTGATGCTTTTTCACATTCAGGTTCGCTTCTAGCGGTGATCAGCAGATCATCGACATATTGAAGCAAAGCAGTGTTAACTGGCATGTGGATACTGTCAAGTTCTCGTTTCAGTGCTTGGCTATAGATGCTGGGGCTTTCTGTAAATCCTTGAGGTGCGCGGGAGAATTTAAAGCTACGCCCATTTAGACTAAATCCGAACAAATATTGACTTTCCGGATCTATTGGGACGCTGAAAAAAGCATTCTTGAGATCGATTACAGTGAAGAATGTCGCTTCGGAATCAATAGCTGTCAGTAATGACGAGATATCTGGGACCACAGGGAATTGTGGCACAATGCATTTGTTTAACTCGCGCAGATCAATAACCAATCGATATACTGGCGGAGCTGTAGGATCTGTTCGTTTAAGAATCGGAATTATCGGTGAATTACATACATTGGAGTCTGTTTCTACAACTACTCCTTGGGCAATAAGCTCGTCAATGATTTGTAGTAAAGCCGCTACAGCATCTGGTGGTAACTTGTATTGTCGCATTCGTGGTAGCACCACTCCTGCCTTTAATGTGACTTGATATGGTGTAATATTCATGCATCCAACATCAGTAGGGCCTTGTGCCCATAGATGTGTAGGTAAAGTCTGCAGTCGGGGATCCATGTCTCTAGATACATAGTGACCTTTAAAATCACGTAAAAACAATCTTACTCCTTCCGGAGAACAACATATTATAGCTCCTAGAGCTTTTAACGTTTTTATTCCTAATAGATTTTCTGGACATGATTTAGTAAGCAATAAATCTGTAGTTCGGGTCAAAGGTCCTATCGTAAGTGGCAGAGGTTGTGACACTTCATTAACAATAGGTTTTCCTGAAAAACCAAGGGAAATATTCTGTGAGCCTGAGAGGGGTGCCCCTGGAACTTCACTACGTTTTATGGTCGTTCGACTTGCCCCTGTATCGAGTAGAAATTTTCTATCTTGACCTAATAATTCACTATGTACATAAGGTCCTTCTTGGTCTACTGGGATTTCAATAAGGGGTAAGTCAACTTCCCTCTCTAGGCTTGTTCATGCGTAACGCTGATACTCGGGATATTCATACTGTGCGGTCTGATACATTTGTCGTGTTGTTGTCTGTGTGGCAGCAGCAGGCGACGGTGGTGCAGCTGGCACAAACTGTATTGGCTGTTGTGCGGCTGGCATGGCCTGGGCATGCTGCGTAGCTCCTTGTTCATTCTGATCTTGTCTTAGTGGCCGTGATCTTTCTTGTGTTTTACCTATGGCGATATTATGTTTTAGCACTGGACAATCGTGTACGTAATGGCCTGGCTTTTTACAATAATTGCATGTCCCTTTTACAGGTCCTGCTGAATCAGAATGTGTCATACCCTTTTTATGTCCTTCAGCTGGAACTGTCTGGGAAACTAGCATTTTCATTTTCGTGTCTTTCATGCGTCTGTGTTCATGTTCTTGTTCCTCTTTAATTCTATTGTGGTGGTACTGTAACATTTGTAACATTTGTGTTGGAGTGTTACCTTGCCAGGTACTCTCGAATTTTAATACTCTATTCTTTACTGGGGGCAGGGCATTTTCCACTAATTTTGTTACAAACAGATGCGGGTATGATTCGCTACTTGCTTTTATGCCACTATTTATACCAAAACATTTCTCGAATCGGGCATAGTAATCGCTAGTGTCTTCATCTTGCTTCTGTTTACAGGCTGAAATTGTACCCCAATCTTCCTTTTTCGTAGTTAATAAACGTGGCAGTACCTGTACTAGTAGACCTGGTAGTGCTTTAGTTTTGTCCCCAAGCCCCGAACCTGGACCTCGGGCCCTTTCTTCTGCTTCTAATGCTGACCATTCTATCTTTTGATCACCTACCTCCCACTCTTTTTCCTTGAGTTTCTCATAAATGCCAGCAGGCATCAACACCTTTAATATTGTCATAATGTCGGGGTAGGTATACTCTCCCATGAGTAACATGTCTTTAATTTCTTGGTGAAAACCCGCTGGGTCTTTGTCATGACTGGGTACCACTTTCTTCATTTCTAACAATTCTATTTTCGATATGGGCGTATATACAAATACGCGTTTAAACTGATTGTCCTCAGCTTTTATTGGGTGTACTTCTCGTAAAGGATTCTGTCTATCCAGGTGATACGTCGTTCTTTCCTTGACAGGCAATGAGACATGTTCTGAGCATACAAAAAGAATATACTGCTTTCTTGATTCTAGAATTTCTTTAATTAATTCAGTACCTGGACCTCTCCATTTATTCATAAGTAATTCAGTCAGTATGTCAGGCAAGGGACCAGGGTCCGAATGCTGACTCCGATATAGTATAATGAGTTGTTGAATCATATAAATCCCAGCTAACCTTTGTTCATCTGGGGTAAGATTCAAAAATGTGCGTACTACTGTATCATCACTATATTTTCCGGGACTGTCCACCCAATGGACAGCTGCCCTGGCTAAATCTTGTTCATCCATAGAATCGAGGAAATGATAACCCCTTCGTTCTCGGAGTAGTTTGTCGGCGGTTTGGAACGAATGCTCGTTAGACCTTATATTAATTATAGGTATTTGAAAATTCCTGTTATTATCTGGACATATCGGATGTATTGAGTCAGTATGATATCTAGTCTGATTCCTATTACAAGGTCTTCCTTTACCTACATAGGCTATGGTGTCCGACTGTCCTGTGGGCAGTCCTGACCCTTCTTCCTCGTTTTGTTCGAACTCGTCTACCTCTAATCGCTCTTCGTGTAGGCGTTCTATTTCTTTACGGATCTTTCGGCACATGGCTATTATACAGTTTTGTTTATCATGTCTCCCTTCCGATATATTCTGGCTCCATCTTGTAAGAATTTTCATTGCTTCCGGGTCTACCCCCGGTCGGTCTTGATTTCTGATCACACAGTTTATGAGGAAACGTAACAGTTCCCCCTGTATCTCTACTTTCTGGTATTCCATGGCTCTGTAAATACAGTCTGGATCTCGCCCCGTTTGGACAAAATGATATATATTATCTAGATGCGCAGTCATTCCTGGTAACTTCGCTAAATATACTGTGGCTCGTCTGATACGCAATGATGCTAGGGTCATTTCGTCCTCTTTTCCAGGCACCGGGTCATATCTACAATCTATAAGAAGTTCCTTAAGCGTACGATCACTTACGAATTTGGGTGTACGTGAATGCGCTGACTCTTGAAAAGTAAGTTTATTTATTCTGGGTGGCGTAAAAAAGATATTGGTAGCACCTCCCGCGGCCCCATCTGGGGCGTCGGGTGTAAAAGGATTCGTCGAACGTGACACAGCAACTATAGGTGTGGACTCAGCTATAGAAGTACTTGTAGGAACAGATGCAGAAACAGATGTGCTTGCCGGAACTTGTGACTCGATTTGTTGCTGCAGGGATACGGGTGCTGGATCTTGGCGTTGGGCCTCCCTGGTATGCGGTCTACGTGGGGCGGAATTAGCATACTCGGGAGCTGCGTCATCTAAATATGAGGAAAGAAAAACATCTTCTGCGGTTCTAGGATGCCCCTTAGGATGTACCTTGATTGGGAATAATGGGGGTGGCAAGTCTTTCGGTATCTTTGGAGTAGCCTTAGGTAATCCTTCGGCCAGAAGGGGATACATACCATTCATAAGGGCATTTCTTTGTCTGTCTACTTGTTCTGATTTCACTCGGATACCTTCCTCAATTAATAGATTCTCTCGAACTTTATTGGAATTCTCTTTACTCTTCTCTTCCTGTCTACGTGCTTTTTCTGTTCGTCTATGTGATTCTTTACGCCATAATTCAACGGCGTCTTTCTGTGACTGTCTGACTTTTCTTTTCCATAACTCTTCCTCGACTTTCATGATGCACTCTGCATCCCAGGTCCCCGCTGTGGGCCACCTCTGACTTTCTGGTAATCCCTTGGTATAGTCTACCCATAAATCAAGAAATAATATAGCGTCTAAGCCATGTTTGTGATACATAAAGTGCCCTGGAGTGTCCCTAGGAGGAATAGGGACGGCTTCTTCGAGAACCCCTTTCCTGGTAGTGATCTGTCTTAATTTCGAAAAGAGCGGCATATTGAGAACTGACCTTATACTTGATTTTGACCTGATACTTGAATTTGAACAGACTTAATACAATAAACACGATAATGAACAGTCATTCATACCACGATATACAGAACATACTTAAACACTTTAAACATTTAACATTAAACCTTTAACTGAAACAACAATGATGATCGTCTGCATAACTAATCACCAAGCTTAATTCTCGACAATAACTAGACAATAACTAGACACTTCGGAATACTTCGGAATACTTGATATACTGCTAAACAGTACAGATACACTGCTAAAACAGTGCAGACCGGATTTGTGTACCCAAACCCGTCTTGACCGGCACAACCTATGTGCACGTCAGAAATGCCTCCCCAGCAATGGTACTCACCGGGTAGCTTCGGAAACGGAAGGCCTCAGTAACTTGAACTTGAACTGGACCGGACTCGACTCGACTCGTCGGACACTGGGCTTGACTTCGGACTGGTGGGTCTCTGTATACCTCGGATCTTGCTCTCTCAGCTAGGCTCTGGTCGGGATACTTCGCACTTCTCACCGCCTCGTCTGGGTGTTGATCGCAGTCTCAGTCGCCCCCGCTTGACCGGAGGGAGATACAGGAAATCCTGCTGGTACGCGTTATTGTCCGTCCAGCTGTGGCAGGAGACCGGGCCTGCAACGCACCGCCGGCGCGTGAGATGAGAAAGTGTCCCTGTTCGGGCGCCATCATGTGGTAAATAAAAATTCCTTTACCGGGACTGAATTTGATACAAAAACATTATAAAATAGCTCAGTAAAATGAGAGGCAGAATCCGTGATATTAGAGTTTCGGAATGGGCTTTATTCCAATAAACGATTATAATCGGATGCTTCAAGTTCCATCACCCCGGGGGTTCAGGAAGTGAAGTACACACTTTATTGACAAGAAAATGACTTTTATAGTACATACATGACAATGAAGTAAATGCAATAGGCGTAACAATTGATAAGGAAAATGACGTTTGGTCCGCGTAACCAGAAATGGGTGTAATAAGGCGAAAAAAAGGAACATGATTGGTTATGATGTAATACATAGGTGGATCTATAAGATAATACTTGGCATTGATGCGCGCGCAGCAGCATGACGTGTAATTGACGTGTAACTAGGGGGTGACGGGGACTTGACATTTAGCTCTACATGTGGAGACAAGAAGTCTGGGGGGTCAAGTCAACCTCATCCCAAATCATATCTATCATCCTATGTTTAAAGAACTATGTTATCCACAAAAGAAGGACTCTCGGACAGAATCTATTCTATACTGACTGTGCGTGCGTGTACAAGCGTCTAAGTGTCTACACTGAATGCGAGGGGGTAGGAATATTCCATGGTAACAGGGCTATGAATTACTTGCATGAGGACAGAGAAGTTGGGCCTTTTTGCTTGGTAACTGGAAGAATGTTTACTTAAACTACTAGGCAGGAATGCATCGGCTGAGGGGGAAGCAGATAATTCGAAGGTGAAATACAGTTCTTGGCAGAGAGTAGGCTGATGTCAGGCTTCGTGAGCCGCGCAGAGAATGAGACAAAGTTCATGGTCACAGATGCAGGCTCGGGCTGGAGCTTTCAGAGGCAGAAGGCAAGAGGAGTTTTGATGACAGAATCAGGGCCTACTTGCCTGGACTGTAAAGTGGCATAAGTGAACCATATAAAGCCGATGGCCTTTCATATTTAGGAATGGGATATCCGGCCTATACATGGCGGATCTGTCAAAGGACATGTTGACGGTGGACGCACATGTGTTTGCGTCTTCATAACTGGAACTGGAGGGAAACATACATGTACTTGTAACATGCACATGGGACCGTTGGGGTCCAAGATAGGGGACATAACTGACCAGAAAAATCCATATTTCCACAACACGGGCATAGGCGTACTCGCCGACGCTGACCTCAGGGACCATTTTTCATTGGGGTAACACGCTTGGTAGGTGGAGCAGTGTGCGACCAATTAGACTTAACTTTGTTTCAGGCTCCCTTGAGCCGTTGGAGCCGACGGGCTCATGGTTACGCACCTGCGCGCTAAGAGAGGTACTTGACCTGATAACGATTTTAGCAGCTTACACAGCAACCCTACACACTTTCCTACTCCCTGCTGACGAGAGGCAACTACCTCGAAACACGTGTCCAGGGATGGCTAATGCTACTCATACTTGCATGCATTACACGGGCATAGGCGTATTTGCCGACGCTGACCTCAGGGACCATTTTTCATTGGGGTAACACGCTTGGTAGGTGGAGCAGTGTGCGACCAATTAGACTTAACTTTGTTTCAGGCTCCCTTGAGCCGTTGGAGCCGACGGGCTCATGGTTACGCACCTGCGCGCTACGAGAGGTACTTGACCTGATAACGATTTTAGCAGCTTACACAGCAACCCTACACACTTTCCTACTCCCTGCTGACGAGAGGCAACTACATCGCAACACGTGTCCAGGGATGGCTAACGCTACTCATACTTGCATGCATTACACGGGCATAGGCGTACTCGCCGACGCTGACCTCAGGGACCATTTTTCATTGGAGTAACACGCTTGGTAGGTGGAGCAGTGTGCGACCAGTTAGACTTAACTTTGTTTCAGGCTCCCTTGAGCCGTTGGAGCCGACGGGCTCATGGTTACGCACCTGCGCGCTACGAGAGGTACTTGACCTGATAACGATTTTAGCAGCTTACACAGCAACCCTACACACTTTCCTACTCCCTGCTGACGAGAGGCAACTACCTCAAAACACGTGTCCAGTGATGGCTAACGCTACTCATACTTGCATGCATTACACGGGCATAGGCGTACTCGCCGACGCTGACCTCAGGGACCATTTTTCATTGGGGTAACACGCTTGGTAGGTGGAGCAGTGTGCGACCAATTAGACTTAACTTTGTTTCAGGCTCCCTTGAGCCGTTGGAGCCGACGGGCTCATGGTTACGCACCTGCGGTACGAGAGGTACTTGACCTGATAACAATTTTAGCAGCTTACACAGCAACCCTACACACTTTCCTACTCCCTGCTGACGGGAGGCAACTACCTCGAAACACGTGTCCAGGGATGGCTAACGCTACTCATACTTGCATGCATTACACGGGCATAGGCGTACTCGCCGACGCTGACCTCAGGGACCATTTTTCATTGGGGTAACACGCTTGGTAGGTGGAGCAGTGTGCGACCAATTAGACTTAACTTTGTTTCAGGCTCCCTTGAGCCGTTGGAGCCGACGGGCTCATGGTTACGCACCTGCGCGCTACGAGAGGTACTTGACCTGATAACGATTTTAGCAGCTTACACAGCAACCCTACACACTTTCCTACTCCCTGCTGACGAGAGGCAACTACCTCGAAACACGTGTCCAGGGATGGCTAACGCTACTCATACTTGCATGCATTACAGGGGCATAGGCGTACTTGCCGACACTGACCTCAGGGACCATTTTTCATTGGGGTAACACGCTTGGTAGGTGGAGCAGTGTGCGACCAATTAGACTTAACTTTGTTTCAGGCTCCCTTGAGCCGTTGGAGCCGACGGGCTCATGGTTACGCACCTGCGCGCTACGAGAGGTACTTGACCTGATAACGATTTTAGCAGCTTACACAGCAACCCTACACACTTTCCTACTCCCTGCTGACGAGAGGCAACTACCTCGAAACACGTGTCCAGGGATGGCTAACGCTACTCATACTTGCATGCATTACACGGGCATAGGCGTACTCGCCGACGCTGACCTCAGGTACCCTTTTTCATTGGGGTAACACGCTTGGTAGGTGGAGTAGTGTGCGACCAATTAGACTTAACTTTGTTTCAGGCTCCCTTGAGCCGTTGGAGCCGACGGGCTCATGGTTACGCAACTGCGCGCTACGAGAGGTACTTGACCTGATAACGATTTTAGCAGCTTACACAGTAACCCTACACACTTTCCTACTCCCTGCTGACGAGAGGCAACTACCTCGAAACACGTGTCCAGGGATGGCTAACGCTACTCATACATGCATGCATTACACGGGCACAGGCGTACTCGCGGACGCTGACCTCAGGGACCATTTTTCATTGGGGTAACACGCTTGGTAGGTGGAGCAGTGTGCGACCAATTAGACTTAATTGAGTTTGAAAGACTCATTGGTTCACACCAGACCAAGGAATTACAAGAATTCCATCGATACCTCTGTTCTCAATGCATGGGGCTTACCACCGATTTTGGGTCACTACCCATGTGGGTCATGTAGTGTCTGCCACTTAACTTCTACTACTAAAACATTGGTAATGGAAACTGACAAAATTTGGACACAACGGGGCCATACAAATTGCAGTACTACCGATGTGGTCTATTTGATCACCTGTCCCTGCGATCTGAAATATGTGGGGATGACCACACGAAAGGTCAAACAACGTATTGGAGAGCATCGGAGTAATATCCGTTGTAAAAAAAGTATTACCAAACTTACTGAGCATTTTTTGCGTTTCAACCACACTGTGGATGATCTACATTGGACTGTCATTGAACAAGTCAAATCAGCTTCACTGTTTGAAAAAGAACGTTGGATTTATCGTTTATCAACACATTTGGTGGGTCTGAACGATAATATCCCTTGGGGAACAGTCTTGAGGCGTAATAATTAATGCTATTGACTACTCCTGATAATTCCCCCTTTTCATGTGTAATTCTCCAACTGAGTCTGATAAAAAAAACCTTTGAACTATATCTGTTCAGTTCCATCCTAACAATAATGAGGGTTTTTTATATACCCTGATGGATTGATAGGGGATTTATAATTGTATGCCCTGATGGATTTAAATAGGATTTATTATAATTATTTTTCTTCCTATTTACTTACATCTTGTACCGAGGGGTTTATCTGTACCCAGTCATTGGCTGCATTGCTATTCCATGTGGCTCTGTTCTCTATTCACAAATACGTTTTTGTTTATTGTGAATTGTCTGCGCTTGAATTGATATGTGAGAAAAGTTTTGTTTATACGGAAAGAGAGGTTTACGTTCTAGTCTCTTTTCGATATTCGGCGGCTTGGTCCTTTTTCCCTATTCATGCCGATGACGTGTTGCGTGGATCGGCCGGCAGGGATTGCTTGAGACTTCCCGCCATTACGTGTGTTGGCTCCATTTAAACACGAACGTTTTTAAACTAAGCTGACTCTGGGCTCGGTGGTATATTTAGGTTAAATAACCTGGCAGTGGACTTGGATGATGTGAGTACCGCTTGACATGTACATTTGTGAAAACTTTTTGTTTAGCGGCCCACTTTGGGTAATGGAATAGCGGGATGATCACTAAGTGTACTTTCCCCGTTTTTGTATCCTTCCCCACTACAGTTGTTCTGTAGTCCCGCCACCCACCTTCTTGCCTAAGGAGCCTGCTATTTTTCCTGTACACGTAAGCCCTGTTTCATCAGTTGTTTTCCTATAGGGCAGTTTTTGCCATTCATAGCATTGCTCTATTGATTTTATAAGTAGTGCCGAGTTCTAACGTGATTACACTTATTTTGTAAATATTACTTCATATCTGTTCATTGATCTAATGGTTCAATTGAGCTTATCTACCTGTATGAGTTAAAATAAACGAGTAGTAGTTTCACTCGTGGTTCCCTGTAAATGTGGGGAGTTGCTGAACACTGTTGATGGTAATGCCAGTATAATGACCTTGCTGTCAAACCAATTTGTGCCTAGCTTTTCTTTCAATCAATATTCTGAAAGAACAATATATAGACCAATATATACATTGATGCAACATATGTATTTCTTTACAGATACCCTGAGGCCTTTTTGAAGTTGTGGAAGGATTTTACTGAAACCGTGAGTGTGCCCGGTTTTTTGCACCTGAGGTTAGGGTAAGCCTTAGCGAGCTTATACCGCCAAGGTGCGATTTTTTTCATGAGGTCCTGAAGAAAGCTTTGTAAAAGACGATAATAAGCTGAAACATGTCGACCAAGATAGGATGTATCTGACCAATTTAAGTCAGCATTAATCATCCTTCACTGTTTTTAACCTGCTCCAGTTTCGCCACAATTAAAATTGCTTGTGGGCGAATCTTGACTTTTTAAATTTCTAATTTTTTGCACTTATTATTCACTTGCATTCCTTTAGTCTGATTTTTTGCGCTCCGCTTTAATAAAGCGTCAAAGCACACCAGAGGTGCAGTAGGCAGCCCTGGTGGAGCCCTATGATGAAGCATGTCACCAACTATGTTGGTGAGTGAGGGTTCTATTTTTCATATATGATTGATGTGTTTTGTGGCACTTCTTCTGTTTTTTCATTAGGATTACTGTTTGTTTTGCTCTTCATCACACTCTTTTGTTGTTGTAACTATGATATAGGGGGACTAAGAGTGTGTCTCAACACTCTCTCTCTTGTTGTTTCCATTTATATGAGAGAATTGACTGTTGGGGAAAAGGTTATAATACTGCTTCCTTCCTCTGACAAGAAACTGTTAGGTGCCTGGCAGGGACCATATACGGTAACTCAAAAAGTGACACCTGTCTCCTATAGAGTCGCCGTACCTCATACTAACAAAGTTGGACAGACCTATCACATTAATCTGCTTAAGAAGTGGGAAGAGCCCAATGCTAATCACCAAGATCAGAATGTGGTCCAAGCGATTAATCACGTAACCATCCATAAAACCTTGGACCTACTCCAGGAGCTCGGGGATAGTGAAAAAGGAGAACAACCTTTAATGGGATCTAAACTATCTCTAGAACAGAGACAACAGTTAGAACAACTGCTGGATCAGTACCCAAACCTCAGTTCAGGCAACCCTGGGCGGACCTCTTTGGTAGCCCATGATATTGTCACTCAACCCGGAAAGGTGGTCAATGTAAAACCCTATCGAATACCTGAGGCCAGAAGAGAGGTAGTAGAACAAGAAATAGAAAAGATGCTTCAGGCAGGTATAATTGAACCCTCCAAGAGTAATTGGCACTCTCCCATTGTGTTAGTGCCCAAACCGGATGGGAACATTCGCTTTCGCATAGACTTCAGCCAGGTGAACGCTCACTCCAAATTTGATAATTACCCTATGTCCCAAGTGGACGAACTGATAGAGAGGTTGGGGGATGCTCAAGTCATGTCCACCATGGATTTAACAAAAGGGTATTGGCAAATCCCCCTAACCGACTCAGCTCAGGAAAAGACAGTCTTTTCAACACCATCAGGGTTGTACCACTTTAAAATAATGCCCTTTGGACTCCATGGAGCCGAAGCTACTTTTCAAAGGCTTATGGACATCCTACTATGGGCACACCAAAAATATGCAGTTGCATATTTGGATGATATTGTAGTACACAGCCCTGACTGGGAGACTCACTTGGAACACCTGTTTGACACGTTGACTCAGGCCGGATTGACCATGAACCCAAAAAAGACCACATTGGGCACACATCTAATAAACTATTTAGGGTATACTATAAGTGAAGGTACCCTTAAACCACAAATCAATAAGTTAGATGTGATTCAAAACATTCCTAGACCTACCACTAGAAAAGAAGTAAGAGCCTTTTTAGGATTAGTGGGGTACTATAGGAGATTTATCCCTCAACTATCAGACGTGGCCAGCCCTCTTACGGATTTGTTAAGACACAAACCCTCCAGAGCCAAGATTGAGTGGGGCCAGTAACAGGAAAAGAGTTTCCATACCTTAAAGACTTTGCTGTGCAATGCTCCAATACTGAATTGTCCCGACTACAAGAAGTCGTTTGTATTACAAACCGACGCCTCGGATAGGGGGCTTGGAGCAGTACTATCCCAACCAGACTCTCAAGGCCTGCTTAAGCCAGTGTTATTCCTGAGCCGAAAACTATTCCCGAGGGAGACCAGATATGCTACCATGGAAAAAGAATGCTTCGCCATAAAGTGGGCCATGGAATCACTACAATACTACTTGTTAGGACGTACTTTCTTTTTAGTAACGGATCATGCCCCATTGACTTGGCTAGCCAATAACAAGGATACCGATGCTAAAATATTACGATGGTTCTTAGTCTTACAGCCATTCTCCTTTCAGACTCTACACATGCCCAGAAAATTACAAGGAAATGTGGACTACCTATCCAGATTCCCTACATCAGAATGGCCCGATCGTCCATCCCAAGTAGAGAGGCAATGTGATATGGCTGGACGACGACCGAAGCAGCTGAGATATCCAAGATGGCGCCCAGCTGGGCGCCCTCCGATGAGAAAGTGAGCAGTCTAGTAGCACAGCCGAGGGGAGGAGTGTCATCGCGGGAAGGAGAGGAGAACGACGGTTGCGGCAGCTGCAGGAAGTTCGGTGATTGTGAGGAAGCGCGGGAGGAACGGCAGGAGCGGAGGCCCACGGAGACACAAGAGGTGGAGACTACGGTGGAGGCCAGAGGACCCGAGGAAACCGGCGGGAGGACGGAGGAGAACAGCGCGACGCCGCAGAGGGAAATTCCCCAACAACCACCACGCTAGTATCCGATACTCCCCCAAGGCAACAGGACACCGAGATACCCTACGCTACGGTCCAGGGGGACCGTAGCTCCAGGCAAGTGACGTAAAGGGAAGGGTGGAGGAGGAGGTTGGCAGGAAAGGGCTTCTGGGGACTGTGGCACAAGTAGAGCACTCGCCCATGAATGAGTGGCAAACCTTACTCAACCCCTTCACTTTCCCTGCCCTACAACCAATCTCTTATTATTCTTCAATAACTTCGGTGACCTAGGTATGTTGGTGACGGGGAGCACACTGTAAAGTTATAAGTCTAGCAAATAGACAGTGACGGTAGTGTCCTTTGTTTCTTTCTGTTTGCCTTTTGGGGAGCGCCGGCCATGGTTGCATTACGTGAAGATTAAAGCTAGAAGAAGCAGAAGACCTTTCACTAGAGGCCAGTTCTTACAGACTGCGTATACTCCCCCCTTTGTTGTGGTGCACTCAAATTGTCAGGACTGATTGTTAGTGAATAAAATTCATACATTACGATATTATCATGAGCCACGTGGTTACTCCTAAGTGAAAGACTGGTAATTCCGGGCTCACCCCAAGAGGGAGAGGGGTAAAACCATCACAGTCATGCTTGTAAAAAATGCCTTTTGTTCCATATTGAGACGCTTCTTCCGCGAAATAACACTTAAGAGTGTTTTTTGAACTTTTAGACAATCAATAAACTAGTATATATAATTAATGCTTACTAGTGAACCAAAAGACGAGACCAAACTCTAGTCTTCTGCAATGAGTTGACTTCCTAAGATAAAGTAGCTTCTTAATGCATGCCATAAATATAGTTTAAGCCCTAGTTATTGAAGCCTGAGCCCATCGTAATGAGCTATACAGTACCACTGGAACTAATTTTGTTTGTACTGCCATAAGAGTAGGGCTCATGGCATCACCACCACAATTAGTAGCAAAGAGTTTGATACCCACTGTTATATTCAGAGCTTTCTTGCTCACTTGGGCCTCAGTTCAGAGAACTGTCAATAATCACTCCCAAATAGGTGTAGTGTTTCACTAATTAAATCCTCTCTGTTCCAGTAAACCAGGAAAATTTGGGGAAATGACATCCAAATATAATATTTTAGTTTTATTTAAATTTATCATAAGGTCATTCTCGGTGTTAAACTTATGCACTTTGGTCAACTGATGTTGTAGACGCGTTTGCATCATAGAAATAGGTAATTTTGGTATTTGCAACCTTCAGAGCATCTCCTAAAGACTGTTTCAAGGTTTATGTTAAGCCTAAGATGTATAGACTAAATAAAGCAGGAGCTAAGATACATCCTTGCTGGAGACCATTATTAGTGTACATTTTTGGAATCATTCCCTTACCATCCAATGATTTGACTCGGACCTTGCCCACTTGCTTTGGAAGGTTGGGCTCGTGGGCGGCGGAAGGAAGGAAGGGCGGCTAAAAACTCCAGGGTGCGCGCAGCAGTAGCACGAGCAGGGGCACAGGGTGTGGTGATGCTTCCGCAGTGCAGTGCAGCCCTCTGGTCCCCTGTGCACCCCCAGCGGCAGCACTACTCGCCGCGCCCGGCTCCCGGCAGCACCGCAGCAAGGAGGAACTCATTATCCCCGAGGATGAGTGGGTGGCAGGGATACATCACCAGCCTGGAGGACGCCAGCTTCCAGGAGGTGGCCATCGTGGGCTACAACCCCTTCTCCGCCTGGGCCTGTACTCCCAACAGCACGCTAAGCAAAGTCACGGCTGAAGAGATCGCAACATTAACGGCAAAGGAGCTCAGTGGGATGTTCATCAATGGCGCCTGCATCGGTGGTCAGAAGTGCTCTCTCATCAGGGAAAACTCAGAAGTGGAGAATGACTTGGACCTTTGTGTTGCTATACAATTCAATGAGTAATTTCAATAAAGCTTCCCCCATGCTTCCAGATTGTTTCACAATTGCAGTCTATTTACTTTATCGAAGGCAGTTGTATAGTCTATAAACTAAGCAAATAATTGTGCCTCCATTCCTTGCCTTTGTCTTCTTAATCAGTGTATTTAGGGTTATGACATTGTTTATTTTTGAGCAATTCTGACGAAATCCTGTGGAATGAAATACAGTTTTGCAATTAGGTACAATTACCAAGCTGATATAACAGATGTTTCACAAATAGTTTCCCATCATAATCTTGCACGGTAATTACCCCATAACTCTTTGGAGAGTCTCCTGGGCCTTTCCCAAATACTGGTGGAATAATGCAACCTTTCCCGGACTGAGGGACATTACACAAGTAAACCACTGAGTTGATTATACCAGACAATAAGGCACCCTAGTTGATTGGGTTCAACTTTATCAGGGGCATAGGAAGACCATTTGGACTGGGTGCTCATAAATGATTTGCTGGCTTTATAAGGGTTGCGATTTCCATACTGGAAATTCTGTATTTCCTATATGAACCATGCAAGCTGGACTATACTTTGGGGCCCGCATAGTATAGCTCTGATAAATAATTTTTCCATTGTTGGTAAGCGATATAATGATCTCCCCCTAGTTTATAGAGGTTTGATCCAGATCCCACCAGTTCCCGAAATGTTTTGGTATTTTATGTTGAAATTGCTGATTGGAGATCAATCCAGAGAAGTTCCTGATCTTTTTTTTTTTTTATATTAAAAATTTCAGTTTTTAACTCTCTTTTGTGATTTTTTACAGCACATCCCAAAGACGAGGGTGACTCTGTTTTCAACTGTTGTCTAATATTTAACCGATAAGCTCTTTTTACGACTAAAGTGTCCTTGTCAACGCCTTCACCTTGTTTTGAAAGACAGGTTTCTTAAATCACCTTTGTAGCCAGTACATTGAATATGTCTCTAAGTATCTGCTGGCAAGTTGATATATGCCATGGAAACCCTGTTGAATTGTTCTTCATATGTTTTCCTATTATCAGTTTAAGATTTTGTCCCCACAGGTCTTACAATTTCTTTCCCAAGCCAACATTCCATACAATTCTGGCTTCTCCTTTAATAAATAATTCCCTGCCAGCCATAGCCTGGTCAGTTGTCAGCAATGCAATTTTGGAATGAAGGTCAATATGCTAAGAGTTGTGGTCGCTTTCAGGCCTGGGGATAACATAAAAATCCTTTATTAGCCTCAAGGCATAGAAATGGATAAAAGAATGATTGATCAAAGAATTTCTCCCATTTGAAATAAATGTCCTTTGAGTGGTCTGGTCCTTTACAAATCTGCCATTTAAGTGGCATAAGCCAAGATCAAACAAAAAGCACTTACTAATTTACTGCACCAGGTGGTCTTGGGCTGCTTAAAAATGGGACTGGGGACAGAGTGAAGCTTATCCGGTAAATCTGCGGCAAGGTCCTCTGTTATATTATAATAATGAACAATTAAAATTCGCTATTGAGAGTAGCGGCACATTCTTTGCTTTTGCCACCAGATCTTTTTGGACCATGGTGTTCAATAAATTCTGCCCGTCTTTGTTAAGAGCTGGTGGATAGTAGACATTAATGGTAAAAAAGAGGACTATTGTACCCATCTTTACCCATATTGTGATTAGATACCTAGGGCCCTAATTTAGATCTTGGCAGATGGGTTACTCCGGTCACAATGGTGACAGATATTCCATCCACCAAAATATAAATCCCATAGGAAATAATGGAATTTATATTTTGACAGACAAGCTATCCATCACTGTTGTGATCGAGTAACCCATCCACCAAGATTTAAATCAGGCCCTTAGTTTATAGCTCAAGCCATGATTTGCCAACCCAGAGATGGTTGTAACAACATTGAAAGACCTCCCATGTGCCCTTTATGTGACGGAACATCAAAGTGAATGTAATTCTGAAAAATAATGAAAGAATTGTTCCAATTTTCTTGAAGATCTATTATATGGCAAGAGTGAAGAAAGTTCTTGAGATTTGTATTACTCTACTTTAGCGGTAGCTCCAGGCCCGCAATATTCCAGGAGCAAACCTTGAAGCAGACTTGATCGTTTGAAATTTTATTGCTGTAATCAGGAATTTATTCAGGCCGCTGTCCAACTTTTGGGCTTGCTGGGAATAAAACCACCCTTTCATTTGGTTCCTTGCTTGGAATAGAAATTCTGAAGTTATCAATCTCATTTGTGGCCAGATTACCAGGTCCTTTGAAAAAAAGATATGTGTGTAAAGATTTGTTTAAATCCTGATCTCTGTTGCTTCTAATTTCCTTTGTCAAAAAGTGAGGATATTTTGCAGTTTTTACAGGTGCAATCATGATTCCACACTCTGCCAAGGTCTTGTAGTTGTCTAGTATTTGTTTGTATAGATATTCAGTGGAGAATGCTGTTCTGGTGAATTTCTTTTCACCCCTTAAGAATTGCATGCTAAGTGAGTGGATAGATTCTAAACCATTGACGTGGTGGAAAATCTTATTATGTTCTGCCTATTTAAAATATCAAACGATGGCCCTTCCAAATTGTAAGTAGGCACAAAATCTATATGTTACGATAGATCCTGCTCTGTTGGATTTATTCCATCAAATAATATGAGGTATGGTTTACTAACTTGAAGACCTTGAGACAAGTCAGATTGTTGTAATATGTCAACAGGGTTAATAACGCCGCTCAAAGAGGCTTAATCTTCAACCTGGCCATTTGCTGTGCTTGAAGAGTTCTTAGGACTCTTACAATTGGGATCCTCTTTTGAGTTATCCTTACAATGGCGAAGGGAGTTCATAATCTCTGAAATACTCTCTGAATTTTTCTGCGATATAGACTTTTCTCCCCCTTCCCCCGTGGGTCAAGTTTCCTTTTATTTATTTCATTCTACTTATGTTTCCCACCAATCTCAGTTCTGGAACCGTTAGATTCCAGGGCTGCATTCCCCTTTGATGATTTCTCAGATATAGGTGATGATGTAGCCTTGTTCCTATGTGTTATTGCATCAACCCTTTTGAAATTTGATCCCTCTCTCATACAATTATAGGACGTCTGTTTAAAATGAGAGGGGTCTTAGTGAAGGACTAAAATTAGGGTGTTTTGCATTAACAATTTTGATGTAGTAGCCAGCTTATTTTGAGGGTCATGCTCTGAAATTAGCATGTTGTCTGGTTAGTTGTTATTTGTGCTCCTAACATTTATTTGCCCTCCGACCTTTGATTATTCCCGTTCTTATTTTCAGATATAGTAAAGATAGTTGATTCTTTTCTTAGGGATACCGTGTAAACAGAAGCCATGTGTTAAAATGTTTTTTCATTCAACTTGAGTAATTTCTTCAGATGCTTTTTACTGAGGTTTAATATTGAGATATGTTGGTACCCCAGGGGGCCGTGACAGACACCGCCACTGGTGAGGGATGGTGGAAGGGTGGGTACCAGGAGACGCGCTTATCCGCCAGAGCATGAGTTATAGAGAGTCTGTGCTGGGGAGTGAGTCTGTACTAGCTGAAGAGTAATGAGAAGCCATACATACTATGGCCTCTCCTTACTGTACAAAATGAAAACAAAAACAGGCCTCCGGCTACCCAAGCCACCATCCTCTGTGTATTCACAACTCCTCACTACCAAAGCTGTGCCCTCTTTCCGCCATCATAGGAGAGAGCTAGTGCTGCACTAACAGCCACATTAGATGCTTAGTCTTTGCTTAATCAATTGCTCAGTATGTGGATATGTGTGTGTGTTGTGTGTGCATGCAGCGACAGCCCGTATAGGGCGTGTTACCGGGGCGGTGACGTGGGGCAGAGGAAGGGCAGGGTGGGGGGTTGCAAAATGCGGCATACGGGCGATTGCAGGTAAGTTACGAAAAAAATAAAGAAAACAAATGTAGTTGCGCGCGCAGCATCGCCAAATGCGATGCAGCGCGCGCAACAAAATTTGTTTTCTTTATTTTTTTTGTAACTTACCTGCAATCGGCCATATGCCGCATTTTGCAACCCCCCACCCTGCCCCTCCTCTGCCCCACGTCACCGCCCCGGTAACACGCCCTATACGGGCCGTCGCTGTGTGCATGATGCATGTTTTTACGTCTGTGTGGTTCTGGCATGTGTGTGCCCGTGTGTTAGTGTCAAAGCAGGTATATCTTTTAGTGTCTGTTTGTGTGTGTTTGCAAGTGTATGTATGTTTGTGTCCAAGTGTGTGTGCGTCTCCTTGTGCACACATGTATGCATGTGAGTTTGTGGCATAAATATCTGATAATCTTTTTGTGACTGCAATTTAGGAGGTTGTATAATGTATTCTTCAGCGCCATGATATCACACAAGGCGCGTCCAGCGACCTTACATTCTGTAATAATAAATACCTCCAAGGCACCTTGATAGAACATGTTATCATTTAGGTTAAAGTCAACTTTAGTCCATCACTGGTCGCCATGTTCGAGCAAGGACTTCAGCAGCAGTGTCAGTATCACTCATTCATGATAACTGCAGCCCTCTTAGTAAGTGCACAGGAAATCCTGACTAAATAGGAAGATATTTACACACAAATCAGCGACATACTTGATGTTTGCCCAATCATGTGTGTGCATGAGTGCGTGGGTTTAATCAGGTCTGTGTATGGGTATTTGTTGATGTGCACATATGCATGTGTATACGTCTGTGTATTTCTAATACAATTTATGATAAGTTACTAGTAATTGTGTTCTGATGGCTTCCCCCATTTACACCAGAATTCCACATCACCGGTAGCAAGGGCTGTGATCTCATTATCTGAGATAATCAGAACCTATTGCTACTATACTCGAAATTTCTGTCATGCAGGTAGTTTATTCTGTTCATGTGCTGGTAAAACCCAGCCATTATCTATAAAGACACATTTCAATTACCATGTAAATGCAAGAGCCAGCTCCTGATTCAACTGTGGTCCAAGACGGATCCACAAGCTCATCTCAGCAATAAATATGCACTGTATTAAAACATGCATTAACCTATTTACTTTTCTAACACTTATCTTCCTTGTGGTACGACTTGGATTGCAAAATGTGATGCTTCCAAAATATAGAAACAAGTAACTGACTCAACAATCATTGGCAAAGCCAATAGGTTTTGCCTATGCGAGTTCTATTAGCTTGGTTAATGTTGGCTTAAAGTAAAAAAGAAAAAGCACTATGACGTGGCTAGAGCTGACTGCATCATGGCACTCTTTTTTTTTAAGCCAAGTTGCACACTAGCCCATGATGCTGTACAATACGTGTAAAAGCAGAGTGGGGAATGGGGAACAAGAAACAAGAGGAAGGATGAACAAACAAGGAACAGCAGGAAATATGAGTGATGTGGAAACCATCCAATGATAAGTAATGGGCGGGCTCCAAGCTTTTTTCTTTGTCTACAAGAGATTCTGCATGAACCGCGCATGTGCTGTGCAGGTGAAACTTAAAAAGGAATATAATAATATAATTTCCAGTTGCAGCAGTCACATTCGCTAATTCGACAATGCTGTGTCTTGAGGTTTGTGTCCTAGGGATAGCCAAATGGTAATCGTTTTCCCTGTTTTCTAGAAACGAAAAAAGAAAATCAATATTCTAGCAATAGCTCTACAATACAGTCTACTGTTTATTTTTGGATGCAGTTTACATTTCAGAGAATGCCTTACTCGGTTTACTAAGGCGTTTTTTATAATTATGATCTCCTAGAGGTACATATTGAGAACAAGATGATAGTAAATTTCAATGTATTTCGTATTTTATTTTGAAGGATCTGATTACCCTAATTAACATGATGAAATTTAAGAAAGTCAATACCTCTCCACATTTTAAATTCAATTGAAGGTTGAATAAAAATAGCAAACGGACCGATGCTAGATATATACAGATTTTTTATTTTATTTAAACAGTGGTCTTTCAGCAAATCAAATAGAGATTACCGTCTACAATTTATGTGACGCTTTCAGCATGGCCACTGATTGGAGAAATCTTTACATAAATCAGAACATTAACTTTTATTTATATTCACACTTAAGCACTCCATCTTTATACTATTGTTTGATGTGTTGGACTCTCTAGACACGTTGTATTCCTTGTGTGTACAGTGCATAAGTGATCCGGGGTTGCAAATCCTGTCATCAGTTCATAATAATACCTTTTGAAGGTACGTTTTTCAAAAAAGGTATCCCTTTTGGACTGTAATCTGGTGTTTTCACAAGTAGTATTATTAATGTTTCTTCCCCATGTAAGCTAAAATTGTCAAATTGTACTCTCCTGGGTGGATTCTTTGAGCTTCCTCCTTTTGTGGGCGTAGGTCAGTGTTCAGGTGTAACAAATTTGTAGCTGTTACTAGAGATATTTTTAAAGGCCCTATTTTAATTTAACTTGGGGGTTTAGTGTCCAGTGATGTTAACCGAGAACAGTGGGGGACCTCAGTGGTGCATTACCATTACATGGTATTGTTATCAGACAACCATTTCGTGGATAATCCATACATTTGTTTCTCTTGGTATAGGGAACATGTATTTATTTATTTCACGTATTTGTAAAGCGCAATACTTATCCCTTAGGAGATGTCATGGCGCTGAGTGGTTGCGCAACCCATCCACCGAGTGATCTTCACTGAACAAAAACAGAAATATCATACAGTCCATTAACTCGGAAAGAGACAGGTTTTGTATTCTTTTCTAAACCTGGGATGATTGTCAATGAGACAAGTATCCTAGGTAGCAAATCCCACTGAGCAGCGGCCAGGTGAGAGAAAGGATGGCCTACTGATCTGACTTACCTTGTACATTAGGTTTAAGCGAGAGCCAAATTGCAAGATCTCAGCTCGCAAGTGGGTTTATAAAATTCCACTCTGGCTTGTAGGAACTCCGGACCCGCATTATGCAAAGCTTTATGAGCATTGCATAGGAGTTTGAAATTAGTGCTCTTACACATAATCAGCCAATGTAAAGAAGCTACACAAGCCGAAGAGGAGCCAAATCTGTCCATTTTACAGATTAGTTTAGCTGCAGTGCTTTGGATTAACCTGCCATTTTGAAAACGTAATCTGTCATACCAACGAAAAATGCAATGCAATAATCCTATTGGCTCAGGCCCCAAGAGGCATCCCAAATCCGATGTGCACCACCGAACAGCAGGAACTCTGTTTTTTCCGCATTCAGTTTTAGACAGTGTTTGTCATCCATCCTGCTACTTTGGGCAAGCATCCCCGTAGATTGCTTCGGGTCTCAATGTGATCCTACCCCAGTGATATCATCAATTGGGTATTGTCTGCATAGGAAGTGACCTTAAAGCCCCATTTCCTGATGATTTTGCCAGCGGAGATACATCAACATTAAGAAGAGTGGGGCTCAATGAGGAACCTTGGGGAACTCTGTGGGTAGTTGTAAAGGAGCGAGATCTACATGCACCCATCTGCACTATCTGTGTTCTGTTAAAAGAGCTCACCACCTAAGTGAATATGAGTGTAATCTCATCTCGTGAATCTTGGCAATCAGCAAACTGTGAGAGACAGTATCAAAAGCTGGTTAAGTAAGATCTGGGCCGCTTCCCCTCCCCGTTCAACTACTGACCTAATATCATCCAACAACTTGTTGCTCTGTAAAAAAATTATCAATTGCGGGTTCACCAACTTTTCTAGAATTTTAGACATCAAGGGAAGGAGAGATATCATCGATAGCTAGAGCGGATAGGCACATCGATGCCAGGTTTTTTTGCCAATGGTAGTAGCACAGCTTCCTTCCAAATCTCCTGATATGTAGCTTCTGCCAGAGACTGATTAAAAATTAGATTGCAGAACTAAGATAATTTTAAAGTATTTATTTTGAGTAAATATGTTGTAAATTGTTTACTCACAGAACATACGCCTTCAATCTTAAAAGAATCCTTACACAAATTCTGAGCCCTTTGCAGCTTGTCTGGTAAAACTGGACGCTGACAAGATCAATAGTGACACCCTACACATGAAAAAGAAATCATGTGTCTCCTTATTAGGTACGCAAATAGGAGGAAAAACAAATAGAGGGCAGAACATGCCTCCTTGCCGGTTTTGATAGTTCTTGGTTGAGATGGTGAAGTAATGAAGGGGCTGAAAAGCAAGGCACCAAACTCACCCTCAAGCAGGGTTAAGAAAGTCCAGCAAAGATCTTCCATAGATAGAACTGGAATAAATAAGCTGGATTGGTGATAGAAGTTGCGGACAGGGAAACTATTTTGCGATGAACAGAACAGCAAGACAGCAAAAATAGGGCATTTATTTTTAGTATTATGAAATGGAAGACCCATTTACATTTTGGTAACGTTGTATAGTTAATATTTCTTTTGCTTTTGCAGTCCCATGAGATGAAATCTGAGTGTAGTTTTGAACTCTTTGAGGATGAGGTAGGATCTAATTTCAAGGGCCAATACGTTTCAATAATGCAAGAAGGTTAAAAACCCTATCCAGTGCAGAAGACATATTGAGGGAGACCCACTAGCAGATTGCTGCACTACTCAAGTTAATAAGCACAAGTCAAATAATGTGTGCCTTGGCAGTGTGGAATAGAAAACATAGTTGCAGTTTTCCTATATTTTATACCGGGTAGCATGCTTCCCTGTAAGTGGCAGTGATTTATGACTCCACATGCATAGAGGGGTTGGGGAGTACTCTGAGGTTACTGAATGAGGAGAAAGTCAAGATGACAGGGGGACAGCAGAGAGACAAGTGTTTGGAGAGGAAGGCAAACAATGAAAGACTTCAGCTTTGATGTTTAGGAGACGTTACACAAGAGCAACATAATGGTGATCCAATGTCTGACACCAGTGAGGTAGTCAAAAATGTGTGGTTGGAAGGAGGGGAAGAAGATAGAAAACAATGTGTAAGAAATTGGAGTGTTGGTTAAGGGGATTGGGAGCTCCACTCAGGCAACAGCTACAATCCTTGTCAGGGTGAGCCATAAAAGGAACTAAATGAATCTGTGCTTAACCCTTTGGTAGCTCCACACATAGCAGTCAAGCTTAACCTAGGGGCAATGTGCAAAGGATTTATGAGGCATACAAACAGTTATAATTGAAAATACAGCACAATAAAAATCCCAAACCAATTTAGAAAAGTAGAGTACAATATATTCCTAAAATGACATTAAAATCAATCAGTAGAAACGGAGATATTCCATTTCAAAGCTTTAGGTAGATGTGGTGCCTAAAAGCACAAAGCCCCACTCAAGGTCATCTGTTCATGCTAGACTGTGGGGAAAATCACAAGTTGAGGTGGACTACAATGGATTGCAGGTCGGATAGAGGGACCGGGTTAGTCATCCTCAAATAGTTACCCTCTTACAGTGTGGCGAGAATGGTTATGTTCACGGTGGAAGAGACATCGAGGAGCCAGCAGAGCATCGTGGATGATCGCCACTGTTGCGCGAGGATCAGGCCAGGCATCGCGGACGTTCATCACTATTGCAACAAGATCCAGTCATACATCATGTATGATTTTGCTAGAGCTTCGCATTGGAGGTCACCACAGGCTGCCGTTGCTGAAGCACAAAGTGCAGATCTCTCACTGCCGGTCATCACTGGTGATTGTTGTAGTGCAGTCAGTTTCACCAGACTTTTGCATTGGTGGTCGCTGCAGGTGATAGAGTCTCTGCTTGAATGGGCCTGTCCACGGTCGTGAAGAGTTCAAAGGTTCAGGAGTTCACCTCTCTACTTAGGAGGAGCTCTACCGATGCCAACCAAAGGTCTAGGATCTGATGTGGCACATGTTAGGGATCAGAAACGTACTCTGCAGATGTCAGCAGGGCTCAGGAAGGTCCAGTTACAGGAGTTAAGCACCCTTTGTGTTACTGACTGGAAGCAATATACAAACCCAATCGCAGAGCCATTCACAGTCATCTGACCAGGACAGTGGCAAAAGGGAAAGGCACAAATGGTTAGGACAAGAAAATGCCAACTTTCTAAAAAAAGCATTTTGGGAATGGTGACTTAAAATCTGACCTTACCATCAAAGTGGATTTAAAATAACAATTAATGTATGTGTAAACAGTATATTTCCACCTGCTCAGATTTATCACTTATTCAATGTAATAAGGTAACCCAGTGTTAGTCAATGGGAGAGATAGGCCTCACAAATGGGAAAAAAACACTGTAGGAGTCTTTCACTGCAAGGGCATGTGAAACGAAAGCACACATGTCCCACGTTTTAAATACAATGTACACTGCCCTATAAGCCTTTACTGCCTACTGATGCAGCGGTAATTTCTCTGAAATTTCTGAATGCAAAACCTCATTACCTCCAATTTACCGCTGTAAAGGTACTGGATCCTTGTCACTGTTTATTACCTTCAGGAGACTTTACATAAACATGAAAAATCAAAAATGCATTTTATATTTAAGCCAATAAAGAGAGTTGTGAGTATTTTTAAAGGGTTTTATTTTCTTAGTTAAAAGTGAAGTTTTTCTGACCCTTTATTCATTAGTCAAATTCAATCAGGTTACAGAATTTGAAAATTAGGAAAATATAAAATGAATACAGAACATATTATAGGTTGCATGCAAAGCACTCCGTAAAGAAAAGAAAATGTGGCGGAAAATGTCAGTCAAAACTCTTAAAGAGTTTCTAAGAAAAGAGTGAGTCTTGCAAGGCTAATCAATAATTAATAAATGGCAAAAATCTCCCATAAAGAGAAATAAATGCATAAGACAAATACATCTTTTCAAAACGAATTAATTAGTCAAAGCATGAACTTAAAAGTTTTAGCATCTAATATCTAAACCTGTTCTATCCAGCTCCACTCTCTGCCCTGGTCTGATCCTCTGTGTCTCTGTGCTACACAAGGAGTAAGACAGCCCCTCCTTCACAGACCATCAGAGGAATGTGATCTGCCTTGCCAAAAATATGACGTGCAAGGACTCTCTGAAAAAATATGAGCAAAAAGCCCCCACCTCTCTCTGTCTCTCCTTGGACGCACTCTCCACCCAGGCTGCACCCGCGACGTTTCACGTACCTAACCCATATGATGTCTGGCCTCATCTGCTGCCTCTCCTCTCTCCTCCTCCTAAAATCAGCCAAGCAGCAAACACATGCCCCCAAAGAGGTCATTATTTATATTCTAATTCTTCTTGGCAGACTATACTAATAATTGTTTCAAATTTAGAGAAACTCGCACTGTGATTAGTTACCATAGATGTCATGATGGTCTCACCATCCTGTTCTCATTGCAAATTCCAAACCATACTGGTTTTAACAAAAGAAGCGTTAATTATAAATATAATCATATATTTTAGCAACATTTACTAGGAAAAATGTTTGTCTATATTTTCCTTCCTGCCACATCGCACGCAGGATAAGCACATTCCACAAACATTGGTACATTGGCAGGGTAATAAGAATGTACAGTTCACAGTGGCCTTGAACTAGGTCTTCACTCGAGGCAAGCTGGTATAATCTGCGCATGCTCTCAAATTCAGCACCATTCTCAGCCTTGCTGTATTCACAGTCAGCCATTTTATCTTAGGCCCAAAAATAAAACAAACACAAAACAATATTAATTTATGAAATAGAACCCATTCTGTTTACCTCCCCCATGCTAATACCTTGTATTATTTTTCCTAGCAAAAGCTATTAGTTTAAAGCAGCTTTTCTATTATTTGTGCACAACATGCACAAAACATGCACTAGTGCAAATTTCAAAGCGCACACAGTTAATACACACTCACAGCAACATGCTTTAATGTTTTAGATGGCTTTTCATGCAAAAAGCTTTAGCCCCCGTGTAGTGATGGTGCATGGTTAATTAACACACATTAGAAAAAGATGTGTTATGAACTGAATATACATTGTTACAATATGCAACAAAGCCAAAGTCTCTTAAAACAGGAATAGGGAGTGTAGATTACAAGGGAAATGAGCTAGGAAGAGAGAACACATTCAATGATTATTATCACAGCTAAAGAGGCCACTAAATTCACGAGATTGTTCTACACTGCAAAAACAAATGTTAATTCAGCACAAGCATTTCAGACTGAAAGCACGGACAAGGCCTCATTTCATGTCTTTCATTTTGAATGCACCAAAGTGCACCTTTTAAAAAGCATTTGACTAGGCCTCATTTCATAATCTCATGTGCGATGTGTTTTGCACTTGCACCAAAATCTGCGTCTTTTTAAATGCAGTCTGTCTGAAGCACAAAAATAAAGCAATGCCTGACTCTAGATGAAATCTGAGCTACATCACTACCTTAGGTGTGACAAATATGTATTGAAAAGGAAGGTTTAGGCTTGAAAAAAAGTTTCTTTTTTCAGTCAAAATGGCAGTTTAAATCTGCACTACAGGCTGCAGTGGCAGTCCGGAGACATGATTTGAAAGGCTACTTCAGTGGGTGGCACAAAGATTGCTGGAAGCCCACTAGCATCATTTAATCTACAGGCTGTGGGTACATGTAGCATTTACTAGGGACTTAAAAGTAAATGAAATGTGCCAATCATGTGTAAGTCAATTTTATCATGTTTAAGGGAAAGGGCACAAGCACTTTAGCACTGGTTCTAAAGACATATAGTGCTGTAACTTGCAAACATTGTGTATGTACATGTGTACCTTGCTTAGCTTCTCTTTGCAAGTGACTCAACACAAATTACACTGATGTAGCACATAATCATAAAATGCTCACTTTTCATATGAAACCTCAGCTTGGAGAATTTTGCAATCTCTATGTATTGTTCATACTTTTTGTCAAAACAATACTTAAGTTTGTGAGAAACATTTTAACAACGTTGTGCCCCCTTACTTTTCTGACATAGAGAACTTTTCAGGTGAGGGATAAACAGGACAAAAGAATACATCCCTACATATATTTAGCAAGATTATCATGGCCTATACTTGACAAATGTGATACGTTTTAAAAACACATTTTGCTGATGTTGGAAGGCATATTTGTCAATTGCAGAAGTCTAAAGTACTGAAAAGTTAATATATTAAATACATGTAGGTTTCTGCACCTGACCTCGCAATTTAGAAACAGATTTTAATGTTTATTATCCTACGCCTCTTATCACATTCTAGTTCTCTTGTAAAGTGGTTTCATCCTGACTTTAAGCCATGCACACAACACTGTTTTATGCACATCACGTCAAGTCTGAAATGCCCCTGCTGATGGAAACATTTTCTCCGTAACACCCGCCACTGGACAATGTAGAAGGCTTCACACCCAACAAAAAATAACTTTGAAGCCAAGCCTGTCTTAGATAAAGGCAGTAATGAAATATCAGCCAAATATTTCACAGCAGTCCTACTGTGCCTCAATCTCCTGCGTTCTCTAACTGAGATTGTAGCCTGCAAACCAGTTTATTTGCTATCAACTTTTTCAAGATGTCTTTCTACAACACACATAGGCATCCATGCCTGGATAGATTTGAAAGATGCTGTATATTTCCAAAATATTATTTTTCGTGCCCCTGGCACCCCTCTGCTCCCCAACAATATAACTAGAACTCACCATAACATCACTGTGGCTATTCATCCAACCTCCTTCCCCTGTTTAGTTTGGTACACCAACTTTTTTTATCTGGATAGGCCTTTGTGATTGTTGGCAAATCTTATAATCTGCCCTGATATCTCTAAGTTGTGCCCCTGTCTCTTCTGACCATTGGGGGCAGTGGTGTGCTTCAAAAGAAGATATAAGCCTCTCAACCTATCATATTGACCACTTAGGGCCTTACTCCAAGTTTGGTGGTCTTTTAATGGGGCTGCCACCGCAGTGGTCCAAGGAAGACCACCAGGCCTCTAGAGAACCCAACCACTGAATTATGTGGCGGGCTCGCGGCAGCAGTATGTTAGGCTCATAGGAGAGTCGAACAAACATACTGCATCCGTGAGAGAGCCTGCAGCATGTTCCTGCATGGTGTGGTATGCACCATGCCATGCATGCCACACCATGCAGGAACAAAGGTGCAATGCCAGGGGTGCACAACATGTGCCCCCCGCACACACCCCCATGGCCAGAATCGGCCGGGGGCCCTGTTAGTTTCCCCTTACCTGCATTTCTGCCACCCTTTTCATGGCGGGTCCCAGCCATGAAATATGTGATGAAAATGCAGGTCCTAATATGCTCTGCGGTGCTGGCATTGGCACCGCCAGCATAGTCAGGCCCTTTGAAGCCCGCCGCTGCAGCAGGATCCTTGATCCCAGCGGAGGCGGCGGTCTTGTGGCGGTCCCACTGCCACACTAGTAATAGGGCAGATGGGTGGTGGTGGACGGACCGCCACCGAAAGTAAGGCAGTCCCAGGACCACCGTACTCGAAATAAGGCCCTGAGTCTTTTTAAAATGTAAACATCTTTTCCAAGACATATGTTTAGGCCCTCGTGAATGAAGCCCAATTTACAGTTGGTAAGGCTTTAATTTGTAAAATCAGAGAATTTCTTACTGCAAAATGGCTTTTTGTAATTCTCCAAACCCAGATAGCGATTCAGGAACAGATGACTAAATCTTACTAAATCACTAATTGGGTTTGGGAATAAATAACGATTTGTTATTAGGAAGGGCCATTTTAAAGGCATTCCTTTCAGATACTGAATTTTTAAGCTATGTATTAATATTTTGGGACCGAAATCCCATCGCAAAGCATTAATATTTTACCACCCCTTTAAAGGAGTTACTAAGCCGTTCACAAATGGGAAGGCATCCTATGGAACCCGTTTCCCTTTGTGAATGTTCACAAAGATGTTTTTTATGAGAAGGCAATGGTCTGTGCGACCACTGTCTATTCATAACAAAAGTTTGTGCAATTTTCTTCTTTTTTTAAAAAATGCGTCTGTATTGAAAAAAAATATTGCTTTATTTAAAGGCAACCACCATGCCTGTCATAGCCAATGGTAGTGGGTCACAATTTGCGACCTACCTCATTCATATTAATGAGGTAGGTTGAAATGCAACCCACTACAAATTGGTATTTTTAGAACAAACATATTAACGCATGAACCTGTTCTCAAAATACCAACTGATTCATTAGAAGCCTGTGTGTAAATTACGACCACTTCTAACAAATCCATTTTTCACAATCCATTTAAGGAATTGGAAATTTTGAAATGTTATTTGTTGCAATATACAATTCCTTAAATGGAAGCTTTGTAGATGAGGGCTTTATGGGCCAGATGTACAAAACTTTTTTGAAGGACGGAAACAGCCCGAATTGCAGAATCGGGTTGTTTGTGACTGCAAAAAAGTATTTTATAATGTACACATGCCAAATTACGATTCGGTATTTGGGAGGGGCGTGTATAGATGTTTTTTTACAGGTTGAAAATTATAATGTAATTGTTAATAAAATGTTGGAAAAATATGTTTATATTTACTTAAAAATCTTTTGAAATGTATTACTAAATAATGGAAACAGAATAAATATGTTATTTACAATGCATACATGAAGATTTTGTTGTATATTTATATGTGATAATATTTTTTAATTTAAACTATTTTTGAATGATGACATTATTATTGTTTTTATTAATGGAATAAATTCTGTTGTTGGGAATATAGATTTTAAAAATGTATTAATTTGAATTTGTAATTATGCATAATTTGACATTTATTTACATATGTTTTTTAAATTATTATATTTGTCATTTTTGGACTATAATTCTTTTATTGTTATGTTTTAAATTAAGGAATATTATTAAATATTCCTAAAATATATTAATTATCAATAGTGATTAATATATTATTGTATATGTTTATGTTTAATTTGAAATATATAGGTTTTGGGGGTATTGTGTCTTCTCAGTACTTTTTAGTTTATTTTATACATAAAAATTATGTGTAAATAGGAAGTCATGATTGTGTAACAAATCTTTTTTGTGTCAAACACCATGCATAAAATGCTTTAGATTGTAGTGGGAATAGAACATTGCACCCCTTTAGTGTCCAACACCTTCCCCAAATTTGTTTAAATAGGAGTGAGACTAGTAAATGTCACCCCTTTTGTGCCCAACACCTTCCCCAAAATGGTTAATATTGGAGTGGGAATTGTAAATGTCACCCTTTTAATGTTCAATGCCTTTTCCAAATTGATTTAGATTTCAGTAGGAATGGTGAATATCACCCATTTAGTGTCCAATACCTTTCCCAAATTGGGTTAGTTTGGAGTGGGTATAGTAAATGCCAGCCCTTTAGTGTCCAATATATTCCTTAAATTGGTTTAGATTGGAGTGGGAATAGCAAATGTCACCGCTTTAGCATCCAACACCTTCCACAAAATTGGTTTAAATTTGTTTGGGAATAGTAAATGTCACCCCTTTAGTGATCCACACCTTCCCCAAATTGATTTATATTGTAGTGGGAATAGTAAATGCCACCCCTTTAGTGTCCAACAACTTCCCCACATTTGTTTAGATTGAAGTGGGAATAGTAAATGTCACCCCTTGAGTGTCCAACACTTCATTCAAAATGTTTTACGTTGGAGTGTAAATATTTAATTTAACCATTTTAGTGTAGAATTATTTTGTTAAATTGTATTTCTATGGAGCAGGAGTAGTTTATTACGTGTAATTTGCATTGTTGGCATTTAGAAAGATAATTGTAAGAAGTAGTTAGTTGTATGTTTGTAATAAAATAACATTATTGTTTACTTTTCCTCAACGTTATGTAACACATTTTCCACTTTCCACTTTTATTTTTTTTCAAAGTTTATTTAGAGCCTTATTACAAGATTAGCCGTCCTTCTGCAGCACCACCACTGCTGCACTTGCAGGACTGCAAAGCCCAATGTGCACCTGACCACCGGATTATGAGTTTAACTCAGGTCGGGTGGGTTTTCGTAACCAAGAGTGGGCTGCAACGTTGAAAATAAGTCACCCTTACTTCCTCTGCTTATTGCGTAGAAGGTGAATGAGGAGGCCTCTCCATTAAAATAGTGTGTGGTCTGAGTTGTTCCGGTGACTGTGACCGTGTTTGTTGGTAACACATCTGTCTAATAGGAAGTGACCACAGATGGCGAGGTTGATGGCTTCACTCTCCTAAATTTACTGAACACTTGACAAGCCCACAAACGGAAGGGCTGTCCGAGGCCCGTGCACCACCAATCCTTGAGGCAGTTGGCTGGGGTGGGACTTGGCCCCTCAGCATTCTCTCCTCAACGAGGAGGTGGAGCCGGCCCTCCCAGCTTCACAAAGGCATCTCTGCTCTTCCGCAGCACAGGATCAAACAGAAGGGCCGTCCGAGGCCCGTGCACCAGTAATCCTTGCAGCAGGGAGCTGAGGTGGGACTCGGTTCCCCAGCATTCTCTCCTCGTCGAGGGAGGCAGAACCAGCCCTCCTGGCTCCAAAAAGACATCTCTGCTCTCCTGCAGTGCGGGATGCGCGTGGAGAAAGCCTGGGCCAAGAGCGGGCCTGCCTTCGCCCGTCCGCAGCCGACCGAGGCTACCCTCTTGGTCTGCACTTGTGGCATTTAAGTAGCTTCGCGTTACTCTATATTTGTTGAAGCACTCAGATACCGTTACAGGATGCCATTCGAGCTGCAGATACAGACAGAAGTTACCACAGAGACTACCTTGCTTATAGTGTGCGGCTTGGTTCTTGCCCTGCTTTTTAGCCCTTAGAGTACCCTTTGCATTTTGACATAATGCGGAAGAGAAAGGCAGCCCCTGTTGATACCCCTATTGGCACCAAACGGGCAACTATTGATTCCTTTTTGGCAAAAGCGGTGGGGGCCATCTCATAGGAATTAAGCAGGGCAGAAAGGAGGCTCTCCTTGGGCCCTGGTGGCTCCTTTCTTCCATTGCCTGGTGAAATTTTAGACATAGTTAATCCAAACTTTCAGGAACCTGTCTCAGTGGTTGCTTTGTCAGCTTCAGAAGTCGCTAGCCCCAGTGTCTCCCCTCCTGGCTCCAACAATAACAGGGCGTTCTCAGTTTCTAGACAAGGAGTGGACCTGGGGGTTCTCCAGGACACGAAGAACCAAAAAGCAGAATGAGACACCAAACAGAGGGAAGGAATCTGTAAAAATGAACCTGACAGACATAGGAGAGCTCTGGGACCCCCTAAAGCAAAGAATCACTGAAATACTGACCCAACTATTGACTCAGTTTTGGGCCAAATGTACCAAAGTATTATCAGACTTTAGACCCACACTAGACAGAGTTGAAAGCATCTTGGCTACTATCAACAAAGCTTCCCCCTCCCCAAACTCACTGCTACAGGTTGCACAAACTGGAATGCACCCCCCAGACAACCCAAGCAGACGTCAGCACCGTATTACCAACTCCAATGAAACAGGTGCCACGAATTTGACTCTCTGAACGCCCCCCTTTGATCTCTCAACCCCCGAGCAGGCTACATTGACATGAATTATGGCAACCACTGTCCCCCTACCTTGTGAGTTAGACCTGCACACCTTATTAGTCAAATGTAACTAAAAGTTATGTCTGGAGAGGTGAATAAGTTTAAACTCTATTTTACGTGCTACTGTGTTGAGGGGTATAGCCATAACCCCTATATGAAACTGTGATGATAGAAGACTCGGAAAAATCCGAACCTATGCAGTGCACAGCTGGTGTTCCTAAGGTTTCAAATATTATATGAATTTTCATACAATTCACATTGCTATAATAAAGCATTTACACCAACTTGTTTCAAAAAGGCTGTTTTACATTTTCCATATCATTTGCAATTCAGTTGAACACAAAATACAATACATAAATCATATCAAATTATGAATGCAAAACTCAATGTTGAGCGTCACTGACAAAAAACATCTAATACGATCCTATTAACTCAAAACTTCAAATATAACCCAATGCATTTCGGGTTGGAAAACCCTTCCTCAGGGGCACATGTGATGTAGTATCAACGTTACCAAGGTTAAGCAAACGACTTGAAGCAACCTCCGTATGGAACTACATAAACAAAATCAACAGTGGTATCAATTCTCTGTATGCCAAGTGGCGAAAGTACATTTTATATAACAAGAAGGATTTGCACACTTATTTTCCTGACTCGTGAGAGGACGTGCCGTGATGGGACAATGCGAAAAGGTGAAACCAGAGCGGTGACCAATAGAAAAGAGTGAAAAAGCATGATGAGATGTGACGATACAAGAAACAAAGACACCAAATAGTGACACACGTAAAGAAAACGTTTTCGAAAAGTGATGATAAACGAGATGAGAGTGCCCCGTGTGAGATGATATGAGTAAAGTGCTAGATACCCCACGTCGTGTAAACACAAAATTGCAATACCTCACAAGTGCACTGATGAAACATGCTCCGATGGAGCTAGCCCCGTTTTTTAGGAAGAGTATCACTTTAACTCTGTGCAAAAAGAAAGCGGCAGTCAAATATAAGGAAAAATAAGTTAATGCCGACAGGTTCAACGCAATGAGAAAACTACGTACTCTGAGTGTGTCTTACTGAAAATGTTAATGTGCTGTCTTCATCTAAACAAGAATGGGACCACTGTCCCCCGACACAGACACGTGAAGTAGCAAAAGAAAGCCCATCTGCTACTAACATCCCTGGCTTACCAGTAATTGACCTCCCTCCAGTCTGCTGCCCATACACTTTGGTTTTGGCAGGGGTCCTAGGTCTTGGCTCTCAAAGGGAGAAGTCCACGGACCAACTGATTATTAAAGTTGCTCGCTGGCTAGGCAGACACACCTGATTTAATGTGGCAGATCACAGGCATATTCTGATGGCCAGGAGGGTTTCCTGGCTAGGGCGGTCCAAAAAAACATTTGAAGGAGATAGCGTGATTGTCACATTTAGATGTCCAGAAATGGCACTAAACATCCTAAGACATACTGCCCAGTCCTCCTTTTATGACTCGGGTATCAAGCCACTTCCATTGGGTATGTTCTATAGGTCTACTTATAACACCACGAAAAGTAGGCAACTTCTAACCCTTACACGCCTCCGAGGGTTCTCAATAATCTAGATTGACAGCGAGAGAGCGCTAGTAAAAGCATAGATAGGGTACGCCTGTGGAATAGCTAATACAGGGATTGGTGAACAGTGAGCTCACGTCTCAGACAGGACATTATTCCAGTTGTTCAAGCACCACCAGGCATACAGCTCACCCTGTGGGCTCCACTGCTCGTCATCCAAACCAAAAGCAGGAAATGGGGGAAATCTAAGTTTTATTTCCTGGAACGTGGCAGGTTTAGCAGCTAAATTTGCAGACCACAGGTGGATCCAATTCATTAAAACATTTAATATTATTTGCATTCAGGAGACCTGGGAGTTTGAAAATAACGTTTTTATCAAGCGTTCTAAGATGTTCTTCCTTCTGGCAGAGGTATCTAGAGTGGGAAGAGCGAGGGGAGATTTAGTCATCTTTATAGCCCTTGGGATCTCTAGGTCTGTGAAGCAACTGAATTGGGACTCCAAAGTAGCACAGGGCCTTAAAATGGTGGGGAGATCACTTTTGATGACATTAATTAGTTTTTACAATGCTTAAAGGAAGAAGCAGGGGTCTTCTAGCCTTTCAGAACTATGTGGCCTCCTTGAATTATCACAGGGTTAAGACCTCCCCCAGGAGAAGCTTATTCTGTTAGGAGACTTTAATTGCCATTTATGCCTAGACTCCTCACAGAATTCGCGAGATCTGCCTACATGCACGGTCATGCAGGGATTGCATATGAAGCATTCCCTAGAAGGCCGCAAATTGAAAGTTATCCTAAACACTTATGGCCTCACATTCACCTTAGACTAGTTACCTTATTCCACTAATTTGTAATTGCTCCCAATCTATAAAGGCAGGGAATGCGCAACAACTATTGATTTTATCTTTGTCTCATTTTCCCTGGGCCAGCTCATATCTTCTTTTAATATTCAACATAGTCCCTTCAGTTACCACAATCCTTTGATTCTGGTACTTGAAGTGCTGGCCAACCAGACAGCACCACGCAGTATAGATGTGGGCACATTATCCTCAACCGATCAGGGGAGGCATTTACGGTGGTCACAGTTGGACACCAATGTTTTTAATCATTCTCTTTTTAAAATGCGACAACATGAGATTTTAACATGTCTTGATTCGTCAGCCCCTGGAGCGGAAACTATATACTCATTTATAGCCATTGCTCGGTCAGTCGCCAGTCTGCTGATAGCCCCGATAGTCACCCCTCGCTCTGAACACCCAAAATGGTTTGACAGTGAGTGCTCCCGGGTGTCAGAACCCCACAAGTCTTTCCTTCTGCTTGTGAAGCAATCTCGCAGATATGACATGAACAACAAACACCGTCTCCCACCTTACCCTAGAAATTGCGTGTATACTGACCAGGATGAAGATGGGACGGGGGAGGAAGCTAGTGGTATGGAAGATATCCTCCTGAAGATCAGAATGGTAACCCCACTTTGTTCACGGGATCCCTCTGGAAGCACCGCCTGGAAGGAGAAGCGCAGGGTACCACTATTACCACTGATACATTCAAATGTGCCCATACATAGTACACAAACAGTGCTCAGTGAATCGTATAGTCACCTTAAGTGTGGCACCATGATGGATGGAAAAGAGACGTCTTTAGCAGGTACAGTTTAAATAAGGAAGCGCTCTTGCGCGTGTGGCAACTGTACAAAAGGAAAAGGCAAGTGCTGCTGCACATGTGGCAATAGTGTAAGGAAAAGGCAAGCGCTCCTGCGCATGTGGCAATGGTATCAGGAAAAAGGCAAGCGCTCTTGCGTGTGGCAACAGTGTAAGAAAAAGGCAAGCAAGCCTGCACATGTGGCAATAGCAAAAGGAAATTGGCAAGCGCTCCTGCGCGTGTGGCAATAGTAAAAGGAAAATGGCAAGCGCTCCTGCACGTGTGGCAATAATTAAAGGAAATTGGCAGGCGCTCCTGCACGTGTGGCAATAGTAAACGGAAATTGGCAAGCGCTACTGCGCGTGTGGCAATAGTAAAAGGAAATTGGCAAGCGCTACTGCGCGTGTGGCAATAGTAAAAGGAAATTGGCAAGCGCTCCTGCGCATGTGGCAATAGTAAAAGGAAATGAAAGTGTACTTGCTCTTGTGCCCAGAGAACAACTGATATGCTAGCGCAGGAGCGCTAGCAGTCAAACAGAAAGGAAAAGATAAGCACTCCTGCGCTTATCTTTTGGCATCAAAGAATGGCTATGTGCCCCAGCACTAGCCACAAGGTGGGGGACCAGCAAATGCTCCTGCGCGTGCCCCGAGCTACGATGATACGGCTCCACGCACCAGGGCGAGCCAGAGTCAAGATGGAACCAAGCGCTCCTGCGCTTGCTAAGTACCTGAAAGGGGGTTTCCGAAGGAGCTGGATGCGATTCGCAATTAAGGAATAACTAGAGGCCCATAGGAATGAATGGGAAGACATTCACAATTTGCGAGTACCCAATAGGTACTCGCAAATTGCAAATGCAATTTCAAGGGTGCAAGGGTGCCAAAAGGACACCCTGTTGCACCCCTGAAATATGCATGTGTGCACATGTGGCGCACATACATGCCCTAAGGACATGTATGTGCGCCACATGGCACTTTGAAAAATGCAACAAAAGTGCATTTTTCAAGGAAATCGCAAATTACCACCAACTTGAAGTTGGTGGTAATTTGCGATTTCTTAAGGGTAGATCGCACAACTTGGGGGCTTCCAGAATTGCATTTAAGGAATCGCAATTTGCGTTTCCGTAAAATGTATTCGCAAAATAGGGAATCGCTGATTTTGCGATTCCCTATTTTGCGAGGGCCTTTTGGGATGATACATCCCAAAAGGCTTTTTCCGTTTGCAAACGGGCTGATTCTGAGAATTGGCGCATTTGCGAACGGGAAAAAATCTTCATACATCTGGCCCTTGAATCCCTGATCCAGTGATGCTCCCATTACCTTCCTTCTCAATGAGGTTAGGCTGGGCATCAAGGGATTATCTTGGAATAAGGCCCCTGGACCCTATGGGATCCCTCTGGACCTTTTCCGGGACAAGATCGACGTGTGGGCCCCGGTTTTGAACAGATTACTAAACACCGCAATAACGACAGTGATGCCACCCTCTATTCACATTATATATTAACAGTTTAGAACCTGCCCTGATATCATTACAGGTTGACACTCCCAGGATAGGTAGGAGACCGGTGCCTGGCATGTTGTATGCTGATGACACAGTATTGATAGCGCGCGCACCCATGGGCCTGCAGGCCATAATTGATGGATTTGTCTCTTTCATGAATGGGCTGGACCAGCCACCTAATTTCACAAAATCGTATGTTATGGAATTAGGTAATCGGGCGACTAGACCTAATACCTACAAGGCAGGAACACACAGTTTAGCTAAGGTCCTGTCTTTTTCATATCTAGGAATTTTATTTGACGCTAAACTAAACTGGAAACACATGCAGGAGGGGATGCTATTGGACATGAAAAAATCAATGGGAGCTATTGCAAATACAGGTTAGGCACATAGTCACTGAGGGTGATTTTAAAGGTATACCAGTCTTTTTGCATTTCTATGGCTTAGTATGGAAGTGAGGTCTGGGGGGCATATGGCGGTCAATAAACTACAATAAACTACAGACCTCACAAAATAAATATTGAGGACGGATTATGAAAGTCCCCAGGGTACACCCTCATACTCTGTACACAAAGAACTAGGTATCAATTACTTAACTGACCTAGTGGCTGTTAAACCTTTGCTGTCCTGGATAAAGAGATGGTCCAGTGAGGAGGCAGCTTTTAATTGGTCAGTAATCCTGGACTGCCTCTCACTGGACAATGTATTTAAAATCCTATGGTTAAGGTATGCTAAGGAGACCCTCACGGCCCTAAGAAGAGCAGACATTTTCCTGAAACAAGATACAGTGAAGCCTCATGACAAGAAAATTGTTAAAAAATTGCTTTTTAAAAATCCTGTGGTTTTCTGTGAGTGTAAGGAGCTTGGTAAACCCCTGGTAAGAGGGCATGTCTTAGTTATATCTGTCCAGCGCATGGAGGCTTATCTCTCTGTTTTAACTCATGGCTATGACAGCTTATCTCTCTGTTTTAACTCATGCCTATGACAGATTGTTAATTACTCAATTTAGATTAAATCTGCTCCACCACATACTGGCATCCCTGGCTGGTTTTATTTTACATGTAGAGGGCAGAGGTCCCTGTGGCTGTGACAATAGGTCTCCACAGGATACCCTACCTTTTGTATTTTTATGTAAGTATTTTACCCATCCTAGGCAATTGTTTATTAAACCTTTTTTAAAAGAACTGAGATTTAGGCATGTACATGTAGCTCTTTTTTTTTTTTTAACTTTCTTTATTGGTTTTAAGTATCCAAAAGTAACAGCAAATAACAACATATCAATATATCTGATAATCCCACACACCCAGCCCCAAAACCATCCCACCCACCCCACCCTAGCTGGTCTTGTAAAGAGAAAGAGAAAAAAAAAGAAAAAAAACAAAACAGAATAGAAAAACAGTATTATAGTGATGGTGTCGCCCTTGGACATGGAGAAAAAGCATACAATTATAAAGAGCACCAAATTGATGTTCATGTTACCAACATATCAGCTTTAATTTCTCGAGCCGTCGCCTAGCATTTATCCAACCATTTTGTCAAAGGAGCCCACGTACCCATACCCTTGACTCTTGATCTTGGCCCCCTTCTAGCATATAGTGCAGATTCTAGTCTATAGACGGCTAGAAGTCTCCCCAGCCATCGTTGCCCCATAGGGGGAACAGGATCAAGCCAGTGGGTAGCTAGACACAGTCGAAACACTATCATAGCGACGTATAAGAAGGTTTGAGTCCGGGTAGGTAGGTAAGAGCTACTCACCCCAATACTATCAGTTGGGGAGTCATCTCTACTTGGTATTCCAGCTGGGATTCAAGAATACCACTGACTTCTCTTTTAATCAGGCCCAGCTCAGGACAGGAAGCAAACATGTGCACAATGTCTGCCGCAGGATAACTGCAGCGAGGACATGAAGTTCCCGTACTTCCTCCCCATTTAGCGATCTTCTCAGGTGTAATATAGAGATTAAACCACGTCTTGAAACATTGTATTTGGAGATTTGTGGCTATACAAGAGATTTGAGATAAATTTAAAGGGCCCGATTCACAGAACTAACTTAAGACAAAATCCTAAACTTACTACCATTTTCGTATTCACAGAAGGCACTTACTCATTTTCGTATTCACAGAAGACACTTACTCACTTCGGTATTCACAGAAGTTAGGAGTCCTAACTTTAGGACTCCTAAATGCCTTCTGTGTATACCGAAAGTCTTAAAATTAGGATCTTTCTCAGTTTAGGAGTCCCAAAGTTAGGACTCCTAACTTTACTACTACTAAACTGAGAAAAATCCTAATTTTAAGGCTTTTGGTATTCACAGAAGGCATTTAGGAGTCCTAAAGTTAGGACTCCTAACTTTACTACTACTAAATTGAGAAAAATCCTAATTTTAAGACTTTCGGTATTCTCAGAAGGCATTTAGGAGTCCTAAAGTTAGGAGTCCTAACTATACTACAACTAAACTGAGAAAAATCCTAATTTTAAGGCTTTCGGTATTCACAGAAGGCATTTAGGAGTCCTAAAGTTAGGAGTCCTAACTTTACTACTACTAAATTGAGACAAATCCTAATTTTAAGACTTTTGGTATTCATAGAAGACATTTAGGAGTCCTAAAGTTAGAAGTCCTAACTATACTACTACTAAACTGAGAAAAATCCTAATTTTAAGACTTTTGGTATTCACAGAAGGCATTTAGGAGTCCTAATGTTAGGACTCCTAACTTCTGTGAATACTGAAATGAGTAAGTGCCTTCTGTGAATACCAAAATGAGTAAGTGCCTTCTGTGAATACCAAAATGGTAGTAAGTTTAGGATTTTGTCTTAAGTTAGTTCTGTGAATCGGGCCCAAAGAGTCTTCTACTTCCCCCACTTCAACCTGAAGCCGCACCTGTCTCCATAAGCTTTTTGTAAATCCCCCCTAGTGTACCGGGTTCTTTAAGTAACCCCTCTACCAGCAACACTCGATCAAAACCCGTCCTACCCCCGGCTTTCTTCCCTAAGAAATCTCTAATCTGGAGATACTTTAAAAAATGCCTATTATCTACCCGAAGATTTCTTTAATTACATCAAATGACCTCATCCCGGTTCCATCAATGATATCCTGAACCATCCTCACCCCTTTATCATTCCAAATCTTCCTCAACCCGTCATTGAAAATACTAGGTAGTGATTTATTGCCAAACAGAGGGGTGTATGCATGTAGGCCTGGGCGATAATTCCGTTCCGTTCGCGGAATTTGCGAAATTTGGGTAATTTCGCGTTCCGCGGAGAACGCGAAATTGAAAAAAATCTACGTTCCGCAACTTCGCGAAATTTTTTGCTTGTTCGCGTTCTCAATATGCGTGTTCGCGAGATATTTCACCCCGAGCACGCAAACAGCGATCGCGAACAGGAAAAAAGTATCGCGAACAAGCAATTCCGCGTGTTCGCGGAATTTCTGCATGTTCGCGGAGATTTTTTACCGTTTCGCGGAGATTTGCGTAACGCGATTACGCAAATTCCGCCCACCCCTATATGCATGAATTATGCCCATGCCGAGCTTTTTACGAACGGCAACCCAGATTTTAAAAGCACAAATTAGTGTCTTGAATTTCCCCCTTTTGAAGTATTTGAAATCGGTATAACATAAGAGACAACCCCTGGCCTCCGAACCCAACACTAGATCATAAATTGATACGGGACCCGCCTCCTGTACTTGCGCAGGTTCAGCCCCAATCAAGCTGCCAATTTTAGATAAAATAGCCGCCGAGTGGTATAGCTGAAAGTTCGGGACCGCCCATCCACCTCTCTCCCTGGGTAGCATGAAAAATGTAAGGGCTCTCCGAGGGCGGCAATTAGCCCATAGAAATTTGGAGACCAGCTGGTTTAAGGATTTAAACCATTTAACATTGATAGCCAGTGGGATTGCCCTAAAAAAGTATAACACTTTAGGTAGATACAGCATTTTAAGAACATTACACCTCCCCACGAGTTTAAGATTATCTATACTCTGAAAGACCGTTTTAAATTTTGGCAGCAATGGGTCCAAATTAGTTTCCACAATCTTAGATACATCCGCCATTATCTCGACCCCAAGATAGGTTGCCTTCTGGACAACCCGAGGGTCGCTGGCATGAAGTCCTTTACCTAGTACGACAAGAGTTTTATTGGAGTTAAGGCGATACCCCGAGATTTGCCCAAAAATCTCAGCTTCTCTTTCAATCTCGGTTAGTGCTTCCAAAGGTTTCGGAGTCATGATGGCCAGATCGTCAGCATATGCCAAGATCTTGGTGCTCCTCCCACTACTATGTACTGCTAGAATCTGACTGTTATTCATAATCCTCCTAACCAAGGGGTTTATGTATAAAACAAATAGTAGGGGGGAGCATGGGCACCCCTGACGCGCCCCCCTGCTTATTAACACTGGACCTGACAATTCCCCCATAATGGTGATTTGGGCCACTGGATTGTTATACATTACAGAAACAGCCTTAATAAAGCCAGCACCGAACCCTCTTCTCTCCAATGTTGCCTATAAAAACGTCCAGGAGACCCTATCAAAGGCTTTCTCCGCACCTAGCAGGATCAGCCCGATAGGGTCCCCATAATCTCCGCCGCGTCAAAGACAGCAATCACCCTCTAGATATGGTCAATTGTGCTCCTCCCTGGAACAACCCCATATTGGACCGGGCTAACTAAATTTTTAATCACTCCTGCTAGCCGGTTTGCCAAGATCTTGGCATAAATCTTAACATCACTGTTAATTAACGTTATAGGCCAATAAGAGCCCAATTCCTTAACCGGCTTCCCTTTCTTGGGAAAGACCACCATATTAGCCGTCCTCCAAGAGGCGGGCGCCCTCTGACCTGACTGGGCTTGAAGAAAAACTTCGACCAATAATTCTAATAGGCCGGGAGCCAATTTCTTATAAAACTCAACAGGAATAAAATCCGAACCCGCAGCCTTCCCATTAGCCAAAAAACTAATAACCCTTACAACCTCATCCACTGTAATGGGAGTTTCTAGTGTTTCTCTCCCCTCTCCTGTTAGCCCATCCCCTGGCAACCCTGCCAGATAGTCCCATATCTCTTCTTCGCTTCCCATTGTGTCTTCGGAGCACAGAAGTTCATAATAGTGTTGGGAAGCAGCCCGGATGTCAGGGGCCTCAGTAAGTTCCCCCCCTTGAGAATCGTTAATTGCTATAATAGCTCCCTGAGTCGCCCTCTGTCTAGTACGTACTGCAAGCAGATGTCCCACTCTCTCGCGGCATTCATACATTTTAGATTTCCATGCTGTATATTTCCCTGCTGCTTTCTTTATTGAAATTTCCAATATTTTAGATTTGGCTAAGGCTACCCTAGTCTGTGCCTGGACCACCTCTCCCCCATTAACAATAGCTCCGACCAGTTGAGTTTCTGCATCTGCTAATTTTGCATATAATTCCTGGAGATTAGCTTTTGCCTCTTTCTGTATCCTCCAACCATACTTGAGGTTTCTCCAATCCCTGCTTTCAGGGCATCCCATACAATATCCACTCGAGTGCTGCCCTTGTTCTCAGATATAAACCTCGGAACCCATGTTTCCATATGTGAAATGTAATCTTAGTCAGATAAAAGTGCTCTATCGAAGGTCCATCGTGGTGTTACCTTTTTTACCGCCTGGAACGGAATCTCGAGAACCAGCGGATTGTGGTCGGACATTACCCGAGGGAATTTACAAATCTGAGAATTAATCGACAAGCTCTGGGATATAAAAAAATATCTAGCCTGGCATGTGATTGATGTGGGGCGGAAAAAAAGGTGAAACCATCATCTTTAGGTTTCTGCGAGGTCCAAGCATCAATAAGCCCATGAGTCTGACAAAGTTCCAGCAGTGATTTAAAAACCTTGGGTTTATGTCCTCTGTATAAGCTTGAACCCTGCTTCATTGTATTGGCTCTCAAATTAATGTTGAAATCCCAGCAGATAATCATTGGCAATGGCCACCCAACCAATTCCATATTTAACCAACTAAGCAAAACCGGGTCATCGAGCACGGAGCCATAGACCGGGCAAAGCGTAAAAGAAAAAGAATCCATATTGCATAAAGTCAAGTGATCCGCCTTAGACCGTGAGAATGTAATACTCTTCCCCCGAGCCATAATAGCTACCCCCTTAGTCCGTGTACCTTGTGTTGTGTAGTAAATTAGTTGGTACCCCCCTAGTTCTGCCACCTTCTGCCTCCCTGCTTCAATATGCGTCTCCTGTAAACATATTATGTCTGCGTTCAAATACTGCATATCTTCACTAAACCTGCGTTTTTTATACGGACAATTCAAACCACAGATGTTTACGGACGCAATTCTAATCTTGCCCCATGCCATTAAAAGCATTCTCTATTGCCTTCCCAAAAAATTCAATTACCATACCTATATTCTCCATGCCACTGCCAATATCTTGACCCAACGACCAATGACCAGCCAAACCCTTAAACCCCCCCTTCCCATCCCCCCAGCTTATGGCAAGAAAGGTCCAAAGACCCTTGTGATGCCCCCTGCATGATACTGCTTCCCACCACCACCCGTCCAACTCCCTTGTGTAAACACCAGAAAACAAAAAAAACCTAAATCCTTAAGTCCAATACATCCATAAGTCCAATACATCGGACAGCCAGATATTCCTCTTTAGGATTCCTTATGGGCCGAAGCTCTCGATAGCTCACTTAAAAAATCCTGCGCTTGTATCTCCGAAGTGAAGACCCTGGTATTTCCCCGATGAATCACCTTGAGACGGGCAGGGCTCAATAAATACACTTCACAGCATGCTTTTTGAAAAGGAGAGATAAGCTGGCGAAGCCTCCATCTCCTTTCGACCATTGAATGGCAAAAGTCTGGCCGGACGAAGAAGGAGTGGCCCTCCGCTGAGCGCTTTGCTTCCGGATGTGCTTTGTCGAAAACTGCTTGTCGTATAAGAAAATTGCCAAAAAAAATCAAAATTGCTCTAGGTTTAATATCATCCGTTTGTTCCTTTCTTTTCTTCAGCATAAGTGGGAAGCGATGCACCGTTGCACTTCAGAGTCCCAATCCCAATGTGAAAGTTTGGGGAATCCAGCCGTCAACAGCCGGAGCACCAACCCACGGATATCCTCCCCCTCTGCATTTTCTGGAATGTCCAGTAGCCTAAGATTTTTCCGCCTTTGGCGGTTCTCAAAATCTTCCAGCTTCCACATGACATTCGGCCTCCTTGATTCGTTACATGTTGTTTGTTGAGTAGTGCTCTCAGCTCCTGTCTCCAGTGCCAATACTCGTTCTTCCAGTTGCATAGATAAGATCCATTGAGGGAGAGGCAGCGGAGGTGGATGATGCTGAAGTAAATACACTGATCGCTCCGCTAGTGGTAATATCTGGAGTAGGTCTCCCATCAGTAACAAAGGGCATAGTGATATAGTCCCATTTTAATTGTGCTGAGAGGCTTTGATCAGAATCTGAGTGTATAGTGTCCTGATTTTTCTTTTCCCCCCTTTCTTGCTTCGACGCCGCTTCTGGATACTAGGGTTAGAAAGGGATCTGCCTGAATCTGACTCCTCCATCAAAGATACCTCATCACCGCTAGCGCAGACACTAACATTTGAGGTCTCCGAGTACTCATTAAGGGAAAAAGATTTATCGCCACCATCAGGGGTTCCTGCAGGTAACTGTAGTAACACAGGCGGTTTAGGATTGATAGATATTCCCTCCTTAGGAACTTGCTTTTGGTTCCAGCCTCCCTTGCCCTCCCATTAGACCATTTGCCTCCGTGTGTTGACCTTTTACCGGGATAATAGCCCCATAATGTACATTCATGAGCAGAGAGAGTATTGGTCCAGTACTTACAATTTTTGAGACTGTAGAATCCTCTCTGCTTACAGCCAAAGTTTTTGGGGCCTCCGAAATACCGCTAATGCTGATCTCAATGGGATTATCCACAGTGCTTCCATCAGCTCCAGCTCCAGCGCGCTGTTCGCCCCTCTCCAAAATCTTTCCTCTTCCTGCAAACATTCCCGGAATCACCCGGGGTTTGCTTGTTCCAGCACCCTCCTCCGCGCTTGAATGCTGATCTCCAGCTTTCCCTTTCGAGGGCGGCGCCTCCACTCTCCCAGCCGCAACAGGAGTAGAGTCTCCCGTCTTTCTTCCTCCAAGTGCCCCTCGCATTACTGGGGGGCCGTGCTGGCTTGTGGCCGTCCCCGCTCCGTCCTCAGCAGCTCCAATGTCACCACAACCACGTTGGGGTTTAGAAACCCTAGGCGGCATGATGCCTCGTCGCGGAAGAAAACCTTGAACGACCGCTGCCGTAAGTGCCCTTGCTACCGTCCTGATTTTCAGGTACACCACGATGCTCGTTTGGACACGAGGGCACCCCAGTGCTCGCCTCAGCCCGTATGTCAGCGTGCCGTTTCTGGCCATAGCAAACTTTTAAAACCTACTAGTCGCTGTCATCTCCTAGATTTCCCGGGAGTTAGAGGAGTGGTGTATCGCAGCTCTCACACAGCCGCCATCTTGCCGATACATGTAGCTCTATTGTATTTGCAGCTTCTGCCTAATGTTAGCACACTTTTTGTTGTAACAGATTTTTTAAGAGCTGCACTAAGATTAAGAAATTCTAGACGCGACTGATGGATTGAAGAACATTTGTGATCTTGCACACATTGAGATATGTTATTTTAAATGAACCTGTTGCTGTTTTTTTATCTCTGTTTCTTTTATGGCTGTGATTGCCACAGAATAAATATTATTATTATTACTAATATTATAAGGTCGGCGGGTGGTTTTGCGGCGCTCTCACGCAGCAGCTGTGTTATGCTCATCGAAGCAGACTGCCATGAGAGCACCTGCAGCTCGTTCCTGCATGCTGTGGCACATTGGGCATGCCACACCATGCAGGAACGGGGGTACAATTTCAGGGGGGCACAACATGTGCCCCCCTGCATCCCCCCCAGGCTCAGAAGCGGCAGGGGGCCCTGTTAGGACCCCCATAGTTGCATCTCAGCCACTCTTTTCATGGTGGGCTCACTGCCAAGAAATCAGTGATGGAAAAGCAACTTGGAAAATTAATTTTCCTGCCCCTTACTGCTGCGCCACTACAGCGGGATCCTGTATCCCCGCAGACGAGGAGGTCCTGTGGCAGTACGACTGCCGCACTTGTAATACTGTGGGCAGACCCGCAGTGGTGGTGGTGGTCAGACTGCCACCACGAGTACGGTGGTGTTAGGACTACCGTACTCAGAATAAGGCCCTAAGGCCCACATGCATCAAAGCAAAAACCGGTCGCAATAGGGCAGATTCTCAGAATCTGCCCCTTTGCTACCGGTATTTTTGCATTTGGGATGCATCATCCCAAATGCAAAAATCGCAATTTAAGTAATCTCTAAATTGCGATTACTTAAATTGCCATTGCATTTAAGGAATCGCAAATTGAGATTCCTTAAATGCAATGCATTAAAGTTGAATTTCATGGTAATTTGCAAAAACTTTGAAAAATGCACTAAAGTGTGTTTTACAAAGTTCCATTTTACACACACACATGCCCTTGGGGCATGTGTGTGGGCAAGATGTACTCATAGGCAGATGTCAGGGGTGCAACAGGGTGTCCTTTTGACACCTTGGCACCCTTGAAATTGCATTCTCAATTTGCGATTCTCTAATTGAGAATTGCAAATTGAGAATGTCTTCCCACTCATTCCTATGGGCCTCTAGGCCCATAGGATTGAATGGGGAGGTATTCCTTAATTGTGACTCGCAATTTGCGAGTCGCACCCTGGTGGGTGGTCCTGTGGCTGCGGCCCCACGGATGTGCCTTTCTAAGGCTCATAGAAGAGCCTAAGAAAGGTGCCGCAGCCCGTTCCTGCACAGACAGAAATGCGCACATTAGGTGACATTAGCGCGAGGTCGCGCTGATTATTCCATCGTCTCTGTGACCCGCCAATTAGCCCTCCGAGCTCAGCTGCAGCATTACCTCTGGTTTCGTCCCTCCCGTGCGATGCACGGTGAATAACCTTCCTCTCGTATTTCCCCAAACGCTTGAAGATTGTTTTCTCTTAGCTGCGCATTCATTGTCTGCAGGTACGAGACCGTGCCTTCAATCCGGATACAAAAATCATTGTATGCGAGTATAACACACTTATGATTTGTTTACTGCTTCTTGCTGGTTGAATTGTGCCCTTACCTGTTCTAAAAAGAAAGGTGAAAACTCGATGGTTGGGTCTAGAATACCACGAAGAAACGATCGTCTGCCTCTGCTGCCAAACAACCTGCCTGACATCAGCACCACCTAGTGGAAAGAAGTGGAATACCTTTCGTTTTTGAATTACACATTATCTCCTTGGATGCTATTCTTGGGACTGTGAAGAAACATGCCTCAGGATTAAATCCTTTTGTTTCTGTTCTGGTGAGAGACTTACTTACAAACTCAAGCTATTCTTGTGCATCTTTCCCGACCTTCATTTCCCGTGCAGGACGGCTGGTGGTCCTTTTTGGTCTCTTCACTCCCTGGGGGCATTACTTGGCCTTTGGCGTATCTACGTAATCGGGGACCGTGGTGCCCTCGTTGAGTGAAGTGGGGTGCCGCTCGCAGTAGCTTCTACCAAGTGTGCTCTGGGGAGGAATTCCGTGTTATTTTGACATTTCCCTAATTGAAGGAACTCTGGTGGAGTCTTCGAGCCCGTGTGCTCCATTCCTGGCTTTGCTGTGCTGTTCTGATTAGCGGGAGCGGGACTGCGAGGCCCAGAGGTGCTTGCGCCAGGACATCGCGCGCACCTGGTGCCTCTTCCCGCCCCCTTCCTTCTCCTATTTAGCCCAGCTCCCTTGCGCGTACGTGGGACGCGCGCGGACTGCAGCGCGGGCGAAGCCCGGGACAAAGGCGGGACAGTCTTAGACAGTCCTGGACTGGGCCCGCCACTCTGCCCGCACAATCATCAAAGCTAGTCGGTTGAAGTTAGACTATACCACCTATTTTATCAAAGTAGTTTTCATGTGATTGTAGTTTGCGCGCACTTATCCTGTTGTTATTTGTTTGTGTCGTATAGCAGTGTTTATTACCAACAGAAAACATGCCTAAGAAAATCGTCTCTGGAGCTTTAGATACGTTTAACACCATAGATAACTATCTGGTTCAGGTGGTAAATAAAATAAACAGTGACAGAAGGCAATCGCTAGGTTTGAGTCAATTCCCTGACCTTCACTTAGCAAGCCTCTCCACTAGCGCGCAAATGACTGATACATTATCGCAAGACCCCAGCACGAACATCCCTGACACCTACCCCCTTGACGTCGGAAACCATGATCAAAGCATAGAACTGTTGGTTGACCTAGAGACAAACGCAGAGTCTGACCCCGAGTCTCAGGCGGAACTCATAGCAGAGGAATTTTTACCCTCTGTGCCTGTGACTAGGGCGGTGAGAACCTGCAGAAAAAGTCAGCCTAAACGCGGGGGACCACGGTCAGGGAGGAAAAGGGCCGCTTCCCCACCAAAGTCTAAGGAAAAAAAACAAGAGCATGAGGGAGATAACCTTAGACAAATTATAGATGATGATCTATTTAACAGGATAGCGGATATGATAGATCTAAAGATAAAGACTATCATTAAGCCACTAATTGGAAAAATTGATAAGCTTACCGCAGAGGTGAAAAGGTCGGGAGGGCTGCAACGTAAGCTAGTAGAAGAAACAGAGAATGTAGTAACCATTGTCACTAAACCAGTAGACACTGTGTTGGGAAATAATGGGGGTGATATAGTAGCAGATGAAGGCTTATCAGAGACCATTCCGCCTGGTCAGGCACCACCAGCTGTACCTAGTCAGGAAACAGCAAGAGAGGCCCCTACACCCCCATCTACCGCACCAACACCGCCATCCCTAGGGGATAACCCCACACAATTTATAGTGGAAGCCTCACCATTGGTATTGGTACTAGCGAATGTACCCATCTTACCCCCTGGCCAGACAGAATCTATTTCATCTCTGATAAGCAAGGCGTTACACTGGCTGTCAAGCAATATGCAGATGGCACATTATGGGAAAGAGCAGTTGGCAGGGGAAATTGTAATGGCGAGGAGGATGACATGGATTGGGTACAGGGAAAAAAAGTTCAAGGGGGACTGCGTAGTGTTAAATTTCTCAAACGCAGACGTGCTCCCAAATGTCCTGTCAAATATATTTCCCCCCAACGAAGAAGTGGAACCATAATCCCTCTCACCCTAAATTTTTTCTATAGTGAGCAGCAAAACGCGATCCATCCAAATATTCCAAGACCAGGGTGGGTCACAAGAAGTAACAGATGGGGTGGGGGTTTTGGACCCATACATAATGACCATGGTATTGGCCCAGCAAATAGATTCGCTGCAGGGCCAGGTGATCATCAGAATGTGTTATTTTCTAAGATCCCTAGATCAAACTGGAATATAATGAATAGGTGGGGGGCAGGTGTCCCGGTAAATGACCGAAATGACCCCGGGATCTGTGGAAATGGGTTTGGAGCTTGGCCGGATGATGAGCAGTTTTGGATGCGTCCCAATACCCCATTACCAAGGTGGAACGTAGCAACAAATGGATGGGGATTGGAGGCCCCACCCTATGATTGGGGGTTTGGTACAGTGAATAGGTATGGGGTTTTGGCAAACTTAAATGATTGCGATTGACGTATGGGGGGCCCAAATACGTTAAAAAATGGATCAAGGGTCCCATGCATAATAAGCCACACCAAAGATAGGGGCAGAGGTCTTACAGATGGTATAAACATGTTTGAGACAATTAATCTGGAAGGCCGCAAAGCGCAAGTTGCCCCAGAAAGAGAAACTGCTCCTGACCAAATTGTGGGTGTGATCGTTGGTGGCTCCCTTAAGGAGAACGAGAATGTTATTGTTAATGATAATGATATTTCGTATGATCAGTTAAATGCAGTAGAGAGAGTGGGCAACTTATCGGCTAATGGAAGCCCCCACCTACGAGCAGTAGATGGGGTCCCCTTGACCGATTTTGTGGCAAAGAGAACTGTAGAAACATGCAAGATACTATGTTGGAATGTAGCGGGACTTAATTCCAAACGTAATGATAAGGAGTGGTCAAGCTTTGTCGTAAGACATAACATTATTGCCCTCCAGGAAACCTGGGATACAACTGCTAACTTTTGGTGGGATGGGTTCACTAGCTTCGCCAAGGCAGCTATTCCTAGCCGCAGCGGCAGAGCTAAGGGAGGCCTGTTATTGTTATTCTCTCTAGAATTGAAGGGCTCCCTAAAACATATTAGTACTGACTCGCACAACATACTTATCGTAGAGAGAGAGATTAACCCCACTAGGAGGTCCTTATACATCAATTTTTATAACTCAGGGAATAGGGACAACAGTGGTAGCAATATCGCCACTTTAGACGCTATATTAAGGTCAGGCAGCCAGATAACTCAGCTTGACACAGAGTATATCCTACTAGGCGATTTTAACATTCATCCCTGCACGTTAGCATGCAGTTTAAGTAACAAGGAATGGGGTGATGGTCCCGAGGGACCTCACTTTGAACATACCACAGAGGGAGAGGAGCTAGAGGACTTCCTGGCAAATTTCAACTTGTATGAACCAGAGGGGGGCCCAAGAATAGCTACCTTCACTGGCACCAATCCCGGAACCATAATTGATTATATTTTCACCACACAAGGTATTTTAAACCAGGTGCTTTCCTACTGCACTGTGTTATCTCACCGCAGTGATCATAACCCTGTCTTACTTGAAGTGGCTTGGGGAGATTACATGGGGCCAAATCCAGGAAAAGTGAGGTCGGACCATACTTTGCGTACCTCTGATCAGGGTAGGAGAGTTAAGTGGGCTAAGGTGGTCCCAGAAAACTTCTATGCTGAGGTTTTCCCGAAAATTAAGGAACAGGTTGAGGTTTGCCAGAACCCTCGTGCCCCGGGTTGTGAAACTATAGGGGCCTTTGAGTCGATCTGTGGGCAGGTGTCGCATGATCTCCTGGCTAAATCAAAGAAAGGAGAACCGAATAAGAAGCGCTGGTTCGACACCGCATGTTCAAAAGCACACAGGTCTCTGATGGTAGCTTTGAAAAAAATACCTAGGGTAAGGGGCGAGATTGTTAGATTGAGGAAAACCTATAAGTCAGCTATAAAAATCAGACAAGAAAGCATCAAACGGGAAGCCTGGGAAAATCTTCTATCCGTGGCTGTCCTGAAGGACAGTCTGAAATTCTGGGAAATAATTAAACAACCATTCTTGTCCGACCAAAATAACGAGGCCACGGACTGTGTCATCCCAGATGACAAGTGGTTGAATCACTTTAAAAATGTGTACGGGGATAATGATCAGGCAACCCAGGATGTGTCGTTGGCCACTTTAGACGCCACTCCTATTCCTTTCTATAGTACAGAAGTGGCGAAAGCTATCTTGGCCACAACTAAGCATAAGGCCCCGGGCCCTGACGGGGTGCCAGCCGATTTTTTCATACATGCCCCAAAGTTGTGGGCAGAGGTATTGGCCAATGTCTTTACCGCCGTTAATAGCAACCCTACACCATCTTCCTGGGACATTTCCACCATCGTCCCCATCTTTAAAAAGGGCCAGCGGGACGACCCCGGGTGTTATAGGCCCATATCCCTTTTGGACTCGTCGGTGAAGATCTTAGGCAGAGTCCTTTTGTCCAGGCTGAGGGATAATGTTGAGAGTTGTGGAGGGTTGTCAGAGATCCAGTTTAGAGAGAGGAAAGACACAATCGAACAATGCTCCAACCTACACCTGCTCATATCAAAGTATACGGTGGCCAAGGAGGGGTCCTTGTTTCTAGCATTCATGGACCTCTCCTCGGCCTTCGATTTGGTGAACAGGGCTAAGTTATGGATGACCTTGCTGAAAATGGGGATCGACGAGGCATTGGTAAGATTTATGGCTTCCCTACACCAGAAGCTTTTTTCAGCCGTACGAGTCACAAATGAGGGTAGGTGCACGTCCCTTTTCAAATCCCTGAGGGGGGTAAGGCAGGGCTGCATATTGGCCCCTCTGCTCTTCACAATTTATATTAACGGTCTGGGTGCACATTTGGAGGAGAAGGAGGTCGACGTTCCGCGTGCGGGAGCAGTTAAGATCCCAGCGCTCCTGTACGCGGACGACGCCGTGCTAATTCCGCGCACGGGTGTCGGCCTTCAACGCCCTTAAATGCCTTTGGCACATTCATGGAACAGCTTGATTTAAAAATAAATGCTAGTAAATCGCATACCATGGTGGTGGGCCGAGAAAGTAGTAAGAGGAGAACAATAACCTTTACGTGTAGAGGGGATATGGTTTCTAGAGTTTACACTTTTTAGGATGAAAAAACATACCCATTAGATCCATCGTTATTCCTTTTTAACTTTTGTATGCCTAGACTTGTTTTAATGTAAATTATTTTATTGTCATATTTTAACACGCATGAAATGTTCCTAACTCTTTGTATGAAATGTTTTTAATCTTTTTGTATGACTTTAATTGAGTCGAATAAAGATATTTTGACTGACTGACTGACAGAAATGCATATTGTTGTGCATTTCTGTCTGTGCAGGAAATGGGTGGTGCAAAAATAAAGGGGGGCACACCATGTGCCCACCTGCATTCACTCCCCTGCCCAGAGGCCTGTGGTATCCTGCTGCTCAGCCAGAGTGGTAGCTGTGAGAATGTTGAGATGTGTGATGTAATGTGGAATGTTGGAGTGCCTGAGGCAGTTGGTGTATGGGCTGAGCAGCAGGGAAGCTGCTCCTGGTGGGGTTCGTATTTTATCTACATATGTTACATCAGCTTGGAATAAACCTTCTTGGAAACTACTATGGACTTTGTCATCATTCTGCATACTACAAGGCCCCCTTAGTTTCCTCTCCCCCACCCTTTTCATGGCGGGCTCACCCGGATCCCCAGTGGTTGCGGCAGTTCTGTGGCAGTCCCACCGATGTAGTTGTATTACGGTGGGTGGACCTCCAGTCTGGCGGTCCAGAGAATGACACCATGGGTTTGTCAGTCCCATCTACTACCAAACTTGTTATTAGGCCCTAAGTGTAATGTGTATGCACTTTTGGGAATACAATTTGTTTTGCATGTGTTATCTTTTGGTTTATAATAAACCAATATTTTTTTACCCTGATTTCCGTTATTTCTTGTTTTCAGTTGCATTTCTGTTTTTGATCACTTTTTCAGGTATTTTATGGTTGCTAGTCATTTTGGATTGCTTCGATTGATGTCTAGTGGATTGATTTTATTTTTGCATTATTTGGTTGGGGCTTTTTGGAAAATATGTTTCCCTTTTTTGGGGGATTATTCTTTTTTACTATGTGGAGACAGAGGATTATATGTAGCTACAGAAAAGTAGACCATATTTAATTTATTTGTTATGGTTAAGACATTTTTTAATTTTAATTTTTGTAAGTGTTACGTGATTGTTATTTGGAATTGTGTCTTTTATGTTTTGTAATTATATTACATAATGGGTTGAGTTTGTTCTAGAGGTTTTTGATTGGTAAGGTTTAGATTTTGTATATAAATAATTGTTATATTTTTTATTATATCAGTCTGATTTAAGATTGAAGTTTTATTGAATGTTTTGGCAGATCCAATAAAATATTTTGTTTCCTATTTATATAAAAATGTATTTGCAATGTTGGTTAAGATTACTTTATAATTTTTAGGGTGTTTTGTAAGTTAATATGTATTTTCTAATATGCTTTTGGCTATGCTTGCAAATTAATCTACTACTTTGTTGTTTATGAAGAGTTTTATTCTAAAATGTAGCATGTGGTACATTCTTTCGGTTTGTTTGCAAAGTTTAATTGCAGTTTGGGTCGCAGATTGCTCTATTCATAGTTGTTGGTACAGTTGCAATTTTTTAATGTTTCTATAAAAGTGTAGGTTGGGTTCTGCCAAGTGTGGATTGGAGGGCATTTTGCCATCCTTCCGCTGTGTTTATGTTATCTTTCTGTGCCAAGTTGCTAACATGGACATTTCACCATGGTATTTGGAATGTATGTCGATATCTGTGTTGAGAGTGATGTAGCCTGCCACCCCAAGTATTTCTGCGATAATTCATTAGAGGGCTTAGTTTGTCTTCATTTTGTTCATAGAAAGAGCTTCTATTAGTAAATTGTAGTGGTCAGCTACCGCAATGACAGGGACATAGGCTAGTGTAATCTTTTTTTTAATTTCAAAATCAATCTGACAGTCTGTAGCATATGCCACAATTAGTGCAGTTTGTTGGAGGTGTCTCCATATGCTTTGATTAAATGGTAGCAACCGCCTTGTAAGGCTTTGTGTGGGTACATTGTTAAGATGGTTTTAATCATGGCTTGTTCAAAGTCTATGATATTTTTGGGTGGGTAGTAGTAACTTGTTTTATGTTTAATGTGGAATGAGATATCGTAGGAAGTGCTACTTTGTTTATTTGGTAGTAGGGCATATATAAAAGGAATATTTGTATTTTGATTTTCACCATGTATGGTGTATATCTGAGTGAATGGTTTGCGGCACATTTTGAAGGTTCTTCATCCAGGTTTGGCAATGGCTTAGTTTTAGTAAGGTATTTGGTGTAGAATATATTAGGATTTGACTATCATTGTTTAGGTTGTCATACAATATTAACGGTTCCTCATTACTGATCAACTTACAAGCCAATACCACTCCTATCCAATCTCCACTCATCTCCTGCCCTCTGTCAAACTGCAATGAATTTTCCGACTTCTTCCTTGAAAAGTCGAGCAAGATTGAATAGGACCAATGGTCTGCCCTAATCAATCTATCTCTCGCTCCAGACTCCTCCTTACCCGCACTGCCTCTCAGTGTGCCCTATCGCTCCCCTAAAAACAATGCCTCTTGGAGTCAATTCACACCCCTCAAAGACACATCCATCATCAACATTCTCTCGACTTTGAAACCTTCAAATAACTTCAATGATCCCCTCCCCCCAATTTCTTTAAAGAAATTATACGATCACTAGTCCCGCTCTGCTGCCCGATGTTCAGTACTTCTCTCCTTCAAGGTGAGATCCCTGACTGCCTGAAGTTGGGTCTGGTCTTGCCCATTCTTAAAAAACTGACAGCTGACCCGGAAGATCTGAATAATTTTCATCAAGTCACAAACATCCCTATGCTGGCAAAACTCCTTGAGAAATGTGTGCATGAACAACTGTGTAACCACATTGAGGAATTCCAACTTCTTGATCAATTCCAATCTGGCTTCTGTCATGGCCACAGAACCGAAACAGCCATCACTCACATGGTGGAGGACGCTTTCACAATGGTTGAACAGAACAAATCTTGCCAACCAATCCTACTTGACCTCTCATCTGCTTTTGACACTGTCAAACATGACAATCTACTGAGCCTTCTGGAACGTAGGATGGGGCTCTCAGGCATTGTACTAAAATGTTATTCCTCCTTTCTCAATAACAGAATGCAGAGAGTCAAATCCACTCAAACTCTTTCCAACTCCAGTCCCGGCACTCTGGAGGTGCCACAAGGGTCCGCTCTCTCTCCCACGCTTTTCAATCTATTCATTGAACCTCTTACTGCAATCCTCAAAGCATCTAACATCCAATATCATATGTATGCAGATGACACCCCATTCTACATGAAATTCTCTTCCCCTGAAGATATTAAGATACTCAACGGAAGCCCGCTCAAAACCCAAAATTAGTTAACTTCCAACCACCTCAAACTTAACGCCCTCAAAACGGAATTCCTACTTACCTCACCATCCAAGCAAACCCCCATTGTGGAGAAATATGTGAAAAACCTCTCTGCACTAAACTGCACACCTCACATCTTTGACAGTACGAAATTGCTAGGAATAGTGTTGGATAAGAACTTAAAAATGCAGGATCACAACAGCGCTTCTAACAAAGGAGCGAATTTCCAACTGAGCATCCTCAGAAACCTTAAACCCTTCCTTCCCCAGAATGAGTTCAAAGCTCCAGTTCAAGCGTTAGTCGTCTCACGGTTGGAATAAGGTAGTGCCACACTCTGCGGGCTACCGAGATACAGATTAGCCCCCCTTCGAGCATCTCTGAATGCGGCGGCTGGGCTCATCACTGGTTCCAAGAAATCCATCCACATTCCTCCTGACCTGAAATCTCTTAACTGGCTTCCGCTTGAGGCAAGGATTCAATTAAAACTTGCATGTATGACTCATAAATCACTTCATTTCAACACTCCTCTCTACCTGGCAAATAAGCTTGAACTGTCGGGTTCCTCAAGGAGTTCCAGCACCTTGCTTCTCAAGCCGGAAAAAGAAAAAAAAATTAAAACCTACAATCGTACTTTCTCACGTATTACCCCGAGAATTTAGAACTCCCTTGCTCCGGAAACTAGACTGATTCCTTCTACATTTGCCTTCAAAAGGGAAGAGAAAACGATACTGATGAACACTGCGCTGTGCTAGAAACATTTGCCTTTTTGTCCCCTATCATGTACCTTTGGTTAATGGCCTACTTGGCAACTGTATTACCCCATTGCTTGCCTCTTTTATGTCATTTTGTTTTCATTTTATACCGGCTGTTATTGCTTTATATCATTATATCAGCTGTTATTGCTTTATAACACTTCTTTTGGGTTCCTCAACTCATATGTAAAGCACTTTGATACCCACTAGGGTCATGTTTGTGCTATATAACAATTTTTTTTATTTTTTTTTAAATGTGTCATTTGTAATTGTTGAGGTATTTCAATATCTTTGTATCTTCTGGGGTGGGAGGGGTATCGTAGGTAATTTTTTTTCGTTCTTGCAATTAAACATTTTAAAGCTGGTATAGGTGGTAGCTGGCCTGTGATGTGTTTGGGGATTTTAGGTAGTATATCTTTTAGGATGTTTGTTGTGGGCTTCTGAGAGCTAGTGCTTGTTTTTGTTATATTCTGCAATACCTCCATTACTTCTATTTCTATCACATTTGGGGGCTGAGTGAATTCACTTACATGAATTATAACATCATCTTTTGTAATGGCCCACCCTTAGCATGCATTAGAATAATATTTAATACATTTCCAATTTACATTTTCCATTGATGTACTTTCTTGCTTGCAGGAGTAGCCCATGTGACTTAGTAATTACTTTTATTTCTAGGATGCTATGTATCTTGCACTTTCTGTTAGTATGTCTGCAAATAGTGTAATTGTATAAAGAAGTACAATTTAAAAATGTTTTTACATTTGTTATTTACTACTTTTATTATTTATACTTACATATGCGTTCTTCTTAAATGTTTCAGACTTTTTTTTAGCTTTTTCATTGGGTGTGTTGTAATGGGCAGCAGGTGCTTTCTGTTCTGTGGGAAGAAAAATAGAGCATCAGTTTCATTTTAAATGTATATTCGTTGGTCGTTTGTGGAGGTTGAGGTTGTTAGGTCTTATTTTATTCGGTTTTAGGGTAAGTTTCTATTTTATAATAGTATATATATTCTTACTGTTTTTACAAAAAATTGTAGTCTTTTCTTTTAGTATGTACATGTAAAGAGATAGAAGTTGGAGAAGCTTTTTTAATTATTAGTTATTTTACAATTGCAATATTGATTAAAAGTAGGTTATGGTTTGAATATAGGTTTTACTTACTTTGCAAGGTTTTTGTCGAGATGTATATATTTCTTTTTTCATGGTCTGGTCAGAGAATCTGGCAGAGTTTCCTCCTCTTGCAGATTTTGTTGTTTTTTCTGTATTAAGTTGATAACATTTGTGTGCCTTTTATATTGCTGATTTAATTGTTTACATGATTTTATTGGTTAAGTTCAATCAATCAATCAATAAATCAATCAGGGAATTGTGAGCACACTACTCACCCGTGAGGGTCTCTAGGCACTGGGGGGGTAGGTAGCTCCACTCAGACGAAGAGCCAGGTCTTGAGTGTCTTCTTGAAGATGTTCAGGGAGGGTGTGCGTCTGATGTTCGTTCCAGGTTTTGGCTGTGATGTAGGAGAAGGCTATTCCACCTGTTCTTGCTCTTCGAGTGCGTGGTGTTTCGGCGAGGGCGAGGTCGGCGGATCGGCGGTTTCTCTTGAGTGAGTGGAAGGAGAGTCTCTCGTTGAGGTATTGGGGTCCAGTGTTGTGGAGGCATCTGTAGGCGTGGGTGAGTATCTTGAAAGTGACTTTCTTCTCGACGGGGAGCCAGTGGAGTTTGCGCAGGTGTTGGGTGATGTGTTTGTGTCGAGGGATGCTGAGGGCGATTCTGGCTGCGGTGTTCTGTATGGACTGGAGTTTGTGAAGCAGGGATTTGTTGATTCCTGCGTAGAGGGTATTTCCGTAGTCCAGTCTGTTGGTTATGAGTGTGTGGGTGATGGTCTTCCTTGATTCGGGGGGATCCTTTTGAAGGTCTTTCGGAGAATGCGGAGGGTGTTGAAGCAGCTGGAGGTGATGGCGTTAACCTGCAGGGTCATGGAGAGGGAGGAGTCGAGTATGATGCTGAGGCTTCAGGTGTGGTCCTTGGGGGTGAGACGGGTGCCAAGGGTGGCAGGCCACCAGGTGTTGTCCCATATAGAGGGGGAGGAATCGATGATGAGGACCTCTGTCTTCTCTGAGTTAAGCTTCAGGCAGCTGCTGCTCATCCAGGATGCAACGTCCTTCATTCCTTCCTGAAGTTGAGTCTGGTTGTGACGGGGTCCTTGGTGAGGGAGAGGATGAGCTGGGTGTCATCAGCAAAGAACAATATGCTGAGTCCGTGCTGTCTGACGATGGTGGCGAGGGGGGCCATGTAGATGTAGAAGAGCATGGGGCTGAATACGATTCTGCGGGTACTCCGCAGTTGATTTCTGTGGGTTTAGAGAGGAAAGGTGACAGTCTGATTATTTGGGTTCTGCCGGTGAGGAAGGAGCGGATCCAGTCAAGGGCGGTTCCCTGTATGCTGTTGTCGTGGAGTCTGGTGGTGAGTGTGCGGTGGGAGATGGTGTTGAACGCTGCAGAGAGGTCAAGTGCGATCAGGTCCGCGGAGTGTCCTTGGTCGAGGAGGGTGCGGCTGTTGTCTGTGGTGGCGAGTAGAGCAGCCACAGACGTTTGTTATTTATTTCATTGGTTAGTTTAGTTTTGGTGTGAATTTTATTTTTTCAGTTATGTCCTTCTATGATGATTGCTAATTTATGTTTTATTTATATTTATAATGTTTATGTAGGTCGATACTTTTGAATGTTATATATATATATATATATTTATATATATCTATATATATATATATAGATATATATATATATATATATATAATCTACTGGCGGTCGCCAGTAGATAGTTATAGTTAGGACCGTGTTTCCATAGGAAATCCGCAACATTCTATTTATATATATATATTATATATATATATATATATATATATATATATATATATACCTATTGGTGGTCGCCAGTAGGTAGTTATAGTTAGGACCTAATATACATAGGAAATCAGCAACATACTATTTGGAATAACTTTGGCGCCGGTTGACGAATGTTCGCAAAATTTTCAAAACTCGTGGCCCGCCCCGGTCTGCTCCTATCCTGAAAGTCTCGGGGTGATTCGTCAAGCGGGGGCTGAGAAAAAAGGGGGTCCCAAAACATGTTTTCCCCATGCAATTTTCCATAAGGACCTTTAGTCGCAGCTACAGCCCGAACTGCTGAATGGAATTACACCAAATTTGGCAGAAAGGTAGACTTTGGTTCAGAGTCGTGCCTTTTGCTTAAATGGTCTAAATCAGTTCAGTAGTTCCTGAGAAAATCAAAAGTAAAATCACATATATATCTGGGCGGAGCCTAACCACACATCTCATCGTGAGATCTGATTGTCTGTCAGCACTTCATCCAAGAAGTGTTGGCAGCCATCTTAGGACCAATATACATGATAGCACCTCATTAAAAAGCATTACAGTTAATAGAAGGTTTTAAGACTTTAGTCACATTGTAAATCATTTGTTGATGGTACCATACTCATTTTAGGAATTGTGGTGTGTTCTAAGGTGATTTTACCATGTGAAAAAGCCTTCTGCTGGGATATCATGAATCATGTTTGAGAGAAACCTATTTTCTCATGCTTTTCCCACAGAGGTTTGGAATGTGATCTAGAAGCTAAACTGAGAGCATATTTTCTGTAAATTCACATTATCTTTCTCAGTCATGTGAGAATGAAGTCTGACATTCTCAGTAAAACATGTACATCCAACAAGGGCAGAGACTGTCAGTTGATTCCTTTGTTTCTACTGCAGCTTCCCATAGTGTTCTAAAGAACAACTAAAGCGCTAACAGTCCTACTCATGACAAACGTATGGCACACCTGAAGCCATCTTGATTGGAATAAAGTGGTAACTCTTAAAACATTTAATTTAAAAAGGAACAAAATGAGGGGGTTCATTTTGCCATAGAAAGTATGATTAGTGCTGACGAAAGAAAAATTAGGGCACATTTTGAGTGACTTCTCAAATCCTCTTCTATTTCATGAAAAATTTCTGACATGCAGACTGAAACATGCACTTTCAATACCAGCAGCAGACTTCCCTGGTGAGCAGTAGCTTTACTTCAGTGATCTAATGAGCAACTAGAGTGTTAACATTCAGAATTTATGGCAAATGTGTAACACATCTGAATGCCTTCTTGATGGAACCAAAGTAAACAAACATTGAAAATGCATTAGGTCTCGCCCTCGTTTAAGTTAAAGCAATTCTGTTTGTAATTAGGTGGCTTTTTAGCTTTGCTTGTATTAGTGTTTTTCAAACTTTCATGTACATAACATGCATATGTATGCATATATGTATATGTATATGTATGCATGCATTTATATTTGTATTTATATAGATATGCAGATTATATATATGTTTATATTACCTACTGGCGGTCGCCAGTAGGTAGTTATAGTTAGGACCCTGTTTCCATAGGAAATCCGCAACATTCTATTTGGAATAACTTTGGCGCCGGTCGACGAATCCTCGCGAAATTTTCAAAATAGGTGGGGCGCTCCGCTCCGCTCCTACCTTGAAAGTCTCGGGGGGATTCGTCAAGCAGGGGCCGAGAAAAAAGGGGGGTCCCAAAACGCGTTTTCCCCATGCATTTTTCCATAGGACCTTTAGACACAGCTACAGCCCGAACGGCTGAACAGAATTACTTGAAATTTGGCAGAGAGGTAGCCATAAGGTCAAGGAAGTGCCTTTTGCAGGTCTGGTGTAAATCTGTTCAGTATTTCCTGAGAAAATAGCATTTAAAAGCATATATATATGTGGGCGGAGCCTAACCACACATCTCATCCTGAGATCTGATTGGCTGTCAGCACTTCATCCAAGAAGTGTTGGCAGCCATCTTGGGACCAATATACATGATAGCACCTCATTAAAAAGCATTGCAGTTAATAGAAGGTTTTAAGACTTTAGTTACATTATAAATCATTTGTTGATGGTACCATACTCATTTTAGGAATTGTGGTATGTTCTAAGGTGATTTCACCATGTGAAAAAGCCTTCTGCTGGGATATCATGATTGAGAGAAAAATATTTTCTCATGCTTTTACCACAGAGGTTTGGAAGGTGATCTATAGGCTAAACTGAGAGCTTATTTTCTGTAAATTCACATTATCTTTCTCAGTCATGTGAGAATGAAGTCTGACATTCTCAGTAAAACATGTACATCCAACAAGGGCAGAGACTGTCAGTTGATTCCTTTGTGTTCTACTGCAGCTTCCCAGAGTGTTCCAAAGAACTACTAGAGCGCTAACAGTCCTACTTATGATAAACGTATGGCACACCTGAAGCCATCTTGCTTGGATTAAAGTGGTAACTCTTAAAACATTTAATTTAAAAAGGAACAAAATGAGGGGGTTCATTTTTCCATAAAAAGTATGATTAGTGCTGCAGAAAGAAAAAATAGGGCACATTTTGAGTGACTTCTCAAATCCTCTTCTATTTCATTAAAAAATTCTGACATGCAGACTGAAACATGCACTTTCAATACCAGCAGCAGTTTTCCCTGGTGAGCAGTAGCTTTACTACAGTGATCTAATGAGCAAAAAGAGTGCTAACATTCTGAATTTATGGCAAATGTGTGACACATCTGAATGCCTTCTTGATGGAATCAAAGTAAAAAACTGAAAGTATTTCCTACTGAGGAGACTGCAGTAAATGAGGAAATTAGGAAACTTCATAACAAATACGTCTCCCAAGATGGCCACCAGAGACAAAAGAGCACAAATGTAGCCCAAATATCACCCAGATGTAGCCCAAGTATAGCCCAATGACAGAATGTCCCAGAATGTTCTTAAAAACAACTAGAGCGCTTACTGTCTTCATTATGACAAAAGTATGGCACACCTGAAGCCATCTTGATTGGAATAAACTGGTAACACTTAAAACATTTAATTTAAAAAAGGAACACAATGAGGAGGTTCATTTTGCCATAGAAATTATGATTAATGCTGAAGAAAGAAAATGAGGGCACATTTTGAGTGACTTCTCAAATCCTCTTCTATTTCATTAAAAAATTCTGACATGCAGACTGAAACATGCACTTTTAATACCAGGAGCAGACTTCCATGGTGCAGTAGTTTTACTACAGTGATCTAATGAGCAACTAGAGTGCTAACATTCAGAATTTATGGCAAATGTGTGACATATCTGAATACCTTCATGATGGAATCAAAGTAAAAAACTGAAAGCATTTCCTACTGAGGAGACTGCAGTACATGAGGAAATTAGGAAACTTCATAACAAATAAATCTCCCAAGATGGCCACCGGAGACAAAAGAGCCCAAATGTAGCCCAAAATCAACCAGATGTAGCCCAAATATAGCCCAATGACAGAAGTGTGCAAAACACTTATTATTTTGTGTTTTTGCAGTGTTATATAGTACAGACTTGTCAGGTATTGGAGTGCTTTACATGAGCATTGGTTACATCACACAAGAACAAATTCATTTTGGTTGTAGACATGGGGAGACTAAGTGATTTGACCAGATTCACAGAATGTCGAGCTGAAGCAGAAACTTCCTCTCCCCTAAGCACATCCTCTCCCCTAAGTGCAACATTTAATCAAGTGGTCAACTGGATAAAAAAACATAAAGATAACAAATAATTTAAAAGTGCTTTGTCGCTATTTGAAAACTCAGAAAATATGTCCTTATTTTAGTCTTTTAGAGCACTAACCATAATTTTGATGCCAATAAGACCCTCTCATATATGTAATTTCTAAAGGAAATGCTCTAGGTATTACAGTTTTGATTACATCAAGATGATGTCAGGCGTTCCACACTTTTGTAATAAATATAGAATGTTAGCAATCTAGTTGTTCATTAGGATACTGTTGAGAGGCAGAGGCCAGGGGCACGGACTCTGAAAATTGAAGGCAGGTAGGAGGGTGCAAAGGCAACAATTTAACCACACTGAGCAGGCAGGAAGGGCCGTGGAAGCACAACAGACTATGGAGGGCAGTGGAAAGGGGGGCAGGGGCAACAAACCAACAATACAGGACTTGCAAGAGAGGCTGTTGGAGGGAAGATCTATTACGGGTCAAGGAAGCTAGGGGCGGTCCCCAGATCCCCGGGAGCCACCACAGAACTGAGCAGGAGAGTGAGTCAGGGACAACAGGGGCACCTTAATTTGAGCCGGGGTGTCTAGGAACGCTTGCTCCAAAAATGAAGAAAACAGACATATGAGACATGGAATTGGAGGCAGAATACAATGGCAGTTTAATGAGAAGATGCAACTTCAAAGAAACCGCAGAATAGAGACATAAAGTACAAAATACAGAATCCAGATAATCATACAGCTGTCATAATATTCTCTGTATCTCAATTAATGTACTGACAGAGAGAGAGAGAGAAAACACATCTATAAATGCATCATGAGAAACAAGTTACACTAAGGAAAATGTTACCTAGGAACACTCACGTTTACTCTTAGAGCAAGCATTCCTGCAATTACAATACAAAATCTTTTAAATGCAAAAGTAAAGAGAACAATGGTTAAACATAACATGACATTTCATATAGGTAAAATAGAATAAGATACTTCAAGCAAAGCAGAGCAAGACATTTTAAGCAAAGGAAGACAAGAGCTCCCAGCTCTTGGGGAACACCTGCACTGCCTGTTAACCTACATACAGACGGCGAGGTAGTCCGTCGATATCTGTGGGTGCTCCCTTTTTATATCATTTTGTGGGCTCCTTTGCACGCTACATCTACCTACGTATGCTACCCAAAAGCTTCGTCTGCAGATTTTACCAGACATTTCGTCATTTACCCACTTAATGCTGACAATGGACTGGGTGAAAAGGTCAGTCTCTCAGGCCAATCGCTTATCGTAAGTTCCATAGAGCAAGCAGAAAATAATGGGTATTGTACGGGAATTCAATATATTCATGTATAAAATCTCCTCAGTTCTCCTAACTTGACGCTCTGCGGTTGCCACTTCCTTAAAAGCGGGAAACCTGCCCAGGAAGCAAGTACCAGTCCAGGATGCAGCCTACTGTATGTCGACAGCTTCAGGGGGATGTTGAACTTTGATACCGAGCACGGAGCACTCGGGTAGGGTGGGGGCTACTAGTTTAGATCAGAAGGCCTCGCAGACCTGCCTTCAGACTGCTATACACTAAAATTGCAGAGCTATGGTCAATTTAACAAAGAGGCCTACATATTGAACAGAAGGGCCTACACAGGGGTTTTATGCTGGCTGAGTGGTAAGGATGTCTCAGGATAATTATATAGCAACACAGGACCCGCTGGTCAATTTAATACGGCCTACAAATGCAGCTGGCAGGGCAAGGACAAGGGTCTCATACTTCAGGTGTGGACAGAACGGGCCAGGGGCCCCCTGTGATACAAAATCTACCCTCCTTCAAGGCTGTGGCAATGTAATAGACCATTGTGGGCAGAAGGAAGAGGCAATGGTAGTACAACCATACATGCCAACAGACCCGATTCAGCCAGGAAACGTCCAATGCTTTTAAGCTCAAATGGGCTTTATTTGATCTGTCTCCTGTCTACAATATCCTCTTTTTCAATGTAACTCAAAGGGGAAAATCAATACCCCAGTTTTTTTTCAAAATCTCCCTCTTACCAAGTTCAAAATGTTCGCAAGTATGGTACATTGGATCATGGAAGGAAATGGGATAGGGACATGGACTTGGATAACAGAGGACAGGAGGGACATGGAGAGGTGCACCAAACTGACCCTGCAGGGCAGGCATCAGGGTTTGCAGCAGCACAATACACCACACAGGGCATGCAGGACGGGAGTGCAGCACAACAATCCATAGAAAGCAAGAGGGAGGGGACAGGACCATGCACATGGACAACAGAGAACAGAGGGGCAAGAGGCAATGGTAGCTAGCTGACCATAATGGACAGACAGGAGAGAAAGCTGCAGCATAACAGACCATAAAGGGCAGGAGGGACGGATCAGGGGCATTACAATGGAACAGACAAGCCAGGAGGGAGGGAGTAGGGCTGGGGGCAAGGGGGCAGGGCAGGAGCAGCAAGATAGCCATGGAGGTCAGGCAGGATGGGCACTAGAAGCAAGACACACCATGAAGAGCAACAGTGAGACTGTGATGGCATACACACAGACCATGGAGGGAAGGTGGGAGGGGGTCAGGGGCAGCTAACTGACCACACAGGGAAGGTGGGAGGGGCCATGGCAGCACAGAAGACCATGCATGGCAAGTGGGAGGGTTAGTGGCAGCACAATGGCTATGATGGGCAAGAAGGAGGGTGGAGGGGCATGCACAAAGGACAATGGAGGATAGAAGGGAGGGTCAGGACCTGTGCACAGACAAGAAAGTTCAGGGGAAGGGACCTCACAACAGACCACACGGGGCAGGCAGGAGGAGCAGTTGCAGCACAACAGACCAGGGAGGGCAGAAGGGTGTGGCAGTACAATGGACCATGTAGGACAGGAGGAAGAGGATAGGGACATGGCATGTGGACAGGCAGGGTGGAGGTGGCAGGGACAGGTTACAGTCATCTGACAATGCTAGGCAGGTGGGAGGGGAGTGGAAGCTCAACAGAACACTCAGAGTAGATAGGAGTGGCAGGTCCATGGGACATGGTGGGCAAAAAGGATGGAGCAGGGGCATGCACAAAGACATCGGAGGGCAGGGGGAAGGAGAATAGGGGCAGCAAGCTAAGCACAGAGTTTAAGCAGGAGGTCAATGATGGGGCATAGAATTGGGCAATGGAGGGCAGGAGGAGTGGACTGGTACATCATACTAAATTGAGGGCAGTGGCAGCACATCAGACCATGCATGGCAGGAGGGAGGAGGCTAGTCCATGGATTCACACAACAGAGGATAGGGAGGAAGGGGATGGGGCAGCAAGCTAACTGTTCAGAGAAGGCGGGTATTAGGAACTTTATTGTTTTTAAAACATTGTGTCTGTGCGAACTACTTAAAATATGAACAAGTATGCAGCATAATCTCACTTTTATTCAGGAAGAAGAGGACGTTTGTGACTGTGACTCCGGGCTCACTTGGCAGAAACACCCCCTGACCCTCCACCCCCTATCGCAAAATGTAATGCCCGTGAAAAGGGTAGGTGAACACAGTGTTATATAGAACATAGTCCTGAGAGCACGATTGAAAATGAAAACTAGATATAGTGTATGGTATGAACTATGCACCAAAAAGTGTGATATAAGATGAACCGGGCGTGAAATATAATATGCAATACATTGTGCGCAATGACAGATTCATTGGAGAGCGCGAGATAGCACAGGCACTAGCGCGTGCTAAGCGATATGCGCCTTGGAGTGTAATATGCACAGGGCAGTGTTGTGTAACCTAACTAGTCTCTAAAGTTGTAATATAAAATATGTGCTGGCGAGTGTAACGTTGCATATGCACTGTGACAAAGATATGGATCCCAGATTGTAATATGTATGGCATAGCACTGTGCGTTATAACATAGGCATCGAGAAAGGCACGTTAGATGGGGCAATATAACCCGTGCGAAGACAAGTGTGGCATGACATATTCACGGGGTGGTGTTACAGTGCACATGGGCTAGAGAGTGTCATAGCATATGCACTAGCTAGTGGAATACAACACAGAGGTGTGTGGCACTCGGCAGGCAATGGTGGGTGTAACACAGCATTGGGCTCTGTCAGGAGCACGCTGTGACTCTCAAGTGATGTTCGTCCCCTTTCCAGAGAGTAAAATAAAAAGTATTATACATCCGGCAGTGGATGTGTGTTTTATTAACCGTGAGGGGGGTTTCTTGCATAGTTTTGGTCGAATTTTTGTCGAATCCCCTTTGAATGGCTTGGTGTGCATGTGTATTAAATGTGCCCGTCAATAGCTACCCATGTTTGTATAAATAAACGACAAGGGTGTCTACCAGGATTAGGCACGGTAGGGCATCAGACATGTCAGAGCTTCACTAGTGGTGTAAATACATTCCACGTGGATTCATTGCATGCATAGTCGCCTTTTAATGAATATCACGCAAATCGTCATGGTGATAGGTACGTACGGTTTGTCCAGCATGTCCTAGGTGTGTCTATAAATATATATTTTTTAAAAATAATAAAAAACAGTGGCCGGCCCTGGGGATTGGGGTCAAAAAAATATAATTAGGAGACTGGCCCTGGGGGATGGGGTCATCAGGGCCAATAAATTAGAATAAGAAGGGGAACCAAACAGCCCCCCTTCTTAAAAAACTAAAATAAATAAAAGACTGGCATTGTGCCGGAGGCCATGCCCCCTCCGTGCAGCACTCTGCAAACGCGCCCCCAACAGGCATCTCCAGTATGCGCCAGGGAGCTGTGCTGCAGCCAGGTGTTCTGAGGCCAAGCCCCTTTTTACACCTCTCTGCAACGCAGCTCTGTGGCGCTTACTGGAGGTACCTAGTGGTCTAGTTTGACCCTAGGGACCCTTAGGATTCAGGGGGACTTAATCTCTCAACTTAGAACAGCCACAGGGCGTGTTTACACAGTGGTGAAGGGAGGGGACGGGGCCTGAGGTGATGTGTGCAAACACGCACTATGGCATGTTTTAAATTGGGGATATAATTTCCCTTCAATACTGAGGGCCCCTGGGGGCTAACTAGCCCACCAAGTGCTTCCAGTAAGCGCCACTGAGTTGCATTGCAGAGAGGTGGTCCAGGCCGTGCCACTTTTTACACCTCTCTGCAACGCAGCTCTGTGGCACTTACTGGAGGTACCTAGTGGGCTAGTTGGACCCTAGGGACCCTCAGGATTCAAATGAACTTAATCTCCCAACTAAAAATGGACACAGGGCGTGTTTACACAGTGGTGAAGGGAGGGGACGGGGCCTGAGTTAACGTGTGCAAAAACGCCCTGTGGCCTGTTTTAAGAGGTAGTTTTAATCCCCATGCCCTATTATACACTAGGGGCTTACAGAGGAGGTCATGCTAATCACAGGGGGACCCCAACGCATAATGTTCCCTAGTGTATGTAGGTGTTTTCACTGTATTCTAAGTGTCTTTTAACATAGCACTGGCTCTAGGACTGGTTAGTCAGACTCAGTTACCACCAGTATCCGTCTGAAAAAGTTGAGGGTACAGGATGATTTTGCAACAAGGCTTCTTTCTGCTCTTCTTTTTGTTCTTTCTGCACGTTATCCTTCTTCCTGCACTTATCTTCGTATTTGAGGACTTCTGTTGCTTCTTTCTGCACTTCTTTTGTTTCTTTCTGTGCATTTTTTCTTCTTTCTTCACATGTCCTATCTCTGTAGGCATAGTTAGAAATTAGCATTTAAAAAACCTTTGAAATTCACAGAAAAAAACATAGGTTTCAGGCACGTTATAGTTAGGAATTAGCATTTAAAAAACCTCAGAAATTCACTGAAAAAACCATAGGTTTCAGGGGTGTTATAGTTAGCTGGACTTTTCACTTGTACAAAACCATTGAAATTCCCCCGTTATAGTTAGTTCAGCTAACTATAACTCGCGCGCCCGCAATGCACTGCTGATGACGTCACATATTACATCACTCATGACATGGTCAGTGACATCACTCATGACATCACTGATGACATCTCAAATGACATCACTGATGACATCACTGATGACATCATCCTTGTGATAGAGTGGCAGACCTCCTCTCACCCTAATATAACCTTTGATACACACATTCAAAAATAGAGACTAAAATTTTCAAAACAATGGACATACCAATACCAGTTACAACAACCTCTTCAGTAATTCTAAGATCCACATACACATCCACTCATTCACCAACAGTCCTATACAGTCACTCATACATGTACTCACTCATCATATGTACTCATACACCTATACATCCTGTTACACAATGCCACTCATCCATAGAGTTACTCACACACATAGTCACTCATGCTAATAAAGAATCAAACATACATTTACTTGCATATACAGTTATACACACACCTCCATACTTACTTCTACGGAAACTTACACATACTTAGTCTTTTAAACAATCACTTATAGAAACACATACTTATTCATACAGGAACTCTTTCAATCTCTCACTCTCACATATACTCACATATATACACCAATAGTCACATATACTAGTTTAAAACATATGTAGTTACTCATAAAGACACTATTGAGACAGTCATTCACTCACTAACACACCCATACACACACTCATCCACCCATACAGTCCTGCACACATGCTGTGTTCAACACATACAAACAGTGAGTCACTCATTCATGCACCTATGCACTACGTAATACCCCCCACCGAACCATGCAGACACTCAGACTGATACTCAAAAAACCAACTAATAACCTATATAGACACCCATGTAGCTACTCACCAACCCATGCAGCCACTTATACACAAAGTGAGAGACTGATACAGATATTTACATATTTAAACATTACTCACTAAGCCATGTATTCACTATGATACACTTAATCAGTCAGTTACACAATCAATTTTTCAAAAACAAATCATCCATTTAGACACTTATATACCCATTTATTCTTCCATCGACCTTGAGATATACATATATAAAACATATTTAATTTTCAGAAAAACACATGAGTGATGTCACTGACCATGTCATGAGTGATGTAATATGTGACGTCATCAGCAGTGCATTGCGGGCGCGCGAGTTATAGTTAGCTGAACTAACTATAACGGGGGAATTTCAATGGTTTTGTACAAGTGAAAAGTCCAGCTAACTATAACACCCCTGAAACCTATGGTTTTTTCAGTGAATTTCTGAGGTTTTTTAAATGCTAATTCCTAACTATAACGTGCCTGAAACCTATGTTTTTTTCTGTGAATATATATATATACACATACATATATATACATGCATATGCATATATATGCATATGTATATGTGCATATGTGTGCGTGTAGCGAGAGGTAGAGAGAGGTAGAGAGGTAGAGGTGTAGAGGTAGAGGAGTAGAGGTAGAGAGGTAGAGGGAGAGGTAGAGGTAGAGAGTAATAGAGAGAGAGGTAGAGAGAGGTAGAGGATGAGTAATAGAGAGTAGAGAGTAGAGAGTGAGTAGTAGAGAGTAGTAGAGAGTAGTATAGAGAGTAGCAGAGAGTGAGTAGTAGAGAGTATTAGAGTGAGTAGTACAGAGTGAGTAGTAGAGAGTAGTAGAAAGTGAGTAGCAGAGAGTGGGTAGTAGAGAATGAGTAGTAGAGAGTAGTAGAGAGTGAGTAAAAGAGTGAGTAGTAGAGAGTAGTAGAGAGTGAGTAGGAGAGAGTAGTAGAGAGTGAGTAGTAGAGAGTGAGTAGTAGAGAGTAGTAGAGAGTGAGTAGTACAGTGAGTAGTAGAGAGTAGTAGAGAGAGTAGTAGAGAGTGAGTAATAGAGGGTAGTAGAGACTGAGTAGTAGAAAGTGAGTAGTAGAGTGAGTAGTAGAGAGTAGTAGAGAGAGAGTAGTAGAGAGAGAGTAGTAGAGAGTGAGTAGTAGAGAGTAGTAGAGAGTGAGTAGTAAATAGTGAGTAGTAGAGAGAGTAGTAGAGAGTGAGTAGTAGAGAGTAGTAGAGAGTGAGTAGTAGAGAGGAAGTAGTAGAGAGAGAGTAGTAGGGAGTAGTAGCGTAGTAGAGCGTGCGTAGTAGGGAGTGAGTAGTAGAGAGTAGTGGAGTAGTAGAGAGTGAGTAGTAGAGAGTAGTAGAGAGTGAGTAGTAGAGTGAGTAGTAGGGAGTAGTAGAGAGTGAGTAGTAGAGAGTAGTAGAGAGCGAGTAGTAGAGAGCAAGTAGTAGAGAGTGTGTAGTAGAGAGTGAGTAGTAGAGGGCGAGTAGTAGAGACAGTAGTAGAGAGTGAGCAGTAGAGAGAGTAGTAGAGAGTAATAGAGTAGTACAGAGTTTGTAGTATAGAGTAGTAGAGAGCGAGTAGTAGAGAGTGAGTAGTGGAGAGTGAGCAGTGGAGAGTAGTAGAGAGCGAGTAGTAGAGAGTGAGTAGTAGAGAGTAAGTAGTAGAGAGTAGTAGAGAGTGAGTAGTAGAGAGAGAGTAGTAGAGAGTGAGAAGTAGAGAGTAGTAGAGAGTGAGTAGTAGAGTAGTAGAGAGTGAGTAGTAGAGAGAGTAGTAGAGAGTAGTAGAGTAGTAGAGAGTGAGTAGTAGAGAGTGAGTAGTAGAGAGAGTAGTAGAGTAGTAGAGAGTGAGTAGTAGAGAGTAGTAGAGAGTGAGTAGTAGAGTGAGTAGTGGAGAGTGAGTAGTAGAGAGTGAGTAGTAGAGAGTAGTAGAGAGGGAGTAGTAGAGAGTGAGTATTAGAGAGTGAGTAGTAGAGAGTGAGTAGTAGAGAGAGAATAGTAGAGAGTGAGTAGTAGAGAGAGAGTAGTAGAGAGTGAGTAGTAGAGAGTAGTAGAGTGAGTAGTAGAGAGGGAGTAGTAGAGAGAGTAGTAGAGAGTAGTAGATAATGAGTAGTAGAGAGTGAGTGGTAGAGAGTAGTAGAGAGTACTAGAGTGAGTAGTAGAGAGTGGGTAGTAGAGAGTGAGTAGTAGAGAATAGTAGTAGAGAGTAGTAGAGAGTGAGTAGTAGAGAGTGAGTAGCAGAGAGTGAGTAGTAGAGAGTGAGTAGAGAGTGAGTAGTAGAGAGTGAGTAGTTTAATGTAAAAGGAACACAATGAGGGGGTTCATGTTGCCATTGAAAATATGATTCGTGCTGAAAAAAGAAAAATGAGGGCACATTTTGAGTGACTTCTCAAATCCTCTTCTATTTCATTAAAATATTCTGACATGCAGAGTGAAACATGCACTTTCAATACCAGAAACAGACTTCCCTGGTGAGCAGTAGCTTTACTACAGTGATCTAATGAGCAACTAGAGTGCTAACATTCAGAATTTATGGCAAATGTGTGACACATCGTAATCCCTTCTTGATGGAATCAAAGTAAAAAACTGAAAGTATTTCCTACTGAGGAGACTGTAGTAAATGAGGTTATTAGGAAACTTCATAACAAATAAGTCTCCCAAGATGGCCACCAGAGACAAAAGAGCCCAAATGTAGCACAAATATCACCAAGATGTGGCCCATGTATAGCCTAATGACAGAATGTCCCAGAGTGTTCTGAAGAACAACTAGAGCGCTAACAATCTTACTTATGACAAAAGTATGACACACCTGAAGTCATCTTGATTGGAATAAAATGGTAACAATTAAAATATTTAATTTGCAAAGGAACAAAATGAGGGGGTTCATTTTGTCACAGAAATTATGATTAGTGCTGCAGAAAGAAAAATTAGGGCACACTTTGACTTCTCAAATCCTCTTCTATTTCATTAAAAAAATTCTGACATGCAGACTGAAACATGCACTTTCAATACCAGCAGCAGACTTCCCTGGTGAGCAGTAGCTTTACTACAGTGATCTAATGAGCAACTAGAGTGCTACCATTCAGAATGTATGGCAAATGTGTGACACATCTGAATGCCTTCTTGATGGAGCCAAAGTAAACAAGCATTGAAAATGCAATAGGTCTCGCCCTTGTTTACGTTAAAGCAATTCTGTTTGTAATTAGGTGGCTTTTTAGCTTTGCTTGTATTAGTGTTTTTCAAACTTTCATGTACATAACATGCATATGTATGCATATATGTATATGTATATGTATGCATGCATTTATATTTGTATTTATATAGATATGCAGATTATATATATCTGTATATATGTATGTATATATATATATATCCACAAGAAAAACCTCCGATTAAGGAGCCCTCAACCCTTCAGGGCGGCCTCTGGAGACAGGCACGGAGCAGCCTGCCGTTTCACCACGCCAATGAGCACAAAATAGAGGCCCGTCTCTGGAAATAACAGCTTTATTTAGAGACATGCTGCACAGTTAGGCTTCCATTGTTCCAACATGTTTCGGCGGATAGCCTTGGTCACGGACTGGAAGCTGAACGCCAAGTGCATGTGTGCACGCTTTTTTGTAAATGTCATTACATCACGTGACTGAGAAATAGAGATCCCATAATGCATCCGAAACACTTGACTGGCTGCTGGTAATACAGGGAACAATTCACGTTGTTTTAGGCAGTAAATAACTTGCTCTTCGCATTGTGCCGGTGCATATAATTCAAATGAATGGTACATCAGTCACGGAAATGTGAGTTCACAGGCATATTGCCAGATTTTTTCGTTCTCTTTCAAAAGCTCCCGTTTGCAGAGCGATTGATGTTGGATGTCCTCCTCATCAAATCCCTTCCAACGCTGTAGTTAGATTTGCACATTCGCATTACCTTTCGTAGGTCCAGACTACAGCGAGTGGGCCGTGCTCCTTTATTAAATCCACAAGAAAAACCTCCGATTAAGGAGCCCTCGACCCTTCAGGGCGGCCTCTGGAGACAGGCACGGAGCAGCCTGCCGTTTCACCACGCCAATGAGCACAAAATAGAGGCCCGTCTCTGGAAATAACAGCTTTATTTATATATATATATATATATGAAACTGAGGGGTTTGCCTTTTGTGGGAAGCACTCGGAACAGTCTTTCTTGCACAAGGGAGTACCTGCAACCATTCACCCTTTGATGCGAGCTGCGACGCGTTTCGGGCATTGCGCCCTTCTTCCTGGCAGCATTGAAAACCCACAAGCCATAGTACCAGATGCTTCCCTTTATTTAATTAGCACAGTCACGCCCTTGTGGGCCGGCAGCACACTCACCGCCTCGTAAAGCATCATGGGTCTGGTAGTCCCTCTTTGTGGAAAAATTATTAAAACACGCAGGTAAGTGAGATGTCACAGGTGGCAGGAGACTTCCTCATGGTGCAAAACTGCTCCTCACGTATTCGGCTGCCCCAATAAACAGCCACGGACCCGCTGGCGATATCGCGGTGGTGCTTTCCCTCGACCTGGCGGGCCGAATTATTTGAAACTGAGGGGTTTGCCTTTTGTGGGAAGCACTCGGAACAGTCTTTCTTGCACAAGGGAGTGCCTGCAACCATTCACCCTTTGATGCGAGCTGCGACGCGTTTCGGGCATTGCGCCCTTCTTCCTGGCAGCATTGAAAACCCACAAGCCATAGTACCAGATGCTTCCCTTTATTTAATTAGCACAGTCACGCCCTTGTGGGCCGGCAGCACACTCACCGCCTCGTAAAGCATCATGGGTCTGGTAGTCCCTCTTTGTGGAAAAATTATTAAAACACGCAGGTAAGTGAGATGTCACAGGTGGCAGGAGACTTCCTCATGGTGCAAAACTGCTCCTCACGTATTCGGCTGCCCCAATAAACAGCCACGGACCCGCTGGCGATATCGCGGTGGTGCTTTCCCTCGACCTGGCGGGCCGAATTATTTGAAACTGAGGGGTTTGCCTTTTGTGGCTGTTTATTGGGGCAGCCGAATACGTGAGGAGCAGTTTTGCACCATGAGGAAGTCTCCTGCCACCTGTGACATCTCACTTACCTGCGTGTTTTAATAATTTTTCCACAAAGAGGGACTACCAGACCCATGATGCTTTACGAGGCGGTGAGTGTGCTGCCGGCCCACAAGGGCGTGACTGTGCTAATTAAATAAAGGGAAGCATCTGGTACTATGGCTTGTGGGTTTTCAATGCTGCCAGGAAGAAGGGCGCAATGCCCGAAACGCGTTGCACCTCGCATCAAAGGGTGAATGGTTGCAGGCACTCCCTTGTGCAAGAAAGACTGTTCCGAGTGCTTCCCACAAAAGGCAAACCCCTCAGTTTCATATATATTATCTACTGGCGGTCGCCAGTAGATAGTTATAGTTAGGACCCTGTTTCCATAGGAAATCCGCAACATTCTATTTGGAATAACTTTGGCGCCGGTCGAGGAATCCTCGCGAAATTTTCAAAATAGGTGGGGCGCTACGCTCCGCTCCTACCCTGAAAGTCTCGGGGGGATTCGTCAAGCGGGGGCTGAGAAAAAAGGGGGGTCCCAAAACGCGTTTTTCCCATGCATTTTTCCATAGGACCTTTAGACACAGCTACAGCCCGAACGGCTGAACAGAGTTACTTGAAATTTGGCAGAGAGGTAGTCCTCAGGTCAAGGAAGTGCCTTTTGTAGGTCTGGTGTAAATCTGTTCAGTAGTTCCTGAGAAAATAGCATTTAAATCAATATATATATGTGGGCGGAGCCTAACCACACATCTCATCCTGAGATCTGATTGGCTGTCAGCACTTCATCCAAGAAGTGTTGGCAGCCATCTTGGGACCAATATACATGATAGCACCTCATTAAAAAGCATTGCAGTTAATAGAAGATTTTAAGACTTTAGTTACATTATAAATCATTTGTTGATGGTACCATACTCATTTTAGGAATTGTGGTATGTTCTAAGGTGATTTCACCATGTGAAAAAGCCTTCTGCTGGGATATCATGATTGAGAGAAAAATATTTTCTCATGCTTTTACCACAGAGGTTTGGAAGGTGATCTATAAGCTAAACTGAGAGCTTATTTTCTGTAAATTCACATTATCTTTCTCAGTCATGTGAGAATGAAGTCTGACATTCTCAGTAAAACATGTACATCCAACAAGGGCAGAGACTGTCAGTTGATTCCTTTGTGTTCTACTGCAGCTTTCCAGAGTGTTCCAAAGAACTACTAGAGCGCTAACCGTCCTACTTATGATAAATGTATGGCACACCTGAAGCCATCTTGCTTGGATTAAAGTGGTAACTCTTAAAACCTTTAATTTAAAAAGGAACAAAATGAGGGGGTTCATTTTTCCATAAAAAGTATGATTAGTGCTGCAGAAAGAAAAATTAGGGCACATTTTGAGTGACTTCTCAAATCCTGGCATGCAGACTGAAACATGCACTTTCAATACCAGCAGCAGTTTTCCCTGGTGAGCAGTAGCTTTACTACAGTGATCTAATGAGCAAAAAGAGTGCTAACATTCTGATTTTATGGCAAATGTGTGACACATTTGAATGCCTTCTTGATGGAATCAAAGTAAAAAACTGAAAGTATTTCCTACTGAGGAGACTGCAGTAAATGAGGAAATTAGGAAACTTCATAACAAATAAGTCTCCCAAGATGGCCACCAGAGACAAAAGAGCCCAAATGTAGCCCAAGTATCACCCAGATGTAGCCCAAGTATAGCCCAATGACAGAATGTCCAAGAATGTTCTTAAAAACAACTAGAGCACTTACTGTCTTCATTATGACAAAAGTATGGCACACCTGAAGCCATCTTGATTGGAATAAACTGGTAACACTTAAAACATTTAATTTAAAAAGGAACACAATGAGGGGGTTCATTTTGCCATAGAAATTATGATTAATGCTGAAGAAAGAAAATGAGGGCACATTTTGAGTGACTTCTCAAATCCTCTTCTATTTCATTAAAAAATTCTGACATGCAGACTGAAACATGCACTTTTAATACCAGGAGCAGACTTCCATGGTGAACAGTAGTTTTACTACAGTGATCTAATGAGCAACTAGAGTGCTAACATTCAGAATTCATGGCAAATGTGTGACATATCTGAATACCTTCATGATGGAATCAAAGTAAAAAACTGAAAGCATTTCCGACTGAGGAGACTGCAGTACATGAGGAAATTAGGAAACTTCATAACAAATAAATCTCCCAAGATGGCCACCGGAGACAAAAGAGCCCAAATGTAGCCCAAAATCACCCAGATATAGCCCAAATATAGCCCAATGACAGAAGTGTGCAAAACACTTATTATTTTGTGTTTTTGCAGTGTTATATAGTGCAGACTTGTCAGGTATTGGAGTGCTTTACATGAGCATTGGTTACATCACACAAGAACAAATTCATTTTGGTTGTAGACATGGGGAGACTAAGTGATTTGACCAGAATCACAGAATGTCGAGCTGAAGCAGAAACTTCAACCTGGTTCCCCAGTTGCAAAGTCTGCAGTTCTGGAAGTAACACCACATCCTCTCCCCTAAGTGCAACATTTAATCAAGTTGTCAACTAGATAAAAAAACATAAAGATAACAAATAATTTAAAAGTGCTTTGTCGCTATTTGAAAACTCAGAAAATATGTCCTTATTTTAGTCTTTTAGAGCACTAACCATAATTTTGATGCCAATAAGACCCTCTCATATATGTAATTTCTAAAGGAATGCTCTAGGTATTACAGTTTTGATTACATCAAGATGATGTCAGGCGTTCCACACTTTTGTAATAAATATAGAATGTTAGCAATCTAGTTGTTCATTAGGATACTGTTGAGAGGCAGAGGCCAGGGGCACGGACTCTGAAAATTGAAGGCAGGTAGGAGGGTGCAAAGGCAACAATTTAACCACACTGAGCAGGCAGGAAGGGCCGTGGAAGCACAACAGACTATGGAGGGCAGTGGAAAGGGGGGCAGGGGCAACAAACCAACAATACAGGACTTGCAAGAGAGGCTGTTGGAGGGAAGATCTATTACGGGTCAAGGAAGCTAGGGGCGGTCCCCAGAGCCCCGGGAGCCACCACAGAACTGAGCAGGAGAGTGAGTCAGGGACAAAAGGGGCACCTTAATTTGAGCCGGGGTGCCTAGGAACGCTTGCTCCAAAAATGAAGAAAACAGACATATGAGACATGGAATTGGAGGCAGAATACAATGGCAGTTTAATGAGAAGATGCAACTTCAAAGAAACCGCAGAATAGAGACATAAAGTACAAAATACAGAATCCAGATAATCATACAGCTGTCATGATATTCTCTGTATCTCAATTAATGGACTGACAGAGAGAGAGAGAAAACACATCTATAAATGCATCATGAGAAACAAGTTACACCAAGGAAAATGTTACCTAGGGACACTCACATTTACTCTTAGAGCAAGCATTCCTGCAATTACAATACAACATCTTTTAAATGCAAAAGTAAAGAGAACAATGGTTAAACATAACATGACATTTCATATAGGTAAAATAGAATAAGATACTTCAAGCAAAGCAGAGCAAGACATTTTAAGCAAAGGAAGACAAGAGCTCCCAGTTCTTGGGGAAAACCTGCACAGCCTGTTAACCTACATACAGACGGCGAGGTTGTCCGTCGATATCTGTGGGTGCTCCCTTTTTATATCATTTTGTGGGCTCCTTTGCACGCTACATCTACCTACGTATGCTACCCAAAAGCTTCGTCTGCAGATTTTACCAGACATTTCGTCATTTACCCACTTAATGCTGACAATGGACTGGGTGAAAAGGTCAGTCTCTCAGGCCAATCGCTTATCGTAAGTTCCATAGAGCAAGCAGAAAATAATGGGTATTGTACAGGAATTCAATATATTCATGTATAAAATCTCCTCAGTTCTCCTAACTTGACGCTCTGCGGTTGCCACTTCCTTAAAAGCGGGAAACCTGCCCAGGAAGCAAGTACCAGTCCAGGATGCAGCCTACTGTATGTCGACAGCTTCAGGGGGATGTTGAACTTTGATACCGAGCACGGAGCACTCGGGTAGGGTGGGGGCTACTAGTTTGGAGCAGAAGGCCTCGCAGACCTGCCTTCAGACTGCTATACACTAAAATTGCAGAGCTATGGTCAATTTAACAAAGAGGCCTACATATTGAACAGAAGGGCCTACACAGGGGTTTTATGCTGGCTGAGTGGTAAGGATGTCTCAGGATAATTATATAGCAACACAGGACCCGCTGGTCAATTTAATACGGCCTACAAATGCGGCTGGCAGGGCAAGGACAAGGGTCTCATACTTCAGGTGTGGACAGAACGGGCCAGGGGCCCCTGTGATACAAAATCTACCCTCCTTCAAGGCTGTGGCAATGTAATAGACCATTGTGGGCAGAAGGAAGAGGCAATGGTAGTACAACCATACATGCCAACAGACCCGATTCAGCCAGGAAACGTCCAATGTTTTTAAGCTCAAATGGGCTTTATTTGATCTGTCTCCTGTCTACAATATCCTCTTTTTCAATGTAACTCAAAGGGGAAAATCAATACCCCAGTTTTTTTTCAAAATCTCCCTCTTACCAAGTTCAAAATGTTCGCAAGTATGGTACATTGGATCATGGAAGGAAATGGGATAGGGACATGGACTTGGATAACAGAGGACAGGAGAGACATGGAGAGGTGCACCAAACTGACCCTGCAGGGCAGGCATCAGGGTTTGCAGCAGCACAATACACCACACAGGGCATGCAGGACGGGAGTGCAGCACAACAATCCATAGAAAGCAAGAGGGAGGGGACAGGACCATGCACATGGACAACAGAGAACAGAGGGGCAAGAGGCAATGGTAGCTAGCTGACCATAATGGACAGACAGGAGAGAAGGCTGCAGCATAACAGACCATAAAGGGCAGGAGGGACGGATCAGGGGCATTACAATGGAACAGACAAGCCAGGAGGGAGGGAGTAGGGGTCTGCACATGTAAACAGAGGGCTGGGGGCAAGGGGGCAGGGCAGGAGCAGCAAGATGGCCATGGAGGTCAGGCAGGATGGGCACTAGAAGCAAGACACAACATGAAGAGCAACAGTGAGACTGTGATGGCATACACACAGACCATGGAGGGAAGGTGGGAGGGGGTCAGGGGCAGCTAACTGACCACACAGGGAAGGTGGGAGGGGCCATGGCAGCACAGAAGACCATGCATGGCAAGTGGGAGGGTTAGTGGCAGCACAATGGCTATGATGGGCAAGAAGGAGGGTGCAGGGGCATGCACAAAGGACGATGGAGGATAGAAGGGAGGGTCAGGACCTGTGCACAGACAAGAAAGTTCAGGGGAAGGGGCCTCACAACAGACCACACGGGGCAGGCAGGAGGAGCAGTTGCAGCACAACAGACCAGAGAGGGCAGAAGGGTGTGGCAGTACAATGGACCATGTAGGACAGGAGGAAGAGGATAGAGGCATGGCATGTGGACAGGCAGGGTGGAGGTGGCAGGGACAGGTTACAGTCATCTGACAATGCTAGGCAGGTGGGAGGGGAGTGGCAGCTCAACAGAACACTCAGAGTAGATAGGAGTGGCAGGTCCATGGGACATGGTGGGCAAAAAGGATGGAGCAGGGACATGCACAAAGACATCGGAGGGCAGGGGGAAGGAGAATAGGGGCAGCAAGCTAAGCACAGAGTTTAAGCAGGAGGTCAATGATGGGGCATAGAATTGGGCAATGGAGGGCAGGAGGAGTGGACTGGTACATCATACTAAATTGAGGGCAGTGGCAGCACATCAGACCATGCATGGCAGGAGGGAGGAGGCTAGTCCATGGATTCACACAACAGAGGATAGGGAGGAGGGGGATGGGGCAGCAAGCTAACTGTTCAGAGAAGGCGGGTATTAGAAACTTTATTGTTTTTAAAACATTTTGTCTGTGCAAACTACTTAAAATATGAACAAGTATGCAGCATAATCTCACTTTTATTCAGGAAGAAGAAGACGTTAGTGACTGTGACTCCGGGCTCACTTGTCAAAAACACCCCCTGACCCTCCACCCCCTATCGCAAAATGTAATGTCCGTGAAAAGGGTAGGTGAACACAGTGTTATAGAGAACATAGTCCTGAGAGCACGATTGAAAATGAAAACTAGATATAGTGTATGGTATAAACTATGCACCAAAAAGTGTGATATAAGATGAACCAGGCGTGAAATATAATATGCAATACATTGTGCGCAATGACAGATTCATTGGAGAGCGCGAGATAGCACAGGCACTAGCGCGTGCTATGCGATATGCGCCTTAGAGTGTAATATGCACAGGGCAGTGTTGTGTAACCTAACTAGTCTCTAAAGTTGTAATATAAAATATGTGCTGGGGAGTGTAACGTTGCATATGCACTGTGACAAAGATATGGATCCCAAATTGTAATATGTATGGCATAGCACTGTGCGTTATAACATAGGCATCGAGGAAGGCACGTTAGATGGGGCAATATAACCCGTGCGAAGACAAGTGTGGCATGACATTTTCACGGGGTGGTGTTACAGTGCACATGGGCTAGAGAGTGTCATAGCATATGCACTAGCTAGTGGAATACAATACAGAGGTGTGTGGCACTCGGCAGGCAATGGTGGGTGTAACACAGCATTGGGCTCTGTCAGGAGCGCGCTGTGACTCGCAAGTGATGTTCGTCCCCTTTCCAGAGAGTAAAATAAAAAGTATTACACATCCGGCAGTGGATGTGTGTTTTATTAACTGTGAGGGGGGTTTCTTGCATAGTTTTGGTCCAATTTTTGTCGAATCCCCTTTGAATGGCTTGGTGTGCATGTGTATTAAATGTGCCCGTCAATAGCTACCCATGTTTGTATAAATAAACGACAAGGGTGTCTACCGGGATTAGGCACGGTAGAGCATCAGACATGTCAGAGCTTCACTAGTGGTGTAAATACATTCCACGTGGATTAATTGCATGCATAGTCGCCTTTTAATGAATATAACGCAAATCGTCATGGTGATAGGTACGTACGGTTTGTCCAGCATGTCCTAGGTGTGTCTATAAATATATATTTTTTAAAAATAATAAAAAACAGTGGCCGGCCCTGGGGATTGGGGTCAAAAAAATATAATTAGGAGACAGGCCCTGGGGGATGGGGTCATCAGGGCCAATAAATTAGAATAAGAAGGGGAACCACACAGCCCCCCTTCTTAAAAAAATAAAATAAATAAAAGACTGGCATCGTGCCGGAGGCCATGCCCCCTCCATGCAGCACTCTGCAAACGCGCCCCCAACAGGCATCTCCAGTATGCGCCAGGGAGCTGCGCTGCAGACAGGTGTTCTGAGGCCAAGCCCCTTTTTACACCTCTCTGCAACGCAGCTCTGTGGCGCTTACTGGAGGTACCTAGTGGTCTAGTGTGACCCTAGGGACCCTTAGGATTCAAGGGGACTTAATCTCTCAACTTAGAACAGCCACAGGGCGCGTTTACACAGTGGTGAAGGGAGGGGACGGGGCCTGAGGTGACGTGTGCAAACACGCATCATGGCACGTTTTAAATTGGGGATATAATTTCCCTTCAATACTGAGGGCCCCTGGGGGCTAACTAGCCCACCAAGTGCTTCCAGTAAGCGCCACTGAGCTGCATTGCAGAGAGGTGGTCCAGGCCGTGCCACTTTTTACACCTCTCTGCAACGCAGCTCTGTGGCACTTACTGGAGGTACCTAGTGGGCTAGTTGAACCCTAGGGACCCTCAGGACTCAAATGAACTTAATCTCCCAACTAAAAACGGACACAGGGCGTGTTTACACAATGGTGAAAGGAGGGGACGGGGCCTGAGTTAACGTGTGCAAAAACGCCCTGTGGCCTGTTTTAAGAGGTAGTTTTAATCCCCATTCACTATTATATACTAGGGGCTTATAGAGGAGGTAAGGCTAATCACAGGGGGACCCCAACGCATAATGTTCCCTAGTGTATGTAGGTGTTTTCACTGTATTCTAAGTGTCTTTTAACATAGCACTGGCTCTAGGACTGGTTAGTCAGACTCAGTTACCACCAGTATCCGTCTGAAAAAGTTGAGGGTACAGGATGATTTTGCAACAAGGCTTCTTTCTGCTCTTCTTTTTGTTCTTTCTGCACGTTATCCTTCTTCCTGCACTTATCTTCGTATTTGAGGACTTCTGTTGCTTCTTTCTGCACTTCTTTTGTTTCTTTCTGTGCATTTTTTCTTCTTTCTTCACATGTCCTATCTCTGTAGGCATAGTTAGAAATTAGCATTTAAAAAACCTTTGAAATTAACAGAAAAAAACATAGGTTTCAGGCATGTTATAGTTAGGAATTAGCATTTAAAAAACCTCAGAAATTCACTGAAAAAACCATAGGTTTCAGGGGTGTTATAGTTAGCTGGACTTTTCACTTGTACAAAACCATTGAAATTCCCCCGTTATAGTTAGTTCAGCTAACTATAACTCGCGCGCCCGCAATGCACTGCTGATGACGTCACATATTACATCACTCATGACATGGTCAGTGACATCACTCATGACATCACTGATGACATCTCAAATGACATCACTGATGACATCACTGATGACATCATCCTTGTGATAGAGTGGCAGACCTCCTCTCACCCTAATATAACCTTTGATACACACATTCAAAAATAGAGACTAAAATTTTCAAAACAATGGACATACCAATACCAGTTACAACAACCTCTTCAGTAATTCTAAGATCCACATACACATCCACTCATTCACCAACAGTCCAATACAGTCACTCATACATGTACTCACTCATCATATGTACTCATACACCTATACATCCTGTTACATAATGCCACTCATCCATAGAGTTACTCACACACATAGTTACTCATGCTAATAAAGAATCAAACATCCATTTACTTGCATATACAGTTATACACACACCACCACACTTACTTCTACGGAAACTTACACATACTTAGTCTTTTAAACAATCACTTATAGAAACACATACTTATTCATACAGGAACTCTTTCAATCTCTCACTCTCACATATACTCACTTATATACACCAATGGTCACATATACTAGTTTAAAACATATGTAGTTACTCATAAAGACACTATTGAGACAGTCATTCACTCACTAACACACCCATACACACACTCATCCACCCATACAGTCCTGCACACATACTGTGTTCAACACATACAAACAGTGAGTCACTCATTCATGCACCTATGCACTACATAATACCCCCACCGAACCATGCAGACACTCAGACTGATACTCAAAAAACCAACTAATAACCTATATAGACACCCATGTAGCTACTCACCAACCCATGCAGCCACTTATACACAAAGTGAGAGACTGATACAGATATTTACATATTTAAACATTACTCACTAAGCCATGTATTCACTATGATACACTTAATCAGTCAGTTACACAATCAATTTTTCAAAAACAAATCCTCCATTTAGACACTTATATACCCATTTATTCTTCCATCGACCTTGAGATATACATATATAAAACATATTTAATTTTCAGAATAACACACATTCACTGGATGATGTCATCAGTGATGTCATCAGTGATGTCATTTGAGATGTCATCAGTGATGTCATGAGTGATGTCACTGACCATGTCATGAGTGATGTAATATGTGACGTCATCAGCAGTGCATTGCGGGCGCGCGAGTTATAGTTAGCTGAACTAACTATAACGGGGGAATTTCAATGGTTTTGTACAAGTGAAAAGTCCAGCTAACTATAACACCCCTGAAACCGATGGTTTTTTCAGTGAATATATATATATACACATACATATATATATAAATACATATGCATATATATGCATATATATGTGCATATGTGTGCGTGTAGAGAGAGGTAGAGAGAGGTAGAGAGGTAGAGGTGTAGAGGTGTAGAGGTAGAGAGGTAGAGGTAGAGAGGTAGAGGTAGAGGTAGAGAGGTAGAGAGGTAGAGAGGTAGAGAGAGGTGAGAGAGAGGTAGAGAGAGGTAGAGAGGTAGAGAGTAGAAAGTTAATAATAGAGAGCAGAGAGTGAGTAGTAGAGAGTAGTAGAGTGAGTAGTAGAGAGTGAGTAGTAGAGAGTAGTAGTAGAGAGTAGTAGAGAGTAGTAGAGAGTGAGTAGTAGAGTGAGTAGTAGAGAGTAGTAGAGAGTAGTAGGGAGCGAGTAGTAGAGAGTAGTAGAGATTGTGTAGTAGAGAGTGAGTAGTAGAGAGTAGTAGAGAGTGAGTAGTAGAGAGTGAGTAGCATAGAGAGAGTAGTAGAGAGTATAGAGAGTGAGTAGTAGAGAGTAGTAGAGAGAGAGTAGTAGATAGTGAGTAGTAGATAGTAGAGAGTGAGTAGTAGAGAGTAGTAGAGAGTGAGTAGTAGAGAGTGAGTAGTAGAGTGAGTAGTAGAGTGAGTAGTAGAGGGTGAGAAGTAGAGAGTAGTAGAGAGTGAGTAGTAGAGAATAGTAGAGAGTGAGTAGTAGAGAGTGAGTAGTAGAGAGTGAGTAGTAGAGTGAGTAGTAGAGAGAGAGTAGTAGAGAGCAGTAGAGTAGCAGAGAGTAAGTAGTACAGAGTGAGTAGCAGAGAGTAGTGGAGTAGTAGAGAGTGAGTAGTAGAGAGTGAGTAGTAGAGTGAGTAGTAGAGAGAGAGTAGTAGAGAGAGTAGAGTAGCAGAGAGTAAGTAGTACAGAGTGAGTAGCAGAGAGTAGTGGAGTAGTAGAGAGTGAGTAGTAGAGAGTGAGTAGTGGAGTGAGTATTAGAGAGTAGTAGAGAGCAAGTACTAGAGAACAAGTAGTAGAGATTGTGTAGAAGAGAGTAAGTAGTAGAGAGTAGTAGAGAGTGAGTAGTAGAGAGAGTAGTAGACAGTGAGAAGTAGAGGGAGTAGTAGAGAGTAGTAGAGTAGTAGAGAGTGAGTAGTAGAGTGAGTAGTACAGAGTAGTTGAGAGCGAGTAGTAGAGAGTGAGTAGTGGAGAGAGAGCAGTAGAGAGTAGTAGAGAGTGAGTAGTAGAGAGTAGTAGAGAGTGAGTAGTAGAGAGAGAGTAGTAGAGAGTGAGTAGTAGAGAGTAGTAGAGTGAGTACTAGGGAGTGATTAGTATAGAGAGAGTAGTAGAGAGTGAGTAGTAGAGTAGTAGAGTAGTAGAGAGTCATAGAGTAGTAGAGAGTAGTAGAGAGTGAGTAGTAGAGAGAGTAGTAGAGAGTCATAGAGTAGTAGAGAGTGAGTAGAAGAGAGAGTAGTAGAGAGTAGTAGAGTAGAAGAGAGTGAGTAGCAGAGAGTTAGTATTAGAGAGCGAGTAGTAGAGACTGAGTAGAGGAGAGTGAGTAGTAGAAAGTAGCAGAGAGTGAGTAGTAGAGAGTGAGCAGTAGAAAGTGAATAGTAGGGAGTGAGTAGTAGAGAGAGAGTAGTAGAGAGTGAATAGTAGAGAGTAGTAGGGTGAGTAGTAGAGAGTGAGCAGTAGAGCGAGAGTAGTAGAGAGTAGTAGAGAGTGAGTAGTAGAGTAGTAGAAAGTGAGTGGTAGAGAGTAGTAGAGAGTAGTAGAGAGTGAGTAGTACAGAGTGAGTAGTAGAGAGTAGTAGAGAGTGAGAAGTAGCGAGTGAATAATAGAGAATAGTAGAGAGTGAGCATTTGAGAGAGAGTAGTAGAGAGTGAGTAGTAGAAAGTAGTAGAGTGTGAGTAGTAGAGAGTGAGTAGTAGAGAGTAGTTGAGAGTGAGTAGTAGAGAGTAGTAGAGAGTGAGTAGTAGAGTAGTAGAGAGCAGTCAGTCAGTGTCAGTCAGTCAGTGTCGGTGTCAGTCAGTCAGTCAGTGTCAGTCAATCAGTGTCAGTCAGTGTCAATCAATCAGTGTCAGTCAGTGTCAGTCAGTCAGTGTCAGTCAATCAGTGTCAGTCATTGTCAGTCAGTCAGTGTCAGTCAGTCAGTGTCAGTCAGTCAGTGTCAGTCAGACAGTGTCAGCTAGAACAGCTCTGCTGGCCTGGATCTCTGGCTCTAAAGCAGCTCTGCTGACCCAGTTCTATGGCTCTAAAGCAGTTCTGCTGACATGGTTCTCTGGCTTTAGAGCAGCTCTGCTGACCTAGTTCTCTCCCTCTAGAGCAGCTCTGCTGACCTGGTTCTCTCACTCTAAAGCAGCTCTACTAACCTGGTTTCTCTGGCTCTACAGCAGCTCTGCTGACCTGGTTCTCTGGCTCTACAGCAGCTCTGCTGACCTGGTTCTCTGGCTCTAGAGCAGCTCTGCTGGCCTGGGTCTTAGGCTCTAGAGCAGCTCTGCTGACCTGGTTCTCTGGCTCTAAGGCATCTCTGATGACCTGGTTCTATGGCTCTATAGCAGCTCTGCTGACTTGGTTCTCTGGCTCTAGAGCAGCTCTGCTGACCTGGTTCTCTGGCTCTAAAGCAGCTCTGCTGACCCGGTTCTCTGGCTCTAAAGCAGCTCTGCTGGCCTGGTTCTCTGGCTCTAAAGCAGCTCTGCTGACCTGGTTCTCTCCCTCTAAAGCAGCTCTGCTGACCTGGTTTCTCAGGCTCTACAGCTGTTCTTCTGACCTGGTTCTCTGGCTCAAGAGCAGCTCTGCTGACCTGGTTCTTAGGCTCTAGAGCAGCTCTGCTGACCTAGTTCTCTGGCTCTACCACAGCTCTGCTGACCTGGTTCTCTGGCTCTAGAGCAGCTCTGCTGACCCGGTACTATGGCTCTAAAGCAGTTCTGCCGACCTGGTTCTCTGGCTCTAGAGCAGCTCTGCTGACATGGTCCCTTGGTTCTAAAGCAGCTCTGCTGACATGGTTTCTCTGGCTCTACAGCAGCTCTGCTGACCTGGTTCTCTGGCTCTAGAGCAGCTCTGCTGACCTGGTTCTTAGGCCCTTGGGCAGCTCTGCTAACCTGGTTTCTCTGGCTCTACAGCAGCTCTGCTGACCTGGTTATCGGCCTCTAGAGCAGCTCTCCTGACCTGGGTCTCTGGCTCTAGAGCAGCTCTGCTGACCTGGGTCTCTGGTTCTAGAGCAGCTCTGCTGACATGCTTCTTAGCCTCTAGAGCAGCTCTGCTGACCTGGTTCTCTGGCTCTACAATGGCTCTGCTGACCTGGTTTCTTTGGCTCTACAGCAGCTCTGCTGACCTGGTTCTCTGCACTCACGATGCACGCATCCGACTTCGCGAAACAATATTTAAAAATAATATGTTTATTATAAGTACAAATATATTATTTTTAAGAATATCTTAGATAATCTCTTGCCCTAATATGTATATTAAAGACCCATACATACCATTTTGGAACATAATTTTTTTTTGCGGGAGTCGCGCACCCAGCGCGCCCCAGCACGTATATGACATCACGCGGGACTCGCCACCGCGCAAGCATCTCGTACCGTAATGTGCATGTGTCGCAAAAGCGCGGGAGCAGGATTTGCGGACTGGTTGCATACCAATCGCACACATCACGTAATATTAAATGTATGTGATGTAACTGAAAAACACGCAGCCGTCGCACACCGTATGGAGATCCTTCATGACTTTTCTAAAATGGCGGCTAGAATCCGCGCACCCACCGTAATGTGTACACTTTGAGTGTGCGAATTCGAAAAAAATGGATTTTTAAAAAAAAAAAGAAAATAATATAAATATATTAAAATAAAAAATGAAAACAAAAAAATTTATCAATATTTCAGTTTCAATTTTCTTTAAATTTTTTTGAGCAATTTTCAGAAAAATATATAAGGTTATTTAATGAATAAAATATTTATAAACAAACAGTTTAAAAACTGTAGAAAATCAGTACAAAAATATAGGTATAACTACTATCACACTTAAAAGTTAGCATTTCAAAAACCTTTGAAATTCACTGAAAAAAACCATAGGTTTCAGAGACGTTATAGTTAGAAATTAGCATTTAAAAAAACCTTAGAAATTCACAGAAAAAACCATAGGTTTCAGGGGTGTTATAGTTAGCTGGCCATTTCACTCGTACAAAACCATATAAATTCCTCCGTTATAGTTAGTTCTGCTAACTATAACTCGCCCGCCCGCAATGCACTGCTGATGATGTCACATATTGCATCATTCACAACATGGTCAGTGACATCACTGATGACATCACTGATGACATCTCAAATGACATCACTGATGACATCACTGATGACATCATCCACGTGACAATCTGATACACCTCATCATACACTAGTATAACCTTTCATCACTCACTGTAAAATACAGAGTACCATTTGTGAAACCATTGATACACCAATACCAGTTACTACATACCCACTCACCGATTCCTAAGTCTACACACACAACTACCCATTCAACAACAGAATCATTTATACATGCAGTCACTAATTAATAGAACACTATCAAATGCACTTATACACATATATAGACATTGACACATCAGCAGTCATCTTAGGCGGTTATGCAGTCATCCTACTCACTCATGAAAAAAATTAATCACACTTACATTTACTCACACAATTATCCAACAACGCCTCATTTATTCAAACACATAGCAACTCATAGTTAATATGTTAAAAAATCACCATTACAATTATACACTCATTCATATAGTTACTCTCACAATCACTGACTCTTACCTAGACTTATTTATAAACACCAACTCTCACATACAATGGCTTTTATTGTTTTACTTTGTTGAAGACGTACAACTAAAACATATATTCGCTCACCAACACACAAATAAATACACTCAGTCACCCAAAGAACTGTTTCCACATGCACTCTTAAACCTATACACCTAGTCAATCAACCATTCACACATCTATGCATAGAGTTACACACACCCCATCCAACCACACACAAAACTCAGTGTCCCATACAAATACTCACCCAACTAATCAATAACTAATATACTCACTCATGTAGTTAGTGACCAACTGATGCAGCATGTTATACAACAACAGAGACAGTGATGCACACATTCACATAGTTTAGTTACTAATCCATGTATTAAGTGAGACACTTTTAATTACTCACTTAAACATACAGTCAGACAGCTACTAAATCCTCCATCCAGACAGTTATATATCCACTCAATTTTCAATACAGATTGGTATATATATATAATACATATTTAAATTTCAATCTAAACCACATTCACTGGATGATGTCATCAGTGATGTCATCAGTGATGTCATTTGTTATGTCATCAGTGATGTCATTGACCATGTCATGAATGATGTAATATGTGACATCATCAGCAGTGCATTGCGGGCGCGCAAGTTATAGTTAGCAGAACTAACTATAACTGAGGAATTTTTATGGTTTTGTACGAGTGAAATGGCCAGCTAACTATAACACCCCTGAAACTTATGATTTTTTCTGCGAAAATATATATCTACATATATATATATTATCTACTGGCGGTCGCCAGTAGATAGTTATAGTTAGGACCGTGTTTCCATAGGAAATCCGCAACATTCTATTTTGAATAACTTTGGCGCCGATTGACGAATCCTCGCGAAATTCTCAAAACAGGTGGGGCGCTCCGCTCCGCTCCTTCCCTGAAAGTCTCGGGGGGATTTGTCAAGCGGGGGCTGAGAAAAAGGGGGGGTCCCAAAACGCGTTTTCCCCATGCATTTTTCCATAGGACCTTTAGTCCGAGCTACAGCCCGAACGGCTGAACAGAATTACTTGAAATTTGGCAGAGAGGTAGCCCTCAGGTCAGGGATGTGCCTTTTGAAGGTCTCGTGTAAATCTGTTCAGTATTTCCTGAGAAAATAGCATTTAAATCAATATATATATCTAGAGGCGCGCTCCGAGCGCGTACGGTAAGCTTACCGTACGCGCACGCCGCCGTGCGCGAGCGCGATTCTGATTGGTGTTAGATCTTAGTAAACATTCGAATCGGTCGAAACCAGGAAGTGTCGCCCGCCATTGTGTCTCTCGCAGTCTGAGGGGGTGAATAACAAAGGTGGACAATGTGTAAAGGGGGCAGGCTGGACAGTTCCTGACCCCCTAGCCTTGGTCAGGGGGTCCCAGAAGGACCCCCAAGGGCAAAAATGTATTTATTTTTTATGAAAAATCGCGGAGTGCGCGTAGTGTACGCGCACGGTTGAAACGGAAACATTCCGTGAACAACGTAACGTGGGCGCTCGGTGCGCGAAGCGCACCGAGCGCCTACAGCGCGCGCACAGTGCGTGAAGCGCACCGTGTGCGCACGGTACGCGCACGGTAAAAAACCTTAAAAAAATAAATAAATAAATAAATACATAACTTAGCATTTAAAAAACCGTACAAATTCACTGAAAAAACCATAGGTTTCACACACGTTATAGTTAGGAATTAGCATTTAAAAAACCTTGCAAATTCACTAAAAAAACCATAGGTTTCACACATGTTATAGTTAGCTGGGCATTTCACTCGTGAAAAACCAATGAAATTCCCCCATTATAGTTAGTGCAGGCAACTATAACTCACGCGACCGCAATCCTCTGGGTAAATAAGTGTCTAAATACAGTATTAGCATCAACAGAGGATTGCGGTCGCGTGAGTTATAGTTGCCTGCACTAACTATAACGGGGGAATTTCATTGGTTTTTCACAAGTTAAATGCCCAGCTAACTATAACATGTGTGAAACCTATGGTTTTTTAAGTGAATATATATATATATATATATATATATATATATATATATATATATGTACAAGCTCCAAGTACCCAACATACAAGGAGCACTCAAGCGGCAACATGCTCCTAAAGAGCCTTTATGGTATACAGTCCACCAGTTCAACAATAACTTTAAGCAGTTCAATATGCCATGGATGCATGACGCATTTCAAAGTGTCCCCACTTCTCTTCAGAGGCTTTGGCAATTGAAGGTACATAGGACACCGTCCTCATCATTTAAATGCTCCAATGCATGCCCTAAATGGGACACTCTGCCGCGACTAGCAGAGCATTTTGGGACTTGTAGTGTCCTTTATCTCCAAATGGAGTGCACAATGTTGCTGCTGTGACATTGAATTCCCCCACATGGGCCTCGGTGTGCCGGTGGATATGCTAAATCCGTTGCTGTCCCACGAAATTGGCCTGCTCGATAACAGACCGCGTGGCCCACGCATCCTGGGGTGGTGCTTCTTTGCGGCAAGGTGTGCCGCGTATGTATCCAAGCTCCAAGTACACTTGGAGTTTTGAAATGCGTCAGGCATCCATGGTAGTTTGAACTGCTTAAAGTTATCTTGTGCTGGCAGATTGTATACCATAAAGGCTCTTCATGAGCATGTTGCCGCTCGAGTGCTCCTTGTACGTTGGGTACTTTGGAGCTTTGATTGATATATATATATATATATATATATATACCAGACGACTTCCACGCAGCTTACAGCGAGAAAACAAGCCCTCCAGTCGGACATCGGGTAATTGTATTTATTTCTCCAACAGGCAAAGCATTACCGGTTTCGACCCTCACGTGGGTCTTCATCATATGCAAATGCGAGGAGCAGTCACATCGAGGTTTAAATACACTTGAGTCTTAAACAGTGAAGAAGGACTACGGGTGCTATTTACAATAAAACCACATTTTATACACATCAAAAAACGGGTTCATTTTGTTTGTAGTACTCTTGAAATACTGTGGCTAATGCCCTACATTGTATAATGTTCGAGTTACACCCTGATTCGAAATTCTGTATTGGTTCGGACTACAATGTCCATCATGCCTTGTTTGTGTGTTTTCGAAGCTCCGTAATGTCCCTCTTACAAAACCTTCAATTCTTTTGCCTCAGTGAGTTAGAATGAAAAACAGACGTCACATCTGGCCTCAAAAGGAACAGTTCCATGTCGGGCTAAGTGGCTATTATCTCTCACCTTCCCTCAAAGGCACTGCTCATCGCGTGTTCATTGTCCAGATCAACAATGTGACAGCCTGCTGGAAAGTTATCTTCATCCGACTGTGTAGGAGTCAATGACTCTCACAAACCCTGGCTGCACTTCAAATGCCGAGAAATCTTCGGCCCGCAGGTTTCCCAGAAAATCAGTGGCAAAGCCTCCCGTGTTCTCCAGTGGCACCAACTTAGCTAAATCCTTCCGAACAAGACTCTGTGCAGCCGGCGGGCTCCCATTGGCTATAAATCCATATGCAAGTTTGACGAGAAGGGAGCCCAGCCTGGCAGGTCGGGGCTTGTAGGCGACGTCACCGCCAATACACACCAGACGACTTCCACGCAGCTTACAGCGAGAAAACAAGCCCTCCAGTCGGACATCGGGTAATTGTATTTATTTCTCCAACAGGCAAAGCATTACTGGTTTCGACCCTCACGTGGGTCTTCATCATATGCAAATGCGAGGAGCAGTCACATCGAGGTTTAAATACACTTGAGTCTTAAACAGTGAAGAAGGACTACGGGTGCTATTTACAATAAAACCACATTTTATACACATCAAAAAACGGGTTCGTTTTGTTTGTAGTACTCTTGAAATACTGTGGCTAATGCCCTACATTGTATAATGTTCGAGTTACACCCTGATTCGAAATTCTGTATTGGTTCGGACTACAATGTCCATCATGCCTTGTTTGTGTGTTTTCGAAGCTCCGTAATGTCCCTCTTACAAAACCTTCAATTCTTTTGCCTCAGTGAGTTAGAATGAAAAACAGACGTCACATCTGGCCTCAAAAGGAACAGTTCCATGTCGGGCTAAGTGGCTATTATCTCTCACCTTCCCTCAAAGGCACTGCTCATCGCGTGTTCATTGTCCAGATCAACAATGTGACAGCCTGCTGGAAAGTTATCTTCATCCGACTGTGTAGGAGTCAATGACTCTCACAAACCCTGGCTGCACTTCAAATGCCGAGAAATCTTCGGCCCGCAGGTTTCCCAGAAAATCAGTGGCAAAGCCTCCCGTGTTCTCCAGTGGCACCAACTTAGCTAAATCCTTCCGAACAAGACTCTGTGCAGCCGGCGGGCTCCCATTGGCTATAAATCCATATGCAAGTTTGACGAGAAGGGAGCCCAGCCTGGCAGGTCGGGGCTTGTAGGCGACGTCACCGCCAATACACACCAGGGTGTGCCACTGGAGAACACGGGAGGCTTTGCCACTGATTTTCTGGGAAACCTGCGGGCCGAAGATTTCTCGGCATTTGAAGTGCAGCCAGGGTTTGTGAGAGTCATTGACTCCTACACAGTCGGATGAAGATAACTTTCCAGCAGGCTGTCACATTGTTGATCTGGACAATGAACACGCGATGAGCAGTGCCTTTGAGGGAAGGTGAGAGATAATAGCCACTTAGCCCGACATGGAACTGTTCCTTTTGAGGCCAGATGTGACGTCTGTTTTTCATTCTAACTCACTGAGGCAAAAGAATTGAAGGTTTTGTAAGAGGGACATTACGGAGCTTCGAAAACACACAAACAAGGCATGATGGACATTGTAGTCCGAACCAATACAGAATTTCGAATCAGGGTGTAACTCGAACATTATACAATGTAGGGCATTAGCCACAGTATTTCAAGAGTACTACAAACAAAACGAACCCGTTTTTTGATGTGTATAAAATGTGGTTTTATTGTAAATAGCACCCGTAGTCCTTCTTCACTGTTTAAGACTCAAGTGTATTTAAACCTCGATGTGACTGCTCCTCGCATTTGCATATGATGAAGACCCACGTGAGGGTCGAAACCGGTAATGCTTTGCCTGTTGGAGAAATAAATACAATTACCCGATGTCCGACTGGAGGGCTTGTTTTCTCGCTGTAAGCTGCGTGGAAGTCGTCTGGTGTGTATTGGCGGGGACGTCGCCTACAAGCCCCGACCTGCCAGGCTGGGCTCCCTTCTCGTCAAACTTGCATATGGATACATATATATATATATATATATATATGTGTGTGTGTGTGTGTGTGTGTGTATGTGTGTGTGTGTGTGTGTATATATATATTATCTACTGGCGGTCGCCAGTAGATAGTTATAGTTAGGACCGAGTTTCCATAGGAAATCTGAAAATTCTATTTTGAATAACTTTGGCTCCGGTTAACGAATCCTCGCGAAATTTTCAAAACTAATGGGGCGATCGGGGTGATTCGTCAAGCGGGGGCTGAGAAAAAGGGGGGGTCCCAAAACGCGTTTTCCCCATGCATTTTTCTATAGGACCTTTAGTCGCAGCTACAGCCCGAACGGCTGAACAGAATTACGTGAAATTTGGCAGAGAGGTAGCCATAAGGTCAAGGAAGTGCCTTTTGCAGGTCTGGTGTAAATCTGTTCAGTATTTCCTGAGAAAATAGCAATTAAAACCATATCAATATCTATACGCGCGCACCGTGCGCGCACTGTGCGCGCACCCTGCCGTGCGCAAGCGCAATTCTGATTGGTTGTTAGATGTCGGTAAACATTCGAATCGGTCGAAACCAGGAAGTGTTGGCTGCCATTTTGTCTCTCGCAGTCTGAGGGGGTGAAAAACAAAGGTGGAGAACGTGAAAAGGGGGCAGGGTGGACAGTTCCTGACCCCCTAGCCTTTGTCAGGGGGTCACAGAAGGACCCCCTAGGGTGAAAAATGTTTTTTAAAAATTTCGCGGGATGCGCGCACAGTGCGCGCACGCCGGACAGTGGGTGCACGGTGCGCGAAGCGCACCGAGTGCCCACAGAGCGCGCACGGTGCGCGAACGGCACGGTGCGCGCACGGTACGCGAACGGCACGGTGCGCGCACGGTGCGCGCACGGTGTAAACCCTAAAAAAATAAAATAATTTATAAATACATAACTTAGCATTTAAAAAAACGTACAAATTCACTTAAAAAACCATAGGTTTCACACACGTTATAGTTACGAATTAGCATTTAAAAAACCTTGCAAATTCACTTAAAAAACCATAGGTTTCACACATGTTATAGTTAGCTGGACATTTCACTTGTAAAAAACCAATGAAATTCCCCCGTTATAGTTAGTGCAGGCAACTATAACTCACGCGACCGCAATCCTCTGCTGATGACGTCAGATATTACATCACTGATGACATATGTGTCTTTCTGAAAAATAAATATTTGTAATATAAGTATAGCTAAAGAATAATGGAAGAAGACATGGGTAAATAAGTGTATAAATACAGTGATGTAATATCTGACATCATCAGCAGAGGATTGCGTTCGCGTGACTTATAGTTGCCTGCACTAACTATAACGGGGGAATTTCATTGGTTTTTTACGAGTTAAATGTCCAGCTAACTATAACATGTGTGAAACCTATGGTTTTTTAAGTGAATATATATATATATATAAATTATTTTTACTCATGTTGGTATGTATTCAGTCATATTTTTTATTGGGATAAATTACAATTACTGTTGTGATGTAATATAATTTTTTATTAAAACATGTGTGTGTATTGTTTAATGTTCATTGTAATTATTTCTTTAATGTAAAAAGTAGTTATTTCTATATTTGTTAATGATAATGAAATTACTTTGGCAATATTATTGTAGTCGATATTGTGTGAGATGATATTTTTGACAAATATTATGTTTATTTCAAGATAAAAATATTTTTGATTCCTATATATTTTTTTAAACATAAGTAAAAATCAATATTTTTAACAACTGTATGTGTGTTCTCAGTACTTGTGGTTTTATTAGTTTAGTATAGAAAGGCAACATTTTTGTTAATGATATTTATTTCAGATATTTTTGTATTTTGATATTGTGTGCCTCAACATTATGTCAGTAATCTGGATCATCTTGGGCTGTGTGCTAAGAATAGACCTATGGAATTAGAAGGGGTGAGGCGTTCACCGGCTGACTAAGTTGATAGGTGCTACATGCCGCACTCATGTCATGTGACTAGTCAGTGTCCATTGGACCGCAAAGTCAGCACACCATATAGATATTTGACACCACTTCTTGTGGGGGCAGGGAACACAGGAAGGAAGAGCACATGTTATGGAACTAGAAAATAAATGTCTTCTTACCTCTGACCATGCCCTGCATTCTTGACACCCAATAGAACAAAATAGCTCTCGCCCTGCCACAACCTGCAATCTGAAGCATGCAGTACCGGTGCTTTCTAACACACAAAACAATCACGGAAGAGGACAAGTGGTCATCCCACCATGAAGAAAAAGATCATCTGTATGCAGCCCTTATCCTGATGAGCTCATGTAACTACTGTCCAGTTGCTTTGATGAGGCAAAACGACATATTTCGTTTGCAGACACTTCCAACACCAAATGACTCTGCAGTGGGATGTTCCAAAACCTGATTGATGCTTTCACCATGAAGTGCCTGAAGATTGCTGACCTAAACCCATGCCATGTATTATTTTTTTTTTAATGTTCATTGCTGTTTGCTGGGCTGTTTTCATAAGGGCTTGGAAACCACTCAAACTGTCCATAGGCCAAAAGCAGTTTTTGGGAACATGCTGAAGGACTCACGTTGTGATGCCTCACACTTAAGGGCCGATTACGATGCCGTAGGAAACGGCTTCGACCCTCAGTCAACGGCATCGTAATCAGCAGTTTGGATTAATTTCCGACTGACCCATTTGGATGGAGTTGGTCGGAAATTAATCCAAACTGGATTTCCGAATGGCTTCCTATGGGCTCGGAGAGCCCGTCTGCGATTTGGACAGCCTCCTGTAATCCCAAGGGTGGTTGTTTCCACCCAAGGGATTGCAAAGTTGGATTCCAAAAGCCTTTCTGTGCCAGATTTTCCAACACAAAAAGGATGTTGGAAGTCGACTTTGGGGGCCCCCAGCAGGGCCCCTATGTGTGCATGGCCTCCGGATCACAGCCAAGGGGGCATCTATGGTGCCCCCTGTTGATCCCTGTACCCCGTGGCAGGCACCTTGAGGTGCCTGATGCGGGGTGCAAAAGATGAACTGCACCTCTTCTCTTTACAATGAGAGCATGCATTCCAGTCGAAATTCATGCTCCCATTGTAAAGAATAGGACTGCGACCGAACAGTGTTCAGTCACATCCTAATTGCTTGGTTGGGACCGCCGACAGGAGGTCGGTCAGTCCCAGTACCCAATCGACGTCCGACTTCGAATTCGGCCCCATAGTATGAGAAATCACTGACAATTCCAGTCCGTAAAAACTAAACAAATAGGATGCTGAAACACTGTTTTGAAAGCTACCTAATACAACAGCTGCTTAGGTTTGGTGCCCTGAAACAACACACACAGAAATGCATTAATCACCTGAACCTTTTTCCCTCACTGATCAAAGGTGTAATTTAGCTGTTAATGGACCAAAATGCCAGGGTGCCGATTAAATGAGGCGCTAATCAAACCTGTACCTGCAATGTCTGAAAGAAAATGACTGATAATGCTCCATTAAAAGGCTGGGAGTTATAACTGCAACTTCCTCCAGAAAAGAAAAACAGGGCAATGATTTATTTTAAGCATGAGGGTTGGCTAGTGATAAAGACAGTGAATAACAAAGGTACCTGGACCCTGACCTTCCAGTGTGGCAGCATTTTTATTGTGAGCATGAATGTAATCGACCGACAAACGTTGCCATGTTCCACTAAATAAATGTAAGGAAGGTCCTTGTAATTCATGAATCAGTGGCTTTAATACAAGTGTGCAATCACAAACGACGATTTAGTATTTGGCAACCTGCAAACTATTGTAAATATTCTAAGCTGTGAAAATATCATAAAATAATGTCCAGGAAATCAGTATTAAAGTTTTGCATTGAAGAGGAGAGAATGAGCTGAAATATTGCTATTTGCCAGCTGATAGCAATATGTGAAAATGATTTTCAAACCCAAATAAACCTAATAATTAAACTTACTACGCACCTTGGTAGATTGACCCTCTAGGTTCAATGCTATATGCTATATGGCCATATGCTAATCAGTGGAGATGTTCAAGTCTTCAGTGGACATAGTGAGCAGAGAACTATGATTAATATATAGAATTAAGAAGTCCTTTACCATCACTAATTGTTAAACATAATTATTATGTCAGAAATAAGTAAATAAATATATTAGAGAACATATTTTGTATCAAAACTTAATTTCAGCATCTAACATGTGATATAGAAACTTCCACCATTACAGAAATATTGAGTGACTGATGACATCATAGTGTGTAAAGTATATTAGAACATTGGAATGTTGGGAGCTCTATTGAAAACAATGGAGTGCTCCGGGCTTATAATGGCTGGTATAAGCCCGGACCACCCACATTACAATGTGTCTTTGTTCACAGCTCTGGCTGTGAACAAAGACTTCAGGGAGCCTGAGGGGATTTCAATCCCCTCGCACTCCCTGAAGGCTTTGTTTTGTTAGAACATTCTGCCCCCTAGTGGCAGAATGTTCTAATAGCCTTATAGCCCTTCGTAGCAGGGCTATACCGGCTTTTAAAGTCCCTCTGCTTTATTAAAGTCCCTCGCCTTCGGCTCGGGCCTTTAACGCTGCAGCGGGCCTTTAACAGCCGGTATAGCCCGCTACGGCGGGCTATAAGGCTATATTAGAACATTGGAATGTTGGAAGCTCCATTGAAAACAATGGAGTGCTCCGGGTTTATAATGGCTGGTATAAGCCCGGAGCTCCAACATTCCAATGCTTCTTTGTTCACAGCCTCTAGTGGCAGAATGTTCTAATAGCCTTATAGCTCTTCGTAGCAGGGCTATACCGGCTATGAAAAGTCCCGCTGCTTTGTTAAAGTCCCTCGCCTTCGGCTCGGGCCCTTAACGCTGCAGCGGGCCTTTAATAGCCGGTACAGCCCGCTACAGCGGGATATAAGGCTATAATATCTTTATTTGCATGATTAATGAAAACTATTGCAATAGTAAAATAAAATACTAATCAGTTACACAGAGTAATGAACCATAATTAAAATCCAAAATTTACAGTTCGGTCTTATACCAATGTTCAGAATACAACAATGATCTGTGCTCAGACCTCATGCAGCTAAAACGATACATGATCATTTGGTAGAGTGTAAAACTACTTTTGGCAACTAAAATTATTAAGATTAGGAGACTGTAAATGCTGATTGTAAGATTAATTGTGCTTCAGGCACGTAGGTGAGCTCTTTATAATACACATTTTTAATCTCCAAAGCCGCCTTTACAAAATAGGCCATAACTTCATAAGAGACCCCTAGGTAGGCCTCTAGGGATTAGGTTTAACAAAACCTTCCAGCCATTTTTGAAGTTTAACTGCTTCAATACATTTTCTGGGATAAGATTAACTACTTCAATACTTATCCTCAATAGTCCCCACCAAGTAGTGAAGGATGAACCAGTATACAAGATCGACCGTAGTTGAATTCTATTTTAAAATTTCTAAAGCAAATGTGCAAAGTTAAAAAAGTATAAAGATCTTGCTATAAATTTACAGGTTTAGCAGTAAATTAAGGTTCTGTCTAGACAGCCTGAACCAATGTGCAAAGTCAGCAGTTTTTAAACTCTTTCTACAAATGGCAAGAGCCATTTTGCAAAAACAAGCAATTTATAAATGCCAATAAAATGTGCAAATTAGCAACTAATTTCGGAACTCTTTAAAACTGTGAGTCATTATCCTTTCCAAATAGTTTTAGCATTGTGTGGGAGAGAGGGAAGACCCCTGAGGGACCCCTAATGTGACCTGAGTAGGGTTGGATAGGGACACATTTACTTGATTCTTTGAGTTCTGTCATGAAGAAAAGAAGCAAACCAGTTAGGAATGGACCTTGTTATCCTCATCCTATGTTCAAGTAGATCTAGGAGGCTATTATGTTTGACTGTATCAAGGCTGACGAGAGGTCCAGGAGGATAAGAAGGCAGGATTCATTCTGATCCAACATTTTTAGCACCACATCATCTGTATGTGTGAGTGCCGATTCAGTGCTGTGGCCATAAAGGAAGCTGGATTGGAATTCATCTAAGAGACTGAATTGATCAATGTGGTTGCAAAGTTAATCATGGATACATTTCTCAAGGAGCTTCGGTAGGGTCCGGATCTTAGTGGCTGATCAGAAGTTGTTTAGGTCGGAGGGATCCGCTGAGGGTTTTTTTTTAAATGTCGCAGTAGGGTAGCAGTCTAGATTCATGCAAAGGAATTTCATCATTCAGTCCCTGTTTATGGGTTTTGAGGTGGAACATCCAACGGTGTTCTCTTGCAAATAGGAAGTTTTTGCCATACCTAGTGGGTAATTGTTAGCTACAAGGTTGTATAGTTTGTATTGCTTGTATGGTGTAAGTTCAGTGGCTGTTTTTTTTTAGGTTTCCGTTGCCTGGTGTTAAAATATGTATGTAACTGATCTTGATTGCCATTTGTTATGGACTGAGAACTAAATATAATAAAAATTAAAAAAATGAAGTGCTACTGAATGAGTTTTCTTCTTATGGGACATCACTGAGCCTTCTTCAAAGGATGTGTCCCCTCCTGGGGCCTGGTAATCTTCCTTTACGTAGGGATAGATTCTTTCTCTATCAAATTTCTTGATATCGCTTTGTAACTTCGATATTTTTTCTGGGTTAGGTAATCCTTGTGTCCGTTCATTTCAACATTGACTTCCGCCAGTCGTGTTTTGAATGCTCTTATGTTGATTCCTGTTATAAGGGTGTTCTCTGCAGTGGTGATCCTTATTGTAGTGCATCTGAAAGGCGTTTAGCCTTGTTGATTATAAGGATCAACCAGTCCCTGGTACACTTCCACGCTATTCCAAACCATTCTCACCTGAATGTGATATCCTCAAGGAAAATGCGTGGGGTAATGCTGACAAGGAGACCATTAGGAGCAATATTTACCTCTAGATATTCTGTAATTATTGAGCCATGTAGGGCTATCTGGATCTGTTGTTTTTTAAGTTTAGCAATCATGTTCCAGTCATCTGTCTGACTACCTGTGGGGGTGATACCATCTGCCCCAAGTAGAGACGGAGTTCTTAATATCTCTGCTACCACATCATCATTATAACCCAACCCTAGGTTGTCCGTCATGATGGTAATGAACTTGTCTGAAAAGATTCAACAGTAGGGGGTGGCTGGGCCACTAGTGCAAACCTAGTTATTCTTCCCTACATTCCTGGACGTATTTCAAATCTTGTGGTGCTCAAAGGAGAGAGCGGCCACTACGCTCACACATTAGCTGGGGATGGTTTGCTCGGGACTGCTATAGAATTGTCTGAAAAGATGTTGTTGCGGTTGTCTCTCAATGCATGGTCAGGAGGAAGAAGTGAGGAAAATATAGACAGTGTTGCCCACGGCTGGGCTGCCATGATAAAATCATAAATCACGTAGCGAAGGGGACAGGGAGCAAGTTCAAGGTCCAGCACCCATGCTCCCTAGTAAGGGAATATTTCAATAGAATGGAGTAACTCTTCCTATGGGAAAAAGGGATGAGGAAATATTGGAGTGGACTGCTCTCAGGGGTATCTTCCTTATTAGAAAGTGATGCCATCACGCACCTATGTGAGTCTCATGCTTCATCATCGGGCTTTTTGCTCCTCGTGGGGCTGCAATGCACCATGGGCCCGCAAGTGGGTGAGATCTTTTATTATCTCAGTGGTGATACGTGCGGGTATATGGAGATAGTGAAAGGTTGTGCAAGTGATCTAAAACTACCTAAAGAGTATCCAGTGGTAAATGTATTCAATGGTCCCTATGGTAGGATTAAAAACAATGAAGTGTGGATGGTCAGCGCAGAGTTATGAATGTGAATATCTTGTATGGGATTTGAAAGAACTATTAGGTTTTTAGATCTAGGTCAACATGTTTCACGCCCTGCTGGTCTGGGAGGGATCCGTGGCATTTCTTCAGGACTAGGAGTAAAAATAAATATCCCACCCTTAATCAGGGCGGGAGTTAGAATTCAGTTATATGTAACATTCAGTAATGGTGATGTACGAGATCAAAGAGTAGCTGATTTGTGCTCACCTTATCATGTTTCCATATTCCAACCTAGAGTGTAGGAAGAGAGAAGGGAGAAACGAGAAAGGAGAAATATAGAGCGGTTAATCTGTAAAGCAGATTAATGTGGTCACAAGGGCCAGGCCAACAGATTGTCGCATCATGCAGTATCATGCTCTGTTTTGGAGCATCAAGCATTGCTCTACTATCGGTGAGAGCCACCATTTCCAATATATCTCAGTGACATCACTGTGTTAAAAAAACATTGTTGAACATACAAAGAGGCAAACACATGTGTTGCAATTTCTCAGATTTCAGATATTCGTGCTCCCCTTGGTATAGCCTAGATAAGGGTAGGGATATTTCTTACCCCTGACAATAGGCCAATGTGTGCCTTAGGTCAAGGCAGAGGACCGCATGGATACTGCGGTTTCAGTCTGAAAGATAAAATCGAAAACAATGGCACTCAACTTGTAGTGGTACGATCAGAGTGCCCACGTGCCTTACAGGTCTTTGGCGTGTGTGTCATACTCACAGTCTTGTATATGGACGATCGTGGTGGACCTACCCCTCTCCCTGCCTTCCTGGAAGTCAACTATGAAGAGTGCGGATGGTTGAGCTATGCCCATGATGTTTACAAAAGTTATCACTTGGGATGTGCAACTCGAGTCAGTAGTTAGCATTATCCTAAATAAATCACTCTGTTCAAGCCCATAGTCAAGGTCAACTGAGAGGTCTTCGAAGAACCAGGAGAGAAGAGTGTGCAATAAATATAAGGCCAATCAAATAACACTATCAGAGACATGCAGAATCGTGCACCTTGAATGGTCACCCAAACATTTAGAAAAATGGCAAGTTTACCTAAGCCCCTCACATTAATAATTGTCGGCATTCATTAATTGATGCAAGTGGCCTATTCTAAACCAGTGCCATATATGTCTCTTTTTGCATGGAAACCACACACATAAGCAGTGTAGTCCTTTGAATCATCAAAAGGATGGGAATGAAAGGTTAGGCATGGGAGACATCTTGTTCTTTCAGGAAATGGAAGCATCTCTTGAAGTCATAGAGGAAATTGCTCATTGCAAAGTCTATGGTAGATCATAAGGTTGAACTACTTTTGTTTGTTTTTCATAATTTAGTCACCGGGCCAAAATAGCTGTGTCCTCTCTCATTTGCACATTAACGCATTTATTTCTATTTCTTGGTATGCCAAACATAAAAATATACATAAGACTGCTTTTCTTTTTTCTTCTCTACAGCAGATATTTTTGTTGGATTCCTAGTGTATTATTATTATAATTTTTTTTTATGTCCAGAATGTACTTCATATTCAGGGACTTCACATGGACGATGATCACTCCACAAACTTGAGATGTCTGAGAAATCATCCTCATCCACTGTTGTGTCTTCTGGAGTCTGATACATTTTAAAATTAAATGTTTGTTCATTCTGAATAATGTTTTCCTCTCCATATGTTGAGGAGGGAGACTAGTCCTTCTGACTGTGACAATTGTACCACCTGCACTGAACATGAGCTCGGAAGAAATGCTTGCTTCAAGATATTGTAGATATTCCATCATTCACCTGCTGAGAACTGGCCATTGTTCCTTTTTTCCATGCTAATAAATCAATGGATCTTGATCCATATAGAATGTTCTTTGTTTATCCTAGTAGTCTTATACCATTATCACCATTGTTATAGTTGTTGAGATTTGCTGTTTGTGACTTTCCTAACACCCTTTCCTTGATTTTAGTCCTGCAACTACCAAAAGCCAATGCACTGCAGAGGTTGTTTGAACCGATGCTTTTGTTGTTCAGTAGCAGGTATGTCTCTGGAATTGTGCTTGCTTTACCACTGGCCGATGCTGCTGCTGTTGCAACATGCTTCCGAACTTAGAGCCACCATTGTGCTCTCCAGAGGTTGATGAAGACAGCACTTCGATTGTCCTTTATCTTCAAAGTTGCAATTTTTGATGTTTCAGTTTAATTGATTTCTTGATGGTCCAATTCTTATAAATGGAGGCATCCAGTGATGAAAAAGGAATTACAGTAGATAGTCCTTGTTAGAACAATGAATCCAATATGCAACCTATCTACTCTTCAAAGTACAGGATCTCTTATTGCAGTCAGACAAAGGATAAAGCAGTAATTCTTCAGGTGCTAAACATTCATGCCTGGCACTATCTTCTTTTTGGGGGGGCTGGGGGGGGTGGGGTTACACCTGTCCTCTCCCTAAACAATGGGTGAAAAGTTCCCAGGGGTAACTGCCACCACTTTTGCCACTGTTCCTGTGTGCCCTACTGCAAACAATACCACAGTGCCTTCTCTCACTGTACTTGACTGAACCTGTGTGCAATCCCATGGGTGAGGCAAGGGTAATGAGTAGTCACTCCTCTATTGTCACTGCAAACCAGTTCTGGGGGTGGCTTTCCACCTACTAGGTTTGGGGCCTGTCTCGCTTAGAGGACAAAGCAGAGTTCTGTTGTGATCTGACATCTGCTTGTGACTTTGAAGTGAATTAGATTCCTGGACAAAGCCCAATTGTTCTTCCTTCCAGTTGACCAAAAACACCTCCCTACACACAAGCCATTGTCTGTGCTCTGAGAGCTTCACACCTTATCAGGGATATTTATGACAGAGTGTCCATTGAAGGGCTTATGCTATTTAGCCTCTAGGTGCTTCAGGGCAGGGAAAGGTTTTTTTCTAAACGTCCGTTTTCCATAATGTTTATAAAAACTCTGACTTCACCATTAAGATGGGCTTTCAATAAATATCAAAAATAGTTATTTAATTGTTGTTCTAGCTGGTTCCTAGTGTGAGGTAGCAGAATGAATACTTAACCCCTTCGCTGCGGGGGTAATTTCCCCATGGTGCGGGGGTCGCGGTGCCGCTGTGCTCGTGATGAGCTGAGCTCTTAATGACTCACAGTGGAGCTGTGCTCATGACGAGCTGAGCTCGTCACGACCCCGCCCACTGATTAATTCTCCCGCACAGGCGGGGAATTTACCGCGCGTGGGCGGGCCGCCACCGTTATGACGAGCTCAGCCCATCATGAGCACAGCTCCACTGTGACTCATGACGAGCTGAGCTCGTCATGAGCATGGGCATGAGCATGGAAGGAGTTAATATTGTTGTCCTTTGTTTCTTTATGGCCAGCCAGCCTTTTTACAGTGTAAATACATTTTTGCTGCTAGTCACTCTAAAATAAAATTTGTACTTGTTATACTTTTAAATATCATGCATTCTGCCTTGTGGTGTGCACGGCCTATAGAGGGGAAAATGATTAATATCTAAAAGGGAGGTTTTCTCATATCAAAAAGGGTCATTATGACAGGTCGGATTGCAGTGTTCAAACTACAACAGTCAGGCTACAGTGGTAGGTCTGGGGTCATGTTTGCATTGTCACACCAGTGGATGGTGCAGCAGTACTAGGTTATATTAGTTGGTGATTTTAACTGCCATCTGTGTGATTGTCCTTTAGCCTTATCTAAGAGTAAGCCCAAATGTATGGTGGCAGAGGGTTTCAGATGGTTCACACGAGGGAGGACTCTGAGCTAAACACAATCTTAACCACACACAAACTTTTTATTCTATGGAGAATTAGTCAAGTCCTCCAACCCCTGTATTTTACCAACATTTAGAGGGAGGGGCTGTGCTTCCATAATAGATTGAATTTTTGTGTCAGCTCCCTTGTTTTTGTTTATTACCATTTGTTGTATAGTGTACAGTCCATTTAGTTATCATAACCCTCTGTACTTAGTGATTGGTGGGTTAAATGGTGGTGCCAGGACCTTGTCTCAGGCACAGGGTGCGCTCTCTCTCATAGATCAAGGTAGGAGGTTTGGATGGTCTTAGGTGGAGCCCACACGGTTTGAGGCATCTCTTTTCTCAGAGTGCAGGCAAGAGATATCCATATGTCTGGACCCATGCTCCTCGATTGGGTATATTTTATTGGCAAATGCCTGTATCTCACAGAATGTGGTAGCATTACTTAAGGCTCCTGTGATGGATACTAGGCCACAGGAATCAAAATGATTTGACTGTATTGCTCCAAGGCCCTGTGACAGTTGAAGGTTAACCTATAGCAGAAACCTGGAGAAGGATTGTGTTGCTTCCTGCCATAGGGGGTGTGAAATGGCACTCACAAACTGTAAATCTATCTTAATGTAAGAGAGTCTATGATGTTCTAGCTCAAGTCTGTACCAGCAAAGATAGTTCCTTGTTCAGGCGGGTTATAAATCTGCCCTGTTTCACGAGTATAAACGGCCAGGCTTTATGCTATCATACCACAGAGCAACAGTGAACAGAGCATTTGAAGGGTTCTACAACTAAGGGTTTAGTGGAGGCAAGGAGGACCTGGGTAGATTTGCATGGGGCAAAGCTAACATGGTTTTTACATTAGATGAAGTCACCCAGGACATTTTGGCATTATCACAGAACAAGGCCCAGGGCCTGATGGGATATCCTCTGGTTTGCTCTTGGATGTCATCAAGTTCTGAGGTCCTGCTCTGATGTTGGTCCTTAACCCCTTCGGTGCTCATGACGGAATGGTTCCGTCATGAGCACCAGTGCTCCTGTGCTCATGACGGAACCATTCCGTCATGAGGACAAGGGCACGAAATCCCTCTTCTGTAAACAGCAAAGGGATTTCCAATTTTTGGGGGAGGCCTCGGGAGGTGGGGAAGAGCTTCCCCAACCTCCCAAGGCCCTTTCCTGGTTTTCAATTTAATGATGATCATGCACATGAAACTTAGTTTCAGTTTTAGTGTTTCAGTGCTCGTGGGGCTATCTCAGCCCCCCGAGAACCGAAACACTTGGGAGGGGTGTTGTTGGAAAGGGGAGAATCTCCCCTTTCAAATGGTACCCTTCCCTAGTGGATCCCTGCTTCGGGATCACCCCAGGAGGGCGATCCCCAAGCAGGGATCCACCCACTAGCACCAGGGAGGGGGAGCGGCCCCCTGGACAAGGGCCTTTGCTCCCCATATTGTTTTGGGCATAACAGTCTTTCTGCCCCCTAGTAGGCAGATGGGGGCAGTATCCCCCAATCTGCCCCCCGGGGGGCAGAAAACCCAATAGAAACCAGGGATTTTTTTTATTGACATTGGGTTGGGGGGCTGCCCAAAAAGGGCATGGCAATGCCCCCCAGAGATATATCAGTTTTTCTGCCCCCCCGGGGGCAGATGGGGGCACAAAGCCCACTACACACCAGGGATTTTATTTTATTGACAGTGGGGGTTGCCCAGAAAGGGCATGACAATGCCCCCAACTCCACAGAAAAATGTCAGTCTTTCTGCCCCCAGGGGAGCATAAACTCCCCTAGAAACCAGAGATTTTTTTAAATTGATGTTGGGGTGGGGGCTGGCCCAAAAGTGTATGACAATACCCACCCCCCCAGAAAAATGTCAGTCTTTCTGCCCCCCGTGGTGCAGATGGGGACGGTAGCAACCGATCTGCCCCCCGGGGGGGGCAGAAAGCCCATTAGAAACCAGCATTTTTTTTTATTGATGTTGGGGTGGGGGCTGCCCAAGATGGGCAGGCCAATGTCTCCCCCAGAAAAAATACAACAGTCTTTCTGCTCCCCCCAGGGGCAGATGGGGCAATAGCCCCTGATCTGCCTCGGGGGGGACAGAAAGCCCACTAGGCACCAAAGGATTTGCTTTTTAATAATGTAGGGGTGGGGGATGCCCAGAATGGGCATTATACTGCCCCCACCCCAAAAACAATTACCACAGTCCTTCAGCCCCTCCCTGGAGGTATATTGGGGCAATAGCCCCTTATCTGCCCCCAGGGGGCAGAAAGCCCACCAGGCCTCAGGATTTTTTTGTTTAATTCAGGTGTAAGCTCAGCCCAAAATGGGCATGCCAATGCCCACATCTCCCCCCCAAAATGCCACAGTCTTTCTGCCTCCCCGGGGGGCAGATGGGGGCAGTGGCCTCAGATCTTCCCCCGGGGGGGCAGAAAGCCCACTAGGCATCAGCGATTACTCTGGCTTTTTTTATGCGTGGGGTGGGGGCTGCCCAGAATGGGCATACCAATGCCCCCACCCCCCCAAAATATAGCCAGAGTCTTTCTGCCCCCCTTAGGGGAATTTCAGGGCAAACCCCCACCCCTCGATTTCCCCCCAGGGTGGCAGAAAGTCCACTAGTCACAGACTTGTTTTTAACAATGTGCCTACCTGTGGATTTTGGGCCCTAGCGAAGCCGGCACATAGGGAAACCTAGCAAACCTGCACTTTTTTTTAAACTAGACACTAAGGGTAATCCAGGATGGGGTGACTTGACTGGCTCTCACCAGGTTATGTTACCCAGAATCCCTTGCAAACCTGAAACTTAGTTAAAAAAAAAACATTTTCCTCACATTTCTGTGATAGAAAGTTCTGGGATCTTCGTGGATCTACAAAATTCCACCCACCCCGCATTCCCCAAAGTCTTCTGAGAAAAATGGTACCTCACTTGTGAGGGTAGGCCTAGTGCCCGCAACAGGAAATGGCCCAAAACACAATGTGGACACACCACATTTTACAGTGAAAACTGACACTATTTTGCAAAGTGCTTAGCTGTAGATTTTGAACCCTAGCTCTGTCGGCAACCTAGGGAAACCTAGCAAACCTATAAACCTTTTAAAACTAGACACCCGAGGGAATCCAGGATGGGGTGACTGGTCTGGCTCTCACCAGGTTCTGTTACGCAGAATCCCTTGCGAACCTCAAAAGTTGTTAAAAAACAGATTTTCCTCACATTTCTGTGGTGGGAAGTTCTGGAATCTGCGTGGATCCACAACATTCCATCCACCCTGCATTCCCCAAAGTCTTCAGAGATAAATGCTACCTCACTTGTGTAGGTGGGTCAAGTACCAGTGACAGGCAAGGGCCCAAAACCTATTGAGGTGACTTCAAAATTACCTATCACAAAACAACCTGGTTTTGCAAGGGGGGGTCCCATGAGTTTTTGGCCCAGGCTCGGCGGCCATCTAGGGAGACCAACCAAACCCACACATTTCAAGGTATGGCTTGCATGGGTCCCCCAATATTTCCCTACCCAGAATCCCCTGCAAACCTCAAATTTAGATGAACAAATCACTTTTTCTCAGATTTCTCTGTGGGAAAGTTCTGCAATCTGCGTGGAGCCACAAATTTCCTTCTACACAGCATTTTCCCAGGTCTCCCGATAAAAATGGTACCTCACTTGTGTGGGTGGGTCAAGTACCAGCAACAGGCAAGGGCCCAAAACCTATTGAGGCGACTTCAAAATTACCTATCACAAAACAACCTGGTTTTGCAAGGGGGGTCCCATGAGTTTTTGGCCCTGGGCTCAGCGGCCACCTAGGGAAACCTACTAAACCCACATATTTCTGAAAACTAGATACCTGGGGGAGTCCAGCAAGGTATGGCTTGCATGGGTCCCCTAACATTTCCCTACCCAGAATCCCCTGAAAACCTCACATTTTGTTCAAAAATTCTATTTTTCCCCACATTTCTGTGTGGGAAACTTGTAGGATCACCGGGCTGACAAAATTGTCCTACCACCCAGCGTTTCCCCAGGTCTCCCAATAAAAATGGTACCTCACTTATGTGGGTGGGCATAGTGGCTGCAACAGGAAATGGCCCAAATCGTACTGTGGAGACTTCAAAATTACCTATAACAAAACTACCTGAGTTTGGTGGAGCACTTGGGGTTTGGCCCCGGGCTTGACACCATCTAGGGAAACCTACCAAACCCACACATTTCTGAAAACTAGACAACCTGGGAAGTCTAATGAAGTATGGCTTGCATGGATACCCCAAAGTTTCCCTACCCAAAATCACCTGCAAACCTTATATTTAGCTGGAAAAAACACATTTTCACATATTTTTCTGTGGAATCACCATGGCAGCACAAATGTCCTACCCCACAGCGTTCTCCTTAGTGTACCGAGTAAAATGATACCTCACTTGTTATGTTATTGTTATGTTATGTTATTTCGAATTTATAAGGCGCACAGCTACCCAAGGGTTTTTCCGGCGCCGCCTGAAGGGACTAAGGAAAAAGAAAGAGGGAAGGAGCTTACTGATTGAATAGCCAAGTTTTCAGTGATTAACAAAAGTGGACAAAAATAGTCTCTTTCTTTAATGGCAGAGGAAGGGAGTTCCACAGGTTAGGTCCCAGGCAAGAGAAGGATCTGCCGCCCATACGTGACAATCTATGCCTAGGAACCGTACATTTAATTTGAGTGGAGAGAACATGATGGGGTATATTGGTGGACAATAGTGTTTAAATATTCCGGGGCCTTGCCATTTTTAATCTTGAACATATAGGTTAGAGTTTTTAATTTAATGCGGGTTTTCTACATTCAGCCAGTGAATTTCACGTAAAGAGCTTGAAATTGAATCAGTTTTCGGAATGTGGCAACGTAGGCGGTCTGCAGCATTTTGTACAACCTGCAACTTGTGTATCACTTCCTTGCTGGCTCCTAAAAAGAGGATGTTGCTGTAGTCCAAGCGTGAGATGACAAGAGCCTGGATTACAGTTCTTTGAATAGAGACTGGCAGCATCCACAGACTTTTCCTGAGCCATCTAAGGATGCAAAAGCAGGTTGCTGCCACCTTACCTGCCTGGCAGAATTGGCTAAAAATGTATTTTTAAAAAAATGTAGCGCTTAGAATTCTCGGTGCTTTACCCTTCTTCCCTATGTTTTGGGATCTTCCCAGTCACAGGCCCTTGCCACACCCACACAAGTGAGGTATCATTTTACTCGGGAGACTGAGGAGAACGTTGTGGGGTAGGACAGTTGTACCGGCATGGGGATTCCACCCAAAAATATGTGGAAAATGTGTTTTTTTCAGCTAAATTAGAGGTTTGCAGGGCATTCTGGGTAGGAAAACGTTGGGGATCCACGCACGCCATACCTCGCTGGACTCCCCCGGGTGTCTAATTTTCAGAAATGTGTGGGTTAGGTAGTTTTCAAAGATGGCTGCCGAGCCCGGAGCCTGATCATATCGTTACTGCTCAGAATAGTGGAGGCCCGCGTCGCACATCGGCTCCATCGGTGGCTTGTATATTTCCAAGCACCACATACTGTGACGCGAAATAGCTTACGGTAACCACCAAACTTTGGAGTAAAAAGGATTTGGGTCTCCACTAGTGAAATACGTTTTTTGGACACCATCTACATGGACTTACTATAATACTTTTTTTAACTACATTTCCACTTCACAAATGAAGAAGCAGGATTGGATATAGTTGCAGATATCATTGCTTATCTTGAAAGCCTTGAGGAAGTCACTGGATGTGACGAAACACGTGTTGGCTGTTCTCGTGCATCTTGATTGGAACTACAAAATTGAGAACTCTTTGCGCAAGCTTTTCCCTTTCAATATATTTCTTGCAATAGGGGTCTGTTTACAACTTGGAACTGTACAACTACGAACTTTCTATACAAAAATTTTTTCCTTCCGAAGGAATTGTACAACTACGAACTTTCTGTATAAAATTTTTTCTTTCCAAAAAAATGTTTTTGGAAACAGGAGTCTGATTGTAATTTTGATTCAATTACCCTTGTCTCATGAGTAAAGAATTGAGCAATTTATTTATGCTGTCTGACCAGTGATATATTAATGGCGGAGTATACTATGGAAAAATCCTATTAAAGCAATACATGAGAAAAGATTTAACTTCTTGAGTGCCGGGGTATAATTAGTTCTCATTGTTTTGTGATAGGTCATTTTGATGTCTCCTCAATACGTTTTGGGCACTTGCCTGTCACGGGTACCTGACCCACCCATGCTAGTGAGGTATAATTTTTATTGGTAGACTTAGGGTAAAACAGAATTGTAGAGCAACTGTTATTACCTATTGACTTTGGATGCATTTCTGCCTTCCAAATGAAAGACAATGTGTAAAAAAGAAGTCATTTTGAAAAATTACCTATAATTCTCATGCTAGTATGGGTACTCACAATTTTGGAAATGTGCAAATATCTACTGTTTCTAAACTCTATATTTTGTTCCAATTTCAGAAATACATAGGTGTCTTTCATACCGTTTTTTCCATGTATATATTTTCCCAAATGTATTGTTATATACCCGGTACATAATAAAAAACATTGAAAGACGCTGCTCAGTTATTGGCTCTGGGTTCGTGGGGTTCTTGGTGAACCTACAAGTCCTATATATCCCCACAACCAGAAAGGCACAGTGGATGTAAAGGTATATTGCTTTCAAACAGCTGTCATAATTAGACGAAGATAAAAACGTTGGCACAAATGGCTGTTTCTTTCAACTAATTTTCAATTTTTCTTATATTCAACTGTTAGTTCTATAAAGAAACCTTGAAGGATCTACACAAATGACCCCTTGCTGAATTCAGACTTTTGTCTACTTTTAGAAAATGTATAGTTTTCCAGGATCCATTATTGCTTTCATACCCATTTCTACCATTAACTTGAAGGAGGTTGAAAGAACAAAAAATTGCAAAAATAGGCTATGTACCAGAAAAATGCCAAAACTGTGTAAATATTTTTGGTTTTCTGATAAAGTCTGCTTGTCCCTGAAAGCTGGGAAGATGGTGATTGCAGCACCACAACCCCTTTGTTGATACCATTTGCAGAGAAACAAACTGATGCTTTCATCTGTAGCCCTTTTTTCCAATTTTTCCCCCCAAAAAACTATAGAATCCCCATGATGCCGGAAGAAAAGGATGCAAATTTGGCGTGGATACCTTATGTGGTCAAAAAGTTACAGGGGCCTAAGCGCGAACTACCCCAAATAGCCAAAAAAAGGCTTAGCACAGGGGGGAAAGGCCTAGCAGCGAAGGGGTTAATGCTGCTGTGAGTGCGGGTACCCCCCCCCCCCATGGTCCACTGTTGTAATCGTCACAGTATTTAAAAAGGGGGACAAGGACAATCCCCAGTTTTACTGGCCGAGATCCCTGATTGATGCCACTGTGATGATCCTGGGGAGGGTACTTTTAAATAGGCTGATGTTGTGAGCAGATGAAAATAACATCGTTTTTGAGGTACAATACCGCTTTAGGCATGGCAGTTCAACAATGGATCGATCAGAACATATATATGGCAGCCGGCCCCAAGCGCAAAAAAGAAATATACCTAGGATGTGCACACAAAATCAACACCCGCTGTCGAGGTGTGGTCCAAAAAAAGGACTATACAAGCATAAACATACAGTAAGATGCACCAAGTAGCATCTATAAAAAAAATCAGAAGTCCAGGAGAAACGGGTTTCCAATTTGTGAACGAATCTTCTTTTTATTTTGTACGTCATTTCAAAAGTTCTGATATATGTGACACTCAAATAGCCAATGTGTTTCGTCTCACACACTGGACTTCTTCAGGGCAAGGTGCGACGTAAGCAATGTCACAGCTAGTGGTGTCGATCTATGTATCAGTCCACAGTTCACAATAGGTTGCGGATCTCAAGCGTCACTTCAAAAGTGCCCTACGAACAATTTACACTCAAAATAAGACAGTGTGTAAAGTTTAAAGTACTCGTGTATCAGCCAATCGCCTTATGCAGAGAGTTCCAAATATAATAAACACAGGGGTATCGATCAGACTCCAAATGCTGCACCGGAATCAGTACCTGGAGCACCAGCATAACGGTCAAGTATCGGCGTTTTCTGGCCGTAGGACACCTTTGAAGTGAAGCTTGAGATCCGTAAAGAGTGTCACATATATCAGAACTTTTGAAATGACATACAAAATAAAAAGAAGATTGGTACAGGAATTGAAAACCCATTTCTTTTGTACTTTTGATTTTGTTTATAGATGCTACTTGGGGCAACTTACTGTGCATTTATACAACAATGGATCAATGCCTGAATTTATATTTAATTTTTACTAAGTATACCGTTACCTGGCCTGAGTCAATTCACCTGGCATTCATGGACCTTACGTTGGCCTTTGGCAGGGTCAATTTTGAGAAATTGTGGGGCTTGCTTCTCATGATAGGGGTGGACCTGGACATTGTGCTTCTTTTAAGTGATCTACATGCCCCCACCTCAGCCTCGGTGCAGAACTCTCAGGGCTTGGCTTGTACCCAATCTTTCAGAATCAGTAGGGGGGTTTCCTGGGGGTAAATTTGCGCACCTTTCCTGTTTACCCTTTATATTAATGGATTGGAGCAAGCCCTTCTCTCGGTTATGGCAGAATGTCCAAGGGTGGGGACGAGATCGCTCCCAGTTCTACTGGCGCAGACCGCCGTCAGTTTACAGTTATTAGTGGACAAATTTGTTGCCTTTATGGCTAACCTGGACCTTGCAGTAAACTTTAAAAACGTGTGTGTGATGGTAGGTGGCCCCTGTGTCCACCAGATCAAAGACTTCTAAGGTGGGAAGCCATACCTTGGCGAACGTTCCTGTCTTTTCATATCTCAGAGTCCTGTTTGATTCAAATAAAAACTGAAAGCCCCTTACTGACTCTAAGAAAGTGGAGCTTATTAAAGTCAGACTGGAAGCCCCTTACTGACTCTAAGAAAGTGGAGCTTATTAAGGTCAGACTGGAAGCCCCTTACTGACTCTAAGAAAGTGAAGCTTTTTAAGGCCACAGGTGCAGTGGCTAGTTTGGTCAGAGACTGGGTTCTAACCAAGGTTTACTAGGCTTAATGTGTCTGCAAAACAAGGGATATACGAAAGCCAATAATATCCAGACTATAGAAAATGTTTTCAAGGCGAATGTTGCAGGTTCCCAAAAGAACCCTGGCTTTTTGTGTCCATGAGGAGCTAGGAGTAAAATAAGTACTAGAGACATTTGCTCTCAGACCATTGTTATGTTGCATCACGGTATGGACCAAGGAAAAATCTCAGCTGAATAGGCTGATTATCACAGAGTGTCTGTCTCTTGACCATGTGGACAAGAACCCTTGGATCGCATGTGTGAAGGCCCCCTTTAACAGCCTGGATAGGGAGGATGTATTCCCTAGCCCCCAGTCCTTATGCACTTCGGAGCTGTGGTGGATGTGGGACCAGTTTTTAGCACACAAATCACTATAAAGAGGGCCGATAGAACTGATAAAACCTATGGTTAGGGGGACAATGCTTTTAAAAACAGTTCAGTTTATGGAACTATATGTATTCATTGTTACTTGTAATAGGGGGAGATTTATGCTGACCAGATTTAGATTTAAAATGTTGCATCATCTTCTGGTCTTTCCTTGTGGTTGGAGCCTGTCTGGCACCTTAGGTCCCTGCTGCTGTGAAAATGTGTCTCCGCAGGACACCCTATATTTCATGATGATCTGCAGTTATTTTAGCTCACCTGTAAGATTGTTTATCATGCCACTACTGAAAGCCTTGAATTGTATGAAATCTCGACCTGCTCTTATGTTTCCTCAGCTCCTATCCAATGATCAAGCTATATTCACAGTTTCTTGGGGGCATATCAGCAAGGGCCGGCGATAATTATCGCTCAGCGCGCTTAGCGCGAGGATAATTATCGCCGGCTAACGCTGAATTTTATCACTGAGATAGCGTGCTATCAGCAACGCTTATCTCAATAGCGATAAAATTCCAGGCGCAAGCTGCCAAATATGCGATTATCGCTGGAAATCCAGCGATAATCGCACAATGTTTGGCGCTACATTGTTGATAGGGCAGGGCAGACTTAACCATGATATCCACCTTCCATTGGATATCATGGCTAAGTCAAACTAAAAGCAGGCGTAAGGAACGTAGCGATAACCGCAGTAAGTGCAACTTTTCTTATCGCTATGCTTGTTAGCGTGCCCTTTGATAATTGGAGAAATGTCGTTAGCGACATTTTTCCAGTTATTTTGGGGAGGAACGCCCACTTTGCATTTCATTAGAGATGCAAAGCTGGGCGTTCAGGAAACAGGCGCTAAGGCATGGATTCACGCGTTAGCGTGTCCATGCTGATAGGGCGATAACATTATCGCAGCTTTTCGTCCGAAAACGGACGCTAAAGCGGCGATACTTTTATGGCATCGCCTTGATGACATGCCCCTTGCTTTTTAAGAGCTGCGCTAAGATCGAGGCATTCTAGCCCTGATTTAATTTTTTCTGCTGCTATTGGAGGATCTTTTATATAGCAATATTGGGGCTGTTATCTTTAAGGCATTTTTATTTGTGTTTTATCATGTTCTATAACTTGTATTTATATTGTGTGCGTGCTGTTCTTATGCTTGATATGCATATATATTGATACTATGTTCTTTTATGGTAATGAATATAACCGAATAAAGATTTATTCACCAATAGTACAATAGTCTATAGGGACATTTAACTTTCCCTACCATGGGTGTGTTATAGGACACCATATACTTTTCCCTTATAGGAAAGTTAAATAGGCCTATTCGGAGTAAGCTAATTTTGGCATGTTTTAGGGGTTAAAGCACATGCACTGTGTCCTGGTCCCAGAGTAAAAAATCCAGCATTGTTCCACAATGAAGAGGCAATTTCTCCCAAATAGCAATATTGCAGTGTTTCCCTTTTGCTTATGATCAAACGAGTTTGATCTACACTGAGCCAAACTATTCCAATGAAGCAATATTAAATATTTTTTTACAAACCAAGTATTGTTCAGAAAAATTGCCTTGTCGCAATCCAGCGTTTCCTGTGTTTGGAGGGAACGACTGAGTGAGTCCTATCATGAAGAAAGGTAAGGCCTGCAGGCCAGCAGATTGTAACATCCTCCAGTCTGGGAAGGACAATGGTCAGTGAGGGCATCTCCACACGATGTGTACCGTATAGCTGCCCCTTCCTCCCCACAGCGCCAACACCCGTCAAACAGTAGTAATCCTGCCAGGAGCAATTTTGCGGGAACTGATACCAGTTGTGTAGGAGTTTAAACCGCGCAAAGTTTAGTCTGGCTACTCGGAGAAAAAGTGGCTTAGTCGCTCATTAATGATTTCCATGCTTTAGGAGATATGTGTGTTGAACAGCAGATTGCCAGTCAAATTGTTTTGAAAGTGGTGCGAGTAGAGCCCATCTATGGTCAGTCTGCGACCCTCTGGAAGTACCCCACATCTCTATATAGGAGAATACCAGGGAGGGCGGCAACAGCAGGGTTCGCTCACTGATCTGTGCCCGCAGGCAATGTCGCAGGTGGGTATATTGCCATCTGTGTTTGTATTTCAAGCCATACACTAACGGTATTCCCTGAAATGCCTTGTAACTGGGTACTGCCTGGACAATCGACCTCATGTGTTCTAAAATGTGTCTTTCAACTCCATGTAAAGTACTTGCAATGCAGTAAAAGTTACAAGGGCATTTTAGGGTATTACACAAAATTCAGAGCTGCAAGACAAGCCCTTAGTGATCTTCAATTCCTGAGTGGTGTTAGGTATAATGAAAGAGCGTACATTAGTGCTGGGTATGCAGGCTTTACAGTTCCTGCGTGTCACAAAACCAGCGGTCTTTATGATGCCCTCGTCCTCTCATTGATTGGAGATCAGGTTTCAAAAAGGATGTCCTAAAGGGAGTTGCTTTTTCTGAATGAGATCTTAGGGTTAGTGGTCACATATTTGGAGATGGTATCATCTGTATGTAGTTTGTGTCAGTGTTTGTGCAACACCCCTCTCACAGCATTAGCTTGTTTACTGAATGTCATGATGAACCTGAATGGTTCATCTTCGCCTGGAATCTTTTCCTTGGGAATGAGAGGATCCTCTCTCTTCAGTTTGCTCACTTTGGAGTCGGCTGCTCTCCAGGTCTCTAGTCTGTATACCCTGGTGTGGAACCTGTCTAGCATATGTTTCTCTTCACTTTTCACATCACTGCTGCAATTCCATCTGGCGCGTATCAGCTCACCATACGGAATTCTACTGATTAAGGACCTGGGATGACAGCTGGTCGCATGCAGTATGCTGCTGCCAGCAGTTTCTTTCCTGAACAGGACTGTTTCAACCTGGGAATTTTTGATTATAAGTTTCAGGTCAAAAATTCAAGGAGGTTTTTATCAATGTCACTCATGAATGTCCGGTTCATGTTGTTGAAATTACATTTGTCCACAAATTGGAGGGCAAGCTCTTTAGACCCTTTCCCTATGATGACAATATCGTCGATATAGGGTGCCCAGAGCACTATGTGTTCATCATAAAGATGGATGTCAGCCACGGTTTGCTCCTACCACCATACCATGTAAAGACTTGCGTAGCTGAGGGAAAAGCAGCTCTCCATCACAGTGCCCTGGGTTTGCAAGTAATGATTATTATCAAAAATGAAGAAGTTGATCTTGTCGAGGATTATATCTGTATGAAGTAAGTATGAAAGGGACCTAGCTCTCAGAAAGTGTCGGCATACAGATACAACACAAGCATGTATGTGGAATGCGTGTGTAGAGGCTGCTAACATCCAATCCCTTGAGTAGGAAGTCATTCTCTCATGTTATCTCATTGATAATCCTGAAAAAGTCCCGCTGTCTCTTACATAGGAGGGCAGTGATTCCACAAAGTCTCTTAAAAAATAGTCCCACATATCGTTATATGTGTAGAAGCAGGCAGCCCATTGACGAGACAATCTGCATCCCCGGTGGTTGCTCAAATCTTTGTGGATTTGGGAGGGTAAGTACAAGACTGGCGTCTTGGGGTGTTTGTTCAGTGAAAACTGGTACTCCTCCATTCTATAAGTACTTGCTCACGCCAGTCCATCAATTTGCACCAGTATGTTGTATTCACATTCTCAATGTCCAATTTCCCACACGGTATATAGCATGTGTGGTCATCTAATTGCCTATTGCCTTCAGCTTGGTAATTCTCTTTAGCAAAGATCACTGCGTTCCCACCCTCGTCAGATTTCCTAATGACTATGTCCTTACTATTCTGGAGTTCTAACAATGCCCCTTGCTGTATACAGGACAGACTACAATGCCCAGATGAGTGGCTGAATCTCAATTTAGTCTATTTTTTCAAATCTTTAGTTAGCCTTTTCTTAAAAACATCTATGCTATTGAAGGGAAGAGTCGACAAGAAAACAAACTTAAGCCTGAAACCACTGGGGCAGCATTGATCTAATGTGATTTCACACCCATCCAGATTTAGCCAGGGATCATCACTCCCACACACATTTTATCAAGTTCACTTATAGTATGTAACAGGTCTGCATCCACAGATATTAAGTTGTGATTGCTAATCATATACAATCTCCCGAGATCCACATAAAATCTTTAGATTCATTTTAATTTAATTTAATATATGTACATGCATTAAATATTTATTTATAAATAAGTTAATGATTTTAAACTTCTACTAGCCAGTTTTTCGGATGGAGGCAGTGATCTCTGTTAAAGTGTATCAAGCATTAAAAGAAATTAGAGAATATTTGAAAACAAGATATTGTTAAATAGTTTTATATTTTTATTTCAATCGTGGAACAATATTCAAAAGTCACAGCATTAATGTCATTAAATTTAAAATCTGATTTTCTTGAATATATTGAATTACATTAAAATTACTTTTTCTGAAGAAAGTTATTTTTCCCAAAAACTTTTTTAAATGATTTGTTTATTTACATTTTTATTATTTTTAATTTTTAATGTATTTAATTATTATTTATGTGTATCACTATATTATATACAATTGTATCATTATTAATATTTAATTATTATTATTATTTGTATTAATTTATTTCATTTTATTATTTTATTAGTTTAATTTTATTATTTTTATTTTTCAAAAGAAAATCCCACCTTAAGTAAACTAAAAATATGATGTATCATAAATTAACTAAATGGTGTATAGAAATAATTTGAAGTATATCTTAATAACAATGTTACATTCATTTATAAAGTAAAACACGTTAATAAACTGTGCCAGCGGCCCTGGGGCATAGTGTTACATTCATTATTTATGGAATACGTTGGTGTGCACTTACCACTCTTTAAATTACTATAGGAACTGCAAATATATTTATATTTTCTTGCTTTATTATTAAAGTGTTGTTTACTCGCAAATCTGCCTCGACCTTATATTTATTGCAACTGTGATAACTGGTACCTGATCTTGGCCAACACCACCTGTCTTGGGTTAGGCCTTGGCTGCTCACTCACTTCTATCTAGAAGGCTTAGCAGGCCCACCTTCCATTGCAGACCACGTGTTGGGTGCACTCCTTAGCAGGGGCCCCTTTCATTCTCACGTTCACATTGGCAGGTGGCCTGCAGCAGAGGACACTGGAGGAAAGAATGACAGGCTTTAGTTAATATAACGTTAATTTTGTGGCCTGATTTCTAGAGATCATTTAAATTTCCAGAGCAGAAAAGTGCTACATTTTTATTTTATCAGGTTTGGGGTGCCTTTGCTTTCGTCAAGTGTTGATTGGCAACCCTCTGTAGTGTCGCGGTCTAGTGGACGCGCGCACTACGGAGTGACGTAGAGGCGCGTAGCGGCCGTTCGGACGCTACAGCGCATGCGCGAGGCATAGCGCGCGAACGAGGGACGCGATCGGAGCGTGTTGCCCGGCGCTCTCTCCTTAGGTGTTCTAGAAGTTATAATAAAGGTTCTACCAGCACATAGGACGTCTCCAGTGAATTTGTGGGGGAGAGCAACACATACCTGGCACCCAGCAACATTACAGTGGCGACGAGACTGGGACAAGAAGAACCCCAGGTGCAACAGGCGGAAGGTGCCCCCCCTAACCTGCATCAGAGAGAAGCCCACCAGAAGAGACACCACCATACGCGGTGAGAGACCGGAGAGACTAAGAGCAGACACCTACACACCGGGAGAGCACGGCAGAGGCAGATAGAAGCCGGAGAGTGGCACGTGGGCAACGAAGGAGCCAGCCACGTGGTAGGGGATATCGCGGACGGACGGCGGAGCCGCAGAAGAGATCCTGGCAGAGTCAGGGGACGACGGAGCAGCCGGCTCGAACGCAGTCCCAGGTACCCGAAGCAGGGGAACGGGGACGGACGCACCAGGTAGCCCAAGGAAGCAAGTGGACGCCAAAATGAGTGCACAGTCAGCGACCCTGACGACGCCGATACCTTTCCTACCACGCCCGGGAGAACCCATAATGAAGTGGGAAGACTGGAGGGAGTACTTCAGAAACTACCTGGAAGCGCTAGAAGATGAGAACGAGGAGGCGTTCTCTAGCGCCAGGAGGAAGAGGATACTTCTACACAACCTAGGACCAGAAGGGATACGGGTGTTTCAAAATCTCACACCGATCACCAGACCAGTAGGGGACACAGACGTGTTCACCCACGCCATAGAAGATTTAGACAACCACTACCGACCAGCAGTGTGCACCTCCATCGACCGCTATAACTTCCAGCAGAGGAAGCAAGAAGCGGGAGAATCCGTGGATGACTACGTGGCGGCACTGCGGAAGCTGGCGATGACGTGCAGGTATGGCGGACTGCAGGACGAATTCATCAAGGACCAGATCGTCATGCACACGACAAGCAAGTCAGTACAGGACAAACTATGGGCGAATGGAGATGCGACGCTGAACGAAGTGATCGCCATAGTGAAGAGAGCGGAGCTAACAAAACGCTGTGCGGAAGCAGCCAAAAGAGAACAGGCCCCCAGACTCACAGTCAACAAAGTAGACGACGCGGACCACCAGGCGCGGGGGAAACAAACGACGGGGGAGTACAGAGGAGCAGCCACAGGGAAACCAAGACCCGGACCGACATGGAAACAGGGCAAAGGCGAGGCCATGAAATGCTACAGGTGCGGCAGCTCGAACCATGCAGCGCATGACAAACGGTGTCCCGCGTTCAGAGCCAAGTGCGCGTTCTGCGGCCTAGTTGGCCATTACGAAAAGGTTTGTCGCAGGAAAGGAAGACAGCAGGCGGTGAAGTTCGTGGCACAGGACGAGGGGGAAGAAGCAGAAGGCCGTGAAGAAGACGAGGAAGTCCTGTGTATTGAAGACCAGGTACTGGGCATAGAGGAGAGAAGATCGCGCAAACCCCAATGCGACATGATAGTAGGAGGCATACCCATCACCATCGTGGCGGACTCAGGATCTCCTTACACGATCATTCAACGTTCAGTATGGAGCGAGAAGTTCAGACCCACGTGGGGCGCACACCTAGAACCCCCCGACATTCGACCTGTCACCTACACAGGGGACCCAATCCCGATGGTAGGGTTCAAGACAATGAAGTTCCAGTTCAAGGAGCGGAGTGCGATCTGCAAGCTGTACGTCGCGGAGAAAGGACCGTCAGTCCTGGGCTGGATGGACCAAGGAGTGTTGGGAATACAGCTGAACGCAGGAGGGGACACCCAAGTGCTGGCGACGCTGGACGGAGAGGAGTCGGCGGCAGGAAAATGGCGGAGCGGGCACCCGAAGGTCTTCGGCGGGAAGATAGGGAGGCTGGAGAGGTTCTCCCACAAAATCGTCCTCAAAGACGACGCCCGGCCAGTTGCGCACAAGGTACGGAACATCCCGATTGCCGTTAGGGAAGCGGTGCAACAGGAGCTCCTCCGACTGGAAGAAGGAGGAATCATTGAGCCCATTGACAGCGCGGAGTGGTTGGCTCCCTTGGTGGTGGCCATGAAACCGTCAGGCAAAGTGCGCCTCTGTGTGGACCTCAGGGAGTTGAACAAGTGCATAGTGGTGGAGAGGTTCCCCTTGCCACGCATTGAGGAAATGTTGGCCCGCACGGAAGGAGTGAAATGGTTCTCCACCATAGACTTGCAATCGGCGTACCATCAAGTGGCACTACATCCGACAAGCAAAAAGTTGACATCGTTCATCACGCCGTTCGGCTGCTACCAATTCTGCCGCATGCCCTTTGGTCTCGCCTCGGCTGCGGCGGTGTTCCAGAAGCTAATGGCCCGCCTATTCAAGGACATTGAGGGAGTGCAATACTTTCAGGACGACATCTTAGTGATGGGGACGGAGCTGGAGGACCACGACAGGAAACTGTCGGCAGTATTGAAGATCCTGGAAGAGAAGGGCCTCACAGCAGAGTGGGAGAAGTGCCATTTTGGGATGACATCTGTCACCTACCTGGGACACGAGATAGGGGCACAAGGAATAACGCCGAAGAGAGGGAACGTAAAGGCCATCTGCGAAGCACCGCCACCCACATCCAAGGAGGAAGTACGGTCGTTTCTAGGGATGGCAGAGTACTACAGCAAATTCGTCCACCACCTTGCCACGAAAACCCACCACATGAGGCAGCTCACGAGGGACAAGACGGCGTTCAGATGGACGGAGGAGACGCAAGAGGAGTTCGACACAGTGAAACGGGAGATTGGCGGAGCGATCCCGCTGCAAGGATTCGATCCCCAGGGGCGGTCGATATTGATGACGGACGCGAGTGAAAAGGGGCTGGGAGCCGTGCTCATGCAGGAAAGACCAGAAGGCGGAACGGAGACGATCAGCTTCGCGTCCCGGACGCTGACAGCATCGGAACAAAAGTTCAGCGTGATAGAGAAAGAGATGCTAGCGGTAGTGTGGGCCATGGCGAAGTACCGTCAGTTCCTGTGGGGGACCAGATTCCAGGTGAAGACAGATCACAAGCCTCTCGTGAAAGTACTGACATCAGATGGCCATGCCAGCGCCACGCCCCGGATAGCGAAAATGACACTGAAACTCCTGGAGTACAGGTACGACGTGGAGTACATCCCGGGCTCCAGGAACAAAATAGCGGACTACCTCAGCAGGGCATCTGCGATGGACAGCGCTTCCAACGACAGGGAAGACGACGACGAGATGGTGGCCCTGACGGACGATCCGGAAAAAGCCATCAGCAGGCAGGACTGGAAGAACGCGTATGAGGCGGATGCCGACATGGAGGAAATCAAGGCGTGCATTGTGCGGGGATGGCCGGACAGGAGGAGACAAGGATCAAAAATCAGGCAGTTTTACGAAGTCAGAGAAGAGCTGTCGGTGGGCAACGATGGAGTATTCGTCTACAGGGGTGACAGGGTGGTGCCGCCGGAGAACATCGTACCTACCCTGCTAGCCATACTTCACGAGGGCCACCTGGGAATTGTGAAGACAAAGGCCAGGACAAAACAAACTTACTGGTGGCCAGGGATGGACACGCATGTTGAGAGGCACGTGAAGGACTGCGCGCAGTGCCTAGGGGCGGACAAGACTCTCAAACCGATGAGACCACCCTTAGGGAAATTCACTAACCCCAGCAACCCGTGGGAAGAGGTAGCAGTAGACATCCTGGGACCAATACTGGACGACCAAGGCATCCCCAAATATCTATGTGTACTAGTGGATAAATACTCGAAATGGCCAGAAGTGCACATCAACGAGGTCATGGACACGGACGAGATACTACGCTTCCTCAAGGCGATGTTCCTTCGGGAAGGCATACCCAGGAGCATTATCAGCGACAATGGCCCCCAGTTCATCTCCGACAAGTGGGTCACGTTTGCGAACAGGAACGGCATAATACTCAAACACACCTCGATATACCACCCATCCAGCAATGGACAAGTAGAGAGGTTTAACAGGGTGCTGATAGGCTCCATACAGGCGGCCATCACAAGAGGTAAAGACTGGGAGAAGGAGGTGCTCAGCACGGTATGGGCGTACCGCATCACCCCCACTGGCACGGGGTACAGTCCCTTCCAGATCTTACGGGGACGGCAACCCTTTACCAAAGACAATGTGGCGTGGCAGGAGAAGACCATCACCAGCAAATGGTCTCCAGCAGTGGTGCAGCACAACCTGCAGAAGGCACAACGCATCTACACGGAACACTACAACCGCCACAAGAGGACAAAAGAAACGGCGTTGGAAAAAGGGGAGTGGGTCAGAGTGAAGCTGGCTGTCCTTAAGCGGAAAGGAGAAAGCAAGTACTCCCCACCCCTCAGAGTAGAAGAAGTGTATAACCGGGCGGCACTGCTCAGTGATGGTAACGTGTGGTCACACGAGCGCATGGCCAAATGCAATAAGATCCTACAGTGGCCCCGAGAGTGCACGGAAGGGGAAACCCCGACAGAAGGGGTGATAAAGGACACAGACTCATCCGAAGGAGGCCCCGGAGAGGACATGGGCGGTGAGCAAGAGAGAGAGAGAGACAAATCAGGGAGAAGACCCTTGGGGGAGACCACGAGAGAAGATGGCGAGGTAAAAGAGAAAGAGAGTCCGGGCACTCCGAAAGGTACCGACGGAGGCCTGGTCACAGAGGGAAGCCGAGAAGGACATTCCACTCCGGTAAGACACACCCGGGGGGGAAGAGCAGTGGTGAGACCATCCAAGTTCAGAGACTTTGAAATGGACTGACCTCAGGGTCGGGGACTTTGTGTGAGTGGTATGAAAAGGGGGAGATATGTAGTGTCGCGGTCTAGTGGACGCGCGCACTACGGAGTGACGTAGAGGCGCGTAGCGGCCGTTCGGACGCTACAGCGCATGCGCGAGGCATAGCACGCGAACGAGGGACGCGATCGGAGCGTGTTGCCCGGCGCTCTCTCCTTAGGTGTTCTAGAAGTTATAATAAAGGTTCTACCAGCACATAGGACGTCTCCAGTGAATTTGTGGGGGAGAGCAACACATACCTGGCACCCAGCAACATTACACCCTCATTCAGGATGGAGAGGAGCTGGCAATGTTTTCACACATAAATGAAAACAACAAAGCATAGCACACGCCATCAGAGTAGATCAGGCAGTGCAGAAACTGGGCCAGCACAAGAAGCTTAGAGAAAGTGGCCCTAATCAAGAGCACAACATCGAAGTTTCAAATCAAAGTACATATGATTGGATAACCTGTAAACGCATTTTTGGAAGATTCCTATTGAGAGAGAAGCCACCCATCATCAGAGAGATAACCACAGGCGTTATCTAAACCCTCGAATAGAGGGCAGGCTGATGCTGTAACAAAACAGATGTGGGATGCCACAGTTCAATAAGCACTGACATCTTTGCCCAGTCAATTATTCCTGCATCTTTTGAATTGTAGAAATGAACATATTTTATTCGCACCTCCATCCCAGCCGACGTTTGACTTTTGTGCTTGGAAACCTCTGGACTCTAATTTGGGTGACCAAAGCAGGAGTCCGTCCAAGTGACCGTTGTCAACACTGCACGCTAGAGTAAAAGCAATATATCATTTTATGTCTGAGCGTCCAATTTATATTTCTGGCTTTTCTGCAGTATGTCATGAATTGAGGTCATCGCACTGATGCCACAGAACTCTCGCCCACTGTCCTTCTTGCAACCAAGAGCGTGTGTGAAAGGTAGATTCCTTGCTATTGAACACAGTCCTTTGACCTATTAATTGGCCTTGGCACTCTAGTCATCGCTATGCTCAAGGGGAAAGTAAATTTAGCAATTGGTGTGAACCTTTGTGTGAAAATGTGCTTGTTGGCTGAAAACCTGAGATTGGCACTCTCTTTTGGTGATATAACAGCAAATGAAACACTATGCACATTGCCAGCGTAGCCTGCTGGTTTTCATTCCAAGAGTATTTCCTCTAATTCTTCATTACAGGCGACAACTTGTACCGATGATCTGAAGTGTCAGTAATAATTCACTCGTGAATCAATGGTAAATTAATCTCCTATTCTCTGCTCACAGGCTTCTGATTGTATTTACTATGGTCTTCAATCAAGTCTCGAAAGTATTTTCACATTACAGAGCTAACACCAAGAAAGGTGCATTTAAAACCATTAACCACCACGAACAACTTTCCTAGAAAAGGTTCTTCAAAAGCATACATTTCAGTATTTATTACCCAGAAAAAAAAGCAAATACAGGGATTTAACTCTTTGTTACTTGGGCCAACGTGTATGACTTAAGTAACAATGAAAAACAAGTTAATAGGGCGCTCTGAAAGTCTCATTTCATCAATGCGAAGTGACACAGAAAATGATTTTTCTTGCACTTTTAGGTCTGGCGTTAGCCAAGGACTTTTGATATTTTTTAAATATATGTATAATATACTTACACATTACGGATCTATCTTCCATCAGATTTCTCCATGCATTAATCTGTCGATGTGTCATTCACATTTAGCTTCCGCCCACTAGAGCATGCAGCATGGGACATGCGGTCAGCCCACTTCAGCCACTGGATAGCTTCACTTTCAGAGGCTGCGTTTTGCTCTTTCACAAGGACCACATCTGCACACAGAGGGGCCGATTCACAGAACTAACTTTAAGACAAAATCCTAAACTTACTACCATGTTGGTATTCACAGAAGGCACTTACTCATTTTGGTAATCACAGAAGGCACTTACTCATCAATGAGTTTTGTCTTAAGTTAGTTCTGTGAATCAGTCCCAATGTAGTTCTGTTCAGTGCCAGTGTTTATTTTTACTTTATTACTTTGGTGTTGTCTTTGTGTTTAGAATCTGATGGAATAGCAGGAGCTTTCCACTAGCACTCCATGTTAAGCACAGGGCACCTTCCAGATTTATCAGTTCCTGTCTCCTGTTGATGGTGCTGTAAATTCCTTTTGGAGTGGCCTTTTTAGCTGACTATTGTTATTTCACAACATACCAAAATTGTGTCCATTTGAAAACGTTTTTCATGAAGTTCTCATTTATTTTTTATTATGCATACAATGAATCAATCAATCAATCAGGGATTTGTAAGCACGCTACTCACCCACGAGGGTCTCAAGGCTCTGGGGGGGGGGTATGCAGATTCGTTTCAGCCAAAAAGCCAGGTTTAGAGGGTCTTCTTGAAGGTGTTCAGGGAGGGGGCGCGCCTGATATCTGTTGGTGGCTCGTTCCAGGATTTGGCTGCCACGTGGGAGAACGATCTTCCGCCTGCTCTGGCTCTGTGGATGCGTGGGGTTTTGGCTAGTGTGAGGTTGGCAGATTGGCGGTTCCCCTTGGGTACGTGGAAGTTTATTCTGTCTTTGAGGTATTTGGGTCCACTGTTGTGAAGGCATTTGTAGGCATGGGTGAGGATTTTGAAGGTGTCTCTCTTCTCCACGGGGAGCCAGTGGAGTCTCCGCAGGTGCTGGCTGATGTGTTTGTGCCGTGGGATACCAAGGACGAGTCTGGCCGCGGTGTTCTGTATCATCTGGAGTTTTCGGAGTAGAGAGCGTTACCATAGTCGAGTTTGCTTGTGATGAGTGCATGGGTGACTGTCTTTCTTGACTCAGGTGGGATCCATTTGAAGGTCTTTCGGAGGATGCGGAGGGTGTTGAAACAGCTGGAGGTGGCGGCATTGACCTATTGGGTCATGACGAGTGATGAATCGAGTATGATGCCGAGGTTTTTGGCATGGTCTGAGGGGGTAGGCAGGCTTCCAAGGGTGGTGGGCCATTAGGTGTTGTCCCATGCAGATGGGGTGGTTCAGAGGACGAGGACTTCAGTTTTTTTCAGCGTTGAGTTTTAGGCAGCTGTTGGTCATCCAGACTGTGACGTCTTGCATTGCTTTCTGGAAGTTGAGTTTTGCGGTGAAGGGGTCCCTGGTGAGGGAGAGGATGAGCTTGGTGTTGTCGGCGTAGGAAATGATGTTAAGTCCGTGATGTCTGACGATGGCAGCGAGGGGGGCCATGTAGATGTTAAAGAGGGTCGAGCTCAGTGATGACCCCTGTGAGACTCCACAGTTGATTTAGTAGGGGTGGAGAGGTAAGGTGGTAGTCTGATTCTTTGGCTTCTTCCCGTGAGGAATGATCGGATCCAGTTCAGGGCAGTTCCTTGTATGCCGGCGTTGTGTAGCCTGTTGGTTAGTGTGCGGTGGGAGACGGTGTCGAAGGCTGCTGATAGGTTGAGGAGGATGAGGACTGTGGAGTGGCCTTCATCGAGGAGGGAGCGGATGTCGTCTGTTGCGGCGAGTAAGGTGGTCTCAGTGCTGTGGTTGCTTCGGAATCCGGATTGGGACGGGTCGAGGACGGCATTCTCTTTGATGAAACGTGTCAGTTCTCTGTTGACTGTTTTCTCTGCCACCTTGGCTACGAAGGGGAGGGGTGATATGGGCCGGTAGTTCTTGAGGTCGGAAGGGTCGGCCGTGGGCTTCTTGAGCAGGGGTCTGACTTCTGCACGCTTCCAGTCATCAGGGAAGTTGCCTGTTGCAAACGTGGTGTTGATGGTCCATCGTAGTTTGGGTGTGATGGCGACTGCGGCCCTGTGGTAGATGTGTGTGGGGCAGGGGTCAGTGGGGGCCCCTGAGTGGATGCCTTTCATGGTTGTGGCGGTGTCCTCGGTCGTGATTGGTGTCCAGTTGGAGATGGTGGGTTGGCTGGCATCTCTGGGGGACGGGGAGGTGGCTGTGGTGTGTTGTGGGTGATCGATGAAGTTGCCGTAGAGTGTCTTGATCTTGAGGTGGAAATAGGTTCCAAGCTTGTCGCAGAGGTCTTGGGATGGGGTGATGTCTGGCTTCGCTGCATGGGTTGGTGAAGTCCCGAATGACACTGAGAAGTTCCTTTGAGTTGGCGGAGTTGGTGAGAATTTTGTTGTGTAGGAAATTTATTTTGGCTGTTCTGATTTGGTTGTGGTAGTCCATGATGGGGTGCTTGTAGGTGGAGTAGTTATCGGAGGTTTTGGTGTTTCTCCAGTTGTTCTCCAAACGTCTGCAGGTGCGCCTGGTTTCTTGGAGGTCAGTGGTGAACCAGTCGGCCTTCCTGGGACACTGTTTCCCGGGGTTGCGCAGCGGGGCAAGCTTGTCCGCACAGCTGGAGATCAAGGTGTGGAGTCCTGTAGCTGCTATGTTTGCATCAGGTGTCCCGGTGGACGTGTCCAGGGTGAGGGCGGTGTTCAGTTGCTCATCAGTAACCTTGCTCCAGTTCCTTTGTGGCGGGCAGGGGAGTGGTTTTGGTGCCTTGGGTTTGTTGACGGTGAAATGGACGCAGTGGTGGTCGGTCCAAGGCGGTTGCATTGTGGGGCTGAAATGAATGCTGCTACCTGCTGTGAAGATGGGGTCGAGGGTGTGTCCTGCTCTGTGTGTGGGTGCGGTGACAAGTTGGTTGAGTCCGATGCTGGTGAGGTTGTTCCTGAGGATGGCGGAGTCAGGGTTGCTGGGGTAATCAAGGTGGAAGTTAAGGTCTCCGATGAGTATGTAGCTCATTGATGCGATGTCGTGGGGTGCGATGAAGTCTGTGATGGTGGTGGTGAAGGGTGTCCGGGGGAGGCCTGTAGACGAGGGTTCCTCGGAGTGTGATGTTATGGCTGGTGTCGATCTGGAAGTGAAGGTGTTCAGCGGAGGGGAAGGATTCGCTGGAGGTGGTGAGGCGGAGGGTGCTCTTGTGTGCCATGGCTAGGCCCCCCCAGGGCGGTCGAGGCGGTCCCTCCTCTAGATCTTGCACCCGTCCGGGATGGCGGTGTTGATGTCAGGGGCGGAGTGGGTGTTGGTCCATGTCTCCGTGAGGAAGGCGATAACGGGAGCGAGAGAGTCGAGTAGGTCCCAGATTTCTGTGTTTGTTTGTGTACGGAGCGCACGTTGAGGAGGATGCATCTTAGGGCGTGGTCCGTGCAAGTGTTGGCGGCGCCAGAGGTCGGGGTGGTGAAGGTCTGACGGCAATGGAGGCAGGTGACCTGTCCGTGGGTCGAGGTTGGCGAGGCCTTTTGGCAGTCTCTGTGCCTTCCGGGGTTGAATGCGAGGAGGGCATTGTTGTTGTAGTGGTGGAAGGTCATGGATCCAGGGTTCCTGGTGCTGGTTGCGATCGGGTCGCGGACGGGCTCAGATGGGTTATACAATTTTACACTAACTCAAAAAACGCATAGGAAGACCAAGTGGGGCACTTGAAAAATATACCGGAGCAGCAAGTGAGCAGGGGGCTGCTGGCGCGAACACTAGAGACTGAATGAGGGCTCTTGATGCGGCACTGAAAGCGGAGCTGCTGGGGAGAGTGCTGGCCTGGACCAGAGGTCTAGGTTATCACACGCGCTCCCCCGCTGCGGCCACCATTCAGTAGGGGAGGGGGGCGGGACTGGAGGTAGGGAGGCGGGGGGCTGTGTCGGGGGGGAGGTGCCGCAGGGGCAGCAGCGGCAGGAAAAAGGCTGAAACTTAAAGTTTCATGAAATAAAATAACAATACACGCTATACAATTTTACACCAACTCAAAAAACGCTTAGGAAGACCAAGTGGGGCACTTGAAAAATATACCAGAGCAGCAAGTGAGCAGGGGGCTGCCGGCGTGAACACTGGAGACTAAAGGAGGGCTCTTGATGCAACGCTGAAAGCGGAGCTGCTGGGGAGAGTGCTGGCCTGGACCAGAGGTCTAGGTTATCACACGCGAAATGAAGTGCATTTCTTACTGCCCTTCGTATGTCATGCTCATATACATTTTAATTGAGGACTACAGTTATATGCATAAACAAATTCAGTCTGTATGTCATTCTTATTTGGCCTTCTAGTTTGCTTTTAGTGCTCTTGTATGTTGTTATATTTGTAAACCAATCTTGTCTGTATGTCCTGCTTGCATAAACTGTGTAGATTGCTTTCAGTGATCTTGTATGTCGTGCTTATATAGACATTTAGCTTTTATATTGCAAATTTTAGCTCTGCTGTTATTCCCATTTCCTGTCCTTCCTATCTATCTATCTATCTATCTATCTATCTATCTATCTATCTATCTATCTATCTATCTATCTATCTATCTATCTATCTATCTATCTATCTATCTATCTATCTATCTATCTATCTATCTATCTATCTATCTATCTATCTATCTATCTATCTATCTATCTATCTGTCTATCTATCTATCTGTCTCTCTGTCTCTCTGTCTATCTACCTGTCTCACTGTCTGTCTGTCTGTCTGTCTGCCTGTCTGTCTGTCTACCTACTTGTCTGTCTGTCTGCCTGCCTGCCTATCTGTTTGCCTACCTGCATGTCTGTTTGCCTACCTGCCAGCCTGCTTGCCTTACTATGATAATGTGTACTTTTTGCAGATCAAAAATAATTTTCAATTCCAAATTTCTTTTTAGAATAATGAGGGTCCAGCATCTACCCCCAAATAAAATGTTTTGCTAAAACCGTAAGAGAACAAAACCCAAATTGTCAAAGGTAAAAGGCTGCTGCCAGCACTAAACCTCTTGGCCTTGCCAATGCATGTTTGCATTGGAATGAGCTAACTGCTAGCTATGAACAGTTCTTAAGAGATTTCTTCCAGGATAAAACATGCCTACTTGCTACGCTGAATTCCTTGTGAGGACCTGTAAGTTATTTCTCTGGCAGAGGATCAAGCTGCTTCCTTCAGGAAGTATTATCTTGCAGTGCCAATGGGGTCTAAGCCTTCCTTTAGTGCTCTGCCCCATGGAAGGCTTGCACGTATTCTTGTTGCTGAATGGAAACGGATCCTTGTAAAACAGACCATGAATCCTGCCAGTTCACCGTGTGCAGTACACTTATGAGGGAAGAGATAGTTTTGTTATCCTTTTCTTATAGTATTAGTGTTTCATTTTATTATTTTATCAATATGTTTTACACTCTACAAAATAAAGACTGCCATTGTCCCTCTTGCACTGTGAGCGATGACATTTGGCTTGATTATCACAAGTGCACATCCACCTAAAACAAAGTACACTTCAGGGAACAATACTTTACTTTGATTTTGGGATTTTTCTTTACATTTTTTAGCCTACCCTTTACCCTGTTTTAGATTTTTTGTAACACTTGCGTGTTTAAACTACGTCTTCAGGTTATAGTTATTCAAAGCCAACAGTACATTTTATTTGTCCCTGTAAGATTCGTATTTTCCTGTGGAATGCAGGAAAAGAAAAAGGCTTCTATGCCTGTTCTAAGTACACCTGCCTCTTCAGAAGCATCTACACTGTTCTAGTAAAATATATGCAATAGGTAATTTTTTTAATTGAAATTATTTATTAGTAACACATGGCCTTTGAGTTTAGGCTGTGGCATGTGGTCTTTTTTCTACTTTTTTTGTGTGGCATATGCATACAATACCAAAAAAAAGTATGTAGCTGCCCCATTAGTTTCCTAAGCCAGCACTCTTGGGTTTGCCAATACTTGTTCTTCTTGGGACATAGAAGGCTCTAAATAAGACAGTAACTATTAAAATTGAATATGCTATTTTATTGTTCCTTGCTGTGTTTCCTTATGTAAGTCCCACCTTCCCTTTTTATCTCCACATAGAGATTTGCACAGGGCTCACAATGCCAGTTGCAATGGGATATGGTATATATTGCGAGTAAATACGACTAATGGTCCCCGTTCAAAGATAGTATCTCAAGAATACCCCCACCATCTGTACCTGATTTGTGCCTGCCTCCACCCCAGTATCTAACCCTCCCACAGGGAAAGTGCTCTCTTTACTTCTGGGGTTTGTGAAGTACACATGCATACGCAAATATTGCACTGTGAACCCACAGGTAATTGAACTATGGCAGTCTGGGACTTGTGCATGTGGGTTTGCATGTGTTTACATGTGTTGTATATGAGTTTTACTTGTGTTCATGCGGGGTGTGCAAGTGTGTGTGTGTGTGTGTTTGAGGGCTTGTGTAATTTCACAATATATTAGTATGCATTTGCCCTAAATCATCCACAGATTCCAGTGCCCTCTGGTGGACTTTGCCCTCTCTGCAGTGTCATCTTCAAACGTTGTTCTGAATCTATTTTTGTAGGCGTTTAGAACTCTGCGCACTTTACCACTGCTGACCAGTGCTAAAGTGCTTGTGCTCTCTCCTTTAAACATGGTAGCATTGGCTTACACCCAATTTTCAACTTTAATTTGCTTGTAAGACCCTAATAACGTGGTACTACATGTACCCAGGGCCTGCAAATTAAATGCCACTAGTGAGTCTCCAGCACTTATTATGGCACCTACTTCAGAAGCTTTTTAAAACATGTCTCAGGCCTGCCAGTGCAGCCTGTGTGTGCAGTTTTAAACTGCCATTTCGACCTGGCAAAATAAACCATTTTCCATGCCAAAACTTTCCTTGTTATACATATGTCACCCCTAGCATAGGTCTCATACACCCTATAGGGCAGGATGCAATGTATTTAAAAAGTTGGACAGGTACATTTAAGTTTTAGATGTCCTAACAGAGAAAAACTCCTAAATTCGTTTTTCACTATTATAAGGCCTACCTCTCCCGTAGGATAACATTGGGCTACCTTATTACATTTAGACCTGTGGCCTGGGGCGGGGTCAACACAGCATTGCACCAGAGACAAGAGAGGCAGGGTTCATTAGGTGTAAACATGTGAGTCACCTCCCCACCCCCATGCTGGCCTGGAATGCTCTGGTTTCAAAGAGGTCCGGCTGGAGGAAGGGTCCACAGTGTATCTGGCAGTTGGCACACGTGAGAGAAGAAGTAACAGGTGCATATCATTTTGCTTGTAACTCAACATTGTGGCTGTGCTCCTCTCACCACCGTTGCCTCGAGCAGCAGGATTGCAGACATTCAGTGTTGCCAAATGCCAACCCTTTTGGAGCTGCAGTGTGCCTTTGTGGATTGGAGCTAGGCTGCAGCCCCAGCTCGCACGTCTCCATTGACCTTCTGACTGTCTAATAGTAGAGCGGGACATCTGCATTAGGTAGGTGAAAATAGCAGTTAACAGAACACCGCATTAATGCTGTAAATAGCAAGTTGCCATTTATTAGTTTGATATGGAGATGCCAGCCGAAGTTGGTCTAACAATGCTCCTGGCCTCCATGGACATTGAACGAGAAGTTTGCATTACAATATGGGATATGCGATTTCATGCCAGGCATTTTAATTACATTTCAGTGAGGAAATACACACAAGTCACCCAGTTAACAAAAATGCCCACTCTCTTATATTGAGTGTGCATATTTCAATTGCATAATTACTCTGTTCAGCTGCTTTAAAGGCAGCAGCAGCCCCTAGAAGTGCCCAGACTTGTTTCCCACGTCTTTAATTGCACAATGCAATGAAGGCAGGCTTGGCACATTAATCGCAGCTGCTGGAAAGAGGAACACGGAGGGCTCCTTGTTAGCCTCTCAGCCCATTACTTGATTACATCTTTAAAGTTCTGGTCTTCAGAAAGAGGATGCTCCTCTAAAGATTTTCAATGGACAATAATGTGTGATTATGTATCATTCTATACATTCTACGGATTCCTGTGTGTGCTTTAAGTCTTTCCATTTTCATTATGTATGAGTGCAGGTTGATGGCGTGCCTGTGAGACTCCAGGGTGGGTGGTGTGCCTATATGAGTTCAGGGGAGGCATTGTGCCTGTATAAGTGCAGAGTGAATGGTGTGCCTCCATGAGTGCAAGGTGAGTGGTGTGGCTGTATGAGTACAGGGTGAGTTATGAGAGTCCACTTGATGACATATGTGCCTAAATGAGTGTATGGTGCGCAGTGTATCTGTATCAGTTATGAGAGTCCACTTGGTGAATAATGTGCCTGTATGTGTGCAGGGTGAGTTATGAGAGTCTTTTTGGTGACCCATGTGCATTTATGAGTGTGGCGTGAGTAGTGTGCCTGTATAATTGCAGAATCAGCAGTGTGCCTGTGTGAGTGCAGGCTGAGCACTGTGCTTGTATGAGGGCAGGGTGAATGGTATGCCTGAACAAGTGCAGGGTGAGTAGTGTGCCAGACTAAGTGCAGAGTGAGTGGTGTGCCTCTATGAGTGCAGGGTAAGCAGTGTGCCTGTATGAGTGCAGGGTGAGCACTGTGCTTGCATGAGTGCAGGGTGAGTGGTGTGCCTGAATAAATACAGGGTGAGTGGTGAGCCTTTATGAGGGCAGGGTGAGTGAGTGCTGTCCCTGTATGCGTGCAGGATCAGCAATGTGTCTGTATGAGTGCAGGTTAAGCACTGTGCCTCTATGAGTGCAGGATGAGAAATTTGCCTATATGAGTGAAGGGTGAGTTATGAGACTCAACTTGGTGACTTGTGTGTCTGTATGAGTACAGAGTGAGCACTGTGCCTTTTTGTGTGCTGGGTGAGTTATGAGAATTCACTTCGTGACTGGCTTGACTGTATGAATGCAGGGTGAGTAGTCTTCCTGTATAAGTGCAGGGTGAGTGGTGTGCCTGTATGAGTGCAGGGTGAGTTATGAGAGTCCACTTGATGACATATGTGCCTTGTGGGAGCCGGCCTCGTGGCGTGGTCCTGTTTCCCCGCGCTAAGCCGCACGAGGTCCCATGCACATCGGGGCTCCTCCATTTTGGATTGCACGTCACTCCACGTGACCACCTGTATGACCCTGCTCTACCCGGCCTCGGTCCCAGCGAGGCCCGACATCGAGATGCCAACCCCTGGCCCGGGGGATACCACGTGAGCCCTTCCCACTCCCGGCGGAGGGCAGTATCGATGGGACCCCCAACCGTCCTTCCACACCTAGGCGTGATCGCCCCACAGCTCTCTGGGGCCTGGCGCCTCTCCCGCTGGGCGTCTGGCCGCTCCCTACCAGGCCTCTCCGCCCCCTCCGGGCACAAGGGTCCGGACATCAAAGGGCTCCCGTCCTATATCTGGGGCGACCCGACAACAGGGCAGTAGTTGTATCCTGGAGTCAAGAGCCCTGCTGATCGGATCGCGGCTGACCCTACGGAAGAAGACTCACCCTGAACCCACACTCTGAGCCCTGCTGACGACGTCGCGGCTCCACCGTGCTTAAAGACCATCACGAACCTTGGGGCCCTGCTGACGCTGTCGCGGCCCGACCTTGTTGAGACTTACCACCAGAGCCCAGCTGACCTCGTCGCGGCTCGACCGAAGCGGAACTACCACCCGAGCCCTGCAGACGCCGTCGCGGCTCTCCACATCCGAGCCGCTCTGAGGCTAGCATCCAAGGTCTAGCGCAGAGCCCTCCAGTACCTGGCTGGTACTAAGACTGTCCCGCTACCCTACCCTTCTACCGAACATTGAGACTCTGAAGGATCCATCGATCCCCCTGTAAATATTGAAGTATTACTGCTGATAAAGAATCCAATCTCGCAACAGCTATTGAGTCCTGTGTGGTGGTGTTACTGGGCCTAGTACGATCATAGGAGAAGGACCTCTCCTAGGAGGCTTCTCAGCGGCGCTCGGCTATAACTTTGCGGTAGGAAGGTGCCCGGAATAGTCTCCCCGACTACCCGGTGGGCCTCCCTCCAACATTTGGTGGCAGCGGTGGGATCCGAGCCAGACGCAATCGTACAAGCAAGTAACGCAACCACTACCTGACCAGACGAGAAGAGAAAAAGGGAACCATGGATGGCCAAGAAGCAACCGTGGCCGCAACCTTCCAGTTGGAGAAACTGGAGGAATACACCCACAAAGAACTCAAACAATTCTGCAAAGACAAAGGGATCCCAACCACAGGATTGGGCACCAAGGAAGAAATGCAGAAAGCCCTGAAAGCCTGGGCAGAACCCGAGACCCCTCCACCCCGAGCCGAAGGGACCTCGGCCCGGGACGGAAACCTGCCGACCACGACCCCGACTGAGGGGGAGCGAACCGTCCCAGACACCAGCCTTTCCCACGAAGAGATACGAGAACGGGAAAGGGCCCGGACCCACGAAATGGACCTTGCCCGACTCCGGCTGGACGGTGAGCTCCTACTGGCGGAGAAGAAGATAGCCCTGGAGCAACTACGGCTACAAGAGGAAATCGAGGAGAAGAAAAGACACCGGGAGCTAGAGGAGAGACGGCTAACCCTCGAGCACGAGAGGAGCCTTAAAGAACTTGAACTAAAAGCTAAAACTGGGGAGACCAGCAACCCCGGAGCCCGGGACGCTCTACCCCTGACCGAGCCAAAGGTCCACATCCCCAAGGATGTCGTCAAGGAGTACTATAAAAATGACGACATCCAGCAATGGTTCCGAGCGTACGAAGTAGCCATGACCTCCCATCGGGTACCCCGGAAGGATTGGGTGCCGGCCTATGGGGGAGGTTCCTCAGCGAGGGACGGGATACCCTGCTGCAACTCCCCGACGCAGTGATGACCTCGTACGACCACATGAAAGAAGCCCTACTCACCCGCTACGGTCTATCGGCCGAGATGTACCGGCAACGCTTCCGGGACTGCAAGAAGATCCCCGGTACCACATGGGTCGAATACGTAGACTTCTTCAGCCGAGCGTTGGAAGGATGGATAAAAGGGAGCAAGGTCACCTCATATAATGAACTGTTCGACCTCATTGTCTGGGAGCACCTCGCCAACAATTGCTTTGTGGAACTAAGGCAACACCTCCTGGACAGTAAACTGACCGAGCCCCGGAAGCTCGCCGCCGAAGCGGACCGATGGGTCAACACCCGGGTCCCCCGGAACCCCGTGGGGGACTACACACGGAGTACCACGGGACCTCCCCGCCAGCGAGGCGGAGGAGGGGGGTCCCACCGCAGTCGAGAATTCCCCGCAGGGCCGCCCAGAAGTCCGCCACGAGGGCAAGCCACCAACCCCGCTTCCCCGACCCAGGGCCGAAGGGGGACCCCTATCGCCCGGTCTGGACCACGACCGACAGTGACCTGCTTCGGATGTCAGCAGACCGGCCATTATGCAAGTGACCCGGCTTGCCCCGTGAACCGACGGAACGGGACCACGGGCCACCTCCCCGACAAATAGCCGCCGCAGCCCTGGGGGAGGGAGAGGACGATGAGGAAAACCACGACGACGGGTCCCCCGAGTGGGAACCGGCCGCCATGTCGCTTGTGTGCCTAGGCTCCCGAGAAATGGTGCCCCGAGCCACCATCCCAAGCAACACCCAGAAGTACCAACAGTGGGTCACCATCAATGGGCGACGGGCCGAGGCCCTCCGGGACACTGGGGCCAGTGTGACCGCTGTCCGCTGCCATCTGGTGACCCCCGAACAGATCCTGCCGCATGTCCTTTGCCCTGTCCGGACCGCAGACAACACAGAGAGCATGTGCCGGATGGCCAGAATCCCCTTCGAGTGGGGAGGAGTGACCGGCACCCTAAAAGTAACTGTCCGCGACGACGCCCCGGTGGACTGCCTCCTGGGGAACGACCTAGAGAGCTCCCCCTGGGCCCAGGTGGAGCGCCGAAAGCAACTGGGGATGCTAGGACTACCCGAGTGGGCCTGCGCCACCACTCGGTCCATGACCACCAAGCCAGCCGCGGCCTCGGCCCCGACAAGCCGGCGGGCCCCGAACCATCCACCTCCTCCGGCCCGGAGGAACCTGACGAGGAGGCCGGGCCAGCCGAACTTCCTTCCAACGAGGCCGCTCCCCTCAGCGAGATCCCCGAGCTGGCCCAGTGGCGCCACGACGGGGGCCCCACCCGCGAACAATTCCAGCAAGAACAGAAGGGCTGCCCGTCCCTCGAGGGGGCCCGACAGCAGGCGGCCGCCCAGGCTGCGGGGGACCCCACGGGAACACACTGGGTCTATTGGGACAATGACTTATTGTATAGCGAGCAGAAAGTCGCCGAACTGGGGGCCAGCCGGGTGCTGGTGGTCCCCCTCCGATTTCGAGAGTTCCTCCTGAACCTGGCACATGACGTGCCCCTCGCCGGACATCTCGGGCGGGACAAGACTTACAGCCGCCTTGTGACCCATTTCTATTGGCCCCGAATGAGACGAGACGTGGACCAGCACTGCCGGTCCTGCCTGACCTGCCAAGCTAGCGGGAAGACTGGGGGATTAATGAAAGCCCCCCTACAACCATTTCCAGCCGTCCACACCCCGTTCGAACGAGTGGGGATCGACATCGTGGGACCCCTCGACCCCCGAACCGCCCTGGGCCACCGCTTCATCCTGGTACTGGTCGACCACGCCACCCGGTACCCGGAAGCTGTCCCCCTCCGAACTGTGACAGCTCCAGTGGTGGGCCGGGCCCTGATGGGCATCTTCTCCAGGGTGGGGTTCCCCCGAGAAGTGGTGAGCGACAGGGGAACGAACTTTATCGCGAAGTACATGAGATCCCTCTGGCAACAATGTGGGGTCACCTATAAATTCACCACCCCTTACCACCCCCAGGGGAACGGACTGGTCGAGCGGTTCAACCGAACCCTGAAGGGGATGATCAAGGGCCTGGAAGAGCCCCTCAGGAGGAGATGGGATGTCCTGTTGCCCTGCCTCCTGTTCGCCTACCGGGAGGTACCACAGAAGTCCCTGGGCTTCAGCCCCTTCGAACTGTTGTATGGGCACCCCGTCCGAGGGCCCCTCAGCCTGGTCAAGGAGGGTTGGGAGGCGAACGTCCAAAATGCCCCTCCCGACGTCTACCGGTACCTCCTGACCCTGCGGAACCAGACTCGGAAGTTCCGGGCCCTGGCAGAAGCCAACCTTGAAGCCAGCCAAGATGACATGAAACGCTGGTATGACGAGAATGCCTCGGCCGTCGAGTTTGAGCCGGGCCAGCAAGTCTGGGTCATGTCACCCGTGGACCCCTGTGCCCTGCAGGACAAGTGGACCGGGCCCTTCAAGATAGTTGAAAGGAAGAGCCCCGTCACGTACCTGGTCGACATGGAGTCTCCGAGGAACCCCCTCCGGGTCCTGCACGCCAACCGGCTCAAGCCCCACTTTGCCCGAACTGAACTAAGCTTACTGCTGGCTACCGACGATGGGGGTGAAAGTGATTCCGAGCCCCTACCAGACCTCCTGGGGTCCTCGAGCCAAGACGGCTCCTTGGAGGGCGTCCGCCTCTCCGCCACCCTGACACCCGAACAGCGCCATGATTGCCAGAAGCTACTGCAACCCTTCGCTGCCCTCTTCTCTCTCACGCCCGGGGTGACCCCCTGGTGCGTCCACGACGTGGACACGGGGGATAGCCCCCCTGTACGACACCGCGCTTATAGAGTACCTGACCGAGTCCGAGCCTGCATAAAGACCGAGGTCGCCAAGATGCTCGCCCTCGGAGTCATCGAGCCTTCCGACAGCCCGTGAGCCAGCCCGGTAGTCTTGGTGCCGAAGGCCGCCGCCCCCGGCACGGCCCCCGAACTCAGATTTTGTGTCGACTACCGGGGCCTGAACGCAGTCACCAAGACCGATGCCCACCCCTTGCCACGAGCAGATGAGCTGATTGACCGCTTAGGGGCCACCCGCTACCTAAGCACCTTTGATCTCACCGCTGGGTACTGGCAGATCAAGCTCACTCCCGGCGCCCAAGAACGATCAGCTTTCTCTACCCCCGATGGCCACTACCACTTCCGGGTGATGCCCTTCGGCATGAAGAACGCCCCAGCGACCTTTCAGAGGCTAGTAAACAAGGTCCTGGCCGGTCTAGAAGCCTTCAGCGCGGCCTACCTCGATGACATTGCTATCTTCAGCGACCACTGGGCCGCGCACCTAGGACACCTTGGGGAAGTCCTGGCCGCTCTCCAAAGAGCCGGGCTCACCATTAAAACCAGTAAATGCCAGATCGGTCAAGGATCTGTGACCTATCTGGGCCACCAGGTGGGGAGTGGCCAGGTGGCACCCCTCCAGTTAAAAGTCGACGCCATCCAGGCGTGGGAGCCTCCCGCCACCCAAACCGCTGTCCGGGCCTTCTTAGGCCTCACAGGTTACTACCGACACTTCATAAAGGATTATGGCAGCATTGTGTGCCCCCTTACGGAACTCACTTCAAAGAAACAGCCCAAGACGGTGCACTGGACGCCCCGCTGTCAGACCGCGTTTGATGCTCTCAAGGCGGCCATGTGCGCTGCCCCTGTACTACAGGCTCCCGACTACAGCAAGGAATTTGTAGTCCAGACCAATGCATCGGAATACGGGGTCGGGGCAGTCCTCTCCCAGCTGGACGCCAAGGGCCTCGACCGACCGGTGGCCTTTATCAGCTGCCAACTGCTGCCGAGAGAACAGAGGTGGAGCACCATCGAGCGGGAGGCCTTCGCTGTGGTATGGGCTCTAAAGAAGCTCCGTCCCTACCTTTTCGGTACCCACTTCAGGGTCCAGACTGACCACCGGCCCTTGCGGTGGCTCATGCAAATGCGGGGCGAGAACCCCAAGCTGTTACGCTGGTCCATCTCGCTGCAAGGGATGGACTTCACTGTGGAGCACCGGCCCGGCAACGACCACGCCAATGCTGACGGCCTGTCCCGGTTCTTCCGCCTTGGCGAGGAGAACCCCCAAGAAGATGGGTGACTCTCCCTGCCTTCAGCTGGGGGGGACGCGTGTGGGAGCCGGCCTCGTGGCGTGGTCCTGTTTCCCCGCGCTAAGCCGCACGAGGTCCCATGCACATCGGGGCTCCTCCATTTTGGATTGCACGTCACTCCACGTGACCACCTGTATGACCCTGCTCTACCCGGCCTCGGTCCCAGCGAGGCCCGACATCGAGACGCCAACCCCTGGCCCGGGGGATACCACGTGAGCCCTTCCCACTCCCGGCGGAGGGCAGTATCGATGGGACCCCCAACCGTCCTTCCACACCTAGGCGTGATCGCCCCACAGCTCTCTGGGGCCTGGCGCCTCTCCCGCTGGGTGTCTGGCCGCTCCCTACCCGGCCTCTCCGCCCCCTCCGGGCGCAAGGGTCCGGACATCAAAGGGCTCCCGTCCTATATCTGGGGCGACCCGACAACAGGGCAGTAGTTGTATCCTGGAGTCAAGAGCCCTGCTGATCGGATCGCGGCTGACCCTACGGAAGAAGACTCACCCTGAACCCACACTCTGAGCCCTGCTGACGACGTCGCGGCTCCACCGTGCTTAAAGACCATCACGAACCTTGGGGCCCTGCTGACGCTGTCGCGGCCCGACCTTGTTGAGACTTACCACCAGAGCCCAGCTGACCTCGTCGCGGCTCGACCGAAGCAGAACTACCACCCGAGCCCTGCAGACGCCGTCGCGGCTCTCCACATCCGAGCCGCTCTGAGGCTAGCATCCAAGGTCTAGCGCAGAGCCCTCCCGTACCTGGCTGGTACTAAGACTGTCCCGCTACCCTACCCTTCTACCGAACATTGAGACTCTGAAGGATCCCTCGATCCCCCTGTAAATATTGAAGTATTACTGCTGATAAAGAATCCAATCTCGCAACAGCTATTGAGTCCTGTGTGGTGGTGTTACTGGGCCAAGTACGATCATAGGAGAAGGACCTCTCCTAGGAGGCTTCTCAGCGGCGCTCGGCTATAACTTTGCGGTAGGAAGGTGCCCGGAATAGTCTCCCCGACTACCCGGTGGGCCTCCCTCCAACATGCCTCAATGAGTGTATGGTGCGCAGTGTATCTGTATCAGTTATGAGAGTCCACTTGGTGAATAATGTGCCTGTATGTGTGCAGGGGGAGTTATTAGAGTGATTTTGATGACCCATGTGCATTTATGAGTGTGAGGTGGGTAGTGTGCCTGTATTATTGCAGAATCAGCAGGGTGCCTGGGTGAGTGCAGGCTGAGCACTGTGCTTGTATGAGGGCAGGGTGAATGGTATGCCTGAACAAGTGCAGGGTGAGTGGTGTCCCAGACTAAGTGCAGAGTGAGTGGTGTGCCTCTATGAGTGCAGGGTAAACAGTGTGCCTGTATGAGTGCAGGGTGAGCACTGTGCTTGTATGAGTGCAGGGTGAGTGGTGTGCCTGAATAAATACAGGGTGAGTGGTGCGCCTTTATGAGTGCAGGGTGAGCAGTGTGCCTGTATGAGTGCAGGATCAGCAATGTGTCTGTATGAGTGCAGGTTAAGCACTGTGCCTCTATGAGTGCAGGATGAGAAATGTGCCTATATGAGTGAAGGGTGAGTTATGAGACTCAACTTGGTGACTTGTGTGTCTGTATGAGTACAGTGTGAGTGGTGTGCCTGTATGAGTGCAGGGTAAGCAGTGTGCCTGTATGAGTGCAGGGTGAGCAATGTGCTTGCATGAGTGCAGGGTGAGTGGTGTACCTGAATACCTACAGGGTAAGTGGTGTGCCTCTAAGACTGCAGGGTGAGCAGTGTGCCTGTATGAGTGCAGGGTGAGTGGTGTGCCTGTATGAGTGCAGTGTAAGCACTGTGCATGTCTGAATACAAGGTGAGTAGTGTGCCTGTATGAGTCCAGGATGAGTACTGTGCCTATATGAGTGGAGGTGGGTTATGAAACTCAACTTGGTGCCTGGTGTGCCTGTATGAGTGCAGGGTGAACGGTGTGCCTGAATAAGTGCAGGGTCACTGGTGTGCCTGGATAAGTGCAGAGTGAGTGGTGTCCCTGGATTAGTGCAGGGTGACTGGTGTGCTTCTATGAGTGCAGGGTGAGAGGTGTGCCTGAATAAATACAGGGTGAATGGTGAGCCTTTATGAGTGCAGGGTGAGTGCTGTCCCTGTATGAGTGCAGGATCAGCAATGTGTCTGTATGAGTGCAGGTTAAGCACTGTGCCTCTATGAGTGCAGGATGAGAAATGTGCCTATATGAGTGAGTGAAGGGTGAGTTATGAGACTCAACTTGGTGACTTGTGTGCCTGTATGAGTGCAGGATGAGTGACGTGTCTGTATGAGTACAGGGTGAGCACTGTGCCTTTTTGTGTGCTGGGTGAGCTATGAGAATTCACTTCGTGACTAGTTTGACTGTATGAATGCAGGGTGAGTAGTCTTCCTGTATAAGTGCAGGGTGAGTGGTTTGCCTGTATGAGTGCAGGGTAAGCGCTGTGCCTGTATGAGTACAGGGTGAGTTATGAGAGTCCACTTGATGACATATGTGCCTGAATGAGTGTATGGTGCGCAGTGTATCTGTATCAGTTATGAGAGTCCACTTGGTGAATAATGTGCCTGTATGTGTACAGGGTGAGTTATGAGAGTCTTTTTGGTGACCCATGTGCATTTATGAGTGTGGGGTGAGTAGTGTGCCTGTATTATTGCAGAATCAGCAGTGTGCATGTGTGAGTGCAGGCTGAGCACTGTGCTTGTATGAGGGCAGGGTGAATGGTATGCCTGAACAAGTGCAGGGTGAGTGGTGTCCCAGACTAAGTGCAGAGTGAGTGGTGTGCCTCTATGAGTGCAGGGTAAGCAATGTGCCTGTATGAGTGCAGGGTGAGCACTGTGCTTGTATGAGTGCAGGGTGAGTGGTGTGCCTGAATAAATACAGGGTGAGTGGTGCGCCTTTATGAGTGCAGGGTGAGCAGTGTGCCTGTATGAGTGCAGGGTGAGTGCTGTCCCTGTATGAGTGCAGGATCAGCAATGTGTCTGTATGAGTGCAGGTTAAGCACTGTGCCTCTATGAGTGCAGGATGAGAAATGTGCCTATATGAGTGAAGGGTGAGTTATGAGACTCAACTTGGTGACTTGTGTGCCTGTATGAGTACAGTGTGAGCGGTGTGCCTGTATGAGTGCAGGGTAAGCAGTGTGCCTGTATGAGTGCAGGGTGAATGGTGTGCCTGAATAAGTGCAGGGTCACTGATGTGCCTGGATAAGTGCAGAGTGAGTGGTGTGCCTGGATTAGTGCAGGGTGACTGGTGTGCTTCTATGAGTGCAGGGTGAGAGGTGTGCCTGTATGAGTACAGGGTGAGCACTGTGCTTGTACGAGTGCAGGGTGAATGGCCTGCATGTATAAGTGCAGGATGAGCACTGTGCCTGTATGAGTGCAGGGTGAGTAGTGTGCCTGTATAAGTGCAGGGTGAGTGGTGTGCCTCCATGAGTGCAGGGTGAGTGATGTGCCTGTAAGAGTGCAGGGTTAGTGGTGTGCCTGTATGAGTGCAGGGTAAGCACTGTGCCTGTATGAGTGCACCGTGAGCAATGTGCCTGTGTGAGTGCAGGTTGAGCACTGTGCTTGTATGAGTGCAGAGTGAGTTGTGTGACTGAATAAGTGCAGGGTGAGTGGTGTGTCTCTATGAGTGCAGGTAAGATGTGTGCCTGTATTAGTACAGGATGAGCACTGTGCCTTTATGTGTGCTGGGTGAGTTATGAGAATGTACTTCATGACTGGTTTAACTGTAAAATGTAGGGTGAGTAGTCTTTCTACATAAGTGCAGGGTGAGTGGTGTGCCTGTATGAGTGCAGGGTAAGCACTGTGCCTGTATGAGTGCAGGGTGAGTTATGAGAGTCCACTTGATGACGTATATGTCTCAACGACTGCATGGTGCGCAGTGTATCTGGATCAGTTATGAAAGTCCACTTGGTGAATAGTGTGCCTGTATGTGTGCAGGGTGAGTTATGAGAGTCCACTTAGTGACCCATGTGCATTTATGAGTGTGGGGTGAGTAGTGTGCCTGTATAATTGCAGAATCAGCAGTGTGCCTGTGTGAGTGCAGGCAAAGCACTGTGCTTGTATGAGGCCAGGGTGAGTGGTATGCCTGTATGATTGCAGAGTGAGTGGTGTGCCTGAATAAGTGTATGCTGAGTTGTGTGTCTCTATGAGTGCAGGTAAGCAGTGTGCCTGTATTTGTGCAGGCTGAGGACTGTGCCTGTATGATTGCAGAGTGAGTGGTGTATCTATATGAGTGCAGGGTGAGTAGTGTGCCTATATGAGTGCAGGATGTGTGATGTGTCTGTATGAGTACATGGTGAGCACTGTGCCTGTATGTGTGCTGGATGAGTTATGAGAATTCATGCTGTGACTGGTGTGCGTCTATGAATGCAGTGTGAGTGGTTTACCTGTATCAGGGCATGGTGAGCACTGTGCCTGTATGAGTGCAGGGTGAGTAGTGTGCCTGTATGAGTGCAGGGTGAGGGGTGTGCCTGTATGAGTGCAGGATAAGCACTGTGCCTGTATGAGCACAGGGGGAGTTATGAGAGTCCACGTGTTGACCCAAGTGCCTTTATGAGTGCAGGGTAAGTTGAGTGACTGTATATGTGCAGGATCAGTGGTGTGCATGTATGAGTGCAGGTTGGGCAGTGTGACCATGAGTGCAGGGTGAGCACTGTGCTTTTATGACTACAGGGTAAGGACAGGGTGAGTGGTATGCCTGTATGAATGCAGGGTGAGTGGTGTGTCTATATGAGTGCAGGGTAAGTAGTGTGTCTGTATAAGTGCAGGGTGAGTGGTGCACCTGTATGAGTGCAGAGTAGGCACTGTGCCTGTTTGAGTGCGGAGTGAGTTATGAGAGTCCACTTGGTGACCCATGTGCCTTCATGAGTGCATGGCGAGTAGTATGCCTGTATAAGTGCAGGGTAAGCAGTCTGCCTGTGTGCAGGCCGAGTGGTTTGCCTGAGTAAGTACAGGGTGAGTGGTGTTTCCGTATAAGTGCAGGTAAGCAGTGTGCCTGTTTTTGTGCATGGTGAGGACTGTACCTGTATGAGTGCAGGGTGAGTGGTGTGCCTGAATGAGTGCAGGATGAGTTGTGTGCCTATATTACTGCAGGGTGAGGGATGTGTCTGTATGAGTGGAGGTGAGCACTGTGCCTGTATGTGTGCTGGGAGAGTTATGAGAATTCACTTTGTGACTGGTATGCCTGTATGAATGCAAGGTGAGTGGTGTGCCTGTATAAGTGCATGGTGAGCAGTGTATCTGTATCAGTTATGAGAGTCCACTTGGTGACTGGTGCACCTGTATGTGTGGAGGGTGAGGGGTGTGCCTGTATGAGTGCAGGGTGAGCAGTATGCCTGTATGAGTGCAGGTTGAGTTATGAGAGTCCACTTGGTGACTGGTGTGCCTGTATGAGGGCAGGGTTAGTGGTGTGCCTGTATGAGGGCAGGGTTAGTGGTGTGTCGGTACGAGAGCAAGGTTATTGGTGTGTCGGTACGAGTGCAGGGTTAGAGGTGTGCCTGTATGAGTGCAGGGTGAGCACTGTGCCTGTATGTGTGCTGGGAGAGTTATGAGAATTCACTTTGTGACTGGTATGCCTGTATGAATGGAGGGTGAGTGGTGTGCCTGTATAAGTGCATGGTGAGTGGTGTATCTGTATCAGTTATGAGAGTCCACTTGGTGACTGGTGTGCCTGTATGTGTGCAGGGTGAGGGGTGTGCCTGTATGAGTGCAGGGTGAGCAGTGTGCCTGTATGAGTGCAGGTTGAGTTATGAGAGTCCACTTTGTGACTGGTGTGCCTGTATGAGGGCAGGGTTAGTGGTGTGCCTGTATGAGTGCAGGATGAGTTGTGTGCCTATATTACTGCAGGGTGAGGGATGTGTCTGTATGAGTGGACGTGAGCACCGTGCCTGTATGTGTGCTGGGAGAGTTATGAGAATTCACTTTGTGACTGGTATGCCTGTATGAATGCAGGGTGAGTGGTGTGCCTGTATAAGTGCATGGTGAGCAGTGTATCTGTATCAGTTATGAGAGTCCACTTGGTGACTGGTGCGCCTGTATGTGTGCAGGGTGAGGGATGTGCCTGTATGAGTGCAGGGTGAGCAGTATGCCTGTATGAGTGCAGGTTGAGTTATGAGAGTCCAATTGGTGACTGGTGTGCCTGTATGAGGGCAGGGTTAGTGGTGTGTCGGTACGAGGGCAGGGTTATTGGTGTGTCGGTACGAGTGCAGGGTTAGAGGTGTGCCTGTATGAGTGCAGGGTGAGCACTGTGCCTGTATGTGTGCTGGGAGAGTTATGAGAATTCACTTTGTGACTGGTATGGCTGTATGAATGCAGGGTGAGTGGTGTGCCTGTGTAAGTGCATCGTGAGCGGTGTATCTGTATCAGTTATGAGAGTCCACTTGGTGACTGGTGTGCCTATATGTGTGCAGGGTGAGGGGTGTGCCTGTATGAGTGCAGGGTGAGCAGTGTGCCTGTATGAGTGCAGGTTGAGTTATGAGAGTCCACTTTGTGACTGGTGTGCATGTATGAGGGCAGGGTTAGTGGTGTGCCTGTATGAGGGCAGGGTTAGTGGTGTGTCGGTACGAGGGCAGGGTTATTGGTGTGTCGGTACGAGTGCAGGGTTAGAGGTGTGTCTGTATGAGTGCAGGGTGAGCACTGTGCCTGTATGTGTGCTGGGAGAGTTATGAGAATTCACTTTGTGACTAGTATGGCTGTATGAATGCAGGGTGAGTGGTGTGCCTGTATAAGTGCATCGTGAGCGGTGTATCTGTATCAGTTATGAGAGTCCACTTGGTGACTGGTGTGCCTGTATGTGTGCAGGGTGAGGGGTGCGCCTGTATGAGTGCAGGGTGAGCAGTATGCCTGTATGAGTGCAGGTTGAGTTATGAGAGTCCACTTTGTGACTGGTGTGCCTGTATGAGGGCAGGGTTAGTGGTGTGCCTGTTTGAGGGCAGGGTTAGTGGTGTGTCTGTACGAGGGCAGGGTTATTGGTGTGTCGGTACGAGTGCAGGGTTAGAGGTGTGCCAGTATGAGTGCAGGGTGAGCACTGTGCCTGTATGTGTGCTGGGAGAGTTATGAGAATTCGCTTTGTGACTGGTATGGCTGTATGAATGCAGGGTGAGTGGTGTGCCTGTATAAGTGCATGGTGAGCGGTGTATCTGTATCAGTTATGAGAGTCTACTTTGTGACTGGTGTGCCTGTATGTGTGCAGGGTGAGGGGTGTGCCTGTATGAGTGCAGGGTGAGCAGTGTGCCTGTATGAGTGCAGGTTGAGTTATGAGAGTCCACTTTGTGACTGGTGTGCCTGTATGAGGGCAGGGTTAGTGGTGTGCCTGTATGAGGGCAGGGTTAGTGGTGTGTCGGAAGGAGGGCAGGGTTAGTGGTGTGTCCGTACGAGTGCAGGGTTAGAGGTGTGCCTGTATGAGTGCAGGGTGAGCAGCAGGGCCAGACTGCCCGTAGCGGGTATCAGGAAATTTTACGGTGGGCTGGAGGGGTGAGAGGTGGTTTTGGAGCAGCGGGGTGTTTTTTTTACTGGGGGTGCTGAAATATCAGCCCCCTGTAACAAAGGCATCGGCAGTGCTCCACACTAGCACCCCATTCCTCCCTGGGCTGGTCCAACTGAATTGCCAGGGCTGGTTTGTATTCCCAGTCCAGCCCTGGTGAGCAGTTACCGGTATGAGTCAGGGTGAGTGGTATGCCTATGAGTGCAGGATGAGTAATGAGATTCCACTCTGGTAGTGGGGATGCTGTATGAGTGCAGGGTGAAGGGTTCGCCTGTGAGGGTGCTGGGTGACCAGTATGCATGCTTGAGTGTAGAATAAGCAAAGCAAAATGAGTATGTAACTGCAGGGTGAACGGTGTGACGTGTTTGAGTGGCGTGTGAGTAATGTGCATGAGCGCAGGGAGAGTGGCAAATCTTTGTTTGTGTGTCCATTTGCACCTTAAGAAATGGTTGCAAGTGTTTTTAAAGGTATAATGAAAATACATAATTTACACCTATTGTTATTCAAATTTTCTTGCGAGAGGATAATCTCTCCTGCACCCCTGACCCAAGTTTGATTCAAGCTTGTTCACCCTTTATCTTCAGCTCGTAGCTTTCTGCCCTACCACTTTTAAAAAGCACCAGCCGACACTAATGTGATGTTTATAGAGCAATATACATAAGTCCATCTTCTTCACTGAAATAAAAGGTGTGAGCCTTGTTAAATCACTGCAAATCCAAGCATCTGAGTTGCCTTATCCGCAACAACTGGAAGTGCTTTGGAAAGTGTGAGATACCTACACCAAGTGTTACTAACAGGTTTTTTTAATATGACTTACCTAGGGTGACCATGTGTGTCGGATTTGCTGTACAGTCCTGGTTTTTGACCGTCTGTCCCAGAAGCCCCAGGTTTTTGACCATCTGCCCCAGCAGCTTTAGATAATTACATCATGTGCAGTTTTTCAGAGAGACTGGAGTGTGCACAGAGGCAGGCACGTTTCCAGTGCAAAATTAGGGGCCGATTACGATGGCAGACGGACTGGAGTCCATCCGCATTGTGGTGGTGACAGGACCGTCTGCAATACATGCGGCTGTTCTGCTCACCAAATTAGGATGCGACCGCAACCATGGCAGTCGCATCTTGCATTTTAACATTGCGGCAGGTGCTGCAGACAGCAGCACCGGCTGCGATGTTAAAAGTGCATGTTGTACATTTTACTGCACTATGTGGCAGGCACCACACGGTGCCTGCCACTTGGTGCAGTGAAATGCAGGGGCCCAGTGCATCCACACCTCCCCCCAACAGGGGTTCGCCCGCCATGGAATGGCTGGCTGAAGCCCGCATTGTAATTTGGCGGATGGTGCCTGCTAGGCACTGCCATCATTTTACCTAATGTGGACGGTCCGCCAGGCAATCAGATTGATTGCCTGTGGCAGTTCCGTGGCGGATGGTCTTTGCGACCGCCATGGTTGTGGTCAGATTCCCCCAGCCATCCTAATTTGGCGGGGGGAAATTGGCGGTCCGATGGCGGTAGGACCGCCACCACATGGCTGGCGGCGGCGGTCCTTCCACCATTGTAATTGGCCCCTTAGTTAGCATCCTCCAGCATAAAGATGATACTATGTGTAAAGATTGCATTCATTTCCCCTACTTCCTCAATGTCTGTGTTTTATATGTTCTTGAGTTCTATCAATTAACTCATTGTGCATCTCTGTCGAACAAAACTTGTTTCTATGTTTGTGAAATGTCCACTTTTTGTTCTTGGAATCTAAACACCCTAGGTATGCCTGCTGTTGGCATAAGTGTAATGTCCGTGTGACACAGACCCAGATATGAACAGCGAGGGATTCATTCATGGCACAGCCCTGCTGTTCCATTGATATGCGCAATTAGCATGCAAGAAGGTATCAGATGATAACCCAGGCAAGGCAGAGAGTTCATATGCACCTTCAAACGGCTCTGATTAATATGTGGGCTGGAAATGGGATGAAATGTGCCCTGCATTTTCAGTCCTATTGACCCTAACAAACCTTTAGCTGTTTATGCATCCTCGTTATGTCATAACAAGCTGAAACTTCGATTTCATACTGTCCGAAATAATGCATTTGTGTGAATGTTACTTTTGACAACCCCCCCTTCTCATTTCCTCAAGGCTACTATGTTTCCGATTTCCAGCAAAAGACTCCGGTTCAACAAAGAACCAACATTTATCAATGTCTCAAAGTAATTTATAGAAAGGGGTCTGAAAGGGAAATAAAATGGTCCTGTTTTTATGCCCACACATTATTACACATTACCATGCATTTCCTCCTTAACCTATGTCTTCCAGGTGGGCAATAAAAACGCCAAGGACGTGTTCTCGTTTGTTGCCACAGGCGATGGAAATCATTTAGGACACAGAAATTGGACCGTCAATAAAATGGATGCCTGAGCCCTGAACTGCTCCTGCCCTACTGTAAATGTCGCACACGTTGCACTTGGTGTGCAGCATTGGCATACTTGATGTTTGTCCTGATGCATGAATGTTATATGTGTGGGTACATAATGGCGATGCTGTGACACGCTTAGGGGATCTCTGCGGTGTTTTACCCCATAAAAGCCGTCAGCACAGCTTGTGATATTCATGGCAGTTTCAGAGGTAAGCTTTGTTTGAATGAGGCATTAGGATTACATGTGTTTGATAAACTGTTCCTAGGGACGGCTATCATGGTGGCCAAAAGAGACATTGCAGCTGCCTGGAAGGCAAACAACCTTTACAAAGCAGTCATTACATCGCACTACCTTTACAACGCAGTCATTTCAACGCAACAACCTTTACATCGGATGCATTACAACGCAGCCATTACATTGCATATCATTACAACGCATGTCACTACAACGCATGCCATTACAACGCAATTTAAGGTAAGTAATGGAGAATGTTACTACACTATCCAACACTTACCCTACTGTTGCACTCACTGGAGTGGGAATAGTAATTTTTACCCCTGTACTATCCAACACTTACCCTACTGTTGCATTCACTGGAGTGGAAATAGTCATTTTTACCCCTACACTATCCAACACTTACCCTACTGTTGCCTTAAAAGTAATATGCGTTGTAATGGCATGCATTGTAATGGTATGCGTTGCAATGGAATGTGCTGTAAATGTAGTTTCTAAAAATACGTTGTGATGGCATGCAATGTTAAAATCATGCGTTGTAATGGATGTTGCGATGTAGAAACTGCGTTGTAAATGTTTGCTTTGTAACGTTCGCCTGGAAGGACTCTACATCTCCATTCATTGCGAAATGCCGTAAAGGACTAGACTGGTGCGCCATCCAAGAAAAATCTGTGTACGAGGCAAGGGGCTGCCCGGCCAAATATGAATGCATATGGGGCAAATGGTTGGGCTTGGTGAGCTGAAGATACACTGGCAAGGGTCGGGGTGCTGGGAGTGTAATATGGGATCAATTCTGAGTATATGCCTTGCAGACAAAATCTGGGAAAGTGGTTAATTGTATCGTATGTCACAGTGATGCACTTTTCTATGTTGTTGCTACAAAACCAATAAAATTGATTATAAAAAAAGGATTACATGTGTTGTTTTTAAGGCTAGCACTTTACATTGCACAAATTAAAAATCCAATGTCAGAAGAATATATATTTTTTAGCAATAAGCAATGGACTCTCAAAAACCTTTTGTGCTTACAAATAGAAAGTATTTTTTTATCTTCATAAAATGTCTGTATTTAGCATAGAAAAGATTTAGAGGGACCCTTGATCAAAATCTCTCTGTGTCTCTTATGTTAATGCAACTAGTACAGTGCAGTAAATTGATCAACAGGTGCCAAATTGATAGGAAAGGGTAGCAAAATCAAGGGTGCTCCGTTTTAAGATAGCCTCCACTGCATTCAGGATAAGTAGGCAAGGTGGCCAGGGGCTGTGCATTCAATGTCTGGTTTAGACTGACAGCTGGGTTGTTTGTGCATTTACTCTAGAAAGTCACACAAAGGGAGATGAGGTGTGCCCTGCATGTCCTGATGGCCCATCACCAGTCTGATGGGCCTTCATGAGCTAGAGTGGTGGGAGACGTTGTCACTGACTCCTGATTAGGGCGTCCGAGACCACCAAACTGACTCTGATGCAGGCCCTGCTGTGTGGCTGAAAGAATCGACACATCATGGGTCCACAGCTGAAAGAATTGACGCAGCGCCTGTTTGCTGCTGCTGCATCGACCTCCAGGGCATCCGAATTTCCACGCATTGCACTTGTGCTCCAAGTTTTCCACCGCATCACCCATAGACCAGAATCATCTTTGGATTTCAATGCATCATTTCTCCTTACAGTCCGGAAAAGACACAGCAGTTCTCCTTCATGCAGCAGAACTGACAAATCATTTCCCCAGGAACTAAAAAAACGATGCATCACTGTTTTTTCTAACACTTCATTCCTCTGTAGCTCTTTTTCCCTGTGAATTTTGACATATCAAAGGTACTTTGTGCTAAAATCACAGCATCTATAGAGTTCTATGGACAGATTTGCTTAAACTTTTAAAAAGCGATATTTTGAGTTATGTATGTTGGATTTTTGTCATCTTGGTATTGTTTGATTTTGATAAAGATTGTTTAATTTTCTAAACTGCTGTGGTGACCATCTGTAGTGTTTTCACTGTGTTACTGTGTGTGTTATGTACAAATACTTTTACACATTCCCTCTGAGATAGGACTGACTGCTCATGCCAAGCTACCAAGGGGGTGAGCAGGGGCTATCTTGGGTGTGTAACTCGCTAATCCTGACTAGAAGGAAGGGCCCCTACTTGGAAAGGGTGCATATTGCTGCCAACGTTAGACCCTCATTTCTAACAATGACTATTTCTGAACCTGGTATCATTGCAAAATTCCATCTGTCATTATACCGGATACCTCGCATCGCAGAAAATCAGCTGCCTGTCAAGGATCAACTCTAAGCATCCAAGCTCAACAGTATCCTCAGCAGTGCCTGCTTATTGGTGAAAGTGGATTTTTCATCACTATTTTAGAAATGCTACTTTTAGAAAGTGGGCATTTTTATGTGCTGATAACTCTTTGTGCTTTGCAGCCTGGCCCCAATCAATGTCTGGTTTAGACTGACAGGGGCCTTTTTATGCATTCACTTTAGACACTCACACAAAGGAGGCTGAGGTGTGCCCTGTATATCCTGATGGGTTTTCCTGAGCTAGAGTGGTGGGAGGAGTTGTCACTGATACCTGAATAGGGCTGTGCCTGTCCTCTCACAATGTCGTCTCCACCTGTCAGGGACTTGTAACCAGATGCTGCTGGCTCTACATTTCGCACCTTGCCAGAGGACAGCCAGGAGGAATCGCAATTGGACTTAATCACTTGTAGTTTTGAGCTGCTGTCTGCTGGGCTGGGAGAAGCGTTACCACTTTGCAACAAAGACTCTTGTGCTGGCCTCCATGCCTGTGCTCTGCTTCTGGTGCCCCCAGAGTTCTTCAGGGACATGTGGGCCTGTCTTCCCTCCCCCTGAGATTGTGAGAGGTTTCCAGGGGTCTAGGAAGACTTCCTTGAACATTCCCATGTGTTTTCCCCCATAGTCAGTGTATATTGGCCACTTTACCGTGCCTGGGAGCGGCGTGTGGGGAGAGCTCTTGGGAGGGAAGTACATGGTGAGCACATCCCCTTCGAAGGAGAAGTCACCTGAACCAGCTCGTGCCAACGGGCCCGATTCACAGAAGTAATCTGAGACAAAATCCTAAACTTACTACTTTTGGTATTCACCGAAGGCATTTAGTAGTAATGAATTAATATTTAGTTTACAAGTTTGTATTTAAATATATATATATATATATATATATATATATATATATATACATATATATATATATATATATATATATATATATATATATATATATATATATATTCACTGAAAAAACCATAGGTTTCACACATGTTATAGTTAGCTGGACATTTTACTGATAAAAAAACCAATGAAATTCCCCCGTTATAGTTACTGTAGGCAACTATAACTCACGCGACCGTAATCCTCTGCTGATGCTAATACTGTATTTAGACACTTATTTGCCCATGTCTTCTTCCATTAAATTTTAGCTATACATATATTACAAATATTTTTTTTTCATAAAGACACATATGTCATCAGCAGAGGATTACGGTCGCGTGAGTTATAGTTGCCTACAGTAACTATAACGGGGGAATTTCATTGGTTTTTTATCAGTAAAATGTCCAGCTAACTATAACATGTGTGAAACCTATGGTTTTTTCAGTGAATTTGCAAGGTTTTTTAAATGCTAATTCCTAACTATAACGTGTGTGAAACCTATGGTTTTTTCAGTGAATTTGTACGGTTTTTTAAATACTAAGTTACTTTACGCCATTTGTGGCGTGCGCGCCCACTTAACGCAGTTCATTCCGTGCGCGCACGGTGCGCTTCGCGCACCGTGCGCGCACAGTGAGCACGCGGTGCGCTTCGCGCACCGCGTGCTCACGTTACGCTAGATGGGCCATGAACGCACGATGCGCTTCGCGCACCGTGCACACATGGAGGACATATGATGAGCATCGTTGTGACAGGTAAAATATCTGTTTTGTTTAGCTCTAATAAGCCATGCTCAAAAGGTGCCCTTCGGGCACCTTTTGCACACGGGGTGGGGAGAATGTGGATATTTTTTTTTATTATTATTATTGCTTACCGTACGCGTACGGTAAGCTTAATCGGCGAAATTTTCGAAGAAAATTAAAATTGCCTTTTTTCACTTGGGGGATCGTTGGGGACTCCCTCAACATGGCTAGGTGCTTGGGAGCTGTGTAAACAGCCCCTTTACATGTTTTTGCACTTGGTTTTTCAACCCCCTGTCAGAGTGCGAGAGAGAAAATGGCGGCCGCCGCTTCCTGGTTTCGACCGATTCGAATGTTTACTAAGATCTAAGGGCCAATCAGAATCGCGCTCGCGCACGCCACCGTACGCGTACGGTAAGCGCACCGTAAGCGCACCGTAAGCTGGCTCAGATATATATATTGATTTAAAGGCTATTTTCTCAGAATCTACTGAACAGATTTACACCAAACCTACAAAAGGCACTTCCTTGACCTGAGGACTACCTCTCTGCCAAATTTCAAGTAATTCTGTTCAGCCGTTCGGGCTGTAGCTGTGTCTAAAGGTCCTATGGAAAAATGCATGGGAAAAACGCGTTTTGGGACCCCCCTTTTATCTCAGCCCCCGCTTGACGAATCCCCCCGAGACTTTCAGGGTAGGAGCGGAGCATAGCGCCCCACCTATTTTGAAAAATTCGCGAGGATTCGTCAACCGGCGCCAAAGTTATTCAAAATAGAATGTTGCGGATTTCCTATGGAAACGTGGTCCTAACTATAACTACCTACTGGCGACCGCCAGTAGGTAATATATATATATATATATATATATATATATATATATATATATATATATATATATATATATATATATATACGTGGGTTGTGAACTGCAATAAACATCCTACCTGAAGTCCAGCGGGGTCCGAGTTTCCTTCTTCGCCGCCGCTGAGTGGAAGTAGCAGGAATTTGAACTTTCCGATATATATATATATATATATATATATATATATATATATACAGCAGCGGTCCGTGGAGGGAGTTCCGTGGGGCGGAAAGGCGGGGCGGGGGAGGGGCAGGGTGGGGGGTACTAAACACCGGAACATGGATAATTGGAGGTAAGTAAACAATTGAATAAATAAAACGAATTTCGTAGCGCGCCCTGCATCACAAAATGCGGTGCAGCGCACGCTACGAAATTCGTTTTATTTATTTAATTGTTTACTTACCTCCAATAATCCATATTCCGGTATTTAGTACCCCCCACCCTGACCCTCCCCGCCTTTCTGCCCCACGGAACTCCCTCCATAGGTTTTGGTTTTGGGTTGTGTAGTGTATTAATACTCATGTAATATTTTTAATACTTGAGTATTATTACAAAATAGTTGTTATTATTTAAAAAAAATATAATATATATCTTTAATATAATATATTTCTTTAAAATATTTTAAATGTGCTTTGAACTTATTCCCTGGGACTGAATGTATGGGAAAATGGGGTTTTGTAATAATTTATATTTTTATTCATAAAAAAGGCTTTTGCAAGCACAGACCCAAGACCTAGATAAGCACACCACCAACATGCGAGAGGGCATCCGCACCCTCCAAGACCAACTGCTTCAGTCGCAACTAAAAGCAGAGGACCTTGAAAACAGGGCACAGAGGGATAACCTATGAATCTGGGACTTGGAGGAGGAATCGGAGGGAACGGACCTTGAGGCATTCCTGGCGGACCTTTTCGTGGAAATCCTCAGCCCGCAGACCCTCAAGATAAAACTGGACACAGTGCACAGAGTTGGTGGACTGGTGTCCAGTGAACGGAAGCGCCCACGCGACGTGCTCGCCAAATTCCACTCCTATAAAACGAAAGAAGCCGTCCTGCAAGCCGACAGGAAAAAAGGGACAGTCTCTTTTCAGGACCACTCATGCACCATTTTCTAAGACCTGGCACCGGCCACGTTAGCCAGGAGGCAGCTATTCTGACCCATCACATCGAAACTGCGGGACGACAACATCACTGATGGACATTTCCATTTGGCCTCTTCTTCGAGGTCAACAACAAACCACGTCACATCTCTGACTTGCAAGAACGCTTAGATCTCTTAGGCCTTTTCACGGAAACCCTCGAACCCACCCAGAGCAGAACGCAGGCCTCTTCGAGAGGTGGCCCTTCGGTACACCAATGGTCCAATGGCTCCCGGAGAAACCGCAGATGAGACCCATAGGGCCCAAATCATGCTGGTGCCCCGGCAATGGAACACTCCCTGGCAGCAAACACAGAACCATTCGGGCTGATCTTTCCTAGAGCAGTCATATACAGTGACCCCTCACGGAAGAGCCGACCCACCTAATGAACACGATCCTGGGGGAAGCCACTTCCGGTCCTGCAAACTTTTTTTATACTCCACTCTAAAGATCTGCTGTGGCAAGCACACCTCTACGAACAACCTTGCGACAGTGATGTCCTGCACCGATCTTGCCGACCTCTGAAAGAAACACTTTCTGACCGATGTTACATGAGCTGTTCGGAGTGGGCGCAGATGGGGACCCTGGTCCAACAGTCTCCCCACCACACACATCGAGGACACCTTAATTTTGATTGGGACATTTCCCTCGATGGGTAACATGATGTTGTTGGTAATGTTAGGTTTTCTTTTATTTTTTCAGGTGGGAGGGGGTGGGTTCTGGGAAAGGTGGTGGTTTTTTAAATATGTCCCATTGACACAGGACTTACACAGGAGACTCGTTTTACATCTGTTTCAGATGAGTCACACATGATACTGGCCAGGAGCAACTGCGTCTCGATGCCCATACCACAGGTCTAGAAGGAGGACGGGTGGTTAACTGAGGTCCGATGGTACTCACAATAGGCTCCTGGAATGTGAATAGTCTCAACTCCCCTCAGAAAAGACAGAAGATCTGGAATTACCTCACAGATCACCATCTTGATATAGTAGCACTCCAGGAAACTTATCTGGCCGGGGAGTTGCTCTTCTCTTTCACATCTCCATGAAATTCCATCCTAGCGGCATTCAGACGGACAAAGACGGGTGACTAGTTATAGTTAAAAGCATTTACAGGCCACACTATGCACTTTTATTGCAACCTACGCTACTAACACGGGGCAGACACCCTTTCTAAATAAGAAACTTGGACAAATTTGAGACTTTGCAGAAGGGAAAACGGTACTCCTAGGTGACTTCAACTTGACGTGGCAAGCAGATTTGGATAGCAATCACTCACACAGGGCAGACTCTAACTCCTTTACGGCGGCCACTAAATAACAACTCCAGGACATGGCCTTTCTAGATGCTTGGTGCACTCTTTACCCGCAGACACAAGACTACACTTTTTACTCCCATGTACACCACACCTACTCGAGACTTAATTACATCTTCATTAGCCAAAACTTGATGGGTTCCTTAAGGGAGGCCAAGATTTTTCCCCTCTCTATCTTGGATCATTATTTGGTCTCGATGTGCCTGTCCTGGGACCATATTGCATCCACTTCACCCACATGGTACTTTCTGACTTCCCTCACCCAAGATAAAGTGCTCTGCACCGCACCACTAGGAGAAGCCATCACAGACTTCTTTAATTCAAATAAACATAAAGACACCACTATTTTTAATAACTGGGATCCATTCAAGGCAGTGTTCCGGGGGAAATGCATTGCCCTTAATTCTACCCTGAACAAACAGAGGGCCAAGGAAAGGAAAAATCTAGAATCCGAACTAGCTATATTTGGAAACCAACACAAAGCTAAACCCACCAGGGAATCCCTATGCACTCTCATGGCTATTCGCGGAAAACTAAAAGCTATCTATAATAACAAGGCGGAATTCACACTCTTAAGACTTCGACAAATGTCTTATTCCCAAAGTAATAAGATAGGTAAACATTGGCCAGACAATTAAAAGAGAAACGCATACGAGAATACATAGGGGGCATTATAAACGAAGAGGGCACATTAACACACAAAGATGCCGAAAAAGCTGATACCTTCGGGTCCTTCTACAATGCTTTGTACCAGGGTGAATCAAGAGACCTGGAAATGCAGGAGGGTTACCTTCCAACATCACTACTTCCTCAGTCATCACAAGAACAGAATGACAATCTAACAGCGCCCATTACCTCTGAAGAAATAGCTGCAGTCATAAAGTACCTCAAAATACACAAGGCCCCTGGGCCCGACGGGCTTACAGCGCACTTTTATAAAACATTTGCACCAGATATCTTGCCCCACATCACAAGCCTTTTTAATGAGATGGCCATGGCAGACATGGCCCCCCCTTCACTGACCGAAGCACTAATTTCAGTAATCCCCAAGCCAGGGAAGAACCCACAATTCTGCTCCTTCGTACCACCCCATAGCTTTGTTAAATCTCGACACGAAAATCTACTCGGCTATCCTGGCTGCCCGGCTAAATGACCTCATGCCAGACCTAATCCACCCTGATCAATCCAGATTCATTAAAGGGCGCCAGACCCACGACAATACCAGATGCATAGTACACCTGAAAGAGAAGGCCACCAAACGGAAAATAACAGCAGTGCTCGTGGGTCTGGACGCCGAGAAGGCTTTTGCTAGGGTGGATTGGTCCTTTCTTTTTAAAACCCTTACCCACTTCAGCTTCACGGACGACTTTTTAACTATGCTTAGAGCTAACTATGCGCAGCCACGCTCTAGAGCAGTGGTTCCCAAACTTTTCACTCCTGAGGACCCCCATTGAGTCACTACTGGAAGCCGGCGACCCCAAAGCAATTTGACGGATTTAAATTTCAAACATTAAAACAGTAATTCGAAAAAAATAAACGCGTGTGCACACAAAACAAATACTCGAATTACAAAGGATTTTAGGGGCATATTTACAAGTCCCTATCGCCATGGGAATGTCACTTTTTGCAATGTTCCTGTGGCGATAGGGGCTTCGCCTTATTTACAAGGCAGCATTAAGCCACTTATTGTGGCTTAACGCTGCCTTGTAAATAAGGCCCCCTTTCATGCAATGCTTAGCGTGAAAGAGGTGGGCAGTGGGAGTTGCAGTGGGCGTTCCATCCCAATACCCATTGATTTTGACGCTGCCCTCTATTTACAAGGGCAGCTTAAATAGGAGACAGCACCTATATTAAGACCATGAAAAACCTGGTCTTAACTTGGCGAAATGAGGAGAAATGCCTTATTTCTCCTCGTTTTTGCTTTTTCCCACGGAAAAAGCGAAACACCTTGGATTGTTTATGTTCAGGATGGTGACCCTTCCTGCACATAAACTATCTTTAATACAAATGACGTTTTGTAAATTCCATGTGTGCTGCATTAGGCAGCACACATAGAAGTGACAAAAAGGCATTTCAAAATTGTTCATGTGCAGGAAGTGGGAACTTCCTGCACATAAACAATCTTCCCCTGCATGCAGACACCCTTGCATTATGGTGCAAGGGTGCCTGCGTTGGCTCTACACTGCTAAGTGTAGTGCCAGCACAGGGGGAAACGCAAGGCTGCACCATATTCTTGTAAATATGGTGCAGCCCAGCATTTCTGAAGAGGCGGAGTGTGTTGTTAAGCCAAGGAGATTAATGACACTGTCCGCCAATTCTGTTGTAAATATCCCCCTTCGTATTTTAGATTGAAAGAATTTGCAAAGAAACGGAAACTTTCAATGGGACGGTTGGTGCTGCATCTCCGTGACTAACTTTTGAATGGTTGGTTTTATTTCGCAGTACGAGGCTCCTGCTCCTGCCAGGGCCTGACTGGAAACCTAAAGCAGCCCTGGCAAATGTTTTCAGACCAGTCCCCATACGGTGCACACCAAGTGCAGTGAATGAGCCTGACCACTACAAAGGGGGCTTTAGGAAACAATGGTGCTGTCTACAACAAATTTATCATTATATAATGAATTGTATCAGCTTTTAAAGAATAGTAAATAAAGACCTTACTATGCACCAGGATACGACAATCTTTGTTGGGGTTCTTCAATGATTCTCTTATTAGCACCCTCCAACAGTGCCTCTCATCTCTCCATAGCCCCGCTGTCACGTGTATTTCATTTGTTTTAGCATCTCTCATACCATTGTAGGATGTCAGAGCACTTTACATCACACACATATAGAGATAATGAATCATACGTGTAAATCAGTGTATAGAAAATGTTACATAAGGCAAAGGGGACTACAAGGTGTAGGATTCACAAGTCATTCATACTGGTAGGCATTTTTAAAGAGTGCTTGGTCTGGAGAAGCACAAACTCAGGATTCAGAACATAACACAGTGGTTAGCATTGACTTTAACAAGAAAAATGTATTTCCACCCTATTGAACCTTTTTAGCAGCATCAGGATAATGATAGACTGGGAATAAACATATGTTACTAACTTTTACCATGCAGTGTACAAGCAGCTCTTGGATGACATTTTATAGGTCACTGTGCTAGATTACGATTTTCCCTTATGAATTGCACAGTGACAAAAGAATCTGTGACAAAATCAGTAACCCACTGACCTATGCACATAAAATACTGTTTTTTAAAATGCATTGTACACGTTCTTTGCAGTAGGTATATTAACCCTCTGTGTCACATTAGATAAGTCAAAGCTGCCACTGGACGAAACTCTCATCTCTCTCCAGCAGGTACACAAATCACTGTCATTTTCTTGACACTTTTATAGTTGCTGGAAAACTGCAAATTTTACAATGAACTTTGCAGTGCTTTTAAAACTGCTGCCTGCGGACCCCCTGGGAATGTGCCACGGACCCCTGGGGGTCCGCGGACCCCAGTTTGGGAAACACTGCTCTAGAGTACAGGTGAACTGGATAATTTCAGCCCCCTTCCTCCACACCCGAGGAACACGCCAGGGATGCCCATTGTCCCCCCAACTTTTTGCCCTCAGCATTGAGCCATTGGCGATGGCCATATGGAAAGCACCGGAGATCAAGGGAATTCCCTTTAGTGGAGAAAGCCATAAAATCTCGCTTTTTGCGGCCGATATACTCCTGTCCCTCACTGAGCCAGCCTGCTCCCTCCCAAAACTCCAGGTGGAATTAGCGCGATTCGAGGCAGTAGCAGGTTTTAAAATTAACTCGGTCAAATCGTATATACTTGATTTAACTATCCCGGTGAATGTGGCGGGCGAGCTACAGCAACATACCTCGCTCCAATGGACGTCCCGTTCCCTACAATACCTGGGGATACAACTAACACCACATGTCGATGGGGTCTTTAAAGCTAATTTCCCATCTGCCAGCTGCAAACTCCAGGCCGAACTTGACCGATGGAAACCTCTTTTTATTTCATGGCTTGGCCGCGTCCACGCGATCAAAATGACTGTGCTGCCCAATCTCCTATACCTGTTTCAGGCCCTACCCAATGAACTCGATAGGGACTTCCTCCCGAAAATTAAATCTGTGATATTAAAATTTATCTGGCAGGGTGGCCGGGCACGCTTTTCTTATTCAATGCTACGATGCTTAAGATCTGAGGGCGGGGTAGGCCTACCCGATTTCAGCCTTTATTACAAAGCTTCACAATTCAGTAATGTGTCATCACGTTACATTTGGAGCTGAATTTCATTTATCATAGCTCAAGAAACTAAATTTGAAGCGATACAACATCCTCCATTTGATTAAGCGATATTTATTTATTTACAACAATTCGTATAAAAGTTCGGCGCATGGTTGCTCCAGAGGGAACGTGCATAGAGTAAGGGTGCTGAGAAGTGAGTGTGTGAAGAGAAAATTCTCAGAGAGCAATAGAAGAATTAAGATAAGTAACAAATTAAACGGTTTACAATTCACCGTACAAGGTGTCCTGGTCACGTATGAATAAATAAATAAAGTCACAATTTTCAGTACAGAATCCAATTCATATTTTGATTCACGTTGGGTAAGGGACGTGTACCAGGCTCATTCATAAGGGGGTGTCGACGTTTCGACCCGTCTTAGGGTACTGCGGTAATTTGATGCCTTGACCATGCGGGTCTTCTTCAGGACAACAAGGAAGGAGGGGCAACCTGACGGAGTCCTCAACTTGACTTGGGGGTCTAGCGTGAATCCAGGAAAGGTTCAACCATGAATCAATAGTGGCAATAATTCAAAAACCATGTGTGTGGTCCACAGACACTGGAACTGCAACGCGGACTGAATCCGTTCAGCAGTGTAACACAGGGAACCAATTTGGGCATCACATATCCCGGACAAGGGCCGTTCTGTAACGCGGACTCAATCCGTTCGGCAGCTTGTTCCAGGGAACCGGAATTCAATTACGGCAGCCGTTCTGCATCTAATGCAGAGCGTGTTCCCGTGGCGTCTCCCGGTTGAGACGCCACGGGAACACGCTCTTTGGTTCCCTGTGTTACACTGATGAACGGATTCAGTCCGCGTTGCAGTTCCAGATAGATGTTATTAATAATACCCAGGTATTTCAGTGGATATGTACTATAAAAAAAAATACCTGAGTATTAAAATCAATACCTGGGTATTAATACTCTCCCCTACCCATAACCCCTATTTCCCTTGCATCCCATCCCAGGGGATGGATTGGAAAAAGTAAAAATAATTGACATTTTAATAATAAACTATCAAAACATACTATGCGCTGTAATGGTATGCGTAGTATTAGTATGCATTGTAATGGAATTGTTTATAATGGTAGTTTTAATATATCTCAATGAACATGCGTTGTAATGGTATGCGTTGTAACATCATATATTCTGTTATAACAATTGCCTAGTTGGCAAAGTGATTATTGGTTTGTGTGGTTTTGGCCAATGTTTATATGCAATACAGATACGTATCTCTATATACTACTGTGTGGAGTCTCGTTTGTGGTGTATTTATTGTGTCAGGTCTGTGTCTGTGTGTCGCGCAAACACTTTACACATTGCCTCTGGGCCTCTGAGATAAGCTTGACTGCCCTTCCAAACCACTAAGGGGGTGAGCAGGAGTTATCTTGGGTGTGTAATTCCCTTACCCTGACTAGAGTAGTGGGTTTGGTCTGGCTTAGGTACATACCCATGCCAACCAGAGTCCCCATTTCTAACAGTATGGTCATCGTTTATGTAAATATACATATGCACGCATGTGTGTGGTAAAACAAATTGAACCAAAAGGCAATGGATATTGTCAGTAAAGTAGAGGGCAGTGAATTCTGCACATAGATCTGTCCTACAGAAGAGGTTTTTTTTGTTTTATGTGAATGAGAAAATAATTTCGAAGATTTTGGGCCCAGAAATTGCACTTCTAAGATGCAATATTAGCATGGAATCCAGTTTCAATAGAGTATGCTGTACACATGCACAATTTATGTAATTTCTATTTGTGTAATTACATAAAATATGGGGAAAATTAAGTGAAATTACGCAAAATGGAAATCTGACATTTACTGCTATATTTTCGTGTGAAATGGTTCCTTGTGTCCACTTTGGATGCAGGGACACATTTTGTGCTAAAAACACAAAAGCCATAGGTGCTGCAAACAACAACTACTCATGTTCTGGTTGTTTGCATTATTCCCATGCTCCTGCAATAGGATGTTTGCAAAAACAGCCTTTAATTGCTCAACTGGGCATAATGGCGCAATTTGAGGGATTTCACTCAACAAACATATTGCAAAATGCCGGAAATTAAAAAAAAAAAATCTGGTCCTAGTTTATTGTCATTGAAATGGCACAGAATTCATGATTCAGACAACGGGCACATAGAACAGATGCACGTGAAGTCTGCCCACGGAGGCGCCCTTGTCTGGCTTTTTTAGATGCAGGAGACGATGTCTGCATATTTTCAGTAGACAGAATGGCATAAAAGACGTCCAGACACCAGAGGCAGGTGCCAAAATGACGGCCATTTTGTTGTTGTTTATGTATGATCCACAAGAAAAAGGCCCTGCGGTGATAGAAGACTTTCTGATTTGGTTATTAACATGTCATATAGGCAATTATGATTTTCTCTTGCATTCGAATTTTGCAAGGAGGGAAATATGACCTTTCATTATTGGCATCGTGCACTACCGCTGAGTAATGCAGGCAGAGCTGTTTCTCTCCAGGTTCTGAAGGGCATTTTTCAGGATATACACTGCTCATAAATAGATGGTACATAAGCTGTCATTAATTTTGGAAGAGAGACATCTCTAGATGATGTACTGCAATAGCTCAGACAGTTATGGTGCCACTAGATATAATGAAAAAGACAACAAGAATCGCTTGAATCAGTCTTAACCGCTAGTCATTCCTCTGGGTAGCATTCCAGCTCACACGTGGGTGGCACTGCTCCTTTTCCAGTGTAGCAGGGACTGATTACAAATGGGTTGGAATGAAAAGCTTTTAAAGTTACATTGCATTAAAAGACTGTAAATCCGATTGAAGCTGAAAAGGTGACATGTCTCACAATAAGTAAATGATATTTGGCAACAGGGATATAATTATTTAATTTAAAGCTTTACATTGTTCTGTATGTTTATTTAAACAAAATCTTCTAAAAATCAACAAAGCATTTTTCTCACATTTTTGAATCACTATAAATAATCATCATTTCCTTGAAATTGTCAATTTCCATGATTTGCAGGCACATCAAAACGGAATTCAGACAGAATTCTGCATGCCACATTGAAAGAATTCATATTTTGACACAGTGAATTCAATGTAATTAGGTGCCGCATTGGGTAAGGTGTGACTAGGGCATGATTGCCCTAGATATATCACATGCCAGGCCTGCTGGGATGCCGAGGTGCAGCGGGTGCTTTAAGGGGTTCTAATGACCAGTATCAAGTCAATACAAGGGGCTATGCTGGCTTTAGCATGGGAGGCTAGTATTTTGTTTGTTGTAAACCTTTTTCAGCACTTAGTCATGAAGGTCCATTGAAGCTTCTGTTTACTGTAGGTAGGGTGTGAGCCTTGAATATAGAAAGGAGGGGTTCACTGTAAGATCAGAAGGACATATTAGGTCAATGGCCCTAGCATCTCACCTGAAATGAGTGGGGCTGGGGAGGATGGTAAATTGTTGAGACCATGGGTGGGGTGTGAGAATAGATATAATATTGGGCTAGCCCATGAGAGTGTAAATCAGAAGCCATTGAGATGGTCATATTTGAAGACAGTTGCAGGGTCGAAATATGCAGGGGAGAGGTCTAATAATTATGGGATGTATGAAAATCATATGATTAGAGATCAGTGAGTGATGGAGTGGGGTCAGGTCCTGGTTTGGTCCTGGGCTCAGTGGTGTGAAAAAGAAGATGCTTTGGTGTCCCAAGATAAGCAGCCTCTATTATTGGAGACGTGTAAAATTCCTGCCATGAAAGGTCAGTGGGTTGTGAAGGTAGTGTTGAGATGCCCAGACTTTTCTCTGTTAGAGGGGATGTTTTAGGGTTCATGGGAACAGAGGCTTGGGAGGGAGATCCTGGGAGTGGGTGAGCCAATGAAGATGTGTTCTTACACTCAAAGGTTGTGGTATAGTGCTTGGTTTGGGTTTGTCTTCTGGTCAGAATTTGAAAACATATGATACGACAGTGGATGCATGGTCAGAGATGAGATGGTCAGATAAGGGAATTAGTGAGGACCTTCAGCAGGGTGTAGTGGTTTTGGCAGTATTCCTGGGATAGGAAATGTCATAGGGCTCCTAAGATCAATGATCTATGTGGAAGATGTGTTGTGTTGCACAATGCACACTCAGATGTCTCAAATATGTGCAAGGATGCGGAAGAGTAGTCTTTGCACTTGATTAAAGAAACTAAAGTGCTTCCCGCCCATGTGCAGCTATCTTTGCTAATGGCCTCACTCCTTCCTATTTAATTTAGGTAGAGGCGTTCATCAAGGTTGCCCTCTCTCCCCAGATCTCTTTAACCTAGCGTTGGAACCCTTCTTATCTAAAATACATCAAAATCAAGACATTCATGGATTTGTTTTTAATAATCACTATGATCAAATAGCAGCTTTTGCAGACAATGTGTTATTATTTCTTTCGCAACCCCAATCCTCTCTTCCTATATTTCTACAAGGAGTAACTTCTTATGTGTCAGTCTCTGAATATAAACTGAATCATGATAAATGTGAGATACTACCTTTGTCCATGTTTACTTTTAAATCAGAAGTCCTCAACACATGAAATATTTAGGTTTATATTTTACCCAATCTATTAAATCTTCAATTTCCATGAGTATAGAAAAATGTATATCGAAAATGTCCACATTAACTAGTAAATGGCATCCCTTATACCTCTCTTTGTGGGGTCGCCTTGACACTATTAAAATGATGTTAGCTCCCATCATACTTTATACTATTTCTAACATTCGAGTACCTATTTCTTTTAAATCTTTTAAGAAGATTAACTCTATTCTCTCTTTGTTATTGTGGAATAACAAAAAGCCCTGTATGTTGATATTAAAGTTAACACGTCCACAATTAGAAGGTGGAGTCAATGGTCCTGATTTTCTCAAATATCATACAGCGTTTTTGTTACGTCAGTCCTCTCTGTGGTTTTCGGACTCTTACCAAGTTGGTTGATGATGAATAAAGGCTTCTGGTGGGGACATACCATTTAAATTTGCTCTGCAGTGGTATGGGCCTGAGTCCATGCAGTGCAATTTAAACTGTATCCTCTGTGTCATTGGAAGACAGTGAAGCTCTTTTAGAGACAAGGAAGCTGATGATCTACGTGATCCCTTTAGGGCTAGTTTTGCAGCTATTGTCTGGATTCTCTGAAGTTTCTTAATCAGAAGATTTGGGGGCCCTAGTAGCAGAGCATTACAATAATCCAATCGACTCAGGATGACACTACTCACTATTAGTGTTCTGGCTGAAATAGGTAGCATTGGAAGTATTTTCTGTAGTGCTCTGATAAGGGAAAAACAGGTCCCAACCGTTTTAATCACTTGGGTTTCTAGACTTAGGGGCCTACTCGGATGGTGGGCGGGCACGGTGGCAGTGGCATCCCCCATTCACATCATTATGGCGGGTGGTGCACACTGCACCGCCCGCCACAATGCTGTGGCTGCACATTGTGCATTTGCATGCACAACGTGGCAGGTGCCTGCCACGTTGTGCATGCAAATGCAGGGGGGTACCTTAGGCACCCTCCATGTGTACCCCCCATGGGCCCCCAACTGCGAACACCGCATGCCTTCGTTCTATAATTTTCACAGGATAGGGTAGAAGAGAGATAGATCTGTAGTTTTTAGGGCACAGGGGTCTAGCGTAGCTTTCTTCAAAAGTGGTGTCACTATTGCCTGTTTCCGACATGCTGGTATGACCCCACTACTCAGAGATTGGCAGCAGATCTTTCGGAGTTGCGGAAAAGTTCCTCCTTTAATTCCTTCCACACCCTGTGTGGTAGAGGATCCATTGGGGATCCTGAGGAGCCACTAAAGGCTAATGTATTGAAACCCTCCTCTGTTAGAGTCTCAAAGTATTCTAGAGTATCTAACTTATCCTCACCCACCTTCTCCTCCTTCTGAGCCAGTGATGGCATCTCAGCCAATCTGACCTGGCCTTCTGATTTGTCTGCGTTGCCCATTTCCAGACCATCAATGATTTTAATAATTTTCTCCTCAAAGAAAGTAGCTAGGCCATCACATAGGTCCTGTGTAGCAGTGATCTTATTTTTTAGGCAGTCAGGTTTGGAGAGGTCATTCATTAATTTAAATATACTTCTAGCACTATTTGATGCCCTTAAAAGGGTGTTTGTGTAGTACTCTGCTTTTACTTTGGAAATCCCAATTATATAGTTGCTCAATGCCGCTTTCAGGGCTATTTTATCCTCATCCATGTATAGCTTTCTCCACTTTCTGCCTGTTTACAGCCCTTTTTTTGATTTTTTAACTCCTCATTATACAATGGTGCTGACGACCTATGTGGATTTTTTAGTTCTTTCATTGGGACAGTATGATCAAGAGTAGTTCTTATCTGTTCACAGTATTCCAGGTAGTTTTAATCCACCGATTTATTTATAACAAAAATACATTTTTCTGTGAACACAGGGTTTTGTTTTGCTATTTTCAAAAGTTTATTCCATTCCCTGCCCTGGTGGCTGTTTTCCATAGTGGCAGTAAAGTTGGTAATCCTGGGGTTTAATATCAAAACCTTAATGAGATAGTGGTCAGTCCAACATAGGGGTAAGATACTTTCCATTGCTGCGACACTTTTTGCTGAAAATATTAAGTCTCGTGTATGTCCTCCCTAATGCGTTGGTTCCATCACAAATTGTTGCAAGTTTATATTGAAGAAGATCTTTGAGTGCTGGGCCTGGGTCCCCATTTGACCATAAGTTAAAATCCCCAAGGATGATCAGTCTAGCATGAGTGTGGGACATATTGCTAAAAATGTCGATCAATGCCTGTTGTTGGGGGCTAACTGGGCCGGGGGGCCTATAGCACACGAAACCAGTAAGCAGGTGCGCTTTAGAATCCTTTAAAGAAAACCCCAGAAGTTCTATACCCTCAACTTCATCGATATAAGTCGGGTGAAGTTCCATTTGTCTTCAAAAATTACTCCTACTCCGCCTCCTCTTCCGCTAGGCCGCGGCTTATGAAAGGCCCTATATCCTGGTGGACATGCCAACCCCGGTTTGACGTCTGAGTCAGGGCGTGTCCATGCTTCTGTCAGAAACACCGCACTAAGGTCATGTAATTCCAACAGGAGGTGGATCTTCAGGTGATGTTTCACAAGGGATATAACATTTACTTAGCCACATTTAAGGTTATTCCCCCATGCTTCCTTAGAGAATGTTCTTGAGGTTACCGCTTTCCTGTGATTGAAATCATCACCACCATGCTAAGGAGTTGTTCCCTTGTGTATAGGTGGTAAGTACACCCGGTGGAGTTTTTTCCCAATCCAGCAGCATGGCTGGCGCGGTGCGCTGCCGGTACGCGACTGGGAGCAGATGGGCTTGCTTTGGTGCACCGGCTGTGCGTCTGCGCTTGCATCGGCCTTAAATAGTGAGGGTAGCCTCCTCCTTCATGTCAACTAGACCGCTGACCAAGATGGCGTTTGATCGGTGACCTGCTCCTACGTGCGCCGTACACCAACTCACCTTGTTTTCTGAAGTGCAAAAGTGCTACAACGGTTTTACAATAAAGTTCTTTAAAAAGGTTAAAACAGGCAAATCACGCTATTTCCACCAGCATGTGCGGTGAGCTATCCTGTTCTCAAACATTCATGTAATGTATTAGAGTCTATATCACCCTCTACCCCCACCAATTTTGACAGCTTTCTTAATTCCACTATTTGGCATGATAAATTCATACTGATTTGTGGTAAAACCTTATATTGGAGATCCTGGGGACAAAAAGGCCTATTCTGGGTATATCAATTATTTCAAAAGAATGAGGTTATACCTTTTTCACAAGCCAGTTTTCTTTTTGGCTTTCCCTCCTCTTTTCAAACTAAATATAGACTTTTACAACAAGCTCTTTGCTCTGCATATGCTCACTTTTCTTTTGTCTCCCTTCTGCATCTACATCTGCTAAATGCTTACATGCCCTTCTCCTCATGCACCACAAAGATACCCCTCTTTCTCTCATTTACTTCTTTCTAGCAATGATAGGGAGAAAACTAAGGTAGAACTATTCTGGGAACAAGATCTAGATGTGGAATGGTCTTTTCTATTATGGAATAGAATATGGACAAAAATCAGGAAATCCTCTCGAGCAGCACCCACTACACAAACGCTCTTTTTTATTTAAAATAGACTCCCTCTTATCCCCTATGGCCCTACATAAAATTCACACTAATCTCCCCGACACTTGTTGGTCCTGCTCTTCCAAACATGCTGTTTTGAAACATCTACTTCATTCTTGTCCTTATGTTTATAATTTTGGGTAAGCATTTGGACTCAGATGAACTTGATTTTTCACTCCACAGTTAGCTTTTCCATTGCTAACATATTTTTAGGAGGTTTATCTACTGATTGGATTACATTCTCAGCTAGGGTGCGGATTCTAGACTTATTAATAGCAGTTGTTTTTCAGCAGATTACTAAAAATTATCCAAATTATCTTTTCAAGCTTGGTGGTATGCAGTTTATCATAATCATAGATTACACACAGCATATGTTTACCCTGTCTTTCTCGCTGTGAAACGTTTAACTTTATGGTCACCTGCTACAATGTTCCTTGATGACAGTGTAAAACGTTCTTTTACACGCACCCTTATTCAACAAGACGTTCTTCAACCACCTTTACTTTCCCTTTATTGATAGTATAATTATTTGAAATGCTTAGTATTGCTATTTAGTTCTTTATGTATACATTGTATTAAATCTCTGCCCATATTACCCAGACTATCCTCTTCTGAAACCATGTACAACCTATGCTTTACCCCTATTATTCCTTTTAGTTTCATAATCTCAATTGCAAGACTATTTACTATTATACTGTATTATATTTTTGTCTTAATTTCACCAAAGAAACTTACTTTTGAAACTTACTAACAGTGAGACAAACCATACTCTTTGCGAAAATGTTGATCTACCCCTGATCAGGGAGCCTGGGACCTAAGTTGCAGTTCCCACTAGGCATGTGGCTCCTCTCTACAGTAGTGGGATTCTCTAAACATGCATATCTTAAAAAAAAGGTCATTTTGCTTCACAGATTTGATTACTTTCTCCTTATTTGCCTTTGCCATGATAAATCCCTTCTGGATTGGTACCAGGATACTGTTGTCAGAATATCGTTTGACATAAATAATATGCCCTAAATATTATCTACATAAATATCATACAATCTGAATTAGTAATGCAAAATCAACACCAAGTGGGACAATATTTGTGATAACTACATAAATGTCAGGTGATAATTCTGCATATGATATTCTGATATACAACCATTCCTTCCCTAATTCTTTTCTTTTAGAAACATATTTACTTCTCCACCTGCTGCTCTGATTTCTTGTATCTCTTTGACTACTATGTGATAGTCTTTTGCAGGTTAAACAATTAGGACCTTTGTATGTATACTTACACATAAAACAGTGCAACTACTGTCTTGATATAAGCTACTGCACATAAATGAACGGGCCCACCTTCAGCCAGTAAACTATAAATATGGAGCTATGTGTTAAAACACATTAACAGATTTCTATGTATGCTGTTGTTGGACTTGGCCCTTCTGGCAGGTTCACCCCTGAACTTTTTTGCTTTTATTGGTGATAGTGATTTTTGGTTTCTGCACACTTTACCGCTGTGTCCCAGGGTAAAGGGCGTGCGTGTTGTGAGGTTGGCCTGCCATCCCATAGGAATGCATGGGGGAATGTATGTGTCCTGGTAGTTCCTGATGCGTGGGGTGTGCAGGCCTGAGTTTGGTATGTGCGGACTCGTATGATTGAATGCTGCGCGATGATGTGTGCGGCGTGCATGTACCTAGTGTGGAAGTGCCACTTCTAGAAGTGGGCACTTCGGTGTGCAGTATGAAATGTGTGGCTTGTCTGGCGATTGGCTGGTGGAGGTCATGTGACGGGCTAGGGATACCCGGTGGTGAATAGGGAGATCAGCAGCTAGGTGGGTGGGAGGAGTACACCTGGGTCCTGAATAGGGTAGGGCTTTCCCCACACAATGCTGGCTCCGCCCCCTGTGGTGCGACTGACGACCCTAGCCCTGCCAGTGAATAGAGTGAGGGGCTGAGCACATCAAGGGTGCTCCCCAACCAGCTGCGACTGGTTTTCCCCCTCACCCTGAACCCAGACAAAGGAACCTGTGTATAAAAAGGGGCTGTGTCCCCTTACAAAATGTTCTCGTTCTGTACTTGAATCTGCCAGGGGCGTGCTGCTGCTGGGGCCCAGGGGAAGGCTTGCCTCCCTGGGCCCTGCCCAGCCCCTGGATGCCCTGGACGCTGGAGGACTTCTGGGACCATTCTTTGCCATTGCCCCATACTTTCCAAAGACCTCTTTGCTGGGAGCTTTTTGCTCCATTTCTTTATGCCTTCAGGACTTTATTGACCTAGCGCCTGGAAAGCGCTATCTTTTCCCCCAGGAAGGAGGAACATGTGGGCCTTGGCAGCGCTGGGCTGCGATCTCCGCCAAGGGAATCCCGACGTAGGGATTCGCCCGTAATGCTGGTCTCGCGGGTGCCCACCCCGCTGCCTTTGCGCTAATTTTATGCAGGTGCCCACCCTGCATCTTCGTTTCCGTATTATAACTAAGCGGGTGCCCACCCCGCGTCATGGTCGCCTATTTTGATATTTGAATAAGCGGGTGCCCACCCCGCTGTACGATGTCCTAACCGAGGGAGCCTACCCCTCTGTGCTGCCAAAGTTTGCCGCTGCCGCCCGCGGCCCGCCTGGTTGTGGGCGGGGCCGCGGGACGGAAGCGGAAGTGCCGCCATTTTCCCCGGAGCCTCGCAGGCTCCACCAGTGAAGTCCCGGTCCCGAGATGGGGGACCGGGCGAAGACCGGCGCATCCAGGGACGGGGCTCTCATGAGGTGAGAGAGCCCCGCCAGTACAGAGAAGTCCCGGTACCAGAAGAGGGACCGGGCGAGGAGAGAACCCCGCATGTAAGGCGCCGCTCCGGAGTCCCCGGAGACCGATTCCTGCCTCCGCCTCCCCCAGCCGGTGAGTGTGCGAGAGAGTCCGGGTGGGCGGGAGGCAGTGTCAGAGCGGCCCCGTCTGGCAGCGGGCCGCTCCACCGAGGCAGGCATGTTTGTTGGAGCGCCCCTTCACTCCTACGATTACGGGGGCATGGTTGTTTTTCTGTTGTGGTGCCTGGTGAAGGCACAGTACCGGTGATGTTTAGAGCAGCCCCGGATGGCAGCGGGCCGCTCCAACGACGGGCATGATGATTTACAGAGCCTACGAGGCTCCAACGCTGGGTGCCAGTTCCTCGTGTGGGGACATGTTCATTTCAGAGCCCTGAGTGGCTCCAGCACGTGTGCCAGTTGTTCTCTGAGCCAGATGGCTCCAACGTTTGCCCCCCCCCCCCCTCAGTTCCCTAAGAGCCACAGAGGCTCCCACCCAGCCTTGGTTGCCCAGAGAGCGAGGGCGCTCCACGGTACTTTGGGGCAAGGTCCTCTTCTATGTTGGCGCATAGTGATTTCAGGAGCCCGTGCGCTCCATGGGGGACATGTTGTTTCTAGAGCCTGGGTGGCTCCCACGTTTGGACAGTATTTCAAGAGCCTAGAGGGCTCCAAGGATTGGCGCAGGTTGTTCAGTGTGTTCTGAAGGGCTAATGAGAGCCCCCCTACGCCTATTTGCCTCCCCCAGCTAAGCAGCACTTAGTGCCAGCTGCAGCGTGTAGGCCCTGTGCTTGTCCCCAGCCGCCCAGCAAGTAGTGGGCAGCTGCTACGTTTAGGTTCTGGCGCAACCTGGACTATAATGTGATTTTGGTGCTAGGAAATGTACTGTGTAGTATGTTTTGCGCACCTTGTGTTCATGCTTATGGGGTTAGGAAATGTACTGTGTATAGTATATTTTGCGCTCCCTGTATTTCATACCTCTAGATAGGATTTCTGCCTAGGAGGTTGTTTTACCTTGTTTAGGTTGATGGTAGGGAGAATGTACTTCCCTGTGTTATGTACGCCCCTAGTGTAGGTATACTTAGGTGGCTAGGTCTAATGCGTTAGACTTGCGAGAAATTGCATAATGTGGTTTATGCCCCTGTGATGGATGCAGGATAGGTTTTATACCTGATGCTAGTGTGATGACGCTGAGGTCATTATTGCGCCAGTAGATACTGGTTATGTTCTACATGTACACTTGGTAATTTGTGTTATGTTCTAAGAGTGCTAATTCCTGACAGTGGCCCAGGTGGCCCTGTCCCCTGTACATATAATCCCTTGTAAATTCTGCCCGTGCCTGTTGGCACATTGTAGAGTGTGTGTTCTTATCTAATGTGTTGTGGTATAATACAAAGGTTATTTTGATATAATACCTTGTGTGGAGTTTCCTTTGTGGTGGGCCTTGGGTGTTGTTGCTGGGTGCGCGCGCAAACGCTTTACACATCGCCTCAGGGATAAGCCTGTCTGCTCGTGCCAAGCTACCAAGGGGGTGAGCAGGGGTTATCTTTGGCGTGTAACTTCCTTGCCCTGACTAGAGTGGTGGTTTCTGCTTGGCTTTGGCGCAAGCCCTAGCCAACCAGAAGTCCCATTTCTAACAGCTGTCTACCCTCAATTGTATGATTGCAAAAGAGAATGGGCTTATTCTATTTGTTTTCAGTCTTAAGGCCACTAGCCCTTGTTTCTCAAACAATTGTCCTCTAAAGGCTTCACAATTTCAGGCTATCCATTCATATGGTAAAATTGATTGCTATTAAAAATCTATAATTACTGTAATTGCTCACAAGAAACCCAGCACAAACTGTATTGACTTAAAAGAAGCAATCTATTTCTATCAGTTTGCAAGTATGTAACATACATACTTATATGTACTTGACATATGTGGTTTACAAGCATTGACATAACAAATAGGTGTGCCTTTTGTAAAGGGCACCATTACAAAACATAGTTTTAGTGCCTCTCTATAAGGTATGATTAGAAGTAACATGTAACCAACAACAAAATAGAACTGATTATCTGAGAACTAATATAAAGTCCTTGAACTGTGAATATTTCATAGAAATGTCTACAATAGTGGATATATACTGTACAGTCTATTAGGAGGTATTACCAGGTGACTTTTACGCTTAACCCTTTTACACTAAGAGGCATGAAGCTGACACCTTTTCTATCACATATACATTCACTGTACACTGTAGGTGTTTACTTCTAGGGATTATGCAGCTTCAGAGACACTGAACTTTCATCCTCACAGCAAGCCTGAAGAAGCACAAGTCCCAGGATTCCTCTAACTCAGCTTCCTTTGGTGGCCAATGTGCTCACCAGATCCTGGGCCTTAATTCCAGCTCGGGGTTGGCAACCAGAACTTAGCTGTCATGGGCTTAGCATAGTCAACGCAAAATGAGGCTTGGTCTGTGCAAGCCTGTGTCTAGGGCATGGCCACTCTCTTTCACCCTTTTTTCCTCCATATATTGAAGATTGTTTACCTAAAGACATTTTTTGCTGTGTTCCGGCACCATCAGTGGAGTTCCTCATTGATGAGTGTGTGGGCCCTGCACTAGTGAATTATTTTCTTAGACTAGGCAGCTATAGAAGATGGAGGAATGTAGGACACCATTGAGATCCAGAGGGAAGGAAGGCAGGGGTGTGTCTGACCCCCACCTTTACTGAATGTGAGCACTTATGTACCTATCATGGATGCCAGGCTCACCACAACTTTCTTTATGCAGATGATGCTATAATATTGGCTTGCATAGAATTATTCTAACAGACCTCTTACTCTCAATTCTCTGAAAATAAAATTTATGAAATTTGGAAAATATTCCCTGTAAGACTTTCCCTAAAGGCGTTTGTCCAGAGAATATAATATGTGAATTTAATTGACTATCAGGACATTTATTTTAAGGAAAACTTAAATGGTCATTGCAGGTGCTCAATATTAGACTGACACTAGCTCAATCATCTCTGTAATGATTCAGGTTAATGCAAATTTTGGGGCGTGAAGTAAAGAAACTGCTGTAAATGTGCATATGCAGATGATCGTCTTGACAGCAATGCAGGGGGATTAATTATCCTTCACCAAGATTTTAGTGATTGAAGCAACAAGCTTTTGAGGAATCATCTTGGTGATAATACGAGCAGAACTGTGAATAGATGTGAATAATGCAAATTCTGCACTTATTGTGGCTGCACATTTAGGGCTCAACAACGGTTCTGGCGGTCCGGGGACTGCCAGACTCGTTGTGGTGCGGCGGCAGAGGTCGCCCTATTATAATTTGGGCAGTCGGACTGCCATTGCCCCACTGCAGCCATCAGGGAACCCCCTTTCTCTGGCGGTGTTGCCGCGGTCCTACCAAATATATTAGGGGTTTCCTCCCCATCATGGTTTTCATGGTGAATCCTCCTCCATAAAAACCCCGGCAGAGAGGAAAAAAAGGGGGCGCTACAGGGCTCCCTTGTGCCTCTGCATCCTGTGGTGCATGAAGGGGGGCACAAAATGTGCCCCCGTGTGTACATGTACCCCAATTCCTGCACAGCATGGACTTTTCCGTCCATGCCACGCGAGAACTATTTTGGGCGTTTCCATTACAGTGCCCATTTTCAGGGCACCGCCGTGGGAACGTAAAAAAAGTCTGCCAAACACTAGTTACACTTGTAACCATGGGTTTGGAGGAGTGGCGGCGGGACAGACCCAGCCCGCAGCACCAAACTTGTAATCAGGCCCTTAGTTGCATCTGACAAGAGAGCTGCTGCCTGAGTTACCTATTATTCCAAAAGTGTGGCCAACACCATGACTGGAACATATTAAAATAATGATATTACAGTTAAATTTGAATCAAGCGTGGAGTGCCACCAGCAGCATAAGATAGGATATTTTGAAGGTGCTTAACTATAAACTTTTTTCCAAAAATAGCTGCCATAGAAGAACATGTCCATTAAACATTCTGTGCTAAAATTAGCTTGATATTTGGGACAATAGTTATGTATCATAATTCTCCTCACAAATACATTCTTGCATCTGTAATTGCAGATGGAGAATTTTCTGCTTGTGCAGCCAATTGGTCTGAATTGAAATATTACTGTGCTACAAACATCTGGGAGAAGTTGGGCTAGTTTTAATTTCTAAGTTCAGTCTTCAGAAGGATTACGCAACAGCAGTGAAAAATCCAGGAGCGGATAAGATGTCATAGGATTTCCTGGTGTTTAATTGCACATGTTTTTGCCTGCAGTGGACTGGTTGGAGAAAAAATGTCTTCCAGGAGACATTTGCTTCACAAACCAGTCCCCTTCCAGTATTACGTATGAACGTTTAATGCAAGATTTGCCCTCAAGTTCTATTTTCATGCAAAGTATCTGTGCTGTACCCATGTAAACCTTGCACAGTCAAGTATATATGACTTGAATGAAACAGAGGATAAGAGTTCTCACTGAAACAGGATTTATATGGGCATCTGTCAGGATGTATTATATCTTTAAGTTACCAATGCTTATAATAACATTAGAAGACCTATCCCTTGGTACAAGGCTACACTTTCCAAGAGATGGTACTGGGTACATCTACTTTCTAAAGTGCTGGCCATTGTTTTGCTGGCCTAATCCCTCTTCTTCCCTCTCACACGTTAAATTGACTTTGCAGGCAGGGACTACAACATAACAGGTACATCGGATGCACTGCCCACCAGTCGAGACTACAAAAGATCCCTGCAGCTTAACTAAAAACATGACATTAGTCCTCAGCAGTAATGAGTATGTTTGAAGGTTTGATCTTCCAACATGGATGACCTTTCAAAGTGGAAGGGGATGATACAAGAGGTGGACCAGTCAGACATTAAGCAACAAACAAGGAGAGGCTGTTGGCTCACCCTAAACTGGAATTTTCAACATCATCAGAGTATGTGGAAAGTTCTCCACAAAGATTAATTCGAATGACTGATGATTCCTCAGCTGATGACTATGAGAAATTGGGTTGCTGGTTGACTGGGGTGTGAGCCCTGGTCAAGCAACAGCCATAGTCCCTTGCAGGGTGAACCACAAGAAGTCACTTAATTAACTTGTGCTTAACCTTGGGTACAGACAGGCTTAAGTTAGAGGCAATGTGTAAATTATTTATGCAGCACACAAACAGTAACAAAGTAAAAACACAACATAAGAAAATCCCAAACTACTTTAGGAAAATAGAGTAAATTGTAATTAATTATTTGACACCAAAATGCAAAAAATCCAATCAGTAGACCTGGATTTATGAATTGTTATAGTTTTTAGTAAACACTAGTACCTAAAAGTTCAAAGTGCCAACCGCAGACAGCTAGTCGCTTGAGACACGTGTCCTCCCCAGATGTGAGTGGCGAGAACTACCCAACCTCCTGTGATTTCTCATCACTAAGGCAGAAAAACCTGGCTAGACCATTAGCACCGGAATGGTCTGATCCAGGTCAGTGTTCCACTGTAAAGTCCATTCCTTGTAGGGAGATGGACCATCTCAACAATTTTGAATTCTCATCCCTCATTTGAATTAGCCAACTTCGTCAGTGCCAAGACCACAGCAAAGACGTCCTTCTCAATAGAGATAAAAGCTACAGGTGGTCTAAGTACTCTTCATTGATCTGTTATAGAACTGCTCCAATGCCATGCTCTGAGGCATCTGTTTGGACTATAAATTCCTTAGAAAAGTCAGACACAGGGGCTGTGCACATGGCCTGTTTGAGGGAGTCAAAGGTTTTCTGGCAAGCCTCTTTCCAGATCACCTTCTTTGGCTGCTGCTTGGAAGTCAGCTCAGCCAACAGGGCGACAATGGTGCTATACCCCTTGACAAACCTCCTGAAATATTCTGTGAAGCCCAGGAAGGCCCTCACCTCAGTCTATGCTTTAGGGGGCTTCCAGGCCAGAATAGCTTTTATTTTGGATGGAAGGGGCTGTAAATTACCCCCCCACCCTGAGGCATCTCAAGTACAGCACAGACACCTGCCCTATCTGGCACTTACTGGCCTTGATAGTCAGGTCTGCAGTTTGCAGGTCCTGTAGCACTTCCTGCAGGTAAAAGGTGTGGTCCTCCCAGCTGCTACTGAAGACAGCTATGCCATTCAAGGAAGCAGCACTGAAGGCCTCCATCCTAGCAAAGACGTGGATCACCACCTCTGAATGCTGGCAGGGGCATGTTTCAGTCCAGAGGGCATTACTGGAAGTGGCACCACACAGTGGAAAAGGCTGAGGTACGTTTGGCACTCTTCAGTTCAAGCAAAATGCCAGTATTCTGAAGTTAAGTCAAAAGTACTCAAGAACTTGTCAGCCCCTAATCTGTCAATGTGTTCATGAGCTCTGCAGATGGGGTGCACATCAGTCTTAGTGACTGAGTTGAGCCCCCTCAAGTCCACACAGAACTGGAGTTCTGGGGCAGTGCTGGGTGGGGCAACTTTTGGTACCATTGGGCTGGACCTGGGGCTACTGGAATGCTCAATAACCCATAATTCCAACATCTTAGAGACCTCCTCTTTGATGTTGGCCCTCACTTTGTTAGACAGCCTGTAGATTTTGTTTTTGACCCAGGGGCTGTCTCGAGTGTCAATATTATGGTTATACACATGTGTAAACCCAGGAGAGAAGGAAAACAGAGAGGTCAACTGTCCCAATAACTGACAATAGTACCTCTGCTTTTCTAGGGTCAGGATAGGGGAGAGGTTGACACCTGTCACTGACCCATCTTTTTCTTTTGATGACAGGAGGCCAGGGAGAGGATTATCCTCTTCCCCATCATCTGTCACCAGCAACATGGTAACCTCAGACTTCTCATAGTGTGACTTGAGGTGGTTGATATGGAGTGCCTTTAAGGGTTGTCTTGGGGTCTTGAGGTCTACAAGGTAGGTGGCCTCCCCCTTCCTCCCAACCACCTCATAATGTCCAGTCCAGTGGACTTGGAGTGTCCCGGGCTCCACGGGCTCTATTACCCACACCGTCTGCCCAGGTTGAAATTCCGTCTGGTCGTACCACTACTTCATAACCTCCTGGCTAGCCTCCAAGTTCTCAGAAGCTTTCTTCTATCAAGTCTCCACTCACCTAAAGGACAGGGATCTGTGGAGCGAAGATATTCCCCCCAATCCCTTGAGCATTAGTCCACAACACACCGAAAACCACGTGGGGGGAAAGAAGGTTGGGTTATACAAGGGTAGAGAGAAGATTCCTCTCAGATTGGCCAGGGATAATCAGCTCTCATGATCTTGTCAAGAAACAGATCAGCAGTTCTGCTTCTGGGTCTGTGTGTCTGAGGGATACAATTACTAAACTTTATTTGGCCTGCGCACAACCAATTGTAAATATAGATATTTGTAACAGTTTTTCAGGTTTTTAAACCGTTTTTTGGGTGCTCCCAGGGTGGCGTCTTCCGTCCTGAAGAACGTCACTGTCGTAAATACTTTTTTGTGCTCCCAAACACCATTGGTTGCATCCCCCTAGGCACTCCTGAGATCCTGTGACAAGGATTGATCAAATCGTGTCGATTTGTAATTTATGTTGCAATAAACATTGACTCTTGTGTCATTTTTTCAAACGCTTGTTTAATCGAACCGTCCCCTTTCATTCTAGCATAAGGGGAGAAGCCGGAAGCGAAGCACCGTGAGTAAACTGCATATTTATCCACAAGTGTTTTTCACTTTTCAATCACAAAATGTCATTACAACGATGATTGCGCGCACACACATCGAGTTCACTTAACGTTTACACAAAACTGTCACACTGCACTGATTTATATATAAAGAAATATAGGTGAAGACAAATATTTGAAACTGCATGATAAATATCACGAGCATTGAAGTCAGTATGTTATGCTCATCTAATGACATGAAAACACGGGGGGCTAGGGTAACCAATTTAACTGAAAAAATTCTCTGAACTGTATGTGTGCTATGATTTTGTTACAGTAATGCTCCCTGAAGAAGGACGGGTAGCCAGAAATGCATTGGAGCCCAAAGAAAGTATGTTGTAATTAAGATGCCGTAAAAGCAAGTTGAAATGAAATTAATTTTGACGTGAAAATTAAAATAGTTCAATTGAAAAAACAACATAAGAGTCAATGTTTATTGCAACATAAACTACAAATCGACACAATTTGAGTAATCATTGTCACAGGATCTCAGGAGTGCCTAGGGGGATGAAACCAATGGTGTTTGGGAGCACAAGAAAGTATTTACGACAGCGACGTTCTGCAGAACGGAAGACGCCACCCCGGGAGCACCCAAAAAACGGTTTAAAAACTTGAAAAAACTGTTACAAATATCTATATTTACAAGTGGTTTTGCACAAGCCAAATAAAGTTTAGTGATTCAAGACTATCCGTCCAACAGCAAGCGGCACACCCACACAAAATACTAAATCATGGCATATGAAGAGATTTCTAAGACAACAGATTTACGAGTAGAACCTTTGCATTTTCAAATGAAGAAGTATCTAGAATCTACTCACTCATACATGAGGAGACTACACAATCAACAACGAATCGTACCAAGGAACAGAACATCAAACAACTATTATATCTATCTAAGTGAAAATAAATCAGAGACTACATGCGAGCACCTTAATAAAATACCACAGCGCAACACATACCCCGTGGATTAAGGATAGCGCTCAAACCATCATTATGCAAAAATGCACAAAAATTCCAAGAACGCTGGTATGCGATTTTAAACAAGTGCTCCCTCAACCTAATCCTTTTGATTATAGAGGAATTGTCTAGCATTCTGGAAGATTTATCAAAAGAGATCGTAGAAGTAACCAATGAACTCACTAACATAATGTCAGCCGATGACTGGACAAAAACACTAGAAGATATCAATGAACAGTTAACAAAACACTCACAAGAAATAAACGAAAGAAAGATAAGAAAATTCCGTAGGGACACATTGGATTATAAGTTAGGAGAAGTATATACGTGGGCAGAAGTTTACGCCCAGAGCCGCCGAAACCGGCCCTATACTCAACAAACGGATACATCCTCATCAGGAAGCGATACAACGGACAGAACACAACATCAAACTATATATAAAAAAACACAAATGTCAGCCCCCAATGGACAACAACCAACAACCCCATGCTTTTTTAGAACAAACCCACCAAGACAAAGACGACCCAGGAGGGGAAAAAGAAAAGGAACATCCAAACACAAGGAGTACCACCATGACAAAAAAAGACAAAAAGAAGACAAAAGCCAAGGAAACCTAGTTATTAACATTTCTGATCATGAATTGAAACCACATGAACTCAGATTATTACAGAAAGGTACATCATTTGTTCCAACTGCACAAACGGATCAACTAGAATTGGAAGTGAGTCTTTTTAAACTGATGAGAAAACTACGTTTGAGACATTTTTTTGAGAACATACTGCAAGATCAAACACCAAAAGAGCCAGATCAACTACGGGGACTAACGGTCCAAAGCACGTATCAAGCACCAGTCAGTCACAAAACCTTAGATCTTTTTGAAAACCTCATCAAACTAGATTTATTCAAACTAAATTAAAATAAAAACACTACCAAGAACATAACACAGAAAGACATGGATACACTATGAAAAATAGCCAACAACAAAAAGATCATATGTCAAAAAGCTGACAAGGGAGGAGCCCTTGTAATCATGAATACAGCATTCTATGAGACACGAGTAATAGAATATATCTCAGATAACACAACATACATGAAGTTGGATGAGAACCCTACTGTACAGTTCGCTAATCTATTGAAAGACATAGTCAAAAAAGCATATGACACAGGAGTGATCAAAAAAAAAAAACAAGACTTTTTTATTCAAACAGAACCCAAGAAGCCCTGTATTGTACATGGTACCAAAAATTCATAAGGACCTGAGAGACCCACCATTTAGACCGATTGTGTTCACACGAAGAAGTTTACACGAGCCCATAGGTCAATTCTTGGATAAATATGTACAACTGAGTGTGAGGAATATGAAGACTTATGTAAAAGACACAACTGATTTCTTATTGAAATTACAAAACGTATCAGTTACCACAGACAAAAAGATTCTACTATGCACAGCTGACATCAAATCCTTATATACCTCGATTCCGCACCTACTAGGCATCGAAGCCATAGAACAAGCACTGTTACGGACGGATTTAGAACAAGCAATGCAACTATTCCTTATGGAACTAATTCATTTCACCCTGTATCAAAGCTACTTTCAATGGCAAAACAACTGGTACCTCCAACTAACAGGTACATCCATGGGCAATTGTACTGCGCCGGCATACGCTAATCTCTTCATGCAGAAATTTGAGGAAGACCACATTTTGTCACAACCGCAATGGTATACCAAAATCAAACTTTTCTTGCGATATATAGACGATATATTCATCTTGTGGAAAGGCACCCAACACGAACTCACAACGGCACTATGCACTTTGAATAATGTTGATGAACGGATACAATTCACTTTTGAAATATCAGAAACAAGGATAACATTCCTGGATGTAGAAATTACCAAGACTAAAGATTGATTTGAAACTGATATATTTCGAGAGAAAAAATGACAGAAACAACACATTACATTACAGTAGTTTTCATCAAGCATCACTAAAGGAACATCTACCGATATCCCAAATGCTTAGGGTAAAAAGGATTACATCTAACCCGGTGAAAATGATTGAAAGAGTAGAAGAAATGGCAGAAAGATTCGCACAGAGAGGATATTCAACATCAACTTTAGAGCTGGCAAAACAGCGGAGCAAATCAACCTCCAGGATAGACCTTCTGAAGAATACGGTCAAACCAAAAAAACACCAGGATGGTGGTAGTATCCAGATTCTCAACACGGAGCAGCACATTAAAAAAAAAAATTACTCGACATTGGCCAATGTTGACACTAGAACCGGACTTCAAAACCCTGTTCTCACAACCACCACTTTTTGCCCATACCAGAAGCAAAAATTTGGGAGAAATCTTGAAACAACAACAGACTGCAACACAAAAATCAAAAGGAACAAGACCTTGCTTGAATTGCAACAACTGCAATAATGTAATACAAGGAAGCAATATACCTCATCCCATGAAAGGATACAACATTAAATTACACACCACAGCTACATGAGACACATCAAATGTAATATATATGTTAAAATGCCCATGTGGAAAAGTATATGTGGGCAAAATGGAACATAAGATTAAGACACGGATTAATGAACATAAATCGAACATAAGAACCAGGAACAAAAAATCCACAATAGCAACGCATTTCATGGAAGAACAACATAATATATCGCAATTGAAATTACAAGTTCTTGAAGTGATCCAAAAAACTGAAGGAAGAGACAACAATAAATATTTGCTGAGACAAGAGAACTTTTGGATAATGAAACTAATCTTTGAAGCCGCATGGACTTAATGAACGCATTGAATATGCATGTTATCTATAATTTAACTTTGATTATTTTCTGAATTTTGTGTTTTTTCTGTTCACTGGTACATATCTTCTAATTATTGGTATACCCGTTTAAAGATTCGTAACTGTACACATTAAGGCAACAGCCTGAAGTATTTTGTAATATAGTCTTCACTGTTAATATAGTTTTAACTGACACTTCCGTACACTCAATATGGCCGCCATAAAAATAGACCGACTATTATGTCTACCTTGGTACTATAGTCCTATATAATCCACCTGATCCGTGCATTCTGAAAGCACAGAAATGCCGACTGTGCTGAAAACGAGACGCCGACACTGCTGAAAATACTGCATGGAACTTTTACAAGTAAGCTGACATCAGCGATACAACGTATTGCACCCGAACAAGCCGCGATATGATTAAAATCTGAACGCAGATTTAATTAACCATCCCCTTTCATTTTAGCATAAGGGGAAAAGCCGAAAACAAGACGCCGTCATTACTGAAAACACCACACGGAACTTTTACAAGTAAGATGAAAGCACCAACACAATGTATTGCGCCCGAACGAGTAGCGCTATGACTAATATCTGAACGCTTGTTTAATCGAACCGTCCCGTTTCATTCTAGCATAAGGGGAGAAGCCGGAAGCGAAGCACCGTGAGTAAACTGGATGTTTATCCACGGGTGTTTTTCACTTTTCAATCACAAAATGTCATAACAATGATGATTGAGCGCACACACTTCGAGTTCACTTAACGTTTACACGAAACTGTCACACTGCACTGATTTATATATAAAGAAATATAGGTGAAGACAAATATTTAAAACCAATTCAAAGCCAAGCAACGCTGAAAGGAATTTGTGCAGTATTTTTAGTACTGTACCCATGATGGCCACCAAATCTCTTAATTTTGGGGGGGGGACAAGGGGTCATGGATAACATCACTATTGGGCACAGAGGGAGAATCTAGATGGTGAAGAACTGAGGTGTGGGTGGCAGGCTCAAGTGGTGGGGCATCAATAGGCCGGAGGTCAAGAACGGTGGTATGAGAGGCATTCTCAAGTGGTGGGGCACCAGGGGGGCCAATTACCAACAAGCCATGTGCCGTAAAGAGCACTCAGGGGATGGGAGGAACTTGGCCATCTGGTTCACGAGGGCTTGTATGTAGCTTACCACATCCTGGGGGGTTTCTTTGGAACTTGCTTCCACTCCTCCTTAACCTGACAGAGAGGTCCCCTAATCAGGTGGCCATACAGAAGTTCAAAAAGGCTGAATCCAACCCCCTTCTGTGGCACCTCCCTGTAGGCAAAGAGATGGCATGGTAAAAGCACGTCCCACTTCTGCATTATGGTTTCAGGCAGGCCCATAATCATGCCTTTTATTGTCTTGCTAAATCTTTCAACAACCCCATTTGTTTGTGGATGGTAGGACATTAAGAACTTGCAAGTTACTCCACACTTCTTTCACATTGACTTTCTGTATGCAAACATGACATTGGTGCCCCATCAGACACCACTTCTTTGGAGAAACCCACTCTGGTGAAAATCCCCATCAGAGTGATAGGCACTGCAGGTGCAGTTACAGACCTCAGAGAGATGGCCTCTGAGTATCTAGTGGTGTGATCCACCAAGATCAGGATAAACCTGTTGTCGAAAGCTGCCTTTGGGTCCAAGGTTCCTACAATGTTGATGCCTTCCCAGATGTCCTACCAGGGGTATCTTATGAGCCAGTCCAAGTAGGACGGCTTTGTAACATTGGAGGACTCTTGCCCCACGCACAGGTGACCTAGGCTCACTGTACAGGAGATCATACTCCCAGTATGTGCAGTAATCTCTGGAGGGATCACCAGCTTCCTGTGCTTTGGCTTGCTGCCTCATGCCCTCCAGAGTTGGGCCCTCTCTCAGTGACTTACAGAACTCCTCCATGGTGGGTCCTCCTTCTGCTTGCCATCCAGCAAGCTCAGGCAGGTCACCAATGGAGGCAATGTCCTCCCAGGTAGGCCCTGGGGCGGCCTCCTCTGGCACCCCATCCACCTGTACCATGGGACATTCAGGGACTGGTTTCCTATACTCCTTGCCCTTCCCTCTCTCAGCAGCTGTCTGGGCCATTTTTTCCAGTCTCCAGACCTCCTTGCCTTCCCTCCTGGGCAGCCATGGAGCTGATGTTCACAAAGACCCACACAGGTAACCCCAATATTTTCAAGTGTGTTGTGAGCTCCAATTCCTTCCAGGCAGTGTGAATGAATGAATGAAACTGAATTTGTATAGTGCTTAGCTACCCTGAGGCCTCCTAGCGCTTTATGGAGCGGAGAGACTGAAAGGCGTGTCCTGCTAGTGTGAAGTGATAAAGAGATGTGTTTTAAGCAGTTTCCGGAAGACCAACAGGTTAGGTTCCCCTTCGGAGAGTAGGGGGGAGGGTAGTCCATAGGTTGGAGGCATTCAGGGAGAAAGAGCGTCCACCCCATCTGGATCTCCGTACTTTCAGTGGAGTGGCAAGAAAAGCGGAACTGGAATGAAGACTCCTAGATGGTTGATAGGGGGTGACCAAGGACTGAATGATGGGTGGGCCTGATTTCCACATAGCTTTATGGGCTAGGCACATAGCCTTGAAGTGAATCCTGGCCCGAATAGGCAGCCAGTGAAGATTCCTCAAGGCAGGTTTCACTGTTTGTCTCCGGGGAATCTGGAGCAGTTGGCGAACCGCGCAATTTTGGATTACTTGTCATCTCTGGATTGTGGACTGAGGGGCACCCAGATATAATGCATTCCCGTAGTCCAGGCGGGACAGTATGAGTGCCTGCACCATAATCCTCCTAGCCTGGAAAGGGAGCAAGGGAAGAATTTTTCTGAGCATTGTCATTAGGCCAAAACAAGTAGCAGAGAGCTTAGTGACTTGATGTTTGAAGCAGAGGGAGCTGTCAAGCCACATGCCAAGGCTTTTAATCTGCTACTTTGGGGTGGGCATGGGGCCAAGACAGGTCGGCCATATAAATGCCGAGGAGGGTGATGGAAATTTACCCAGGAACATCAGTTCGGTCTTGTCCCCATTTAGCTTGAGGTGAGAATGATCCATCCATTCGGCTACCGCCTCTAGGCAGGCACCTAGAGTGCAATATGATCCCTCAGGGTGGTTTAGTGCCACCACCAGTTAGGTATCATCTGCGTAGGTAATGATCTTTATGCCGAATGGAAGGACTATCTCTGCTAATGGGGACATATAGGTGTTAAAAAGCGTGGGGCTCAGGAAAGAACCCTGAGGGATCCCACAGCTGAGAGGCCAACGGTTCGATGTGGCAGTTCCCTCAAAGACTTGGAAGAACCGATCTTTTAGGAAGGACTGGAACCAGGTGAGTGCCATATTTGTCACTCCCAGACTTTTTACCCGCTCAAGCAGGATGTTATGGTCAACAGTGTCGAAGGAGGCACTGAGATCTAGAAGAATGATAGCTGCAGAGCCGCCCTGGTCCAGAAGTCTCCTTGCCTCCTCTGTTACCGCCAGAAGGGCCGTCTCAGTCCCTAGCTGAGGGCGGAATCCTGTTTGAGAGACGTGAAGCAAGTTGTTGGATTCCAAGTGCTGAACTAGTGTGGAATTTATGTGTCTCTCAAGTAGCTTGCTCAGCCAAGGGAGGAGAGAGATGGGACGGTAGTTGGCCATGTTAGAGTGATCTATATTGGGTTTTTTAAAAGGGCTCTAACCTGTGCACATTTCCATGCCAGGGGCACTGTGCCGGAGGCAATGGAGAAGTTCAGAACGTCTAAGATGACTTGGCGAGTGGCGTTAGAGACTAATGTGAGGTACTGTGGAGGTGCGGGGTCCGTTGGAGAGCCAGAGGTTACCCTAGACATAAGGATATCCAGGGATTCTGGAACTAACAAAGGGAATTCACCTAGGGAACACTGTGTTTCAGAATGTAAACTTCCTGTGCTGAGATCGGTAGACTCAGGCAGATAGGGGGAAAAAGGCAGGCAAATCAACAGGATTTTTTGATGAAAGTATTCTGCTAAATTGTTGCAATGATCTGGGGCTTCCTCCTCTTTCGGAGCTTTCTGCGGCATAGTGGACAGGGATTTAGCGATACGAAAGATCTCTTTAGGAGAGTTGGCGGCAGCAGTGATCCTCTTCTCATAGAAGTTTATTTGGGCAGTTTTGATCTCTGCTTTATAACTCCGGATTGCCTCTCTATAATCAAGTTTCCTCTCTTCTGCATAATTCTGTCTCCATATCCTTTCGAATTGCCTACAGGTCTGTTTGAGCTCCCTTAATTTAGGAGAAAACCATGGAGCTGATCTTTGCTTGAATCTCTTATGAGAGGGGTTTTTTGCTTTATGGTTTTGGGGTTTTTCAAATTTGGTACTCTGTATTTTACAGTGAGTGATGAAAGGTTATACTAGTGTATGATGAGGTCTATCAGATTGTCACTTGGATGATGTAATCAGTGATGTAATTTGAGATGTCATCAGTGATGTCATCAGTGATGTCACTGACCATGTCATGAATGATGCAATATGTGACATCATCAAGCAGTGCATTGCGGGCGCGCGAGTTATAGTTAGCAGAACTAACTATAACGGAGGAATTTCTATGGTTTTGTATGAGTGAAATGGCCAGCTAACTATAACACCCCTGAAACCTATGGTTTTTTCTGTGAATTTCTAAGGTTTTTTAAATGCTAATTTCTAACTATAACGTCTCTGAAAACTATGGTTTTTTCAGTGAATATAAATACAAATATAAATGCATGCATACATATACATATACATATATGCATACATATGCATGTTATGTACATGAAAGTTTGAAAAACACTAATACAAGCAAAGCTAAAAAGCCACCTAATTACAAACAGAATTGCTTTAACTTAAACGAGGGCGAGAACTATTGCATTTTCAATGCTTGTTTACTTTGTTTCCATCAAGAAGGCATTCAGATGTGTCACACATTTGCCATAAATTCTGAATGTTAGCACTCTATTTGCTCATTAGATCACTGTAGTAGAGCTACTGCTCACCAGGGAAGTCTGCTGCTGGTATTCAAAGTGCATGTTTGCATGTCAGAATTTTTAAATGAAATAGAAGAGGATTTGAGAAGTCAAAATGTGCCCTAATTTTTCTTTCTGCAGCACTAATCATAATTTCTATTGCAAAATTAACCCCCTAATTTTGTTCCTTTCAAATTAAATGTTTTAAGTGTTACCACTTTATTCCAATCAAGATGGCTTCAGGTGTGCCATACTATTGTCATAATTAAGACTGTTAGCACTCTAGTTGTTCTTTAGAGCACTCTGGGACATTCTGTCATTGGGCTATACTTGGGCTACATCTGGTTGATATTTGTGCTACATTTGGGCTCTTTTGTCTCTGGTGGCCATCTTGGGAGACTTATTTGTTATGAAGTTTCCTAATTTCCTCATTTACTACAGTCTCCTCAGTAGGAAATACTTTCAGTTTTTTTACTTTGAATCCATCAAGAAGGCATTCAGATGTGTCACACATTTGCCTTAAATTCAGAATGTTAGCACTCTAGTTGCTTATTAGATCACTGTAGTAAAGCTACTGCTCACCAGGGAAGTCTGCTGCTGGTATTGAAAGTGCATGTTTCAGTCTGCATGTCAGAATGTTTTAATGAAATAGAAGAGGATTTGAGAAGTCGCTCAAAATGTGCCCTAATTTTTCTTTTTTCAGCACTAATCATAATTTCTATGGCAAAATGAACCCCTCATTGTGTTCCTTTTAAATTAAACCACTCACTCTCTACTACTCACTCACTACTATTCTCTACTACTCACTCTCTACTACTCAATCTCTACTACTCTCTACTACTACTCTCTACTACTACTCTCTACTACTCACTCTCTACTACTCTCTACTACTCACTCTACTAATCTCTACTATTCTCTACCACTCACTCTCTACTACTCTACTACTCACTCTCTACTACTCTCTACTACTCTCTCCCTGCTACTCCCTCTCTACTACTCACTCTACTACTCTCTACTACTCACTCTCTACTACTCGCTCTCTACTACTCGCTCTCTACTACTCTCTACTACTCACTCTCCACTACTCACTCTCTACTACTTGCTCTCTACTACTCTCTACTACTCACTCTCTACTACCCACTCTCCACTACTCTACTTCTCTCTAACACTTCTCTCTACTACTCACTCTCTACTACTCACTCTCTACTACTCGCTCTCTACTACTCTCTACTACTCACTCTCCACTACTCACTCTCTACTACTCGCTGTCAACTACTCTCTACTACTCACTCTCTACCTCTCACTCTCTACTACTCTACTACTCACTCTCTACTACTCTCCACTATTCTCTCTCTACTACTTACTCGCTACTACTCACTCTACTACTCTCTACTACTCACTCTCTACTACTCTCTACTACTCACTGTCTACTACTCACTCTCTACTACTTGCTCTCTACTTCTCACTCTCCGCTACTCACTCTCTACTACTCGCTCTCTACTACTCGCTCTCTATTACTCTCTACTACTCACTCTACTACTCACTCTCTACTACTCTACTACTCTCTACAGCTCTCACTACTACTCACTCTACTACTCACTCTCTACTACTGTCTACTACTCACTCTACACTACGCTTTACTACTCACTCTCTACTACTTCACTACTCTCTACAACTCACTCTCTACTACTCTACTACTCCCTACTACTCTCTCTCTACTACTCACTCTCTACTACTCACTCTCTACTACTTTCTACTACTCTCTCTCTACTACTCACTCTCTACTACTCTCTACTACTCACTCTCTACTGCTCTCTACTACTCACTCTACTACTCATTCTCTACTACTCTCTCTCTGCTACTTACTCTCTACTACTCACTCTCCACTACTCTCCACTACTCACTCTCTACTACTCTCTACTACTCACTCTCTACTACTCTCTATGACTCACTCTCTGCTACTCTCTCTACTACTCACGCTCTACTCTCTACTCTCTATTACTCATCCTCTACTCTCTACCTCTCTACCTCTCTCTACCTCTCTCTCTACTACTCTCTACCTCTCTGCCTCTCTACCTCTACCTCTCTACTTCTACCTCTCTACCTCTACCTCTCTACCTCTACACCTCTACCTCTAGATCTCTACCTGTATGTATGTATAAATATTTATAGAGCGCACTGCAACCCTACGGGCATCCTGGCGCTAGTGACATAATGAAGAGGAGAGAAAGCCAAAGGGTTATACTCTGGGGAACAGCCAGGTTTTGTGCTGCCCACGGAAAAGTGTCAAATCCTGGATCTGTCGTAGCTCCCATGGAAGACTGTTCCACAAACGCGCAGCCGCAGTACTAAAGGCTCGGCCTCCCAGGGTAGCTCTCTTCGTCCTGGGAATCATGGCCCGCCTGGCTGATGAGGAGCGCAAAGTGCGCGTGGGGATGTACCAACTAAATAGGTTTTGCAGCGGTCTGGGGCCAAGGCCATGAAGAGCTTTAAAAGCTAAGCACAGAGATTTGAACAGAATTCTTTGTTGCACAGGCAGCCAGTGAAGCTCGGACAAGGCCTTAGTGCTAGAAGAAGAACGCGGTTTCAGGAGGGCAAGTTTTGCAGCCGCTGACTGGATACGTTGAAGTCGCCGGATCAAATAATCTGGAGACGCAAGCAGCAAGGCGTTACAATAGTCCAAACGACTAAGGATAGTGCAACGAACCACTGTGCCTCTCACATGAAGAGGAAGCAAGGGTAGAATCCTGCGTAAGCCTCGCATAATCATGTGGCAGCTCGAGGCCACCTTGTTGACATGCGACTCCAGATTTAGCTTCTCATTGAAGCAAACCCCCAGATTATGCACAGTCTTTACTGGAACCAAGGGGGTGTCCAAGGGAAGAGGCCAGAAATTAGAAGGCAAGGCTAAAGGCACCTTGCCCACTGAGCAATGTATGATCTCAGTTTTGGCACCGTTGAACTTCAAGGCATTGTTTTTCAGCCAAGCCGTCATTTCCAGCATACAGTTATGGAAGGTGGATAAGGAGTCCACCTGTTCACCTTCTCTCTACACGCACACATATGCACATATATATATGCATATGCATTTATATATATGTATATGTATATATATACATACATATATAAACATATATATATTCTGCAGATCTATATAAATACAAATATAAATGCATGCATACATATACATATATGCATACATATGCATGTTATGTACATGAAAGTTTGAAATACACTAATAAAAGCAAAGCTAAAAAGCCACCAAGGAAGTCTGCTGCTGGTATTCAAAGTGCATGTTTCAGTCTGCGTGTCAGAATTTTTTAATGAAATAGAAGAGGATTTGAGAAGTCAAAATGTGCCCTAATTTTTCTTTCTGCAGCACTAATCATAATTTCTATGGCAAAATGAACCCTCTCATGTTGTTCCTTTGCAAATTAAATGTTTTAAGTGTTACCACTTTATTCCAATCAACATGGCTTCAGGTGTGCCATACTTTTGTCATAAGTAAGACTGTTATCACTTTGGTTGTTCTTTAGAGCACTCTGGGACATTCTGTCATTGGGCTATACTTGGGCTACATCTGGGTGATATTTGTGCTACATTTGGGCTCTTTTGTCTCTGGTGGCCATCTTGGGAGACTTATTTGTTATGAAGTTTCCTAATTTCCTCATTTACTACAGTCTCCTCGGTAGGAAATACTTTCAGTTTTTTACTTTGAATCCATCAAGAAGGCATTCAGATGTGTTACACATTTACCTTAAATTCAGAAATTTTAGCACTCTAGTTGCTTATTAGATCACTGTAGTACAGCTACTGCTCACAAGGGAAGTCTGCTGCTGGTATTGAAAGTGCATGTTTCAGTCTGCATGTCAGAATTTTTTAATGAAATAGAAGATGATTTGAGAAGTCACTCAAAATGTGCCCTAATTTTTCTTTTTTCAGCACTAATGATAATTTCTATGGCAAAATGAACCCCCTCATTGTGTTCCTTTTAAATTAAACTACTCACTCTCTACTACTCACTCGCTACTATTCTCTACTACTCACTCTCTACTACTCAATCTCTACTACTCTCTACTACTACTCTCTACTACTACTCTCTACTACTCACTCTCTACTACTCACTCTCTACTACTCTCTACTACTCACTCTACTACTCTCTACCACTCACTCTCTACTACTCTACTACTCACTCTCTACTACTCTCTACTACTCTCTCTCTGCTACTCCCTCTCTACTACTTACTCTACTACTCTCTACTACTCACTCTCTACTACTCACTCTCTACTACTTGCTCTCTACTACTCTCTACTACTCACTCTCTACTACCCACTCTTTACTACTCTACTTCTCTCTAACTCTTCTCTCTACTACTCACTCTCTACTACTCACTCTCTACTACTCGCTCTCTACTACTCCCTACTACTCACTCTCCACTACTCACTCTCTACTACTCGCTGTCTACTACTCTCTACTACTCACTCTCTACCACTAACTCTCCACTACTCTACTACTCACTCTCTACTACTCTCCACTACTCTCTCTCTACTACTTACTCGCTACTACTCACTCTACTACTCTCTACTACTCACTCTCTACTGCGCTCTACTACTCACTCTCTACTACTCACTCTCTACTACTTGCTCTCTACTACTGACTCTCCGCTACTCACTCTCTACTACTCGCTCTCTATTACTCTCTACTACTCACTCTACTACTCACTCTCTACTATTCTACTACTCTCTACAGCTCTCACTACTACTCACTCTACTACTCACTCTACTACTCACTCTCTACTACTGTCTACTACTCACTCTACTACTCACTCTCTACTACTCTTTACTACTCACTCTCTACTACTCCACTACTCTCTACTACTCACTCTCTACTACTCTACTACTCCCTACTACTCTCTCTCTACTACTCACTCTCTACTACTCACTCTCTGCTACTCTCTACTACTCTCTCCCTCTACTACTCACTCTCTACTACTCTCTACTACTCACTATCTACTTCTCTCTACTACTCACTCTACTACTCACTCTCTACTACTCTCTACTACTATCTCTCTGCTACTCACTCTCTGCTACTCACTCTCTAGTACTCTCCACTACTCACTCTCTACTACTCTCTACTACTCACTCTCTACTACTCACTCTCTACTACTCTCTACTACTCACTCTCTACTACTCTCTACTACTCACTCTCTACTACTCACTCTCTACTGCTCACTCTACTACTCTCTAGGACTCACTCTCTGCTACTCTCTCTACTACTCACTCTCTACTCTCTATTCTCTATTACTCATCCTCTACTCTCTACCTCTCTACCTCTCTCTACCTCTCTCTCTACTACCCTCTACCTCTCTGCCTCTCTACCTCTACCTCTCTACCTCTACCTCTCTACCTCTACACCTCTACCTCTAGATCTCTACCTCTCTCTACACGCACACATATGCATGTATATATATGCATATATATGCATATGGATTTATATATATGTATGTGTATACATATACATATATAAACATATATATAATCTGCAGATCTATATAAATACAAATATAGATGCATGCATACATATACATATATGCATACATATGCATGTTATGTACATGAAAGTTTGAAAAACACTAATAAAAGCAAAGCTAAAAAGCCACCAGGGAAGGCTGCTGCTGGTATTCAAAGTGCATGTTTCAGTCTGCATGTCAGAATTTTTTAATGAAATAGAAGAGGATTTGAGAAATCAAAATGTGCCCTAATTTTTCTTTCTGCAGCACTAATCATAAGTTCTATGGCAAAATGAACCCTCTCATTTTGTTTCTTTGCAAATTAAATGTTTTAAGTGTTACCACTTAATTCCAATCAACATGGCTTCAGGTGTGCCATACTTTTGTCATAAGTAAGACTGTTATCGCTCTGGTTGTTCTTTAGAGCACTCTGGGACATTCTGTCATTGGGCTATACTTGGGCTACATCTGGGTGATATTTGTGCTACATTTGGGCTCTTTTGTCTCTGGTGGCCATCTTGGGAGACTTATTTGTTATGAAGTTTCCTAATTTCCTCATTTACTACAGTCTCCTTAGTAGGAAATACTTTCAGTTTTTTAATTTGATTCCATCATGAAGGCATTCAGATGTGTCACACATTTGCCATAAATTCAGAATGTTAGCACTCTAGTTGCTTATTAGATCACTGCAGTAAAGCTACTGCTCACCAGGGAAGTCTGCTGCTGGTATTGAAAGTGCATGTTTCAGTCTGCATGTAATAATTTTTTAATGACATAGAAGAGGATTTGAGAAGTCACTCAAAATGTGCCCTAATTTTTCTTTCTTCAGCACTAATCATAATTTCTATGGCAAAATGAACCCTCTCATTTTGTTCCTTTTTAAATTAAATGTTTTGAGAGTTACCACTTTATTCCAATCAAGATGGCTTCAGGTGTGCCATACGTTTGTCATAAGTAGTACTGTTAGCGCTCAAGTTGTTCTTTAGAACACTCTGGGAAGCTGCAGTAGAACACAAAGGAATCAACTGACAGTCTCTGCCCTTGTTGGATGTACATGTTTTACAGAGAATGTCAGACTTCATTCTCACCTGACTGAGAAAGATAATGTGAATTTACAGAAAATATGCTCTCAGTTTAGCTTATAGATCACCTTCCAAACCTCTGTGGGAAAAGCATGAGAAAATAGTTTTCTCCCAAACATGATTCATGATATCCCAGCAGAAGGCTTTTTCACATGGTAAAATCACCTTAGAACACACCACAATTCCTAAAATGAGTATGGTACCATCAACAAATGATTTATAATGTAACTAAACCTTCTCTTAACTGCAATGCTTTTTAATGAGGTGCTATCATATATATTGGTCCCAAGATGGCTGCCAACACTTCTTGGATGAAGTGCTGACAACCAATCAGATCTCACGATGAGATGAGTGGTTAGGCTCTGCCCAGATATATCTATCTTTTTTTTCTTTAATATCTAAAAAACTACTGAGCAGATTTCCACCATTTAAGCAAAAGGCATGAGTGTGAACCAAGGGCTACCTTTTTGCCATATTTGGTGTAATTCCGTTCAGCAGTTCGGGCTGTAGCTGCAACTAACGGTCCCTATGGAAATTTGCATGGGAAAAACACGTTTGGGAGCCCCCTTTTTTCTCCGCCTCTGCTTGACGAATCACCCTGAGACTTTCAGGATAGGAGCGGACTGAAGAGGGCCACGAGTTTTAAAATTTTCACGAAGAATCGTCAACCGGCGCCAAAGTTATTCCAAATAGAATGTTGCGGATTTCCTATGGATAATAGGTCCTAACTATAACTACCTACTGGCGACCGCCAGTAGGTAATATATATATATATATATATATATATATATATATATATATATATATATATATATATATATATATATATATATATATATATATATATACGCGTTTCGACGGCTGAACGCCGCCTTGTTCACGATGTGAAAACACCATTCACTTACAATTAAAATAGGCATTCCAAATGGTAAACATCAACAACGGACTAAATTTCACGACATGGTATATTCACTGTGAATTTAGTGGCCATCTGTGAACATTTAAACAGGCCAATTTTCATAAACAGTATACCAAGAAACTCATTCAATATATATAGAAAGAGTATGTTTGTTATGACTTTTTCACATGGAAAATAAAACCTTTAGTAGAAAAATTAATTTCTTACTCATTTCTGTCATTATTCCATTAAAAAAAAACAATATCATACTCTTAAAAGCTTTATATCCTTATTTCTATTACAATTGAAATCATAAATAGTCCAATGCAATTCAATTGAAGGGTAAATGCCAAAAATTAATTTTTGACGTTCAAATTGAAAGTGCCAGTGCAAGTTTCCATTAATCTTAAACTCAGTTCCTTCACTGAATTAGAGTATAAATTTATACAGTACTGGATATTAAAAAAAAAGTGCTAGTGCATATTTATTACAGTACGAGATATCAAAAAATAAAGTGCTTTTGCTTTCATCTCTGACTTAATTTCAGCCCTGATTCAAAGTGCACATTCTTACAGTACAAGTCTAAAACAAAAGTGCTAGTGCTTTCAATCTTCAGGTCAATTTGTTTATAACCCAAAAAAAGTGCAAATGCTTTAGCTATATTATATGCAGTCAATTTCAACTAATATACTTTTGTTCTATTTATCAAATATAAAAAACCTTAATTTTTATACCAACATTATTGTACTGTTTTAACATCAAATTAAAATTTCAACAACCCTCCATCTCCGACTTCATTATTCTGTGTCTATCAAAAAAGTTTCAGAAATGTCGTATAACAAATCTTAGTTTCCTTGTGTGCAGCATTACTCTTCATCTTTCTATTTTATTTTATTGTTCATTTCAGACAGGTGTAAAGGTCTTCATCAATATTTAACCCATAAGGCTCCTTACTATTTTATTGAACTCTAGAATAAAATAAGTTTCAAGATTCCTGAGTTCTCTCCCCCTGTCTCCCCCCCGCTTTTTCTTTGGGATTTCTGCTACACAACTGTACTGTAGACTCAAGGGGTTGCTCTCATGATATGATTCAAAATGTCTCGCAATAGGATAAGTTCCATCCTTATTGATAATTGCTCTCCGATGTTGCAAAATTCGTTGGTATACAGGTAGAGTGGTACTTCCTATATACATTTTCGAGCATGGGCATTGCAGAATGTAAACTACAAAACTCGATCTACATGTTGGGAAACCTTTGACAGTCACTGTTTTATTAAAAAATGTCGTAAAGTGAGTGCGATTCAGTCCATGTTGGCACGCCTTACACTTTAGGCATTTTTTAAAACCCATTTTTTGTTGTTGTTGTAACCAGGTAATAGTTCCTCCTTTCCTTTCCTGAAATTCACTTTTTATCATCAGATCTTTCAATGATTTGGATTTCTTATAGGTAATGTCCGGATGCTTTTTTATTTTGGGGCCTAGAATCGGATCATTTCTTACCAAATACCAATGTTTATTCAAGATTGATCTTATTTCCTTATGTTCGGAATTGAACGTTGTTATAAATCTCTGACAGTCCAATCCCTTCTCACATTTTTTTAGCTGGGTCTTAGATGGCTCGAATAACACCCTCGGTCTTTCCAACTTTCTTGCTTTTGCTGCTGCCCCATCAATAATGTGTGGTGCATAACCCCTTTGGATGAATCTCTCAGTCATTTCTTGCTCAATTTTTAAGTACTCAGTTACATCGCTGCATGCCCTTCTCGCTCTATAAAATTCCCCGAACGGTTTACTCCTAATTAAATGTGCGGGGTATGAGCTATGCGCGTGAAGAATAGTGTTACCAGCTGTTGGCTTTCTGAATACTGTGGTCACCAATTTAACCCCTTGCAATGTTACTCTAGCATTCAGGAAGTCTATAGTAGTTCGACTATGATATCTTACAAACTTCAAATTAAGGTTATTATGGTTCAGATCATTTACAAACAGTTCTATTTCACTTTCTGTGCCCTGCCACAGCACAAAAACGTTTTCTATAAATCTGACCCATAATAATATATGGTTTGACCAAAGTTCAAGGGGGGGGCCCCCGAGCACCTGCTCCTCCCACCAGCCTAGATGTAAGTTGGCATAACTGGGGAAGGAGCAGGTGCCCATCGCCGTCCCTTGTTCCTGCTGAAATAATTCATCACCAAATAGAAATATATTTCTGGTTAAGCACCACTCCATTAATTCCAAAATCATTAAATTCTGTTTCACAAATCTTATGGGTCTTCTGTTTAAAAAGTATTCTGTCGCTTTTAGGCCATCCCTATGCCTTATGCTGGTGTATAAAGCAGCAACATCGAGGGTTAATAGTACCATGTTATTAGCATTCCAACGTATATCATATATGCATTTTAAAAAGTCTGTTGAATCCTTGATAAATGATGTTAATGTCCTTACAATGGGATTTAAAATATATATATATATATATATATATATATAGCTTTAACACGCCTGCTTCTGTAAAAAACAAGCACCAGGACGGATGGGGTTGCTAACGATTATGGGCAAATGCCCTATTCCCAACCTCATCGTACGTATGTTGTCCCCAATAATCTCGATATCCATGTTAGCAGCATCTACACTATTGTTCAAAAATGTGCGAAAATCACAATATTCAGCATGGCATTATTGTTACGAAAGTGCAAGTGCAATAGACAATACAAGAAACATCAGGAAATAAAATCATAAAAATTATCATCGGATGGATCTAGAAAGAAATGCAGATTAATGACAGATAGATTTTGGCACCCTGTCAGTTACATTATTTCTCTAAAAGTCAAGGAGTAGAATAACTGAGCTTTTTCATAAGTTTACGTGCATATCCTCTTCAGTGTTGAGACCGTTTGGAATTTTGGAATTGAACCGGATTATATATCACGCTACTCACCTGTGAGGGTCTCAAGGCGCTGGGGGGGTGTCTCAGATATCTTTTTCTATTGCCACCTCTTAATCTCATTGGCACCTGATCTAATACAAAGTATTCTAAATCATTGATGTTGCTATTGTGAACCAATTCGAAGTGTCTCGCCACTTCAAATATATATATATATATTGAACCTGATAAATAGATATATACTCACACATATATAGAGATTTGTTTACATGAAACATAAAAAATATTAGCAATTCAGTTTCAAATCATTAGAAACACTACTAAACAAATACAATTAAAAAATTTATAAACGTTTGAAACAAAAGAAAATAAACAAATACTATAAATAAACATTACAAGCACATGTTAATAATAAATATATTTAAACAATATTAGGAAATGTATATGAGTCTGAGAATAATACATACGTTATTCCCACTCCAGTTTATGCAATAGTAGAGAAAGTGTAGAACTTCAGGGGGGTTAAATATATTCTTCCCACTCCAAACAGTGCAAGATTAGAGACAGCGTTAGATTTTAGAGGGGATACATTTACTATTCCCACTCCAGTCTGTGTAACAGTAGGGAAAACATTTGACTTTGGAGGGGTTACGTTTTCTATTCCCACATCAGTCTGTGCAATAGTAGGGAAAGCATTGGACTTTGGAGGGGTTACACTTAGTATTCCCACTCCAGTCTGTGTAACAGTAGGGAAAGAATTGGACTTCGGAGGGGTTTCTAATTACTATTCCCGGTCCAGTCTTTACAACAGCAGTCAAAGTGTGGGACTTCAGTGGGGTTCAGATTACTATTCTCACTCCAGTCTGTATAGCAGTAGGGAAACCATTTGACTTTGGAGGGGTTACGTTTGCTATTTCCACCCCAGTCTGTGAAATAGTATGGAAAGCATTGGACTTTGGAGGGGTTACACTTACTATTCCAACTCCAGTCTGTGCAACAGATGGGAAATTGTTGGACTTCAGATCGGTTCGAATTACTTTTCTCACTCCAGTCTAAGCAACAGTAGGGAAAGGGTTGGACTTCGGAGGGGTAATATTCTCACTCCAGTCTAAGCAACAGTAGGGAAAGGGTTGGACTTCGGAGGGGTAATATTTACTATTGCACTTAATCTAAACAACAGCAGGTAAATGACTTCACTTCAAACACATTACATATTTGCATAAGCATATTTTATTTAAAAAAATATAAAACACCTAATATAGACATTATTACTTAACATAATACATATATAAAAAAATAAAAACAACTAACCAATTTACAAAATGTTTATGAAATGTAATAATTCGTTTTCAATTTAAAAATAATGGTTATTTATTTATAACTTAATTAATTTGCCACCCTATACTCCTACGAGCCTAATAACCTCCACCATCTAAAATATAACTAAAAGAAATTAATATAACACAATACACATAACTGATAATGAATTAAATTACTAATTAGCAATTATTAATCAATTGTAAATTATTAATTAGTTCATTAACTTCCCAACCAACAACCCTACAAACAAAGCAGCCCATACCTAAATTATAACTAATATATATATAATTATTACAAAATGTACATAATTATTATTCAATTAAATAATTATACATTAATAATTATATTTTAAATTTTACTTAATTATCTTCCCACCTCATAATAGTAATAATGCAAATGAAATAATACCCCTGCTAACCTAGTAACCCACAACTAAAATATAGCTACATTTATTCAGTGTTACAAAATGTACACAATTAATAATCATTCCAATAATTAATTATAAACTAATAATGAATTATTAAATAATTCGCGAAATACCTTTCAACCCTACACCCCTGCAAACCCAGTTGCCAACACCTAAAATGTAAGTAAAGCATGTGATTATTTCTGAATGTACATATTTAATAATCAATTAAATAAATTATTAATAAATTGAAAATTAATTGAAAATTAATTATTACCTAATTAACTTCCCACCCCATGCCCCTTCCAACACAACAACCCAAGCCTAAAGTATAATAAATTAAATCAATCTTTCCTTATATACATAATTCATATTAATCACATACTTAAAATAATTAATTTATTAATATTTAATGATTACTTAATCAACTTCCCATCCTATTCCCCTACAAACCCAACATCCCACTACAATACTATGAATTACTACTAACAATTAAAATACAAACTCTAAATCACGTAACATTGTAAAATACTTTTACATAAATTAATAACACAAAAATAATATATGAACTAAAACACATTGAAATAATAAAAAAATGATATCGTTACAACTATATTATTGAAAATAATATTAACAAAAACAATATTCCGAATATTAGTCATTAGGCATTACTTACCTGTAAAAAAATATTTTTGTATCACAATGTTTTTTTACCCATATTTCTGTCTCCCTCTAATAAAACGGAGCACAAGCCCTTTAGAACTGGTTAGCAGTGGAAAAATGCACCGGCCACCAAACACTAAGTTCAGAAAAATTGGAGGTAAATAGGCAAAACGTTTGGAAGAAGGCCACCGTAAGGCTGACAGGAATAACAGTGACGCATCACAAAAGACTCATTTCACTATGCAAATGTGTACGGTGCTTTGGGTTATGGTATGCTCATCTCTGCAGGCAGTGATCCTGGACCTTTTCAGTGATCACATCATATTAATGGCCAATATTACTACTTCTTAGATGAATTAGAGACTGCCATAGCTTTTGGAAAATGAGAGACCTCATCCATGATACTCATCTAGTGTTTTCCTTAGGAGATAGGTCTAAAGAAATTAATTACTATCTCACTCCAGATGTCGGCAGCCAGGAGAAACATCTTAAGTGTTTCTGGAGAGCTGTTTTTTCCTCAGGCTATAGCTTAATTGGCAGTTCTTGAGCATCTTTTCAACCATTGAATCTAGAAACAGAAACTATAATTCCCTGTTGTTGGACATGGCCCTTTTTGCAGGGTCATCCCTGAACTTTTTTTGCTTTCCTCCAAGCTTTTCTTCTGACATCGTGTTGGTGGTTCTAGGACTCTGGGCACTTTAGCACTCCTGTCCAGTGTAAAGTGCATGTGCTCTCTGTGGTAAATATGGTAAGATTGGTCTACACCTGTTTGGCACATTTAATTTACCTATCAATCCCTTGTAAAGTGGTATCTCAGATACCCAGGGCCAGTAAATTAAATGCAGCTGGTGGGCTTGCAGCCCTGATTGCACCACCCACCAAAGTAGCCTTTCAAACCTATCTCAGGCCTCTGCCATTGCAGGGCCGGTGCGTGCAGTGTTACTGCCGCTGTGACATGGCACCTAAAGTGTGTGCCGTATGTGACCCCCCTTTTACTGCATGTCAGTCACCCCTAAGTTAGGCCCTTTCTAGCCCTATGGACAGGGTGCATTGTAGATGAAAGGTAGGACATGTACCTTAAGTGTGTGACATGTCCTGGTAGTGACAAACAGCCATTTTGGTTTCTCACTGCTGTGAGGTTGCCCTCCCATAGGAATGCATTGGGGAATCCCTGATAAGTGTTTCAGTGGTAATTCCTGATATGAGCGGAGCAGCATGGTCAAGTTTGGTATGGTTGGAATAGGAATAATAAATGCTGCGCAATGGTGTGCGCAGATTTATTATGACTATTTTAGAAATGCCACTTTTAGAAGTTGGCATTTCTGTGTGCTATGTGTCTGCCTGCCTGATGTGAATTGCATATCTGGCTTTGGAGTGACAGGGACTGGTGTGGTGTGTGTGGCTCCAGGGAGGGCAGGGTGTGTCAGCGCTAGGCTGAATAGGGCATCTGCATTTGGAGTAGAGAGTGGACCCTGTATAGGTCTGTGCCTGCCTATGTGAATGCTGGCTCCGCCCCCCTGTAGTGTGTCTGAAGACAGAGCCCCCACCTGACAAAGGGGAAGAGGAGCCCTGTAAACAATGTGCTACACACTCCCCAGAACCAGTTAGGACTGGTTCCCCCAAGCCCTGTGCCAGGGCAGACAAAAGAAATGTGATATAAATATAGGGGCTGTGACCCCATGTGTTGTGCTTCCTTGTGCTTAGGGGATGTGCTGCTGCTGGGCCCCAGGAGTAACCGCCAAGAGGGACTGCCTCCCTGCTGGAGGCCCCTGTGTGCTGGCTTGCCTGGGCTCAGCTTTGCCCCTTGAACTTTCAGGACTCTAGCGCCTCGTGAGCACTGCACCTTGGGCCTGTTGCTCCAGGAAGAGAGGAGCGTGTGGGGTCTGCAGCGCTGGGCTGCCCGAGCGTCCTGAGGGAATCCCGGCATGGGGAATCCCCTGCACATCATGAGAAGAAGAGCGGGAGCCCACCCTGTGTTCATGCATATTTGATTGCCACCTTGTGGGTATTTTTGAGGCAGAGCAGGAGCCCACCCCGCCCAACCGGTGCCACTGTTGAGCGGGAGCCCACCACACATTATGCTGATTTACCCTGCTTTGTGGTCTCTTTATTGCAGCGGGTGCCCACCCCGCATTGTGTGCTTTTGCGGGAGCCCACCACGCCTTGCTGCTGATTTAAATAGTGGGTGCCTACACCGCTTGTGTGCTTGTAAAGCGGGAGGCCACCCCGTATTAGCCAGGAAACACCGCCGCGGCCCCAGACAAAAGAAAAGTGAGCTGCCGCCGATCGCAACCCAGAAGCCAGGCAAGGTGTCTGACTTTGAGCGGGACCGGAGTCCGGAAGGCAGCGTAGGCCTGAGTAGGGCTCCCGTAAGCTGGTGGGAGCCCCGCGGACCTGGAGAAGAGTGTAGCCAAGTGGCACACCGGAACCGCTGCCAGCACTGAGGCGGTGCTCCCGTGTTAGTGAGGAAAGCCCTGTGCGCCGCCCAGACCGTCCGGAGCCTAGCAAGCTCCATCTCAAGGTCCCATGTCCCAGAAGAGGGACCAGGTGAAGAACGAAGGTGAGAGGCTGGGGGAGGGGTGGGGGAGACGTGCGGCTTAATTCCCCAGCCGTAGCAGCTGCCTCGGTGGTAGTGGGCAGCTGTATTGAGTCTCTCCCCGCATTGGAGCCAATCTTGCGAGGCACATTGTCGGTGCCTAAGGCTCCTGAGGCCCCGGGGTTGCCAGTACCTTTTCACAGCTGCACAGCAGTTGCGGGCAGCTGCCACGTGGGAACCCTTTGGTCATCAGAGTCCCAGTGGGGCTCTCAGGGCACAGGGAGTGCCAGGGCTGAACACAGCTGCGCCGCGAGAACGCGGGCATCTGCAACGTTGGGTGCTGTTTTATTTTAGAGTCCTAATGGGGACCCAGGAGGCACAGTGGTACCTGGCCTAATTCCCAGCTGCACCGCAAGAGAGAGAGCGGGCAGCTGCAACCCGGGGGCATTTTGTTTTCTCATGACGAGGGGGTGAGTTGCACCCCACGCCCCCAGCGCATTGCACACTGTGGTTTCTGCTGCATGGGCAGCTAAGGGGCCAGAGGAAGGCCCACAGCTTATGCCCTGACTTTCTGGACAGAGGGAATTTGAGACCCAGTGAAAGGCCAGTTGGCCTGGGGTCCGTTTCTAAGGTGATGTATGCACCTGGTCAGTGTACTGTGGTGCACTGCGTTTTATTGCATAATGTGTTTATGCTGGTAAGGCCTATTGTGTAATGTGTTTATGCTAATGAGGTTTGGGCCTAGTGTGTTTTATGCCTAATGTGATAATGCTGAGGTCATTATTGTACCAGTAGTTACTGGTTGTGTTTATGTTTACTACCTGTATTCTGATGGTTCTGACCGTGGCCCGATTGGCCTGGTATATAATCCCCTGTGAATATTGCCTCGTGCCAGTTGGAACAGTGTATATGTGTGGTTATGATCTAATGTGTTTATGATAACACAAAGGCTATTTTTGATATTACCTTGTATAGAGTTTCTTTTGTGGTGTGCCAAGTGTGTTGCTGCTGTGTGTGTGTGTTGCGCAAACGCTTTACACATTGCCTCTGGGATAAGCCTGACTGCTCGTGCCAAGTTACCAAGGGGGTGAGCAGGGGTTATCTTCAGCGTGTAACTCCCTTGCCCTGACTAGAGTGGTGGTTTCTGTCTGGCTTAGGCGCATGCCATAGCCAACCATAAATCCCATTTCTGACACTGGTGAAGTAATCTTTTGATTGAAGCAATCTCACATTGACCTTCATGAGCAAGCTCTACTACTTGTTTCTGTAGTGCCAATGGAATCATAAGTCAAACATCTTTCAGTATGGGTCCTTTTTGATGACAGGCAGTTCACCTGGGCATTACAAAATGCCTTGAAGTGCTTGGGGTGGCAACCTTTGGGTCTCTTCCAACATTGTTCAAGATCTCTCCATCAGTGAGAATCATTTAAGACTGATTCAGCACTGTGAGTCGAAACAGCAAGTGCAGCTCTAACAATTTCTTAAATTCTGAGAGCTGCTGGACAAGGTTATTTTATCTTGCACCTTAGATTCTCTTCAGCTATAGAGAGTAGCATATTTTTGATAATGAGGGAAATTAACCGACAAAATCAGCAGGATTCAGATCTTTCCACAACCAAAGAATTGTTTTGAATTGATAGTCATGTAATCTAAAGTACCATCTCAAAATTCAAGTGGGCATCTAAACTTGGGTTATCAAATATCGCTAGATGAACCTGATGATCTGTTATGACTGTGAATGACTTGTAGATGAACAGATGTAAATCACCAAAAATCATCACTATGTCCAAACTCTCTTTCTCTGTGCATTTCTTTTCAGTGCTGATTAGGCTGAGACTAGGCTAGAGGATCGCCGTGCATAGAGCTTCCAGGCTGTGAACTTCCTGAGCTAGAATGGAATCAATATTTACGGGGCTTGCATCAACAACAATTTCCGTGTGTAAAGCAGGGTCAAAGTATACCAGTTTTTGGGCATCAGAGATCCTTGATCGAATTGATTTCAAAGCTTCAGGGCATTATTTTGAGAGAGAGCTTTTGAATGCAAAGTGAGGTGTGCATCTGGCACAATAACTGGCCATGCCCAAGAAAAATCTTAGAGGAGACACATTGTCAGGCACAAGAATTGATATGATGGCCACAACTTTGTCAGCATCAGGGGGGAGGAGCTTGCCATGCTTGGAGATGGCCGCGCTGTGAGCGAGCTCCTCCGGTCTAGCCCATATCCTGACATTATCTTGCATACATAACCTACCAACTGACTGCAAACCAGGCCTACCAGCACCGGAGAACACAGGGAACCTGTAGTCCTGACCTCGAGTACCGCACTCCACGATGAGACTCGATGATTCGCTGAGATCTGGGAATCGAGGCGCGGCCTGTGCTGAATAAGAAGCGTGCTACAGCTGACTTGTCACGCAAGCTCGAAGGTGGAGACTGGGGTTGCAGCGACCGCTCCGAGCCACTGTACAGATATGCCCTATCGCACCTGCTGCAGGGATCGCCGACCGGAGTCTACTTGCAATTGCCCACTGCCCATCTATAATCTGCGGAGGTGAGGGATCGGACTGCGCGGCGGAGAAGCCTTTACAGCTGTGTGCGGCAAGAAGACCTCAGCGCTAATCCTGTGTGGAGCTCCCCCCCCTCCAGAGAGGTGGCTCTGCGACTGGCGGCCGTTGCTGCGCTCTCGCTGCCACTGCCTGACCTGGCTACTACCGGAGAGACGACAAGTCTATTGACGACGCCCAGACCGCGGATACAGGTGAGGGGGGCACTGCGGAAGAGGCCGCAACACTGCATGTGACATTATGGATAAGTGCCTGGAGAGCTGGAGAGGCTGCACACGTCTGTGCCCTTTGACGATTGGCTCGGAACACCGCGCCTCGAACCCACCGCAGTAAGCAACTATAGAACCTTTTTTGCCTCCGCCACTTCCTGACACTCCAGCTTGCTACCCAAGGCTACTACTGAGTGAACCTGACTTTCTGCACTGCCGCACATGGCTTGAGGGGTGCGTGGGCCCTAGACTAAGAGAAGCACTACTGACCTGGAGGTCGTAGAGGCCCCCTTTTTTTGCCGACTTGAGCCCTGTGGTTGAAGTCCTTCTATATACTGTCCTGAAATCTCAGCTGACGCTTCCTCGCTCCCGCCAGCCGGGACGTCGGGACGCCAGCTCCCGACGGTCACTTGACCCCTGAAAGGTGGACTTGAGCCGATAAATCCAGCACAATCAGCCGGCCAGAAAATGGGGAAACCGGACCGGAATCAACCCAAACTACAATTTGAACAATCAAAGAAGACGACTGAGACTTCCTCAGAAGATCCATCTGGTGGTCAAGCAAATACACCAGCAGCGAGCTCTGGTGCCACTGTAGACTTCCACTCCATGTTCACAATGATACAATCAACACTCTCAAACATTGATGGGAAAATTGACTCCTTAACAGCCCGCGTGGACCGCATGTCCGAACGTCTAGATAGACACACGGAGAGGATCGATATGGCGGAACATCGCATTTCGGATGCGGAAGGTACACAACTACAAATGGAAGCTAAGCAAGCGAAAATTGATAAGACATTAGCGGCGCTAGAGGCGAAGGCCGAAGATTTGGAAGCGAGATCCCGCCGAAATAACTTATACTTCATGGGTGTGGCGGAAACAACTAACAAGGGAAATATGGAACGCTACATTGAGGAACTCTTGACCACACTCCTTGGCAGAGACACATTCTCAGAGGTGTTTATAGTGGAGTGGGGGCACAGATCTCTAGCACCACCACCACCGCCAGGCTCAAGGCCGCGCCCTATCATTGCGAGACTTTTAAATTATAGGGATAGGGACGCAGCACTCTGCAAAGCCCGAGAGCTGGGCACACAGAACCACAAAGGAATGGACATTTCCATATACCCAGATTTCACCTCACAGGTTCAAGAAGCACGGAAGAAGTTCTTAGACGTTAAAAAGAAACTTCGAGAGAACAATATCCCCTACGTGATGATTTATCCAGCACGTTTGAAAATAACAGAAGATGGTAAGATTAAGGTCTTCAATGAACCCAAAGATGTGCTGAAGTACCTGCATTCCAAAAACCTACAACCTCCGCGTCGGAGATCTCCCAGAGGTGCACAGGAAGAACAAGGGAGCACCTCGGATGTGGAATGAAGCGCGCCATCCTCTACGTTTTTGTGTTGCTGAGTTGGTGACCCTGAGCCGCCCCACGCACTGCTCACTGTGATCACAGCTAAGTGCAGGACATGTTGGTTTGGGTTTACTATTTGTAGAATGGAACAAAGGGGAAATACTGTATACCCATGATGTGCAGGTACAGAAGACATGGCTATGACCTGTACCCTTCAGCCCAAGAAGGAAGCCCCTTGATACTATTAGGTTATGTAGTAGTGACAATCCTTCCTTCTTTATTAATCTCATAGGATTGGATGGACGACCCCTCTGTGTGACGACGTCACCGGAGTTATCGGCTGGTAGCTTATGCCACCTAGTGTGCACCACAGCCTTGTCTTTCTTTTTCGTTATGGGAATGCTTAAGGGAGGGTGACATTGTTATCAGTTACAAGGGAATGTCTTCGCTATGATTGGGATGGCGAAGTGGGATGGGGAGGTAGGGGCAAAAACTTCAGAAATGTGGTCAGTACAGAGAAGTCCACTGATATGTACATTGCACCGCATGCACTTACACGACACTATCCTGCAACTGCAGCCACATTCACAGGGGATGGGTAGTAGATCACAAGCAACGAGACAATTGACACTCATGTCTTGGAACGTACGGGGGTTAAACAACCCACAGAAGGTCAGAAAAGTATTTGCATATTTGGATCGGCACGGAGTAGACGTAGCCTGTCTTAAGGAGACCCACCTCACTAACAGCACTGAGTGCAGGATTGGAAATAGGTGGGCCATATACAGATTGGCATCTCCTACCCCACTTATGCCAGGGGTGTGTTACTTCTCATTAAACATGGTATACCATTCATGCCGCTCCATTCACTTAAAGATGAACAGGGAAGATACGTCATTGTGCAGGGAGACTTTGGGGGCACAATCTTGACATTAATCACAGCATATGGCCCGAACATAGATGACCCCTCCTTATTGCAGATATATGGGCCAAGCTGCGCACACTCCCACCGTCAGCTATGCTATGGGGCGGAGATTTTAATACTTGCATTGACCCCTCCATGGACAGATTCACAAGCAACGATAGGTATGGGAAACAATCCACGAAGGCGCTCAAGGATGGCATGGATAACTATGATATGATAGATGTATGGAGATTACGACACCCACATAGTAGGGAGGGTACTTGTATTTCTACCACCCACAACACGTGGTCCAGAATTGACTTCTGGCTCACCACCGCAGATGTAAGCGCGTGGATAACTGCCTTAACACATATGCCCAAAACCCTCTCAGACCATGCACCAGTCAGGCTGGAACTTGCTATCCCTACCCACACCCCGTGGCAGTTTGCATGGCACCTGCAACCTAGCGTGATACAAGATCAAGTATTTAAAACTGAACTGCAGCAGGCTATTATTGACTATTTTGAACACAATGCGGGTTCAGTAACTAGCTCAAAGATATTATGTGAGGCTTTTAAAGTGACGATTCGCGGTTTCTGTATTGGCAAACATGCAGGTAAACTCAGATATCCAGCGACAACTGTCCATGGTCGAGACAGACATAACACGATTAGAATCTACATACACCAACACCCTAGATCCTACCATTCTAGCTGAGATTAGGGGGAAAATCGATACTTACCATGAGTTTGCGGAGAGCGAACTTAAATACATCTCGCGCAAATATACAGCACATGTATATGGTGAAGGTGGTAGGCCAGGAAGAATGATTTCAAGCAAGATACGCCCCATGCACACCACGACTTATTTAACTTAGATAATAGACACACAGGACACGCCCAAATACGACACCCCATCTATTATAAGTTGCTTCTCAGACTACTAGGAACAACAACATCTCATACTGAGATGAATCAATACCTCAATTACATAGCATTAGCGTGGCTGTCTAATGTTCATAGGGAATACTTTAGTCTCTTCCGAATAACAAGGCGCCAGGCATGGATAGATTACCTGGGGAATTCTATAAGGAATATAAAGATCTTTTGATTCCTCACCTGGCGCGAATGTATGAGGAGGCCTATGAGTATGGCATCTTGCCTCCTTCATTGTGAGAGGCCTTATTAATCACTCTTCGTAAGCCTGACAAAGACCCGACTAAATGCGAGTCATATCGCCCCCTCTCACTGATCAACATAGACGCCAAAATACTGGCAAAAATCATCGCTCTTAGACTAAAGCCCTTGATGCAGAAACTGGTCCTACAGGACCAGGCGGGTTTTACCCCGTCACGCTCTACAAGACAAAACTTGAAGACTATATTTGCTATGTTCCCCTACTTAAACCCGGAACTACCAGCTGCTGCAGCCTTGCTAGAAGCAACAAAGGCATTCGACTCAGTAGAGTGGCCATACATGTTCATTGTTATGCGGCGCATGGGTTTTCCAGAGCCGTTTTAAAAATGGATAAAATTGTTATACACAGAACGCTGTGCACGACTCCGAATGAATGGAAATATCTCTACACCTATTAACATACATCGTGGGACTAGGCATGGATGCCCGCTGTCGCCACTTCTCTTCACGCTGGCACTGGGCCTGCTAGCATGTATAATCAGACAACGACGCACAAATACGGCATTACAATTCCAATTACGGCCCGTCAGTATATCGCTTTACGCGGATGATATGGTCCTATACACCCGATATCTGGACACTAACTTAAATACACTTATCCGAGAATATATTAGGTTTGAATATTTTTCTGGTCTCAGCATTAATTGGGAGAAATCAGTACTTATCCCACTCACTCGGTGACTGCCAAACCAACACTTGACTATACACTGCAGTGGCAGACAGACCCAGTCAAATATTTGGTTGTCTGGATACATAGAGATCCTGAACTCGTAATACGAGAAAACTATGGCAAAGCAGTTTCCAAGTTAGAAGATGAAATAGATAGATGGGTTCGGCTCCCACTATCCTTGGCTGATAGAACCGAGCTACAGAAAATGGTGGTACTGCCCAGGTTTTTCTATTTATTCATGAATATACCCATATGGCTTTCACAGGCGCTGTTCACCAAATTATACACGGCTATGCTTCGGCTGACATGGGCTGGAAAACACGCGAGGGTGGGGTGGAAAGAACTGATGAAACCATACACTCAAGGGGGCTTTGGAGCCCCGGATCTATAACTATACTATTACTGTGCTCAGGCACAACACGCCCACTACTGTCTACACCCGCATGGGCACATACCTAATATAGCGGTGGAACATGATAGTATGCACCCAACTCCCCTGCATACACTTATATCATCACAAAGACAGTGGCCGTTGCCACAAGTTGAAATCATTTTTTAGCGTTCCTGTACTTACCTGTTGTGCCTCTTGGTTCTTGGGGCAGCTCTCCTTATCGGCCTTGAATCTCCCTCCCGCTGTCGCCGGACAACGCGACCGCTGTGTGGGGGGAGAGCATTGGAACTACCTTACCCAAGATCCTTGGCACCCGGAAGTGCCGCATTTTCGCGCCCGAAGGCGCTACAAAACTGACTCCGCCCTCGGCAGAGCGGGGGCCGTTGCCACAAGTTGAAATCATTTTTTAGCGTTCCTGTACTTACCTGTTGTGCCTCTTGGTCCTTGGGGCAGCTCTCCTTATCGGCCTTGAATCTCCCTCCCGCTGTCGCCGGACAACGCGACCGCTGTGTGGGGGGAGAGCATTGGAACTACCTTACCCAAGATCCTTGGCACCCGGAAGCGCCGCATTTTTGCGCCCGAAGACGCTACAAAACTGACTCCGCCCTCCGCGTCGTGGGACGCATGCGGGCGGCGCCGGGCTAAGCCTGGGCAAAGGGCGGGCCTTTGTGTGGCCGTTAGGGGGCCGGGGGAGGTCGGGTCGGGCCAGCCTACTAAGTTCTAGCCGCCCAGGAGTGTGACAATCTATGAGGACTGGTGATGTAATCAGAAAACCTATATAAGACTTATATTAGTTTGGCATGTACTTTGTGTATTATTGTTTTAGATTATTGTGAGTATTGTTTGTTAATATTACAGAAGGGTGAAGTGATTTGTGAAGGCTCTCTACTTAGTGATAGGATAGTATTTATTGTAAATTAACCCTTGAGGTGTCCTAGTTTACTCCGTGAGGGTTAGCTATTTAGACTCTATATTTCCTTTGTAGACTATGGCAAAAAGCAAGTCTACTATGGATAATTATTTAGTTAAAATGGTGAGCAAAATTAACAACGATAGAAGGAAATCATTGGGTAAAGATATACCCCCAGAATTACCCCCAGAATTATTGTTCCCACCTATAGACGATAACAGTTGTACTGCTATGGCGGATTTTTCTATTATTGATTCCCCACTTATGGAGACTTTAGCAAGTTCAGTTCTGGCTCCAAATGCTTCAGATCGGGATCTCTCATCCGACCGTGGAGAGTTTATTAAACCACATACTCCTGTTAAACGTGCAGTAAGGAAATGTAGAAAAACACAGATTAAGGATAAGAATGTGCGTTCCAAGCTAATATTGGCACTAGATCAGAGAAGCACTTAGACTGCTAAAGAGACTCAGTCTAATGCTGTAGACTTGAACTCTGTTTTCCTGGGCCATATTGCAGAGATGCTTGAGACAAAACTAAATGCCATAGTGAAGCCATTAGTGGTAAAAATAGATTTTTTAACTACTGAAGTCTCTAGGTTAGGTGGTCTTTTAACTGATCTTAATAAAGTGCAGAGCATAAAACATACAGAGACTTTAGAATCTACCAATTCTGCACATTTGTGTGTATCGGGGGGAGTAAAACCCTTAGAATCTATCCCTACAATAGGGGGGCTACCCCAGAAGGCAAACACTACTATTGTGGGGGAAAAGAAAGTATCCTCCAGTGTTGCGACGCCCAATATTTCAGTGGGTTTAACATGCTCCGTGAATCTTCCACCAGACTGCGATCCTTATGTAGTAGTCCTTTCAAATGTTCCTCCCTTAAATTCTATTGTACCTAATCCTCGGGATGAGCCTCACGACTCACTTAAGCGGAAAACAGTTGCGTGGTTGAATAAAAACTGTGACTTTCCTACACACCTGTTTCATTAAATATTGTCTACTAGGTGGGTTCCTTGGATTGGTAACTCGAAGAAAAGGGGCATGGGGGATTGTGTGATCATTAACTTTAGATATCCCCAACATGCTAAGACCGTTTTGCTTAGAGCAGCTTCCCTGGCCCCGGGGGAGAAAGATGTGACTGTGCACTCGTTGGTTTTTTTTTATAATCCTCCTGATAGAATACCTAAATTCGGTATTGTTAAAAACGGACCTCAAAATACTAATAGTGGGCCAGTTTTTCAAATCCCCACTGCAAATAGATTTTCGGCACTAAGCACATTGGACCACAATGATTGACCTTTACAGGATGGGATACCCACTATAGGAACAATTTCTGTAACTCAGGTATGGGGGCAAACTCCACGCAGTGTAAATTTTGTTCCCATACATCAATTGGAATCTACTCTAAAAGCTGTGATGTCAAATAAGCAGTTGCACAGTAATGATCTTGTCAAAACTAACTCGGGAGAAGTAGTTAAGATGGGTGAGGTGACTAGGGAGGGTGAGGCCATTAGTGCTTATGACATAATTCCAGATTCAACCCTAATAGGGAACATTATGGATGACTCCCAAGCTGAAGATACAAATATCATTATTAGCCTTGAGAGAGATACAATATTAGGTATACCCCCAGTAAGTGTAGAAGATAACCCAAGCTTAAGATTGGTATCGTGGAACATAGCAGGGTTAGCTAGAAACTTAAGGGATGTGGTGTGGTGCTCATATATTGAGGATTATGATATTATTTTATTACAGGAGACTTGGTCTGTTGAAACCCCCCATAGACTAGGGTATAAAGCCTATAGTGTTGACGCAACCCCATCAGTAAGAGGAAGAGCATCAGGGGGGTTGGTCATATGGGTTAAAGTCACTTTGGAAATAGTTGTTACCCAATTATCTATCCCCTCTTTGGATTTACTAGGGTTAAAAATAGTGACGAAAGGAAAAGAAGTGATATATTTGATAAATATATACAACAGACCATATCCATCAAATAAGGAATCGAAGGTAGTTGAACTCCTGGATTCCTTTTTAGATACATTAGGCCCCAGTGCACAAGTAATAGTTGGTGGGGATTTCAATTGTAAGTACGAGCCAGTTTTGGGGCTGGAAACCCTATTTGAAGAGCAAGATGCGGCTAATGATATCTTGATCCTAGAGCCCACGGGGTCGGTTAAATCCACAATAGCAGCTACACAGATTCTACAGCTGACCGTGTCTCATGACTTAAGGGCATGCAATGGTCGTTTTCGCTCTGATAGACCACCGGCTCCAACTTTCTCGAAGGGAAATTCTAGGTCACATATTGATTTTGTATTGGTCTCAATGACACTTTGGCATCTAATTATTGACTTTAAGATAGATTTTAGGTCAGAGAGTGACCATCTCCCACTCCAACTATGGTTAGTTTTACAGCCATTTACTTCTAGACTAGTGGGTGAAGTTATATTACCTAGTATTGATGGGGAGCCAATGATAACGAATAATAGGCGTGCCCTAAGATGGCCTCATATTTTGGGGAATGAGGAGCTATTGTCAAATATTTATAATACATTCTCAGAGACAGTAGGTAATTCCCAGAAGCCCTTATTGGGCTCAGAGGGCGTCCTTGATCTACATATTAAATTGGTAGATGCGTTAACTCCCCTTATGAGTAAATTGTATAAAAAAGGTGAAAATCCAAAAGGGACTGATTACGAACTGACAAATCCATGGTATAATAATGATTGTCGTTTAGCCAAATCCAGTTTGATTCGGGCAGTTAAATCTAAGAACCAACTGGATATAAAAAATGGTAGACTGGCTTATAAGAAAGCTTTGGTACAAGCGAAAAAGAACTGGGATGGAACCCTATGGGATGATCTCTTAAGTGCGGCAAAGTTGAGAGATCAGAGTACATTTTGGAATTTAATATCTAAAGGAAATAGAAGAGGTAGATCACCAAAGGATGTATACTTGGATGAGAAAACCTGGTGTGACCACTTTTCAAAACTTTATTCCGATGACTCTGAGGGATTGACCCTAGGGCTCCAAGCAATTAATGTTGATTTGAATATTGATCCCCTGAGATTTAGCCTAGAAGAAACTACTCAGGCACTTCAGGCTGTAAAAATGGGTAAAGCTCCTGGTCCTGACAAAATCCCCGGTGATTTATTAAAGCATGACGGGGAAGTATGGGGCCCTTATATAAATTTCCTGTGTAATTCAATTGTCGCAGGAACACCAATCCCCGAATCATGGAAAGGGGCGGAAATTGTAACTATTTTTAAAAAAGGTGATCGTTATGACCCGAGCAATTACCGCCCAATAAGTTTAATTGACATTTTACAAAAACAATTTGCCAGACACATTTTAAATAGGCTTTTAAATTGGATTGACGAGATGAAGATTTTAACCAAATACCAAGCAGGATTTAGGTCAAAAATTTGTACAGTTGACCAGGTATTCAGGTTTTTGTGCATTTGTTGGAAGTATATTAATTTAAGGAAAGGCAGCCTGTACATAGCGTTTGTTGATTTGAGAGCCGCCTTCGACCTTGTTCCCAGTAACTTGCTGTGGACTACTCTTAGGGATATGGCGGTCCCAGGCGAGCTTCTTAAAGAACTTATTAAACTACACACTGGGAACTACACTAAAATTAGGTGGGGGAAGAGTGGAGAAATTTCAAGGCCCATATCTGTGGATCGTGGTGTACGACAAGGATGTGTGTTAGCACCTACACTCTTTTCATTATATGTTAACGATATCCCTAGCCACTTAAGTAACTGTGACCATGATTCCCCGAAGTTAGGTGGTGAGGCGATTACGTCCTTACTTTTCGCAGATGATACAATCTTAATTTCACAGACCCCGAAGGGGTTACAAAAACTGGTGGACTCCTTCCAAAGTTATTGTGTGAGGAAGGGGTTAGAGATTAATCCATCCAAAACGAAATACATGTCCATAAATCCCCAAAAATCATTTAGGAAAAATGTGGTTTTAGAAAAATTAAAATTGGAACATGTGGGGAGCTTTAGTTATTTAGGATTATTACTGGATAATAACCTTACATGGAAAGGGCAGTTGGAAAAAAGCAACTTATCTCTTAAACAAAATTCATCACCTATTTTAAAAGTGCATGGCGCAAGTTATTCTAAAGCTATTACGCCGGCACTTGAGGTATTTAAAGCTAAAGCTCAATCAGCAGCACTTTATGGTGCCGAGCTTTGGGGATGTTGCTGTAAAGATAATTTTGATAAAGTAGAAAATCACTTTGTTCGTAGGCTGCTCAAAATCCCGACTAGAACCCCCTTATTACCAATGTTCCTTGATATTAATCTTAAAAGGACTAATTACCAAGCTATATTAAGACCATTATTGTACTGGGTTAGATTGTGGACAATTCTGGAGCTGTATGACTATAAGAATGGGCTGATTGAAATAATTCAGATCAATGGGCATATGAAAATACCCTGGTTAAAACACATTTTTACGTGGTACGTGAGGTTAGGGCTTTCCCATCTTTGGGAGACTCCCCAGAATTTGACCCCATCCTCAAAAAAGCTCATAAAGGACACTTTTTGGTTTTATGTCAATCATGAATTAATATGTAGTACATCGATTGGCACACTGACCCAGAGATTTTTTAACATAAAAGATAGCCCTTCTTTTGAACAATTTATGGATGAGATAGAGCCGCCATTAGCAAAAACGTTATTCTTGCAATCTAGATACGGGGTCTTACAGATTTATGCAATTACATGTAGGTGGGGGGAGAAAAATGATATGGACTTATGTACTCTTTGCCCTCAAGGAGCAAGGGAAGATGATGCCCACCTACTCTTCTTTTGCCCAGCTTATAAAAAACCCAGAGATCGTTGGATCAAACCCCTATGTAAAAACTTGGGGGTTAGGTCCTATAAAGAGGCAGAGCGTATATTTAAGTCCAATACCTCGCAACTCATGGTGTTTGGTACAAGTAGATTCCTATTTAGTGTGTACCTTATTAGGAAACGGTGTGGTCATAAACTTTAATGAATAGATGTGTTTTAATATTTACTTCTAACTTGTCTAGAATTATTAATGCACTGATTCTCGCAGTCCTAATTGTTTTTAATTCTGGCTTTTTGTTAAATTAATGACTATATTTATGTTCTTAACTGCGGTAGCTCATTAATGGTCATAGCTCATTGACCTTTTTTTTTGCTATGTTTAAATTTTAAAGTTTTCTTGCTGATTATGGTAATGTAAGTATCTATGCCTTGTTTATTCCTTCTGTACTTCTGCTTTTAAGGCTTCAAAAGCCGAAATAAAGTATAAACAAACAAACAAACAAAGACAGTGCACCCCGAGCTCGGAGATACACCCTACGATTTGCACCTCGAGAGCATGGCACACACTAGCGAAACGCGCGCACAAAGTCCCCACTTATGCACCAGCACTGCCTTTGCGTCACCACCCACAACTTACAGTAACTCAGGAACGTAAAATGATATTGGAGCTGCAGACGATGGGACTCCACACTATGGGAGATGTCTTCCCCAAGGGGGAGTGTATAACTCGAGACGTAGCAACCTCCAACGCACACCACAACCCCCTACAAATATTCGCATACCTGAGATTACGGATGACGGTCAGAGCTCTGTGTCCCTCGTTCCTGGACGAACCACAAACACATAATGCATTACAGATCCTGTTGACTACCAATACAAGACAGCGCTTAGTTACCAAACTCTATAATACAGCCCAGCGCGAACAATTCCACACCTTAAACAGGCCCCTCAATAGATGGGAAGCAACACTAGGGGATGCCATTGCCGGAGAAGATTGGGACTACAGTTGCATGCAGTTGCAATTACTCACATCCAACTGCAATCTAAAAATTATACATTTTAAGTTCATACATCAGGTATATTATTCACCTGTGCAGCTGCATAAATACGGAATAAGAGCGGATGACCGATGCCACAGGTGCAACACTCCCAAGGCAGACTTCTTGCACATGGCCTGGGCATGCCCAACGCTACAGCCCTACTGGCTGGAAGTAACCAACACTCTCACCCACATACTGTCTGAACAGATTCCTAATGCACCTCTGGAATGCCTTTTGGGTATTTATAGGATCAAACTGCCATGTAGGCATAAACTCTTGGCGGTAGCACTGCTACTGGCTAAGTGACGAATAGCAATGAAATGGGGCAGCAAACAGGTACTGAAATGTAATGACTAGATAAAAGATATGTTGTATTGTAAAGCACAGCTGGAAACCTATGCGGAGGAACTACCACAAGCCTCCCGTCCACGGGATTTCTAAGATCCACTAGTACAATACCTTAGCTCCACACAGGCAGTAGACTTATTGTATACACAAGTGTAAAAATTGCCAATGTATACTACCCGTGGCTGGACTCCGTTGACTCTGTTAGCTAAGAACTATATAAGCATGAGGTACTGAATGCCATACTCTGTTTCTCTTTAATTCCCCGTTCAATTATGCGGGGATCAGCATACCCCCTCTTTATGCTTTATGATGTGGTAATATCGCTTGATGGACGTTAAAGGTGATGCACTATGTACAAGTCAATACGTCTGATTCTGCAATGTACGCTACTTTGAAAGTATGTTGTACATACTGTGAACACTGGATTTTGTGACTGACCAAGAAAATAAAATAATAAAAATAAAAAAACAACTTTGTCAGCATCAGGTTGCATGTCCTCCTGTGAAACTTTGTGGCCTTTAAATTTTAGAGAGGTCTGCCCAGAAATGCACTTATTGGGTGTGAGGTTTGCCTCACAGAGACCTTCACAGATGTTCCAATGTGTTGCCAAACAATGTTTGTGCTATAATTCAAGCAGTTGGGAATGTCTTGAGCTATTCTCCTGACCTGCTATTTAAATGTTCGGCTGCAGATGAGATGTCCAAACTCAGATGATTGTACCTGAAGAGACCAAGATGTGTGGCAAATGTGGTAATGTACTAAGAGCACGGTTCCAAATCCAGTTGTTGACACCCTTAGTTTAGTTCACCGTCTGATACAAATGTGCACCCTTCAGCTAATGACTCATGTCCTGAGTGTGGGGAACCAAGTGTCTCTCTCTGGATGACTAGGTTCGGTTGGCACAAATCAATGCATGTGCGAAGTGTCCACCTGCTTCTATCTTGGGTAAAGGAAATATAGGTGACATCAGTTGTATGGATCCTTTGACCAATTTGATGACATCTTGTTTGAATAGGTTGTTTATCTCCTTATTCATCTTGTTTCTGAATATTAAAAGGAATATACCTGAAATGATGAGCCTTTGTGGTTCATTAGTATGCAAATGAATTTGGCAATGTTTAAACTTGCTGAGGCCCTGGACTAAGTTGAGCAACATCTTTGTCAAGGTGGTCACATCAGAAACATAGTCATAGTCACATGGGCCATCAGCTAGCACAGGACATGAGTCTGGCCCATTTTAACTGCTGAACAAAAACTTTGCAAGCATCCAGTGCATGCTGCACTAAACTAAACTACATGGACAGCAAATTCTTCGACCTGTGAGTCATGAGTAAATAGGGAGAAGAAGTAATCAGGGGGCTTAATGGGTTTCGTCGAGCCATAGATGTATTTGCAGACAGACACAGGCAGAAAAACAGGATTACCTTGTAGCTTTGTGAATTCTGTCCCAGTCATGAGATTGATGGCGGCACCTTTGTCCAACAGAAACAGAATGCGTTTTCCATTAAAACCTACGTTAAAAGGGAGTTCATAAGAGTTCATTGTTGTCCTTGGCAAAAACACTTCCATGAATGAATGCCACATGGTGGCTTTTCTGGAGTGCATTTTGTTTCTCAAAAGCAGCACAAGTATCTTTGAAGGACTTAGGCTACTTTCAAAATCAAATGTTTTTAAGCATGAAAAGAAAACGCGTGGATGGAGGTCTGCTTTCCCTTGCAGGCCTCCTTAAGTGCATTCGCAGTGATTCGCAGAGAGTCACAAAATGCCTCTTGCCTTATTAATGAGAATTTGCAACCTCCCTTAACTAGCCATTTTGCCATGCGACTTATTGGTACATAAACCACATTGCAAACTGATGGGCAGGCCACAGACATTTGGTGTCCAATGTGCACACATTTGTATACAGCTTTCCCAAAATTATTTTAGGTTCTAACTCATCAAACCTACATGATCTTTTTGAGTAGAAGCAACCCATATTAATCTAAAATAGCACATATAAAAAAACATTTGATGTCATAGGGAAAAGTTTCTGCATCGGAAGAAATGGAGGAGTTGCTCAGGATTACAAATATGTATAAAGGATAGTTTTTTGGAGAGAAAAACAGTTAATGATTAGGGTCAAGACAACTCTGCCTAAAGTAAAGGATCATTCTCAGCCAGACTGTGATGATAAAACTGAAAATGGTGGTAATACACAACAATGAGGTTAATCATTCAAAAAGAGGCCTTTTTGAAAATGGTATTACTTTTTGAATACTTAAGCATACGGTTTGCAGCTAACAGTTCCTATGGATTGCAGTTTGACTAAGGTACCAAAACATTAAGCCAAAATTCAAGTTGTATTGCCAGATGTCCTTATCTTTATTTGATACCTGCTGTGATAAAGCTGTTCCAAAAGATCCTAAAGAAGCCAAACCCAGGGGAGTTTCAAATTATAAGCATATCTTAGTCACTAAGAACATATTTCTCAGGAAGTTTTGACTTTGTGTCCAGATACTTCAATCATTCCTCCAAAAATGTAGCTGTATATAGGTTTTGTACACAAAGAAGCAGCCCTGAAACCTTCATTTTTGTGTATTTGTTTGTTTTTTTATTTCTTTTTTATTTCATATCCAGAAAATACCATTTACAAAAATATCAATTAGTCAGGTCATACAGCAGATAATACATTACATAAGAATAAATATCAGCTAAACAGTTCATAAAAACAGATCATACAGTACATAACAGTTGGGAGATACAAGGTCATCCTTTAGCACTTTTTCTAAATTAAGAACAATTGCTAAAGTATCATTTGGACAGGTTTTAAAATTCTAAAGGTTAAAACCAAGGTGTAAATCCTGTATTTTTACAATTCATTCTTATTTTATCACCCTCAAAGTACCGTGCAAAATTGCGTGAGCAGGTACTACCCTTAGGAAGGTACTCGCCTTGGAAACCTGAATCAGCAGACATTAACATTTTATGGTTGCTGGGTTAGGCCCTGATTGAAGAATATTAACCAAGGAAAACCAAAGGAAATGATGAACGGAGTGTTGAACATTGCAAGCACTCACCCCCAGTCAACTGATCTGGGTTTAATCCATCACCGTTTTTTAGCCCACTCTGCCACCCCAGTTCAGACATGGCTATATGCAAATCAGTCTGACCCTGTGCCTCATGGGAACAGTCCAGCCCGAACTGCCAAGCCATGTCTTCCCTGGACCGGAAACAAGCTTCCTAGGACCGGTTTCTGGCATTTCAGCCGTCTTCAGCCAGGCTTGCTTGAATTCAGTGGCAAAGTGAGCAAGGGACTCACATCTGAGCATACCCTGCCAACTTATGGCGAACAAAGTAAAACCAAAGGAAATGATGGACGGAGTGTTGAACCTTGCAAGCACTCACCCCAGTCAACTGATCTGGGTTTAATCCATCACTGTTCTTTAGCCCATTCTGCCACCCCAGTTCAGACATGGCCATATGCAAATCAGTCTGACCCTGTGCCTCATGGGAACAATCCAGCCCGAACTGCCAAGCCATGTCTTCCCTGGACCGGAAACAAGCTTCCTAGGACTGGTTTCTGGCATTTCAGCCGTCTTCAGCCAGGCTTGCTTGAATCCAGTCGACTGGGGGTGAGTGCTTGCAATGTTCAACACTCCGTCCATCATTTGCTTTGGTTTTTGAAGAATATTAACCTTAAGCCCTTTAGGACACAGAACTTTAAAAAAAAAACGATGCTTTTTATTCTGCAGGGGCCTTCTACTAAAGGAGGATCACATCTTCTTACTTACAATCCCCTATTTCTCTGCTCCATTCAGAAATAAGTGCCCATATTTTCCTTCCCCGGATTCTAGCCTGCGTGCCCCTGCAAGCATTCAAAGCCATCTCTGGGTTATATACTGCGAGAAGTCTGGCAAGCCACATCTGAAATGTTGGAGGTTCTACATCTTTCCACCTGGCGGCCAACATTATTCTAAATATCGCTGTCCCCAGAAATAAACAATATTCCTATGCGGTGTTGATGTCCAAAGAGCAATCACATCCTAAAATCAGCAATGTATGGGTCAGTTCAAATCTGCTACCGAGCAATATCTCCCAGAAACCAAGCAGACCCTTTTTAATAAAGACAATTTGTCGCAATCGTAAAACATATGAATCAAAGTTGCTGGTCCTGCCCCACATATGGGACATTTATCATCCTGCCTTTTCCCCACATAAATAATTTAGAGGGTGTAAAATATAAATTAAATATAGTTTTATAAAGTTGTGCTTTTAAATTTGTGGGTAGGAGGGTTAATATACATAGCAAATATTTTGGGGGAACAGGGACACCCTTGCCTGGTCCCCCTAGTTATTAAATTGCTAGACTCCTTCTCTATTATTTGTAGCTGGGCTTTTGGTTCACAATACATAGCTTAAATTGCCCTTATAAATTGTGATCCAAAACCATTTAGCTGCAGTATCCACCATAGAAACTTCCAAGACACCCGATTGAATGTCTTCTCGGCATCAATGAGGATCATAGCCATCTGGCCCCGTCCCGGTCATGATATCAAATAATGAAATAGCCCTGCGAATATGATCAGTTGTTTCTTTTCCAGGGATGAAACCATGATGCCAGGGGGAGACCAGATGTCCTATAACCCTCCCCAACTGACTAGCTAATATCTTTGAATAGATTTTTGTATCTGAGTTAATCAGAGAGATCAGTCGATATGAAGCTGGATTATCTATTGGTTTTCCTTTTTTTGGGAAGATTATAATATCCGTCTCTCTCCATGATTCAGGGGGTCTTCCACTATATTGAACACCCCTGAACAGGTCCAATAGAAGCTGAGTTATCACTACTCCTAATATCTTATATATCTCCAGTGGAATCTTATCGGGACCAGCAGCTTTCCCTGATGTAATTCCTTGTAATGCTACCTGGACATCCTCTAAGGAAATTACTTTTTCTAAATCTTCTTTAGTTAAGCTACCCAGCCTTTCTCGGTATTAGTCACTAAGCGGGATATATCCTGTAAAACTCCGGCTAAATCCTTATCATCTTTATATAATACTTGATAATAATCCTTAAGCCCCCTGATAATATCATCTGGATCTGTATATGTATGTCCATTTACTTTAATAGAGGGTATTAGATTCAATGATGTCTTCTGCCTGGTACGAAGAGGTAATCTCCTCCCAACTAGTTCTCCATTTTCAGAGGAATTATTCCGCTGGGATTGGTATTCCTCTGCAGCTCTTTGTGTTAACCAGCTATTAATTTCCGCTTTAAGAGCAATTATTTGATGCTGGACTTAAATCCCTTCTTCCCCTGCTCTATTAAAGAGACATGTTCCTCTTCTGCCTCCGCTTGATCCCGCATTAATTGTTGATTCTTATTCTTACGCGAGGTTCTCGCCATGGAAACAAAGCTAATGGTTTCCCCTCTGAGATCAGCCTTAAAAGGATCCCACACAATCCCCCTACCAGCGCTATATCTATTTATGTTGAAAGATTCTTGTGACCAGTTCTTAATGTGTTGTATATATAGTCATTATTTACTAGGAGTTTCCTATCGAATGTTCATTTCATTTGTGTTCTCATTAAGCTTGCAATTTCAATCTCCAAAATTAAAGGGTTATGATCGGAGATCACCTTTGGAAATTTCTTAATACCAGCTCCATTTAGTACATCCCTCGTGCCATAAAAGTAATCAATCCTAATATATTTCTTGTGCGGACAGGAGTAATATGTGTAGCCAGGGTTGTTCGGATTGTTCAATGCCCAAATATCCACCAAACCATGGCTATTGTTAAGAGAAGTTAGCGCCCTATAAACTCTAGGCTTCCGACCACAATATCCCCCTTGGTTATACTGTCCTTGTCGCGTATCAAGTGAGATATTGAGATCGTCACATAGAATTAATGGGCTAAGCCATGCCACGAGTTCCAACTCCAGATCTTCAAATATCTGAGGAGCATCCTGGTTTGACCCTCAGATCGAGCACAGGGTTAGCCCTGCCACTAATTCTACTATAGCCCACCTCCCCAATGTGTCTGCTGCCTTTCGTTTAGCCTGTTCCAAAGTAGTCTTTGATAATATAGCCACTCTTCGAATATTCGAAGTTTGGGATGTGCATGCTAGTATGTCATATCCTCAAATACCCAACAGTTCTTTTTTCCTCCTAGGGAATATGGGTTTCTTGTAAACACACTACATCAAAAGCATTTGTCCTCACTAATTCCACCAGACTTGCCCTTTTCGCTCTGTCGTTCAGCCCCGCTACATTCAAGGAGCAAATAGTTATCCTTCCCAACTACATTTAAGTTTAAGTACTCCTAGTAATCCTCTATCTCTTCTTCTTTTCTCTCCCATCTTTGATATAATGACCTGTTTTCTCTCTTCTTCTTTTAATAATACACAAATTGCATCATCGATTCTGGATATGTTTTTCATACCCCACCCACCCCCACCACCTCTCCACCCACCCCTCCACCCTTCCACCCCTCCCATCTCCTCGCCCAACACCCCCCACGAGAGGCACTCAGACTTAAGTCTGTGCATAGTAGGTGTGTCGCACAGAACCGAAAGACCTAAAATACGTGACCCTTAATTTTCAAATACATGCTACTTCCAATCCAAAACCAAAACCAAAGACCCCTCCAAAAAACCCCACTAATGCACACCACACATATTTCTTAAACACTTGTTTTTTAAACACCTATATATTTATATATTTTTTTATTACCCAATTTCCCAAGATTTCAACTAATAGTAAGTAAAATTGCCTGTGGTTAGTATTCTCTTATCTAAATTAACCACTAATCTGTATCTAGCCTAAAAGACTATCCAGGTATTCTTTTTTCTTTAATTTCTGACAGAAAAAATCTTGTTTGCCCTCCCCAAATTACTTTAAGTCGACTTGGATGTTCATAAAGGCTTGTGCGTTTTTGTCCTGAAATGGTTTGATCAGCTGCCGCAGCCTCCACCGCCTTTCGACTGTAGAGTGACAGAAATCTGGTCGGACAAAATAGGAAACCTCATTCCTGGTTCTCTTTGCTTCTGGCCTGGCCTTTTCAAAAATAGCTTGGCGTAACAAAAAGTTGCCAAAGTAGACCAGAATTGCTCGTGGTAAAGCTCCTGCCCTCACAGGCTGCTTCTGTACAAAAGGGACACGGTGGGCACCTCTTGAGCCAAGTTCCAGTCCGTAAGTTCTGGGAGCGTATCTCTAAATAACATAACAACATAAGAGTGAATATCTGCCCCTTCAACCCTGAGCACCCGCAGGTGGTTCCTCCGCTGGCGGTTTTCATGCCTTCCATTGTATATCGACTAGCTGAGCCTCATGATATTTCGTTAATGCCTGGTTGGTTGTAAGATCTGATTCTGTTGAAACAACCCTTGATTCAAGATCAGTCAGTCGCTCCCCAAATACACTACAAGTTTTGTTCAACTTTCGGACCACTCCGTGCACCTTTCGCATCGTTGCCTGGGCTTTGCGTCCATCTTGCTGCGTCTCATCACGATGCATCGATATGGCCTGAAAGATAGCTTCTAGTGTCGGGGGTGGGTCCACACGGATCAGAAACTGGATGTCCACTAGACAATTGGTCGGTAAATTGATTTATAGGGGTGTAATCCCAAGTAAGATCTTTATCTCCCTGTTTTCTTTTTTTTCTCCTTAGAACAGTTTTTGTTTTAACACGATCAGCCTCATCCATATCATCCATGTCACTGTTGTTCGGATCTCTAGAGTTGACTGAGAAATCCTCCGACCACTCTCCCCCATCTGATACAGAGAGGAAGTAATCACTAGGCTCTTTGTCTGGCTCTTTATCCGGGTGCTTTTCCATATTTCAATTATTAGCATTGCCGACTCCTTGAAACTCTTTTGTCTGGGTAATACATGTTATATTTAAAGAATTTCCCGAGCTGAAACTGGCTAATGCCTGAAAGTCCTGAGAAGGGGTTGTTGCATCAGCCTGAAGAGAAGCCTGCTCACCCCCACCCGCATTCACCTCACCTGGGTTATTCTCATTATTATCTTCATTGAAACCGGCATCGGGGTATGCACGTTATTCCCCCCCCCATTCACAGTCACTTGGAGAGGGAGGGTTACCTCCAGACCTACCGTTTGTTCCGACTGCCTTTGCATTCTGATGGTCTGCATTCGGTGCGGGGGAGCCTTAGTCTTTCAGCTCCTCCAAGCCGCGCTCCTGACTCTAACTGTTCTGACTCGTCTCACCATGAAGCGGTGCAGCTTTCCCCATGGGTCCTCTCAGCAGTTCAACCACTGAGGGGCCGGCCGGGCGTACCTATCGCTGCTGTCCCGCCTCTTTCTCTTTTCTCCAGGCATGGATCGGCTGGTTGCCCGCAATGCCCCTGCTTGGGGGTCTGTACTGGTGAAGTGGTCGCCGCCGCTGCGGCATCCTCGCTGGCATCCCCAGCCTCCGACTGACCTCTCAGGATGAGTCACGCTGCCCTCGACTTGGAGGCACCTCCCATTGGCTTTGGCCCCATCTCTTCCACCTCAGCCTCAGCCTCTACGAACGTGGATGCCAGGTACAGATCACTGACACAGACGTGGGTTTTAGAAGCCGCTGTACTAAAGTGCTTCAGTACCTCCAGCCCAATAACATTGTCACTATTAAATGCAAATAGTTCCCGTATGTCCTAGGGGTCTTTAGTGATTCCTCGTTACAGATCTCTGGGGTCATTACTGCATCCCGTCACTATTGCAGCATTGACGTTACTGGCTCTCTTCTGGTCTGTGCGCTGCTACGGTCTTAGATGACCGCCATCTTGCCTCTCACCGTCCCAGGCTCAAAAACGACTCAATTTTTGTGTGTTTGAATGTGTACAAATCTTAAGGACTCTTTTTTGTCCCATCTGCGAAAAATCCATATTATCTTGATTAAACCATCTCTGGGTATAGTTCAAGTAACTGAATCTGTATGACAGTTCAAACTCCTCTGAATGCTGACCCTCAGTAAAACTGTACTGAAACAGACATTTTGAGAGGGCGTGAAATGTGAATCACTCTTGAAAGCGGATGAACCTATGTTATGTTTATTTCACCTAAAGTTAAAATTTCAATCGCTTCCTGAAATATGTCTCTAAATGAAGAGGCTTGGAGACCTTGCCAGTGGCTTTAAGAACTATGTCCTCCCTATTGGCAGTCATTCAGGCATTACATTCTTCTGGTTTTGGGGATGAAGGTAACATATAACGTAAAACAAGTCCAGTAGTCGAGGGGAGGTCTTTGCCTGCACCCTGCTACCATTGCTTGATTCCTAATTGTAATTTTCTCTTTTGTATTATTATACAAGTTATTTATAAGAGGGTAAATTCTGCTCTCTAATGACTGGTTTGTTGTGAAGCGTGCTGACACCGCATGGTATTGTTTTGCTAAATAAGAAGGTAAATAAAATAGAATAAATAAATCTCAATAATCGAAATATTGATTGTAATGGAGACACTAGCCGAATATCAATTTTTAGGAATTGATTTAAGTAGTCATGAGAAATGTTGACAATAGATAGCATTGGGGCAAATACCAAAAGCATTAATAGTACGGGAAGTACTACAGGAGGAAATATATACCTTTGTTAATCGGCGCTGAAATGTCCAACTCTTAATTCCTAACAGTGCAAAGAAGGCACAGTTCTTTCCATTTGTACTAACTGCATCTGAATATTCCCTGAATGGGCAAGTTTTTCCAATTTCAGATATTTTGTGGCTCAATTACAAAGGCATATAAGTGTATGTAAAAGATTACTTCGGCATACTACTTCACCTACTAAAAATGCCTTTGTGAATAGGCTCCTTGCAGTTATACAAAAAACATTTACTAATTTACAGGTCTATATGCATGTTTGTGTGTTAACAGCTTACATTCATTGCTGCATTGTAATGGGAAATTTGCTGTACCTTTGCATGTGATGTCCTTCTATTAAATTCTATTTTCTCTCATGGATTTTCTATCTCAGTACCTATGCATAAAAAAGGAAATAGGCTGCAGATATTTGGCAGGGCAGCCTATTCATCAGAGTCCAGTGACTCCATCAGGAAGGCTGCATGAAAATTAAATTTTAGTTACACAGGAATGAGAAGAAGAACATGCTGCAGGGGCCTGAGACGGGCTCCCAAAAAGCAGATAGGCCATGCAAATCTCCCCAAGAGAAAGCAAAATCTCTCTGCAATGACAAGTCTCTTATACAATAACCTTTGTGATAACGCGGCTAGATTGGCAAGCAGCATCCATTTCACAAAGTAGGGCGTTAAGTGTGCTCATACACGCTAAAGAATGTGCGTGGCACAATCCGACCTTCACAAAAAGCACATTTCAATGACTGACTACAATACTTAAGCCTCTAGCAAGCCCTTTTGATTTCATGGAAAAATTGTTCCCGCCTTGAATTGTAAATCCTCATTCGCTGCACAAGATGCAGCGTTTTCCCTTATTTATTCATCGTTATGAATTGTGACTGTAGACAGCTTAATGGGGAGCACTGCAATAAAGAAAATGGGGAAGAAAAAAAGCCTCTTTCGGTATTAGTTTTGTTTCCGTAAATTAGAATGCAGTGATTTAAGTTTCTCCATCTCGGATTACTCCTGCCTCTCCCAGGGACAATATAATCAAAAAAAGATCTACTGTGGCTTTCATTTCGAGAGAAAATGGATAAATAAAGCCTCACATGTGTTTTGAATCAGGTTAAACTGAAAGTGAATCCAGATCTTTATTTCCGCGCTAAGATATAGATATTGTTTAGTACCAAAACTGCACAGCAAAATCTCAGAGGGGAGGTATAATTTAAGGGCTGAAACAAAGACAACAGATTAATGGAGCTTCTTAAAATTAAAGAGGGTGTGAGGTGAATGCTAATGTGCCCGCGCGCGCAGTAGCTAAAGATCTTCTCCCGGTGTGCCAGGAATGAAACACAAACTTGCCTGGACTCCTGGGCACGAAGGAGAAACCTGCATTGTTTATTACACCCTTCAAGGCAGCACCGAGAGGATGCTTGCATTTGCTAATTAAGGAAAACCTTGGGTGGGAAAATCAATTGTAGAATAGAAATGTACAAGCTTTGCATGGCTTGGTAGCTGCGGGTTCCTTTAGGAGCTTGGAGGCACGTGCCTCACACTGAAATGCTTTGACCTGCCAAAGGAAAATCTCTACATACCAGACCCTACAGTGGAATTTATGCCTGTTAGTGCAAGGGCTTTAAGTGGGATGAAAAAGTGGGGAGTGGGGGGTAGATCCCAACAAGGCACGTGGTCTACGTAATTAGGGGTGTGGCTTAAACAGGTCAACTACATTTCTGTGCTTTCTGAAGCATGCCACCGATCAGTATTTTAGTGCCTCTCTGACCTTTCTATCATTGTATCCTGGTTTATAAAATAACAACTGACATACACTTAAAACCAGCCAGAACAATGTTTCCTTTTCCTTATTCTTGACACACCTCCTCCATCCACATCTTACATCTCTTCACCTGTCTCTCTGCCACTTTGTTTTCACACTTTCCTGAATGTTCTTCCTCGCATCTCCTTCACTTCCCCACCATCAAAGCACACTGGGCACCCACACACCTGTGGTAAATATTTCATTACCGGTACTATTTTTTATGCGGTAAAGTCTAGTAAGAATAACTCAGTAAATATAAGAGGCAGAATCCGTGGTATTAGAGGTTCTAAAAGGCTTTATTCCTCTACAAAGGAAATACAATTCGAATTGCAGGCTTCACACTCCATCACCATGAAGGTTCAGGAAGGAAGGCAATACATTATTGACAGGTAATCACTTTTATAAGAAATACATTATAGTGTAACAGATGCAGGAGGCGTAACAGTTGATAAGAGAGATCAAATATGCATACGTAACCAAAAAGGCGGACATATAGGCGTAACTTAGAAAATGTCATTATACATGATGTCACAAGTGGGTGGATCCATAAGAGAATCCTGCAATGTCAGCAGAAATATTTGGCAGAGATGCGCGCGCAGCCGCATGACGTGTGATTGACGTGCAACTAGAGGGTGAAGGGGACTTGACATTTAGCTCTACATGTGGAGACAGAAGTCTGAGGGGTCATGTCAACCTAATCCCAAATCATATCTAATATCTTATGTTTAAAGAACTGTATTATCCAAAAGGAAAGGTCTCTCGGACGGAATCTATTCTATACTGACTGTTAGTGCGTGTACGAGCGTCTAAGTGTCTACATGAGATGCGAGGGGGCAGGAATCTTCCATGGTAACAGGGCTATGAATTACTTGCACGAGGACAGTGAGGCCTGGCCTCTTGCACGGTAGCTGGAGGAATGTTTACCTAAACTACTAGACAGGAATGCATCGGATGAGGAGCGAAACGGATAATCTTGAAGGTGAAATACAGTTTTTGGCAGGCAACAGGCTGGATCAGGCACCGTTAGCCGCGCAGGGAGTAGTACAAAGTTCATGGATACAGATGCGGGCTCGAGCTGGAGCTTCCAGAGGCAGAAAGCAGGAAAGGCTTGATGGCAGAATTCAGGGCCTACTCGCCTGAATCTGAAAAATGTGGAAAGTGAACCACATAAAGTCGGTGGCCTTTCATACTTAGGAATGGAATATCTGACCCATTCATGGTGGATCTGAAAGAGGACATGTTGACGGTGGACGCACATGTATTTGCGTCTTCAAAACTGGAACTGGAGGGAACATACATGTACTTATAGCATGCACATGGAGCCGTTGGGGTCTACGATAGGGGACATAACTGATCACAAAATTCATATTTCCTCATTCCCTCCTTGTCCCCTACGGACCCTCAGGAGATATCGATCTTCATCAATCCATCGATCTGTTCATATAGCATCATTTGTTCTTCTTTCTTCTTCCGGGATTTTGAACGAAAACTTGGAGGTGGGATACACGATGTGGCACACAGGCCACAAATCGCTGGCCCACATTGTAGACATAAGCAGCAACTGAATAGTATGAGAAAGCCAATACCTAGGAAGGATAGGATTCTCCATCCCCAGGTGGACAACACGCTCCAGAACCAACCGGACCAAGTCCAGGTGCCTGGACTCTGGTGTATCTGGCTTATAATCTTATGAAGGCGGGTTATGGCTTTATATACTGATGGTGAATTTTCTGGTATGAAAATGCAGCAACTTGATCCGATGACCCTACAAGCTCCGCCCCTATCGGCCAGGATGACGTCAAGGACAAGACGATTTTGAAGCACAACAATCCGCATGGCAGACTGCTCTTCTGTTAAATTGCCTAAGGAGGAAGTAGTCTCGTTTACTACTGCTTCAAGGGTTCTAGTTAATCTACGTATCAGCTTACTATTAGTGACTGTTCCTATATAAGGAAAGAAACCTTTATTGAAATCTGTGTATTGTTCCCATGCCGTTTCAGTGTAATCGACAATCGGGAGATCTCTCTGCTGTCTATTGTGTACTAAATGGGTATTTCTGTGATAATCAGGAGGAGCTAGGAAAACAGGTGGCAGAAGGAATGCTATGTAACAGGTACCATCCCAATCTAGAGGTAGGCGTATGTATGCGGTCTGGCCACATATGAAGTAGGAATGACGAGAAGCTCTAAATGTAGATTTGCCTTGATCACTGAATTTTATTACAGTGGTGCATTTACTATGGCCCATGTGTATGGAACCATTCTTTCTTACACATAATTCCCCTTTAACTGGGAATACTGACATAGCGGGCAAGATTGGTGTGGCTTCGGATTCAACATTCAGGATCATGAGGTTAAGTGTAAAATTACCTAATCCATATACTTCATTTTCTAGATCAGTTCCTGTTCTTTTGGGAAGTCCCTCCTTGTTAGGGTAGCAGACTTTAAACAAAACTAGGTTCAGGTTTCCCCATACCCAGTTGTCTTGATAAACTGCGGAATTTGAACCTAGGGAATTAATCAAACTAAACCATGCTCCACAGGAGCCATTGTGTGTGAACGGATATGGAAAGAGGGGCAAAACTCCTTTATAGTTCTGATAGGGAGGGAGTCGGCCACATATCCAACAATTTGTAGCATTGCTGGTCTGATGGGAATGATGTAACATACTAATGAATGTGTTGTTGCGCAGCGCAAATCTATAAGACAACTCATGCAGAGGTAATTCACTAAAAGAATGTTCAGCAGTAACATTGTAAGCACGTTTAGAAATAGGGTAATACATATGCAGCAATATACTAAAAATGATGATCAGAAGACTTAGAAAAAACAAAATTAATAATGTTACTGAGCAGTGACTACGAAGTGATTTACAATACGCATGCTTTTTAAGCTGCATCTGTTGATTTCTTTCTCTATTCCGGTCTAGAGGATACATGTCAGAGACAAATTCAACCGATTCACCTTGGAGAGGACTTAAACAATCAAATTGTCTGACTTACTAGACCTTAATTTTAGTTTATAAAGTTCAGTTTTCATGGGTTCAACCAAGGGGAGCTTTGAATCAGTCTGTGAGGAAATGCAGGGCTTAGTGTCCACACTGGACGGTAGTCCATAAAATTTCTTGATATGACTCGAGTGCAACCACCCTTTTCGTCCCTCGATCTTCACGGCTGTCCTTGTTGCCAGTAGAACAAGCTTTGGCGATTTCCACCTAGGCTCCAGTTGGGTCTTCCGGTCGAAATTCCGCACTAGGACCATATCACCTGGAACCACGTCATGGGGCTTTACCTCAGTGTTATCGGGAAAAGCTGCAGCTACCTGTGAACGACAAGATTGTAGTGCAGACATCAAGGAAGCCAGGTAATCTGTCAGCATATTACAGTCAACATCAGTGATTTTGCGAGGTATAGGCGTCCCCCACATATTTGGTGGTCTACCGAAGATCACCTCGTACGGGGATAGCCCTGTTCGAGAATGTGCTACCATTCTCATGTAAAAGAGTGCAACTGGTAAGGCTACTATCCAATCGACACCTTTTTCTCTACATATTTTGGACAATCTAATTTTCAGAGTTTGATTATGGCGTTCCACGAGACCTGCTGCCTCAGGATGTCGGACACAGTGGAATTTCCATTGGTAGCCTAATAAGAGTGAAACGTGTTTCATTAGTTCCGATGAGAATGGCTGGCCGTTATCTGAGTAGACAACACGTGGCAAACCATACCGTGGGAAGAATTCTCGAACTAACTGTTTGGCAGTAGTCGGGGCAGTGTAATCTGAAACCGGGTAGGCTTCTGTCCAACGGGAAAGAGCACAGACAACTACGAGAACATATTTGAATCCTCGACATCGTTCCATCTGGATATAATCCATCTGGAGGACTTCAAAAGCATGATCGGGAGGTTGAAATCCACCCTGTTCTACGGGGATGCTTTTACCTGGATTAAACTGACAACATATCATACAGGTACGAACTTTTTGTTTAGCTGCGGCTCGTAAATGTTTGTTGAACCAAATGTGTTGAATGCTGTCTAGCATAGCTTTTTCTCCTAGGTGCGCTGGACTATGTATTGTGTTAATGATGACTTGAACCATGGAATCGGGAAGAAACCATATAGATTTTTCCTTCGTTATCCATCCTTGATCCGTTTGGATCCCTCCTAATTCAGTCCATTTCTTTATTTCTTCTGGTGTAGCATGTGTCTGTATGTCAATTATATCAAGGGCGGGATCCTTAACTGTCATGCAATGTGTTGGTGTCAGAACTATTGTCTTTGTCGCGTCAGTTGTATGAGTCTGGTTCTGAGCAGTCTGTTTAGCTGTTCTGTCAGCTAGGTCATTACCCTGAGAAATGATATCGGTAACTTTTGTATGAGCTTTGCATTTCATAATCGATATTGCAGTAGGTAGATGAATCGCATCTAATAGGGCTTGAATGAGGGGTCCGTGTTGGATGTGGGCACCGTGAGAAGTTAGATAACCTCTCTCTCGCCACAGCACGCCGAAGTCATGGACGACTCCGAATGCATAACGTGAATCTGTGTATATGTTGACTTTTTTATATTTAGCTTGAGTACAGGCTTGTGTCAGAGCGATGAGCTCTGCTGCTTGAGCTGACAAAGTGTTAATACAATTTGTTTCAATGACTTTAGTGTCTGTTGTGACTGCGTAAGCGGCCACTAACTCTCCTGTACTTGTTCTCATACACGAACCATCTACATACAATGTCAAGTCTGGATCTGATAAAGGGATATCTGTCAAGTCTTGTCTGGGTTTCGTCATGATAGTAATAACTTCAATACAATCATGTGCTAATGGATCTGTTCCGTTTACTGGCAACAGTGTGGCAGGATTTAACGTATTACAACGTCTGATTTCTATGTGTGGTTGAAACAATGTTAATTCATAACCGGTGAGTCTCGCTATAGTCAAGTGTTGTGTTTGTGTGCGGTTCAAGAGAACCTCTACTGCGTGTGGTACTTGTACTGTCAATTGATGTCCTAACACTATGGCATCGCTTTGTCTGATTGCTAAAGCCGTTGCTGCCACTGATTTCAGGCACGCAGGAAGAGCCTGAGCTACTGGATCTAATGTACTAGAGAAATAAGCACATGGTTTGTGTGATCCTGCTTGTTCCTGAGTGAGTACTGACAAGGCAGTACCTTCGCGTTCTGTAACAAAGAGTGTAAACTGTTTACTGTAACATGGTGTTGCTAAAACAGGTGCTTGGCATAAAGCTTTCTTTAAGCGTTCAAAGGCATATGTGTGTTCTTGAGTCCAAGGGAGGACAGTCGATGTGGCTGTCTCCTGTGTTGTCAACTGGATGAGTGGTTTAGCTAGAAATGCATATTGAGGGATCCACTGCCTACAGTATGAAGTGAGACCTATAAAAGCCCGTACTTCCTTTTGTGTCTTGGGTGGTGACATGTTAGCAATTAACTGGATGCGGTCGGGTGTAAGCTGTCTTCCCTCCTTGGACAGCGAGTGCCCAAGGTAGACAACTCGCGGGACACAGAATTGCAGCTTAGAAGGGGACACCTTGTGCCCCTTGTCGGCCAGAAATTTTAAAACCGTTAGTGACGCTGTTTCACATTCAGGTTCGCTTCGGGCGGTAATCAGCAGATCATCGACATATTGAAGCAAGGCAGTGTTAATTGGCATGTGGATACTGTCAAGTTCTCGTTTCAGTGCTTGGCTATAGATGCTGGGGCTCTCTGTAAATCCTTGAGGTGCGCGTGTGAATTTAAAACTTCGTCCATTTAAACTGAATCCGAACAGATATTGACTTTCCGGATCTATTGGGACGCTAAAGAAAGCATTCTTGAGATCAATTACAGTGAAGAACGTTGCTTCTGAATCAATAGCAGTTAGTAATGAAGAGATATCTGGGACTACAGGATATTGTGGTACAATACATTTATTTAATTCGCGCAGATCAATAACTAATCGATATACTGGCGGTGCTTTTGGATCCGTTCTTTTAAGAATCGGAATTATCGGGGAATTGCATATATTGGAGTCGGTTTCTACAACCACTCCTTGTGCAATGAGCTCGTCAATGATTTGCAGTAAGGCCACAACAGCATCTGGTGGTAACCTATATTGTCGCATTCGTGGTAGTACTACTCCTGTTTTTAGTGTGACTCGATATGGTGTAATGTTCATGTAACCAACATCAGTGGGGCCTTGTGCCCATAAATGCGTAGGTAAACTCTGCAGCCGGTGATCCATGTCTCTGGACACGTAGTGACCTTTAAAATCACGTAAAAATAATCGTACTCCTTCCGGAGAACAACATATTATAGCTCCTAGAGCTTTCAATGTTTTTATACCTAACAAGTTTTCTGGGCATGATTTAGTAAGCAATAAATCTGTAGTACGTGTCAATGGACCAACCGTGAGTGGAAGAGGCTGTGTAACTTCATTAATGATAGGCTTTCCTGAGAATCCAAGGGAAATATTCTGTGAGCCTGAGAGGGGTGCCCCTGGAACTTCACTGCGTCGTATAGTTGTTCTGCTTGCCCCTGTATCAAGTAAAAACTTTCTGTCTTCCCCTAATAGTTCACTATGTACATAAGGTCCCTCTTGATCTACCGGAACCTCAATAAGGGGTAAGCCAACTTCCCTCTCTAGGCTATTTCATGTGTATCGCTGATAATCGGGATAATCTGCTTGTGCATACTGGTACATCTGTTGCGTTGTCGCTTGTGTGGCAGCAATAGGCTGCGCTGGTGGTGGTGCTATGGTCTGTTGTGGAGGTACCTGTTGCGGAGCTAGTTGTTGCGGAGCTGACCTAGGTTGTGCATGCTGAGGAATTTGTTGTTGATTCTGATCCTGTCTAGGTGGACGTGGTCTTTCCTGAGTTCTACCTGTGGCAATATTATGTTTCAGAACTGGACAATTGTGTATATAATGACCTTGTTGTTTACAATAGTTGCATGTCCCTTTCGTTGGACCTGCGGAATCACCCTTTTGATGACCATCAGCTGGAACTGACTGAGCAACAAGCATTTTCATTTTTGTATCTTTCATACGTCTTTGTTCGTGTTCTTGTTCTTCTCTAATTCTATTGTGGTGATATTGTAACATCTGTAACATCTGTGACGGGGTATTACCTTGCCAGGTACTCTCAAATTTCAATACTCTATTCTTAACTTGTGGTAGGGAATTTTCAACTAATTTTGTCACAAACAAATGTGGATATGACTCGCTACTTGCTTTTATGCCACTATTTATACCAAAACATTTTTCAAATCGGGAATAGAAATCACTAGTGTCTTCATCTTGCTTTTGTTTACAGGCTGAGATTGCACCCCAGTCTTCCTTTTTCGTAGTTAATAAACGTGGTAGTACCTGCACTAATAATCCTGGTAATGCTGTAGTCTTTTCCCCAAGCCCTGAACCTGCAGCTCGGGCCTTTTCTTCGTTTTCTAATGCTGTCCAATCTATCTTTTGGTCTCCCACCTCCCATTCCTTTTCTTTGAGTTTCTCGTAAACACCGGCAGGCATTAACACTTTCAGTATTTTCATAATGTCGGGGTAGGTATATTCTCCCATGAGTAGCATGTCTTTTATCTCACGGTGGAAACCTGCTGGATCCTTGTCATGGCTGGGTACTACTTTCTTCATTTCTAATAATTCAATTTTAGTTATAGGCGTGTACACAAACACGCGTGTAAAGTTATTACCTTCACCTCTGATTGGGTGTACTTCGCGTAACGGATTCTGTCTATCTATGTGATACATTTTTCTTCCCATAATGGGAACTGGAACGTGTTCTGGGCACACGAAAGTTATATACTGGTTTCGAAATTCTAGAATTTCTTTAATCAAATCAGTACCTGACCCTCTCCATTTATTCGTGAGTAGTTCTATCAATATGTCAGGTAAGGGTCCTGGATCGGAGTGTTGGCTTTTATATAATATAAGGAGGTGTTGAATCATGTATATACTAGCTAAACACTGTTCGTATGGGGTAAGATTCAGAAACGTGTGTGCTAGTGCATCATCACTGTATTTGTCGGGACTGTCAGCCCATTGTACTGCTGACCTGGCTAATTCTTGTTCATCCATAGAATCGAGCATATGGTACCCCCTTCGATCTCGGAGTACTTTATCAGCGGCTTGGAATAGGTGTTCAGGGGACCTTGTATTTAACATAGGGGTTTGAGAATGTCTATTACATTCTGGACGTATCGGACATATCGGATCATTAAAGCCTCTAGTATTATTATGGGGTCTTCCTCTACCTACGTAAGCTATCGTTTCTATTTGTTCTGATTCTTGCTCCTCCTCTCCCTCTGATTCAATTCTGTCTGCTTCTCGTCTTTCTTTATGTATTCGTTCTACTTCCTTGCGGATCTTTCGATACATGGCGATTATACACGCCTGTTTATCATGTTTCTCTTCTGATATGTTCTGACCCCATTTGGCGAGTTTTTGCATGGTATCATGATCTGCCCCAGGCCTGTCTTGGTTCCTGATCACGCAGTTTATGAAAAAAACGTAGTAGTTGTCTTTGTACATCCACTTTCTGGTATTCCATAGCTTCGTTAATACTTTCTGGGCCTCGCCCTGTTTGGACAAAGTGATATATATTGTCTAGATGTTCAACCATTCCTGGTATCGTCATTAAATATAATGTAGCTCGTCGTATACGTAGTGATGATATTAACAATCTGTCCTGTTTACCTGGCACTGGATCGTATCTACAATCCACAAGATGTTCTTTAAACATGTCGGATGTCACTAGTTGGGGTGTACGTTGGAGTGCTAAATCTCTAAGGGTCTGTTTATTTCGTGGCGGTGTGGCAAACGTGTCTGTCGTACCTCCTGTAGCACCATCTGAGGTGCTGGGCACGAAAGGATTCGTTGGGCGTAAGATAGAAATTGTAGATGCGGGAAAAACAGTAGAAACGGACGGACCTGTTGGAACTAGTGCAGGAATTTGTTGCTGCGGAGATACAGACGGATGCTCTTGGTGTTGAACACCATCGGCAAGCGGTGTGTGTGGTATGGTATTAGCATACTCGGGAGCTACGTCATCTAAATAGGAGGAAAGGAAAACGTCCTTTGCTGTTTTAGGATGTGCTTTTATCGGGAGCAATGGAGGAGTCAAGTCTTTTGGTATTTCCGGGGTAGCCTTAGGTAATCCTTCGGCCAGAAGAGGATACATACCATTCATAAGAGTATTTCTTTGTCTATCTACTTGTTCTGTTTTTACTCGGGTACCTTCCTCTATTAATACATTTTCTCGGGTTTTATTTGAATTCTCCCTACCTTTCTCTTCCTGTCTGAGCGCTTTTTCTGTACGTCTATATGATTCTTTACGCCATAATTCAATGGCATCTTTCTGTGACTGTCTGGCTTTCTTTTTCCATAATTCTTCTTCAACTCTCATGATGCAATCTGCATCCCAGGTCCCCGCTGCGGGCCATCTTTGACTTTCTGGTAAATCTTTGGTGTAGTCCACCCATAAATCAAGAAATAACACGGCATCTAAGCCATGTTTATGATACATAAAGTATCCTGGAGTATCCCTAGGTGGGATGGGAACAGCTTCTTCGAGTACCCCTTTTCTAGTTTTGATCTGTCTTAGTTTTGAAAAGAACGGCATTTTTGATCTGGTTACTTTATTTTAAACACACTTAATACAATAAACATAATAATGAACAGTCATTCACACCACAATGTATAGAACGTATTAAAACATTTTAACATTTAACATTTTAACGAGTAATGATGACTAATAGGAAACTAGTTACTGACATAATACTAACACTAAATAATACTTAATTATTTGCAAGACATACTAGATATACTGCTAAACAGTACAGATACACTGCTGAAACAGTGCAGACCGGATTTGTGTACCCAAACCCGTCTTGACCGGCACAGACTATGTGCACGTTAAATGCCTCCCCGGCAATGGTACTCACCGGGTAGCGCGGAACGGAAGGCCTCGGAACTGAACTGAAACTGGACTGGACTGGACTGGACTCGACTGGACTCGGAACTTCGGAACCTGGCGGGCCTCTGTATACCTCGGATCTCGCTCTCTCAGCTAGGCTCTGGTCGGGATACTTCGCACTTCTCACCGCCTCGTCTGGGTGTTGATCGCAGCCTCAGTCACCCCCGCTTGGCCGGAGGGAGATACAGGAAATCCTGCAGGTACGCGTTTTTGTCCGTTCAGCCGTGGCAGGAGACCGGGCCTGCAACGCACCTCCGGCGCGTGAGATGAGAAAGTGTCCCTATTCGGGCGCCAATTTCTGTGGTAAATATTTCATTACCGGTACTATTTTTTATGCGGTAAAGTCTAGTAAGAATAACTCAGTAAATATAAGAGGCAGAATCCGTGGTATTAGAGGTTCTAAAAGGCTTTATTCCTCTACAAAGGAAATACAATTCGAATTGCAGGCTTCACACTCCATCACCATGAAGGTTCAGGAAGGAAGGCAATACATTATTGACAGGTAATCACTTTTATAAGAAATACATTATAGTGTAACAGATGCAGGAGGCGTAACAGTTGATAAGAGAGATAAAATATGCATACGTAACCAAAAAGGCGGACATATAGGCGTAACTTAGAAAACGTCATTATACATGATGTCACAAGTGGGTGGATCCATAAGAGAATCCTGCAATGTCAGCAGAAATATTTGGCAGAGATGCGCGCGCAGCCGCATGACGTGTGATTGACGTGCAACTAGAGGGTGAAGGGGACTTGACATTTAGCTCTACATGTGGAGACAGAAGTCTGAGGGGTCATGTCAACCTAATCCCAAATCATATCTAATATCTTATGTTTAAAGAACTGTATTATCCAAAAGGAAAGGTCTCTCGGACGGAATCTATTCTATACTGACTGTTAGTGCGTGTACGAGCGTCTAAGTGTCTACATGAGATGCGAGGGGGCAGGAATCTTCCATGGTAACAGGGCTATGAATTACTTGCACGAGGACAGTGAGGCCTGGCCTCTTGCACGGTAGCTGGAGGAATGTTTACCTAAACTACTAGACAGGAATGCATCGGATGAGGAGCGAAACGGATAATCTTGAAGGTGAAATACAGTTTTTGGCAGGCAACAGGCTGGATCAGGCACCGTTAGCCGCGCAGGGAGTAGGACAAAGTTCATGGATACAGATGCGGGCTCGAGCTGGAGCTTCCAGAGGCAGAAAGCAGGAAAGGCTTGATGGCAGAATTCAGGGCCTACTCGCCTGAATCTGTAAAATGTGGAAAGTGAACCACATAAAGTCGGTGGCCTTTCATACTTAGGAATGGAATATCTGACCCATTCATGGTGGATCTGAAAGAGGACATGTTGACGGTGGACGCACATGTATTTGCGTCTTCAAAACTGGAACTGGAGGGAACATACATGTACTTATAGCATGCACATGGAGCCGTTGGGGTCTACGATAGGGGACATAACTGATCACAAAATTCATATTTCCTCACACCTGCAAGCACTGCATTTTCTTTACTTTCTGCATGTCAATATTTTGACAACTGTGCTCCTCCTTTCCACACATTTGCACAGAATCAAATTTGCAGCTGGCATAGGTGACCACTGCTCTGTGCGCTCAGCAGAGAGGCCAAGGACTGGATGACCATATGTTCTGAACACATTTTTGACCCATTCACAGGAACTGTGAGCAATTGGCATTGCCTTCACGTTCGACTCAATCACTCTCAAATGGTGGCCCCTTATAAACATCTGGAGACAACTCAGTTCAAACTATCGACTATACAAGAAAAATATGCTACACGAAAAAAATACAAGAGAAATATGCTACACGAAAAAAATACAAGAGAAATATGCTACACGAAAAAAATAAGAAGCACATCAACCTGGAAATAGCAAGATTAAGTAAAACGTGAAAGATGAACAGTATTTAATACTCTGACATGGATTCAACTTCATTGTTCCAAAACTGATCAGTGCTTTTGCTTGTAAATTAAAGGACATGAACATAGAGCCCGACAGGATCCATTTTAATGCTTATTTTTAATTACTGAGACCTGAATGGAACCTGCCCACTTAAAGCCCTGATTGGTGCCACACATGCACCCTTTCTTTGTTTAATATCATATAAGAAGATTACAATAAATAAAAAACACTTGAAAATACAGCTGTAATAAATTGTTGGCATAATATCTTATGGACAGGCCATTCATAAAGCAAGCCTGAGAAGTTCAGGTTATTAAAATGTTTAAGGGCATGATGTAGAAAAATGTAATTTTGCAGTTGGTGCGGAACAAAAGGCACATAAGACCTTAAATTGCAAAAGAAAGAGGGAGGGTGAGGTAAGAGGGGGGCTGGGGATGCGGGAAAGGAATCCGCTGTTGGATCCTAAATGCCATGGTCTTCAGTTTGAAGTGGCTAATAATGGAAACTCCTTCGGATTGAGGAGGAGGTGGCAAGGCCTCAGTTGCAGTTTTTACCTTCTGTAGATTTACCTATGGTATACTATCTCTATGGCAAAGGTCATTCTACCAGTAGACTCCAACACCAGATGCTTTACATCCGGCTCCAGAGGTCAGAGTATTTTCTGTTGCCACCCGTCTCTAAATCATGCCCAATTTATAGCAAATAAATGTGTTACCGCTGACTTTTCTTATCAGCACCCTATAAACAAGCATTGGCAGAGATCATGAGGCTACAAATTGGTACCCCAGCCTTACATGCCTTTTCATATAACTGTCAATAACTATCATGCAAGCTCAATTGGAAAGCTTGTTTACCTGTGCCAATGTTTCTCTTGAATATACCCACTCCACTCTGTGACAAAATAGAAAAATACAGACCACTAACCAACCTTATATTTTCCATTTTCATTCTAATAGCATACAAAATAAAGTCCAAATGGGCAGATCTTGATAAAAAACAAGGTGGCCCATGTGACAATAGGCAGTGGCAAAGCCAAAAGGTCTTGATTTTTTTACTGATGGCAATCACACAATGTCTCTCACACACGTGTCTATATCACCCTTTCGCTTATGCACACACAACATTGTCAAACACGCATTTTTCTTTATTTCTCACACACGAGCACACATGAATCTTATAGTGGTGGTAATGCTAGTAGTAATGGTGATGCAGGTGAGGCCTGTAGTGGTGGTGAGGATGATAGTGTTGCCAGTGGAAGTGGTGGTGGTAAAATAGGTGAGGATGATGTACAGTGCTGCAGGTGATAGTCGTGGAGTGTGTGATATTTGTGATAGTGCTGGTGGTGATAGTATCAGTGGCGATGGTGTTGACAGTTGTTATGATGGCAGTCATAGTCATGGTTTTTATGGTAGTGGTGGTGATAACTGTGATAGTTGTGGCGAACGGTGTTGGTAATATTGATGGTGGTAATGAAGGAACTAGCAATGATGGTAATGGTGGGACTAATGGTGGTGGTTATGGTAATGGTGACAATGGTGGTGATGTTGGTTAAATTGGTGTGGCAGTAGTGATGTTAATGGTTTTGGTGGTGCTGGTAGTAATGGTGATAATAATGGTGGTGATATAATAATAGTGGCAGGAATTGTGGTAGTTGCAATGATGAGAATGGCGGTGGTGGTAATAATAGTAGTGTTGTAATAGTGGTGATGATAAAGATGGCTGTAATGGTGGCGATGGTAGTGTTGTTAATGGTGGTGGTGGTGGTGGTGGTAATGGTGGTGGTTGTAATGGCAGTGATGTTGGTAATGGTAGTAATACTTGAATTGCGGTAATTGTGGTGGTATTGATAATGATAGTAATGTTGGTAAGCTGGAAGCAATACTAATTGTAGTAGTGTAGGTCCTGGCCATGGTACTGTTGTGTTGGTGGTGGTAATGCTGATGGTGGTGGTGGTAATGGTGCAGGTAGTGGTGGTGATGGTGGTAATGGTGTTGATGACAATGGTGGAGGAGGCAATGGCATTGGTGGTAATGGTGGTGGTCATAATTGTGGTATTGATAGTGGTTGTAGTAGTGGTGATGGTAAAGGCAATGATGGTGGTGATGGTAATGTTGGTGATGGTGAAAATGAAGTTGGATGTGGTGGTAATGGTACTGGTGATGTTGGTGGTTTTAATAGATGAGGTGGTAATATTGATGGTGCTAGTGGTAAGGGTGGTAGTGGCAACAGTAATATTGAAGGGGGGGATGGTGGTCGAGTTAAGGGAGGTAATTGCAATGGTAGCAGTGATGTTGCAGGGGTATTGGTAATGGTTTTACTAATGATGGTGCAGATTGTGGTGGTGGTAATTGTGGCGAGAGTAATTGTGTTGGTAGTAGGAATGGTGGTGGTCATAATGGTGATGTAATGCAGGTGGTGGCAATGTGGTGGTGATAATGGTGGTAGGGAAGGTCATGGTAATAGTGTTGCCTGTAATGGTAGCAATCATGGTGATGGTGGTAATGGTAGTGGTGGTAGATGTAATGATAATGGTGGTGATAATAGTGAACCACTACTTTGTCAAGCTATCAAAAGGTCTTTCAAATGCACTGTATATCCTTTGATACACATCACCATTCAGAGTGTCTGCAGAGCACTCAGCATTAATTAGAAATAACGTTGGAAAAGCAGAAGCCAAAACACTGTGAACCATGCTAACAATGAGGATAGAGTAGAGGAGGAGCAGCAGGAACCAGGGTCTCTGTGGGCAGCACTGCTCAGAAGGGGGGGTGGTAGAGTAGAAGCTAGGATCACTCTGAGCAGCAGAGTAACACTCAAAAGGATGAATGTATACCAGAGAAGTTCATAGACTGATGCAAACTCTTTTGACTGTCAGTGGCTTTCTGTTACAGATGTGAAAGTAGACTGTAAGAAGACCAAATGTTGCCACTCAAACTACCGAACAAGCCAAACATCACATTACGGTCCTATGGGCGTAAGCAACATGTGACTGACTAATCCTACAAGCCAATGACTGAAGGAGACTGGCCCTATCTCAGACCCATGCTCTTCTGTGGACTGAACTAAAGTGACAATAGGTTGATAAGACAGCTACAGTAGTCTCTAGGCCATACCCAACAAGCATTGGCATAGCCAATAGGTTTCGCTTTTGGGACCGTATAAGTGTTTAGCCATGCAACAGTTTATGTTGTTGCACCAAGGATATTGTGCTGCATAACTAAATACTTATTAGGTCCCAAAAGCGAGACCTATTGGCTATGCCAATGCTTGTGTTACTGGGAGCTGTTTTTGTAGCAGTGCTGCAATATCTGCCCCCTGTAACAAAAGCAGGGCTGGTCGGACTTAATTGCCAGGACCGGCAGTGGCACCAACCATATGCATACCAGAGGTGGTCTGACCCCAGTAAGAACAGTCTTACTTGAGCTGCTTTGGCACCCCCCCCCCCCCCTTTTGAATAGGAACACAAGCAACCCCAGACGGTGTCAGCCATCTTGGACTTCATCCGTGAGTGCAGCTTGTCCTCTGCCAAAGAGAGGTACAGGGCCTACAATTCCGGCAGGATGTCCTATTAGGAGTGGTGCCATTCTTGATTTACATTTGGCTGGTCCCGGTCTGCAGTTGCAACGACGAGCTGAAAAGCAATGGAATGAAATGTGAGCCAGAGTGATTACCAATGAGTTCAACTTGTATTTGAATCGTTTTCAATTATAACCTTTGGCAGTTTGGCTCCTGCTGTCACACAGCAGGCCTGAGCCAGTGCCTGTAAACAATGTCAGCTTGTCACTAACAACAATGCCACTTACCCAGTTACAAGACATTTTAAAGAGTTTCACAATAATAATCTTGAAGATCTTAAGTATTATGCAATAGAGTCAGTACCACCACACAAGAGAGGTGGGGATCATGAAGGCAAGTTAAGACGATTAGAAACGAGATACATTTTATGATTTGACTCTAAGCATCCTAGAGGTCTTAACACTACAGAGGATTTGCACACATATTTATGAATTTATGATTCTGTAACAATTTTATGGTTGATAATTTGATATTTTAGAGATGTTTTATCATGGTTTATAGGTATTTATGTGATTTTTTATCATATGGATTTCTATGAAATTTTGATGTATATTTTCTATTACATTTTAGTATTGACGCTCTCATTTGCACATTCCTTAGCACTTTAGGTAGATCCAGATAAATGTAACCTCTATCTGTGCCCCTGATAGATTCAGACATATCAAGACATCATAATTCTGCCGTTTTTGAGGGAACAATGTATTAAAGTTGTGATTACAATATCGGATTTTATACATGTTTATATTTATTTATATTTAGACTGAGTATTTTATGAAAGTATTTATTATGGGTATTTATATGAAGTATTTTAAATTCAATTACAATCTTATACATCTCAGTAGCAGGGGGCGCAATTAGTACTATACTGGAAAGGAGAGAAAGCCATTATTCTTAATCCCAAGCTACTGGCCCTCATTCATTGACAATGTTTACATCCAATATCCCTGGTCCCGACATTATCTGCCATTAACATAAGCATAATCCATTCCACAAAATAATTTATGCCCATATATAATGGAAACTATTGGTTATGCTTATTGGTTAATTAAAGTAAAGCCTAATAAATAGATTATAGTGCACTAGCACGTCACCTATGTACATACATATTGTTGTACCTATAACAACAACAAATGATGTACAATAATACAGAGCACATAGCACTTTAATATTATTATCATTCGATTTTTTGCACTTCCTTTGTTTTTCTTTCTTTTTTATTTTTAGGGAATCACTACACTATTTAACACTAATTTTAAGTGCACATTTGCATACATTTATAAATTTAGACCCATTAGGATTGGCAGTTCAATTATGCATTTAAGCATTTATCAATTTGGATACACCATCCTATGGGGTCCAGGCAACATTACATCATTGGGCTATACAGAGATCTGTATGGTTAATATGGACCGTTGAAATCTATTATGAATGGATACATTGACAATGCTTGTTCACAATGTAGATATCTGTATGCTTATAGTTTAAAATGTATTAACATATATATATACAATGCAGAAAGACTTTCTACATAATGCAATTATTGTATGTTGTCTATGTCAATAGTATGCAAATTACTCACTGGCACTTTAAAAATGACAATCACAGTTAGAAGTGTGTCATGTGATCAAGGCCGTGGGATGGCCAAAACGCATCATGGCGGACTAGCTTGGTGGCATACAAATAAAATATTTTAGAAGCACGGATTTGGGTCCACACTCGTTTTTTCTTGGAGAAGTGCAGAACGAAGAATCACATATATAGATATATATACATATATATGTGTGTGTGTATACATACATATGTCTGTATATATACATATACGTGTGTGTGTGTATTTATATGTATATATAGTGTAAGGGGATGTGAAGAGAGAAATTTCTTGACAGAAGTTGTGAGGAGGGAGATGCCTTGCAGAGGTCTATGATTCGAGAGATGTCTTTGTCCGAGGCAAGGCCGCTGCTGGGGAGATTGACGTCTTACAAGAGATTGCGAGGAGAGAAATATCTTGGGTTTAACTGAGATGAGAGCGATGTCTTGGAGAATGCTTTATTCTGAAAGATGTCTTGTGAGGGGATATGACGTGAGAGATGTCTGGGTGTCTGTGAGGAGCACAATGACAAGGATGTTCTAGAGAGACAATCACTGGGTTTGTGAAGAGAGAGTTTCCTTAGAATGAGGTGTGATGACATAACTATTTTAGAAAGAGCTTTGATGATGTTCTTGTGGAGATAGATACATCCTGGTAGAATATTTGATGCCACAGATATTCTAAAAAGGCTTTGTGTTTACATGCATTGCAAGCAGCTGTGCTGATTTTTTGTAAGGGATGCAATGTCTCCGTAGAAGGACCTGTGAGGAAATATATGCCTTGGAAGGAGCTGTGATGGCTGTGGAATGAGAGAAATAACCTCCATGGAGCTGTAATAAGAGAAATGTCTTGGAAGGTGTTGTGTTGGGCAATTGAAGAGACATGTAAAATACAGGAGGGCTGGGTGTGGCATAAGACGGGTGTCTTGCACTGATCTGTGATGAGAGCAAGGCTGTGAAGGGTGCTGTGCTGGTCTCAAAGAAACATGCCTTTGAAGTGCCCACAAAGTAAAGAAATGGGAGTAATATTTGGTAATTAAGTGATGGGTTCTGGCATGGGAGAAATGTCATTGATGATCCAGGGCAGGCTCTGGATGGGGGAGATAGCTTTGAAGGACCTGTTAGGTGAGAGATGGTCTTTTTAGTAGCCATGATGAGAGATTTTTGGAAGATCAGCGCTGGGCTCTGGCGTGAGAGAGATATCTCGGAATGGGCTGTGATTAGATGGATGTCATGGAAGGAGCTGTGATGAGAGAAAAGTGGGGTAGATAGTGACTGATTCTGGCGTGTCAAAGATGTCTTTGAAGTGTCTATATGAAATGAGATATCTTCAGGGTTACAGGAATTATGCAATTCTGAGGCTGCATAATTGCACATGTTTGCCAAGTAATCTGTCATCTACTGCATAATATCCAGATTTTAGCACAAAAAAATTGTTTCTAGTTCAAACTGATCAAAAGTTACTAAAAACATGGTGACGTGTTCAGGTGCCGAGGAAGGCCCTTCAAATAGGAAAACTGGTCATCTTTCAGTTGCTTAAATGTGCATTTGGTCGTTAAACTGATACTAATCAGATAAAATATTTGCCCAGACAGTATCACCATGTCTATAAATCACAAAATAATGAAGCAATACTATGAAAAAATGTGCTGCAGTTCATCGCATGATTTACTTTTTCTTGCCGCATAATTTAGTCACCCGTGCTTCATAATGTGATGCTTCCCTGCCACATAATTCCAATGGCCAGGATATCTTTGAAGGGGCTATGATGAAAGAAATGTCTTGCAAGGACCAGTGATGGGAGATATTTGGCAGCTCAGCAGTGGGATCTGACAATAGATGACTTTGAAGGGTCTCCGCATGGTTCTGCAAGAGAAATTTTCTTGAAGGAGTCATGGCAAGAGAAGTGTCTTTGAAAGAGCAGTGATGGGAGATGTTTGGGACATCTGCGACGCTCACTGCTAGTATGAGAGAGAAGTCTTTGAAGCAGCTGCGTCAAGGGAGGCTTTAGGAAGGATCAATGCAGGACATTGCCCAGGGGTATAACATGACGAAGAGACTGAGTCCCCCCTCAGCAGTGCTCTGAAACGGCAAGCTGCAGTGACGTAACTAGCCAGTCTGCCATTGACCCTGGTGCAAGGAAGGAAATGGATCCCCCTGGCCACTGTTTCAACTGTGACACACAGTTAATAATCAAGGTTTAGTGAGACTCTCAAGCCTCTGGATCCCGGTGCCACTGCACCCGCTGCACAAGTGGAACCTACCCAGCTGGGAACAGTAAACGGCTCGCTTCAACACTGCCTGAGACAATGGGTTTTATCTAAAATCGTCTTCATTCTGTAAATATCACCTACGTCAGCAGCGAGGTCTCCAGACCGACTGCCTGACCCTTTCATGGCTGCATCAGCCAGGCCACCTGGGAGGAGGGGGGGATAGAGGTAAAAAGCAGGATATGTGCTGAGAGAGAGGGTTGCGTGGGCGGATGCGTCACTGTCTGTGGCGAGGCCACAGAGGAGGCGCTGTCTCGAGTCCTCATTACCACTCAGACGCTGCTGCCTCTCGCGGCTGGCAGCGTCAACGTCTTTCCACTGTGTCAGCCACTGGTTCTGTCAAAGGGACTTTAAAATGCTCTTTTGTCAAGAATTACAGCGAAAAAAAGAAGAAAGGAGTCTCTTGTGTTGCACAAGAGATCAAAACTTACTGCACGTGCAACATTCTCTAAAATATGACTATTTTCTACTGCGATAGGGTTCTGAGAGGTTTTGCAAAAATAGGGGATTATTTACATTTTAGTACCTTCCCCCTGCCGTCCAGCTAAAGCATTTCACTGCAGCGCAGCTTAGATATTGTTATAACTCCCCTATCCCTTCTGCAATCTCAGAAATGCACAGAAATCCTGAATGTTTTGTCCGTCTGCAGACATTTTAGCATCCTTTCCTGTAGAAACGTCTAGGGCTGTGTTTTTTTTATGTCAGCAAAGTTCCCGATTTTTGCATATCATAAAGTACTTTCAAGGTTTATGGTCACCTTCATATACCCAAAGTTGTTCTGCGCGTTGCATCATAGTATTACATCACAACATACTGTGATTCACTCACCACACACCTTCCCTCTTTAACGACTAGGTAAACTAAATTTCTAAATAATGATGGAGAAGAACAAATTAAAATACTGTGAAAGAAACAACCTAGTGCAAAGAATGATACAGAAGCCACGAGCGAGTAACCATGGTTTCAAGATAACAACCAGCGCGCTTCTCACTCCTCACTTACTGAAAACAGTGACTTGAAGAAACGGTTCACAACATCTCTTTCCTTCTTTCATTTAGTTGCTTCCCTGTGAAATGGATCCAAAAAAGAATCAGCGTGTGCCTCGCGCTGAAAGAGGCAGCAGGGGGAGGAGGGAGAGGAGGGGGCCTGTGGCTGTTTCCCTTGTGGGAGCGAGCAGGAACCATATATTAAAGCTCGCTCCCGCTAGAGAATAGCCAAACGTGCACACGTTGCATTCAAAGCAATGCAATGCGTGCACGTTTTTGACTGAAAAACGGAATTGATTGCAAAAGGTCTTTTTGCCTATGTAGCGCATGCGCGCTGCATAGGCGAAACCTAAAAATAACAGGGGCATATCAACAAGCAGGCGATAAAAAATTATTGCCGCTTTTGCGGCCGTTTTCGGCCGAAAAGCGGCGATAATTTTATCGCCTAATCAGCAAGGTCACGCTAACGCGTGAAACCTTGCTTTAGCGTCAGGATTCCTAACGCCCAGCTTGGCATCTCTAATGAGATGCAAAGTGGGCGTTCCTGACCTGGCATGACAGGAGAAATGTCGCTGAGCGAAATTTCTCCTATCAGCAAGCCTAACGCTATGTAGCATAGCGTCAGGAAAAGTAGCGATAACCCCTGTTATCGCTACTTTCCTTACGCCTGCTTCAGGACTGACTTGGCCATGATATCCTATGGAAGGAGGATATCATGGCTAAGTTTGTGAGTCTCTATCAACTAGCTAACGTGAGATTATCTCTGGGTTTCCAGCGATAATGTCACATTAGCCAGTTAGCGCTAGGATTTTTATCGCTGATGAGATAAGCGTTGCTAATAGCACGCTATCTCAGCGATATAAATCGGCGCTAGCCAGTGATAATTATCCGAGCGCTAAGTGCGCTCAGCGATAATTATCGCCGGTTGTTGTTGATATGCCGCACAGTCTTTAAACTGGTGTGATTTTTGTAGTAGTTCTATATACTTTGCGCCCGAGCTCTCTGAGGAACTCAAAACTCAAAACAACTTGGCATATTCATTGAAACAATTATTACAACAGCGATTCAAAACTGTATTATTTTGTTAAGAGAGGCTCGGGCCCAAAGAAATCTATTAATAAGAAAAACGGGAGCTAGACTAGGCCACAGTGTGCTCCAGTACAAGAAGTCCATTTCAGCACGGCTTTAGTCTCCAAACCACATTCATATTCACTATTTCATGACTCATTTACTCTCTTTCTGCATAATTTACATAATTTCAACTAACTTGTATCTAAGCAAGAGTCTGCAGATTTTTAACAAGCCGCTTCTGCACCAGTTAATGAGTTTACCATAGCACTGTATCTTATCTGCTCTCACTTCACCTTTATTAAATTCATTATAAAGATCGTCACAATATTAGGTGACAAAGAACACTATTTGCAGTTTCGCCCACGCCTACTTCAATTGTCCTTATGTCCCTTCATAAAAACAGTACACTGAGCGGCATATGTGCAAGGGACGTGGCGGAGAGAGGCGTTACACTTCCTGGCTTAACGCCTCTCTCCGCCACTTCAGAGACGCAGGACTGCCCCATATTTACAAGAATGTGGTGTAGCCCTGGCTTTCCCCCTGCGCTGGCGCTACACATTGCAGCCAAGTGCCAACGCAGGATCCCTTGCACCATAGTGCAAGAGTGTTTGCATGCAGGGGAAGATTGTTTATGTGCAGGACGGTCCCCCTTCTTGTACATACACAATCTTTAAATGCCGTTTTGTAACTTAATGCAGCACACACAGAAGTTGCAAAATGGCATTTAAAAAAAATTATTGTTTATGTGTGAGAAGGGGGACCTTCCTGTACATAAACAATCATTGGCCTGTTGCTGTTTTCATGTGTGCTGCGTTGGGCAAAATCAAGGAGAAATGAAACATTTCTCCTCATTGCGCCAGGGTAAGACCAGGTTTTCCCTGGTCTTAAGTCTGGCGCTGCCTCCTATTTACTCCTCCCTTGTAAATAGGTGACAGCGTCAGAATCAATGGGTGTTGCGTGGAACGCCCGTAGCAACACCCACTGCCCTCCCCTATCGCATAGAGTGAAAGGGGGCCTTATTTACAAGGCAGCTTTAAGCCATGTTAAGTGGCTTAATGCTTCCTTGTAAATAAGGCAAAGCCCCTATTGCCACAGGAACGTCCTAAAAAGTGATATTCCCATGATAATAGGAGCTTGTACATATGCCCCTAAGTCTTCTTTTTCTAGGTCCATGTAACACCAATAGATATATAAGATATGGTCCTTATTTTACACTACAGCTTGAACAGTTGAAAATAGTCCATTGTGGCTGCATCAAGTTTGTAAGAAATCTTCTATTGCCGTGAAGAGAAATGATGCATGAAAATTCTTTGGAGCTGTACTCAGGGTTGTTTGTAGTTGTAGTAACTTTATGTTGTTATTTTGGTTTTCATAGGATAAGATTGTTACCAAGGCCTCTTTAACCAGCCACCATCTTCAGTACACCATAAACATCTGTTGTCCTTGATAATTATAAAATATGCCTCTTTTGTAACTTAATGCAGCACACACAGAAGTTGCAAAATGGCATTTAAAAAAAATTATTGTTTATGTGTGAGAAGGGGGACCTTCCTGTACATAAACAATCATTGGCCTGTTGCTGTTTTCATGTGTGCTGCGTTGGGAAAATCAAGGAGAAATGAAACATTTCTCCTCATTGCGCCAGGGTAAGACCAGGTTTTCCCTGGTCTTAAGTCTGGCGCTGCCTCCTATTTACTCCTCCCTTGTAAATAGGTGACAGCGTCAGAATCAATGGGTGTTGCGTGGAACGCCCGTAGCAACACCCACTGCCCTCCCCTATCGCATAGAGTGAAAGGGGGCCTTATTTACAAGGCAGCTTTAAGCCATGTTAAGTGGCTTAATGCTTCCTTGTAAATAAGGCAAAGCCCCTATTGCCACAGGAACGTCCTAAAAAGTGATATTCCCATGATAATAGGAGCTTGTACATATGCCCCTAAGTCTTCTTTTTCTAGGTCCATGTAACACCAATAGATATATAAGATATGGTCCTTATTTTACACTACAGCTTGAACAGTTGAAAATAGTCCATTGTGGCTGCATCAAGTTTGTAAGAAATCTTCTATTGCCGTGAAGAGAAATGATGCATGAAAATTCTTTGGAGCTGTACTCAGGGTTGTTTGTAGTTGTAGTAACTTTATGTTGTTATTTTGGTTTTCATAGGATAAGATTGTTACCAAGGCCTCTTTAACCAGCCACCATCTTCAGTACACCATAAACATCTGTTGTCCTTGATAATTATAAAATATGCCTCTTTTTGAGTTGAGGGATGGGCACTGAAAACTGTCTTATGTACAAAGAAAAGGCTTTCCTTTCAGAGGTGGATACAAATTCTATGACACATAAATGTTTTAGTTTGGTTTTCTCTGCTTCAATTGATGCCCTATTGGTCATCCAAATTCCAGTCTAATGTATTAATGTATTTGTTTTGACCTTTTGAGAAGCGCTAATCAACCAAACGTCATCAGCGCACTATACAGACAGGAACACTGATATAATACCAATCCATACAATATCGAAACACAAAAATATCATAAATAAATATCGTTAACAAAAATATCGACTTCCTATACTTTTTGTTTTTTAAAATGTGTTTTATTAATTTTCTGTGCATGAGATGACGACAGTACTTTGAGGAAGTCTAAACATTACATTGCAATCAAACGTCATAAGTAGGATGCCAGCTGGGCCTCAATTTTACAACAGCTGTCGTTCTCTGCAGGAAAGAGCAATATGGACAAACACGTTTCATTGGTAACAACAACTAGAAACATGGAGTCTGCTTAGTATAAGAGTGAATAATGACGTGCGGCAGTGGTAGCTGGGAAAGTTCAGTCCCTAGCTGGTTCTATCTGCCAATGAGGTCTCAGGGGTGTAACATGTAACAACACAGGGAGGGGTGGAAGGGTGGGCCGCGTGAGTGAACCAGCATCAATCTCAGAAAGTGGTGAACCTCATGCCCATTGGTGGCCCTGTCAGAGTGTGTGAAACTCCTGTGTAGTGTTGTCAGGCTCTCCAATGCTTCCCTGCATTCAGGGATGTTTGATCCTGTGTACGTTGTGTGATTGTGGGCCACCCATCATGGTGTCATTGTGGGCCTGTGTCATTTTGTGCTTCAACTTCAATTAAATATGTGTTCCAACAGTCATCCGCAGTTCGTGCATTCCCCCTCATACATGTCAATTCCCCCTGGCACCACGTCCCGAACGCTATACGAATGCCCCACTGGGCCTCTGCCGTCTGTGGTGCTTCGATACTTATAAATGTTTCGGGGCATGCAGTTGTCTGCAGCCAGGCTATTGGTCATTGTATCTGCGCTGCTGCAAAATATAGCTGAAAGTTAGGCACACCCGCGGTTAGAGGCAGTTGGAGGGCGACGAGTGCAACCCAGCAGCTGCCCTCACTCTTTAACAATTCAAGCAGAAGGCCATGTAGCTCACGGAAAAACTTTCTAGGGAGCACTATTGGCATGGTGCCACAATGAACTGAAGCAGACTGGGTTGTGCTAACATCTTGCAGATCGCCACTCTGCCTAGTGGGGACAGGGGCAACGCTTGCCAGAAAGGCAGAGACCGTCAGACAGCTTTGTCCACGTTTCCTTTCTTGATGTTCTGTTTTGAGTGGCATATCTGAATACATAGGTATTTACAAGTATCGTAGCACCACTGAAGGCGAAGTGGGGTATTCATATTGCGTTCGGGATGTGCCAGGGGGAATTGACATGATTTAGACCAATTCACCTAGAGCCAGGAGACATACCCAAAGCCCTCCAGTAGGAGCATTAGTCCGGTAGGGAGATCTCCACATTCTGAAGATAGACCAGGGCATTGTCTGCATGCAGCGGGATGACGTGGTGGACCCCCAGCTCCTGGATTCCACATTGGTGCGTCCATTGTCGGAGGTGGCAAGCCAAAGGTTCCATAGCCAAGGCAAAAATTAGTGGGGAGAGCTGACACCCCAGTCTGGTGCCTCTCTGAATCACAAAGCTATATGAGATCAGTTGAACCGTCCTAACCCGTGCCTTCGGACTATTGTACAGAGTACAGATCATGTCCAGGTAGCCAGGGCCAAATCCCATGTGTTCAGGGGTCAGGAGGAGAAAGTCCCAGCTTAGAGTGTCACATGCATTCTCAATGTCTAACAACACTGCCACCTGACCAAGAGCTTTGGTGGGAGTGCTGTGTATGAGGCGTAGTAGGCGGCAGATGTTAGTGAAAGTGCCATGTCCCGGTATGAATCCAGATCGGTCGACATGTACAAGAGTGCTGATGATAGGAAGCAGGCAATTCACCAAAACTCTTCCCAGAATCTTACAGTCGAGATTCAAGAGTGAGAGAGGGCGATAGAAGTAAAGTCCAATGGGTCTCCGCCAGGTTTCGGCAGGACTATGATGAGGGACCCTCACAGTCAGTCTGAGGGATGCCTTATAGTTTTGGCCTCATTAAACATCTCCAGCAGGTTTCAAGTGGTCTGAGCACAGAAAGTAGTATAATACTCGATCGGGGGCCCGGTGCAATTTGAGAAATTGCCACCCCTATTTTCTGCCAACGGTAAAGGCTCATCCATCATGGAACGTTGCAGCAGGTTCAATCTTACCAGTGGTAGGTTGCGTAAAAACCCTTGCAAGTGACCCGGCAGTGGGGGCATGTAGCATGGTTGTGCGCCGCTTATAGCCATGTTTCCCCAGGCATGCCTCAGCATCAGTCTTGTCTAGCTGCAGGAGTTGTTCGACCGTCACAGTGCAGTCAGTCACCTTTATTTTCAGAGGCCACATGTCGTGGTTGAGAGCTACTAACTCTTCTTGCAGATGTCATCATATCCCCCATGAGGGCCTCACGTGACAACTTTGTGTGCGGACCACTCCAGTGCCCGGGATGGTGTGGAGCCCTTACTTAGGTCACAGTAGTGTGTGATGCACTGTGCCAGGTCCTCCCAGAATGGGAGGACCAAGAGAGCTTCTACCTGCAGCCGCCAGGTGGGCATGGTAGGTTGTTGTCTGCCCTACCGCAGGTTGACCAACATGGGGCAATGGTGCACTAAGTACTCCACCTAGGTGATCTGCGCACCCAATTGGTCTGTACAGAGAAAGAGGTCTATCCTGGTGTGTACATCATGAATCTTAGAGTAAAAGGAGTACTCATGCTCTAGCAGGCGTCCGAGTCTCCATGCATCATGTAACAGTCGGTGGGTGAGCCAATTGTGAAAGTGTTGTATTGTATGAATGCAAATGGCATTGCATGAGGGAGGGGTAGAGAGGTCGACATCAACGTCCAGCATGCAGTTAAAGTCACCCCCAAGAGACCCAGGTGCTGTGTGTCTCAAAAGAGCACTAGAGTGAGCAAATCTAAGAATCATGACTGGTTAGTGTTGGGGCATAAATTGCCAATAGTTTAAGGGGAGCTACATCATGGTGGCCCTCTAGTATAACTAAGCGCCCACCCTGTCTACCCTGTGACTATCCACGACGTATGGAACCCCAAGTGGGATCCAGATGAGTACTCCCTGGGCATATGCCAATACGGTGGTGCCATACACCTGCCCCCTTCACTTAATTCTGACCTTTTGCAGCTCAGTCAAAGTGAGATGAGAATCCTGTAGCATGGTAATATCTGCACGATGGTGCTTAAAGAAGTCCTGAATACAATATAGTTTGGCGGGAGTAGCCATACCATACACATTCCACATCAGTACATGGTACTGCAGGGTGTGATTATGAGCAATAGTCCCCATTATGGGAATTTAGTGGTGGGATCTCGTCTGAGAGGTCTCAGTGTCCGGCCCACCGACTTTAGCACAAGTCCCTGCAGGGTCGGATTGTCTTTGCTGTGGGCAGGTTCTGATAGTAATAGGTTGGTCATAGTAGGTCATCAGATGACCTCTGTATGTCTTCAGGATCATGGGCGCTGCTAATGATCACCATCTTAGATGCACTTGTTTCTGATCCAGAGTCTAAGACAGGCTCAGGCTGAAGCATTGTGTAGGGATTTGTGCTATGCTGGGAGCCATCTCCACTGCACATGCTTGCTCCGCAGCCACCTGATCCTGGGTGGCAGTGTCAGAGCGGCACTGAGTCTCCTGCGTTTAGGGCATGGGACCACCCAGTCTTCCTCCACTTGATTATTCTCTGCATTTTGTGTTAAGCCTTTCACGTGAAGCCAGGTCCTGCCATCCTCAGGAGTCGAGAAGATGTGGGAGGACTCACCATCTATCACCTTTAGTTTTTCAGGGAACAGTAGTGGAGTGGGTATTGGAATTGCAGCTCCTAAAGGCGCTCTTTCACTTTTATGTAGGGGCACCTAAGTTGTTGCACTCTGGCCGTGAAGTTTGGATATTCCGCCATCTCCACGTTCTCATGCCACCAGGGGCCCTTCATGTGCAACTGTTGCAGTATGATGTCCCTGTCTCAGTAGTTGAGGAATGGAGTGATAAGAGGCCGCGTCAGCACCCCAGGCAAGGGCGGTCTTTCTGGGATGTCGTGCATCCATTCCACAGAGAACAGCTTGGGGACCGTGTTCTCCAGAATGATGGTCATCAGCCATTCCTCAAAGAAGAGCTCTGTGCTGGGGTGTTCCGATCGCTCCGGGACTCGTAAATGACCTTTGTGAAGAGCAAAAGTCGCAAAGTTAGACTTTTGTCTCAGATTGCCTTTGTGAATCAGGTCATTCGTTTTTTTACTTGTATCGAAAACACAAATATTGGAAACATAAATATCGTCACCTTTAAATAAACATACAATTTGTCCAAAATATCGATTTACACAATATTGACTACAATAATATGGCCAAAATAGTTACATTATCATTAAAAAATATAAAAACACTTTTACTTAAAACAATTATTTGAAATAAATCTAAAACATTTTATACACATGTTTAAATAAATATATTATATCACCAAAATATTTACAATTTACCACAATTTATTTTTTAACTAAAACAATAAGACCCAAACAACCTAAATATGAATACATTTATATATAGAAATACAATTATACTTAATACTATCAAACTAGATCTCATACGTTATAAATAAAACCTAAATTAACAGTAACCATACAAGGACATAACTGACAAAAACAAATTCTAACTAAACTAACAAATAAAATCACTCTATAAACAACTTTAACCAATAATATCAAGCAAACAATTAAATCAACAATATAAAAGGCACACTAATTTAATGGTCTAAATACTTCAAAAACGACAAACGCTGCAAGACGAGGAAGCTTTACTGGATTCTCAGACCTTAAAGAAGAAGTAAGTAAAATTGAAGTAAAAACTTACTTGTAAATAAATGTATCTATGTAAAATAGCAAACAATTAATAAAACCCTCTCCAACTTCTATCTCTTTACTTGTACTTCCTAAAAGAAAAGACTTTGACTTGGAAAAGTGACAAACTGCAAAAAACTACTTTACAAATCAGGAAAAAGAAATCACAAAGTAAGTATAGATAAATTATTTTAAAATTATTGACCTCACACCAATAGGAAGTAAAAATAGACCTAAAAACCTCAGATTAACATTTAAAATGAAATTTTGTTTTATCCAAAAGAAAAGAAAGCACCAGCTCCACATAGGGAATCTACCAAATGTTTTTCTTATGCATGCAATAGGAGGGCCACTACAAAAGAGGATGCCACAATTCATGTAAGAGAACACAACCACCCCAGAAATAGAAGTAAGGGAAGTATTGCAGGATATTATAGAGGCGCGCACTAGCTCTAAGGAACCCACAACCAAAATCCAAAAATATATACTGCCTAAACTACCCAAACATATCACAGGTTAACTACCACCCAATTAAAAAATGTATTTGCGCGAACTAAAAATGCCACCAGCAATACTTCTTGTGCCCCTAGAAGATACCAAGACATAGAAATACCTGTAAATGTAATAATGAGACAAAGGCTCTAATTACGATGTCAGATGGACTGCCACTGACGGGCCATCGGTGGCTGTCTGCCCGACATCTAGGGCAGCAGTCTGTTTGGCAGATTACAATGCCGCCGGTCGGAGCACAGTGGGGGGGGGGAAGACTGACGCCTCCAACCGGCTCAATGAGCCTGTCAGGGCGGCGGTTGGACAGTAATCCCTACAATGAAGGTGGTGCCTGTGCAGGCACTGCTGTAGAGATTACGATGTTAATTTCCAACAGCCTTTTCATGGCAGTCCCAACACCATGGAATGGCTGTCAGAAAGGGACTTTGGGGCGCCTTGCAGCACCCCTGCCCACGGGGGCCCCTGCTATGTGGCCGGGGGAGCACATGTGGTTCCTCCCAAATATCCATACCTGCCACATGGTGCATGGATGGTTAAAAACATCAGTTTTTCTATTGCAGCTTGTGCTGCGGACCTTTTCGGGCAACAGCAATAGCCACAATAGAAAAAGGCATGTTTCTGACCTTCTATACGGTGGTTGTATCATAATATGGTGGGTGGGACCTTCGACTACTTGTCGGACGGTCCCAACCCAGCCGCAATGGCAGTCAGACGCCCGTCCTACTGTCATCGTAATAAGGCCCATAATGAAGATTGTTTTCTTTTATATGATAACCTAAACTGTGCAAAACAAATTTTAATATTCTCTACAGTAAATAACTTACTAAAACTAAGCCATTGTCAAACCTGGATGATGAATGGAACCTTCAAAATGTGTCCCAAATCATTCACACAGATGTACACCATACATGGTGAATATCACAACACAAATATCCCTTTTATATATGCCCTACTACCAAATAAACAAAGCAGCACTTATTACAATCTTTTAAGCCACATTAAACATAAAACAAATAACTACTACCCTCAAACATAATCAAAGCTATAATTCAAACCATTTCACAAAACTTTACCCCCATTCAGCCATACACGGCTGATACTATTATTTCAATCAAAGTATATGAAGACACCTCCAACAATTTGCACTATGGGCTTGATTACGATGTTATACAGACCGCCACCTACACGCCATCGGTGACGATCCACCCGACATCTAGGGCATTGGTCTGACCACTGGTTTACAATGCAGGCGGTCGGAGCACTGAGGGCAGGAGGAAAGACTGCCACCTCGGACAGGATTAGAGATCCCGTCGGGGCGGCGGTTGGACAGGTAATCCCTGAAAGGTAGCGGTGCTTGTGCAGGCACAGCAGTCGAGATTACGATGTCCCTTTCCCTCTGCCTTTTCATGGCAATCTGACTGCCTTGAAAAGGCTGACAGAAATCAAATTTAGGGGCCCCTAGCAGGGCCCCGTCCCCCCTGGGCCTCCGCACTACATAGTGCCTGGCACACAGGGCAGGGATGTTTCTAAACATGGCTTTTTGCATTGAGGCCTCGGAAAAGGGCCACAGCACAAGCCTCAATGCAAAAAGGCATGTTTCCAACCACCTACACACCAGTCGGGACTGCCACCAAATTGTCGAGCGGTCCTGATCCCGAAACAATGGCAGTCGGATGCTCATCCGACCGCTATCGTAATCAGCCCATAAGTGTAGAAAATTCTACAAATAGCCGATTTGCCTTTGAAATCAAAAAAATTATAGACTATGTCCCTGTTCCAGAGGTAGCTAACCACTATCATTTACCAATTGAAATTATTTCTACCAACAAAACAAAGACAAACTAAGCCCCCTAATGGATTATTTCAAAGACACCAGGGTTGGCAGACTACATTGCTCTGGACACAGACACCAATCTGAATTCTAAATACCATGGTAGAATATCTATGATAGTACCTTGGCACAGGAAGCCAAAACAAACAACGAAGTGGAAGGATGGCATAATGTTTTCCAATCCACACTAGGCAGAATCCAAACTGCACTCTTTAAGTTTATTTTTTTGCATTTTTCAAAACAATAACCATAACATACAGTGCATATCGTCACGTGCAGTCATTATGCTTTACAGTTAGCATTCCTGGAAATTAAAATCAGAGCAGGATAGAAAGTAGTACATACACAAAGTCCGTAAGCTGACCCAACTTGAGAATTTAGCAAATCCATGCATGGTGGCTTCAACACCTGACAACAGTGTTTTTCTTCAGCTGTACGTGCATTCTGTTCACTAATATTCATTAAACTCATCTAGAAGGAGCCTCCAGGCTGCCACTTCCTTGAGTGCCCCCTCGTCCGTGTGGGAAAGGAGTATGTGCTGTTCCTCTGCGATCCCCCATTCTAGCACATCTCAAACCCACAGGTCTACACTCAGAGTCCGGGAACCCATCCAACCTATAGCAATTCTATGCTTAGCTAAGTGCAGTGCTAATTGTAGAAATTTGTTGGATGTCTTGCATCTCCTGTGCCTCTTTATCATATCCAGCAGACATGCCCCAGGTGCACAGGGTACAGCGATATCCATGGTTCCCCAGACCCTGAGGTCAACCTCGGCCCATAAACTATGGACCTCTGCACATTGCCAATCTAGGGACTGAAATGTGGCTTTCTCCTCCCACAGTGCACACATTTCACTACCTTATTGGGGTGCATTTTATGAAGCTTGAGAGGGGTCATGTAGATATGGTGTAGAAAATTAAAGTGCAATAACTTAAACCTCCGGTTACAGGAGACCACCTTTATCCAGATCACAGTGAAGATCTCACTCTAAGTCCCCAAGTTTGACTCACATGTCGCTCTTCCCCGATAGGGGACTTTGATTATATCGCCCCTCTGTTAGACAAATTGCACCTAAACTTTGCAAACAAACCAAAAGAATGTACAAAATGATATAACTTAAAGTCAAATTCTTCATAAACAACAAAGGAGTAGGTCACCTAAAATTAATAGCTAAAAGCACATTATTATATAACTAGAATCCTACCAAAGTCTGAAAAACTGTCCCAAAATCTAAAACTACATGACAAATCATTTTTATATAAATAATAAACATAATATTTTATTACAAATATACAATTGTTGACAGTGAAACCCTATAAGGACTAGCACCTAAACTACTATCACCAAGTTTATGTAGGGGATGGGAAATATCCCAGAGTTGTGTGCACACACTATAAGCACCCAGTGCCGCGGTGATGTCCAAGCAAATGGACATTACAATGTCAGAAACAGAGCGAGTGGTGTACCACCTTGTAAACAATATCACACAAACGAGCTGTGTCCAAAGTTGTTCTTAAAATTGTCCTTTTTAGGTCTCGCTTGACCCAGCGCATGCGCTAGTCTGGCGAGACTTTATGTGAGGGGGCTTAAAAAAATGCTGCCATGGCCAGCCTAGAGCTGCAGTGCATGTGCGTGGGCACGCGCTTACGAGTAGAGGCTTTCCTCCTAATGCTCATTAAGCGCATCGCTCGCCACGCTTGATCGCGAATGTGATCCCTTTCACTTTCGCGGCCGTGCGTTTACGATTGCACGGCCAATGCTTGTTTTACTTTTAGCGCGCGCGCGCTTGTTCTTCAAAAGCAGGAGAAAATGCACTTGTTTTACTGTGTGCTGTGTAAATGTTTATTAGTAGTAATAATATGCTGCTGGTTACTTGTCTAAGTCTTGGTATTGCATTCCCATATTTAAAGTGCCAAGGGTTGCAGTGCCAAAAATGTGGCACATTATGAAAGACAATTAGGGCGACAGCCAAGAGTCGTTCCTTATGAATAGCGTCCACAGTGCGAATGTGCGTATCTGCTGACAATGGCAGCTTATTCGTTTTCAAAGTTGCAGTTGTCACAGGAATGCAATCAATGGGAAATGTATTTGGGGATCGCTAGAAAGCAGGAATGCCGCCTTCTCGCCTCATTTGTTTTGCATTTCACAAAGGATTACTGTGTTGAGAATGTGATTGGCAAAGGTACTGTAATGTCATTTTAGTTAGTGCATGTTAGTGTTTGTTGCTCTCAAAATGTGTCACTTTGCGGAGCGCATGCGGTGTGAGGGAGAAAATAAGTTTAGACATCGGCCCTACATCCAGTTTTGCTCCATGGATCCAAGTGGCTGGGCAGGGGTGTATCTTTACCATGGCAGGGCGGGTGAGAGAGAAGGGCTTTCGAGCGGAAAGGCTGTAGGGCATAAGGGAAACAAGGGGTGAGAGTGAGAGGCAGGACAGCAGAGGTGGGAAGATTGAAGACCACTTTGAACCGAGAACCAAGCCTGCAGTTCGTTTTCCGATCCAGTCCGAGTTCGTAGTCCTCATTGGATGCCACAGCGTAGGTTTTCCACTAACCAGCTGCACCATTAAATAATAACATATTTATTTATTTATTTTAAGAATTTGTAAAGCGCAAACTGTCGCCATTGCAGGCATCCTGGCGCTGACAGAGTCTGAGGAGGATAGGGGGGTGGAACAGAGGGGACTTGGGCTAGCCCGGGAAGAGCCAAGTTTTAACCTTTTTTCTGAAAGGTAGGAGTTCATCGTTATGTCTGATCTCGGTGGGGAGGATGTTCCAGAGTCTAGCGGCGGTAACCTCAAACGATCTACCTCCGGATCTGACCTTCTTGAATCTGGGGGTGACCACCAGTTTGGCATCCGAGGAGCGGAGTTGTCTGGTAGGGGCGTACCACACAAACTTGGATTGTAAAGGGACTGGGCCGGAACCGTGGAGGGCCCTAAAAACAATACAGAGGGCCTTAAATTGCACTCTCTGTCTAAGAGGGAGCCAATGCAATTGTGCCAAGGCGGATGGTCCATGGGATCTCCTCGGGAGCCCCAAGGCTGGTTTTGCAGCCGCAGATTGGACTCTTTGGAGCCTGTCTAATAGATACTCCGGGGCCCCGAGCAGGAGGGCATTGCAGTAGTCCAGCCTGCTCAGGATAGTGCATCTAACTACTTGGGCGCGAGCCTGGGTGGGTAGGAGGGGCAGAACTTTCCTTAAAGAGCGCAGAATGGCATAGCAGCAGGCAGAGGTTTTCTGAACATGGGTCTCCATGCTGAGCTTGTGGTCAAGCATGACCCCTAAGTTGCGGACAGAGTCTGCAGGCTGTACATTAGAAGCTGTTTGCGGGGGCCAGAAGTTGCTAGGGAACGGATGGGGGATCCTCGAGCCACTGTTAAAAAGCACCTCGGTTTTCCCTGCATTGAACTGAAGTGAATTATTCTTCAGCCACCTTGATGTCTCCCGCAGGCAATTGTGTAGGATCTCTATGGAGATAGAGTCCTCTCCTTCCAAGGAAAGGATCATCTGCGTGTCATCAGCGTAATTAATGATTTTGATGCCGAAGCTTTTGATCAGAAGAATAAGTGGCCTGAGGTAAATATTAAACAGTATTGGGCTAATGGCAGAGCCCTGTGGGACTCCGTGCGTTACCGGGGAGAAAGCAGATTGGAAAGGAGGTAGAGGTACTGCTTGTTGCCTGTCCTGCAAAAAAGAGTGGAACCAATGCAGTGCCGTATCCCTCACTCCTGCCTCCCATAGGCGTCTCAGTAAGATCTTGTGATTCACCGTGTCAAAGGCGGCAGACATATCGAGCAGTATCAAAAATGATGCCTGACTTCTGTCTGCTCGCCTTTGAAGTTCGTTCATGGCGATAATAAGGGCAGTTTCGGTTCCATGAGCAGGCCGGAATCCAAATTGGTCCCCATCCAATAGTAGATGATGTTCCAGGTGGTTAGAAAGGGTGTTACTGACCACCCGTTCCACTATCTTGGCAGGGAACGGCAGCAGTGAGATGGGCCTGTAACTTTTTGAGCAGTCAGGGTCCAGGGAAGGTTTCTTCAGCAAAGGGGAGACTAGCGCTCGTTTCCAGTGGGCGGGGACAGTACCGGTCAGCAAGGATTGCTGACAAATTAGATGGAGCGGGGGGGAGAGTTCTGCTTCGAATTCTTTCCAGATTTTAGGGGGTACTGGGTCCAGTGGAGACCCAGACACGATCCCTCTAGCTATCTTAGTGAAGAGTTCGAGTGGTAGCGTTGGAAACCTGTAAAGGAATCCTTCTGGAGACACAGCTAAGTTAGGTGCTTGATTCTCCAAAGTAACAGTGTTCAAGGAAAGGGGATTTCCAGCAGTAAGAGGAGTATCCAGATCTTTAAGGATAAGTTCAATTTTCTCCTTGAAGAATATGGCCAGATTGTCACAGAGGTCTTGGGACGGGACAATCGCATTTTTACAAGACTCCGGGTTAGTGACGCTGTTTAGGATGCAAAAAATGCTCCTGGAATTGTTGGTAGTGTTGCAGATCAAGGAGGAGTAGTGATCGGCTTTAGATTTTTTGATGAGAGTTTTGTACGCGTGGACCTTGGTTTTCCACGTGTCTTTGCAAGTTTTATTATAATCACGTCTCCACCTTCTCTCTGCTTGTTTACATTCAAGTTTTAGCAGTTTTAGGTCGACGTTGAACCAAGGGGCAGAGTCTTTACCCCTGCAGGTCTGATTTTTGAGGGGGGCGTGGGTGTCGACCACCCTAGAGATACTGGAGACAAGGGAATTGTAATTGTCGACTGTGCTTTTGTTCACATCAAAAAGTTGTTGCAAATGGAACATTTCGCCCGAAGGATGTGCGCGTGAGAGAGCCCTCCAGTCTCTGCATTTAATTTCCTTGGTCGGTGCCGGGGCCTTGTAAGGGCCAGTCGTCTTGTGAAGAAAGAATTTAACCAATGAGTGATCAGTCCAATCCATTAGAAGAATTTCTCCCATTACCACCAAGTCAGGTGCCGCAAAGATCAGGTCAAGCAGATGACCCGCTTTGTTGGTGGCCTTGGAGGTCTGCTGAGAGAGGCCAAAGCTGTCACAGGTAGAGAGTAGGTTCTTGAGAGCTGAGTCAAGGATACCGTTTTGCCATAGATTAAAATCACCGAGTATAAACAGCTTCTGGTGAGATAAGGCGATATTGGTTAGGGTAGTGATTAGTGCTTGTTGCTGCTGAAGGCTGAATGCCCCTGGTGGGCGATAGCACAAAATCCCTGTGACTATATTTCCGGCGTGGGTCTGAATTGAGAGTCCTAGTAACTCGGTGCCCAGAATAGGGTCAAGAGTAAGGATTTTAATGCTGCAAGAGGCTCTGAAAATGACTCCCACACCTCCGCCTCTACCAGTAGGCCTAGGGAGGTGGAGAAATTTAAACCCAGAGGGGCAGGCAGTTCCCGGATCGACCAAACAGTCTGGACGCGTCCAAGTTTCTGTCATAAAAAGGATGTCAAGTTCATGAGAGTCAATCAGAAGTTGGATCTCTGTGCAGTGTTTGGGCAGAGACCTGACGTTTAATAGCCCACAATACAGAACATCATCACAAAGTACATCAGCCCGGGGGAGAGAGGAGGGTGATAGAGACAGTATTCCTTTGTCGGCAAATTGCTTACCTATTTGGATGAGCTCCTCTCTGGAGTAGGGAGGCCCAGACGGAAGCTGATCCTGATATAAAGGGTCGAAACCGGCAGCATAAGGGGCCCATGGCCCTACCTTGGCGCGGACGGGCGCGGACGGGCGCAGACGGGCTTGCCTTAGGCGCGCCTTCGGCGCGCAAACGTCGTGCCCGCTGCGCTCGTCCGCTGCGCTTCCTAGGAAAGCACATATTTATAAGGCTGTGACTAGCGTCAAGGGGTGGGCGTGGCCTCAAGGGGGGGCGTGGCCTCCGCGATCGAGCAGGCAATGGCGGCAAGATTACCTTAGGTGTTTAGACCGCGGCAGCGTTAATATCGGCTGCGCGGCATCTCCACAGGCAGGTAAATGCCCTGAAGTCGTGAAGGAGGGGGAGAGGGAAAGTGGATTTTAAAACATACAGAACTTCACAATTTTAAAAAATGAGCGGCAGTTCACACTCCCGGCTTCCGCCTCAGGAGGTCTGTCAAGTATGAATTAAAGCGCTTGTAGTCAGCGCTTTAAATGCTGGTTCGGGGTGGGCGTGGCCTCAAGGGGGCGTGGCCTCCACGATCGAGCAGGCAATGGCGGCAAGATTACCTTAGGTGTTTAGACCGCGGCAGCGTTAATATCGGCTGCGCGGCGTCTCCACAGGCAGGTAAATGCCCTGAAGTCGTGAAGGAGGGGGAGAGGGAAAGTGGATTTTAAAACATGCAGAACTTCACAATTTTAAAAAAATGAGCGGCAGTTCACACTCCCGGCTTCCGCCTCAGGAGGTCTGTCAAGTATGATTTAAAGCGCTTGTAGTCAGCGCATTAAATGCTGGTTCGGGGTGGGCGTGGCCTCAAGGGGGCGTGGCCTCCGCGATCGAGCAGGCAATGGCGGCAAGATTACCTTAGGTGTTTAGACCGCGGCAGCGTTAATATCGGCTGCGAGGCGTCTCCACAGGCAGGTAAATGCCCTGAAGTCGTGAAGGAGGGGGAGAGGGAAAGTGGATTTTAAAACATACAGAACTTCACAATTTTTAAAAAATGAGCGGCAGTTCACACTCCCGGCTTCCGCCTCAGGAGGTCTGTCAAGTATATGTTGTGTGGCACGCTACTTATGCGGCATTTAGCTCAGCAGTGAGAGAGGGCAGGACACACTGAAGCAAACTAGACTCAGCCATAAAACAGCAGTTGTGCTTATGAGCTCCTGCAAGCCAAATCTCAAAACCAAATCCTTATTACTGAAGCAGACCTGATAGTCTTATTATTTTATATTTGGAATTCAGAATCTCAAAACTAATTCATAATATACTGCTAGTCAATGAGAGACTGAAATAAGCAGAGTATTTCCTTGTGTCTTGTTATACAAAACTATTTATGTAGGCACTCTCCACTCCCCTTTATCTCTTCTAGGATTTACACGGCAACAGTTCCTCACCCGTTTTATTAGCTCCCTGGGGAAAACAAGCATTGGCAAAGCCAATAGGTCTTGGTTTAATGTGCTAACACATGCAGCATTAGCACAACAGAGCGAGACTCGTGGGTGGAAGCCACCAGGGGCAACTAGAATGGGCTGTAGTTATAAAGTAGTCCTAATGAAGTTGAAAGCAAGTACTCAAGTGCAGGCAGCAGGATACCCCCAGCCAGTACCATTAGGTGAGGGATGAATACTCCACTGGTCTGTGCCAAGACTTGACTGACAAAGTCTCAATACAATGGCTGAAAGGGGCTGGCTGCCGAAAGAGCACAGTTGAAAGGGGTGGATCCAAAGCCCACTCTGAATATGTTGTTAGCAATAGGACTACATGACTGTTGCGCTGCCAAAACCCTGACCTAGAAATAATTAGACGTGCTACCTTCTGAAGAGGGCTTTAGAGCAGGCATACCCTGAAATAGAAACCTAATGCATGCCGAGCAATACACCTGTGTGCGTGCATGCGCTATCTAGATGATCAACGTTCCTACGCTGGTCTTCAGCTTTAATACTATTACCAGAATGAGCACTGTCAAAGAGAACTGGCTTTTATTGGCTGTATTCTCTCAGGTACACTACTCATCCTCCTCTCATACAAACTGCCACTCAAACTACAAGTTGTTTACCCTACACTAACAGAGCCACACTGCTTACCCTGAACTCACAAGGGCGCACCGTCCCACTAGACTGAAATAGCTCACAGTGCACCCTGAACTCACAAGCTCTTATCTCATCCTGTACTGACAGAGACACCTCCTCACCCTGAACCCACACCAGTACAGGCCTCACTCCGCACTCACAGTGCACCAAGCTCTTCCTACACATGTACAGGAACGGCATGCAACTCAGGTATTTTGCTCATGATGCACTCACACAGGTGAGTGCGCTCATTAAGATGCACTGCTCACCCTGCACTTCAACAGACATACCTTGCACTTTGGCATATTGCTCACACTGCACTCATACTGGCACACCACTCATACTGCATTCCCCCCCCCCCCCCCGAGCCACACAGGTTCCTTCTAATATTACTTCCACAGCCTCTCCTTGACACCCCTAGTACATGTATTTTCCAGTTATAGGGAAGTAACTGGATGGAAGAGGGGACACGAAGCACTTGACAGCCTGCTCACTCCTGTGTGTGGCCAACATTTCCCTTCGGGAGCCTAAGCCTGGTAAGCAGCGGGCAGCTACACACTGGCAGGGTGAAAAAAGTAATAGTTTCAAAAAGGAGCCTTTGCCCAAGATCACACAATTTGATAAAGCAGGAAGGCTAGATTGATCAGCGAATTCTTTTCAACAATGTGTAATTCAGTGACTCGATGGGTATATTTGACATCAAAGGTTAATGCTGCGTTCTTAAGACTTGTTTTTCCCTTGTTAATTACTGTTGCTTATTTATCGGATTTAACTCTTGTTGACCAGACTTTTTAATCTAGATTTTAGAATTTTAAACTTACAGACGACCAGAGAGTTTTCCTATTATTGCTATGCAGGTATTTACAATCAAATGTCCTCAAAGTTATGCAGGTTTTAATTAGTATGGGGGCACGTTTAAAACTGGAAACGTTGACAAACATAATTTGTCACCGTGGTTGTTTTGCTTGTCCTTGGCTGTGCTTTAAGAGCTGGTGCAGATATTTCTCGTTCAATTACTAGAAACTAATTTGACTATCTTTATTATAATTGGTTTATAATTGTAACAATTTGTATTTACTAATTACAATTACGTATTACTTTTATGCAGCCTAGCATGAGTTTACCAGCCAATCAAGCAACAATGCACTTTGAATATACACTCCTAGCGGGAGCACCCAGTCTTACAGTCCACTCACAAAAATATGGTGTAGCGGGAAAGTTACCGTCATTGGAGAAAAGCAGCCTTGTTCGGTTCTGGATTAAAAACTGGGTCTCCTGGTTCAACAGTTTCCAGCTTGGACTCTAAATACACAGTCCCATGGGCGAGGTCCACCAACGAAATGCGTTCCAGCCAAGATTTTTCGGTCTGGCCTTTGAGATAGCTATAACTGATTCTCCAGACTCCTATTTTCTCAAACAGTATTAAATTATATATATCACACGCTCTACCTGTATTTGCCAACGATACTCCTCTCAGAACCTGTTAGAATCGGGTTCTCTGGTTGGCACAGGTAGGTACTTGTGACAAGCAGGGAACCTTTCCTCTAGTCAGGGTAAGGGGTTACACTACTAAAACAACCCCTGCTCACCCTCTAGGTAGCTTGGCGCGAGCAGACAAGGCTTATCTCAGAGCGTTATAGGTTAAGCATTTGTGAACACATACAGTAACCAAGTGACAACACTACAAATGGACACCACACAGATAGGTATATTAAAAATAAGGATTCTTTATATAGGATTATCACAAGACCATTAAACGATTAAAAATACACAATACGGTTGCTTAGTTGGTAGAAGATTGCTTAGTTTCTCTTAAGTTCTTAAATGCGACACTTTAAGTCAATGTACCTTAGATGCGACACGCAGGGCAACAAAAGTGTTGCAGCGATGCAGATGCGTTGAAGTTGTTGGTGCAAAAGAAATAAAGACGGGATCTTCCAGATGCGTTACGCTTCTCCGATGTTGCGAGAAGGCTCGACCCGATGCGTCAGCTACAGTGGCGTCACCCTTGACGAGATGCGACGACAGCGGCGTTGGCAGCGACACTCTTCTCCGACGTTGCAAGACGCTTCCGCTCGATGCGAAGCTGCAGCGGCGACACCCCTTCTGCGAGATGCAACGACAGCGGCTCCGACTGCGGCACGCTTCTCCGTGGATGCGAGGCGCTTTTCTGGTTGCGGTGCAATGCGACAACTACGATGGCTGCGATGGCGACACGCTTCCTCCTCGATGCGAGACTCTTCTCTCGATGCGGTGCAATGCGACAGCTACGATGGCAACGATGGCAACACGCTTCTTCGGCGTTGCGAGACACTTCCGGAATGATGCGAGACGCTTCCGCTCGATGCGATGCTGCAGCGGCGACACTCTCTGTGAGATGCGACGACTGCGGCTCCGACGGCGGCACTCTTCTCTTCCTTGCGTCGCGCTTCCAGCTCCTTGCGACACGCAGTCCCTCAGAAGGCCCAACAACAGCAGCAGGCACTTCCCAAAGACTCTGGGGAGCTGGGGGTGAAGTCCACTGGTCCTGGGACTTCGTTCAGGGGGCAAGCTCAGTTCAAGCCCTTGGAGATCTTTTTAAAGCACAAGTTGAAGCAAAGTCTTTAGTAGTCTTTCACCTCTCCTTCAGCAGCAAGGCAACCACTACAGGCCAGTCCCCCAGGTCAGGGACAGTTACTCCTCCTACAGCTTTCCCAGTTCCTTCTCCTCTGGCAGAGGTTCTTCTTGTTTCAGCAGGATCTAATTTCTTGGGAGCAGGGTCCCAATACTTATACCCCTAATTCCTTTGTTCCTCTGGGGTTGAGGGGCCTTTGCCCAGTCCAAACCAGTTCTTGAGCACTCTGTTGACATGACTCTGCCTTTCTATTCAGGGTGCAGGGCAGAGACGTCAGCCGCTCCACAGGAGGTGGAGCCAGCATTGTGGTAGCAGAGCACAACCCTATTCAGAGCCCAGGTGTACTCCTCCCACCCATCTGACTGCCAATCTTCCTATTCACCACCAGGCTACCTAGCCCTGCCCCTCTGGGTTTCCCCAGCCCTGTCACTCACACAACCAGACAGGCAGATACACATCATAGCAGAGGCGGGCTGAAATGGTCAGGCAAGCAAGTACCAACTTTCTAAAAGTGGTATTTGCAAACACAGAATATTAAAATAAACTTTACTAAAAGATGTATTTTATTATTCTGAGTTCAGGCATACTAAACTCGAATTTCTACCATGTTCCCTGGGTCTGTTAGGATCATAGAAAGTGACAATTCTAACAGCCCATTCTGGCCTATGGAGAACAGGTAGCCTTACAATAGTGAAAAACGAAAATGGCTGTAATTCACTATTAGGACATGCCACACACATCAGTGCTTGTCCTACCTTATGCTTACAATGCACCCTGCCCTTGGGCCTACCATAGGGGTGACTAATATGAAGTTAAGGGAAGGTTTAGGGACTGGTAAGTGTGTGCACTTGCCCAGTCAGCATGACAGTACCAGACTGCACGCAGGTTCTGCAATGGCAGACCTTAGATACATTTTACCAGGCCGCTTCTGTGGGTGGCACAACCAGTGCTGCAAGCCCACCAGCAGCATTTGTATTTACAAGCCCTGGCACTCCTGGTGCACTTTACTGGGGTCTGACAGTAAACCAAATAAGCCAATCATGGAATCCAACCAACATATACATTTTAAATAGGGAGCACTTGCACTGTGGCACTGGTTGGCAGTGGCACAGTGCTCTGAGCAGCAAACACCAGCAAAACACATGAGGCACAGCGACAAAAAAGTGGAAGGGAGACTCACGCCAAGGTGCCATGTCTAACAGAACCTGTGCATGGATGAGGGCAGGTGTAACTCTGCGCATTCAAGCATTTGTCTCCACCACCACAGACGACCCAAAATGTGGCAGACAAACACCCAAAGCTGTTCCCAATATCCCACATTATTTAAAATCAGCAAACATGGACCTCAGCCATTGGCTGCCCTGTGAGCGATGGCAGTTTGCTTCTACACAAAGTGTATTTCTACTTTAGAAGTATTCGTCTTCAATGCCTCTGGTAAGGCCCACTTGTTGCCGCATGCAGTGCGCCACATCCCGAGGGGGTACTGCTTTCATGGATGGCTTCTTAATCCAAGATGGTGGACATGTTGTTCTCAATTCAATTATATCCCAAGATGACTATTGGTGAATGCCCACATACCATTCATAAGTGTTTATTGCATGGTTTATAGTTGTTTAATTGTATAACATGGACAATTTGTTGCTTCTAAACACATTAGCCTTATCAACAAGCATTTGCAATGCAATAGGTCTCGCAGTTATTTCCGTGTTGGTTTTTAAAACTTAAATAAAAGGCATTGTCAGTCACACAGCTTATTCGATCTCTTTAAAATGGATCATAAAAGCACAAGTTATCTAAACATTCCAACACACTATACACACATGTATACACATTTAAAATAAGAATTAAACAGTTGCAGTGATCCGGGTAAATTCATATAAAAAAAACATTTATGAAAAAAGATGTTCAGAATTTAAAATTAATTAATTAGTTGTTGCTACTAAAATGTTGTCCCACCTTTTTACAATGCCAATAGCTTAAACTCTCACAAATGCGAGACCTATTGCATTGCAAATGCTTGTTTATTTAGTAATAGTTTAATTAGGCATAGAAAAACTTTTTCAAGTCGATCAGCCAACGTGTTTCGTCCAAAGAAATTGGACTTATTCAGGGCATTGGTAAGGCGCTCCTTGATATAAAATGCCAGGTTGTCCTACGTATGAAGAAAGATCTGTCTAAGAAAGTTGTTGTGGATTGGACAAGTGGATCGACCCATGAAGAGTTTTTAATGAGTACACAGTACAAGATCATAGAGGTATTTATCGGATTTCCCCAAAATGTCCACATGCACCTGAACATTCGGCCACACTCAAATACTGTGGGCCAGAACAAGGAAATTAATAGTTCCGCACCATGATACATGATACATGTATTTTATTACATCAGTCTCAAAAAATTAAACTTCAATTATAACTAAGACTGAGATAATTAGTAATGCATAAATTATTTAAACAAAAAATGTAAACCTCACAACCTAAACAGCTCAAAGAACAAACTCAATCCATGAAATAAACCACACAATTTCAAATAATAGTCACATAATATTTACAGAAACAATAAAATATAACATTTCCCACCCAAAAGAAAAGAAATAAATACGATGTACTGTTTTGTAGCTACAGGTCTTCTCCTATATCCATGTAGTAAAAAATTATGATCCACAGACAAATATTGTTCAAACAGCCTACAAAAATGCAAAAATTAAACAGAATCCAGTATTAGTCACTCAAATTAATCTAAAGTATCCAGGAACCCTAAAAAACACCGAAAATTGTTTTTCAAAAAAGTAACCCAAAAACAAGGAAATCAATGTAAAAAGCATAGGTTTATTATAAACCACATGTGATTTCTTTGGTATGTTTAAACAGTAACCCCCAATGCATATAGGGCACGTGTGTAGGAAAGTAGGATCTGCTTCTTATGGTGACCCCCACTTTTTTCTGATGTCTCACTGTTTTGGACTACTCTGACTGGGATCTTGCTATCCAGGACCCCAGTCTATCTGCTTTCTCCCTTAACTTGCTATGTGTGTACTTTAGGTACACTCCAGATTGGATATTGGGGTACCCTTATAAGTCCCTAGTATATGGTACTGTGTGGTTCTCCTTTCATTTAGTAATTCAGTAGGTGATATTCTGGTAAAACAAGCTGCTCTACATTCCTTCAAGATTAAGCCTGAAGGCTGATCTCCATAGCTACCACTAGGATAGATTTCAATAAGGTTATCTATTACCTCATACATCATAAGGGTTGTGTGGACAGGTTAAAGTTTCCCACTTTAATTAGTGGACAGCATATACCCGGCCACCTTCTCCCAACGTTCATGGACAAAAACCTGTTAAGTAAACAAGAAAACCCACCCGCAAAACACATTACATTACATTACATCAGTGGAAGTTGTTGGGCAATTAAGAGGTGGCATTTACTAGTCCCACTCCACTCTAAATCAATTTGGGGAAGGTGTTGAACACTAAGGGGCAGATTTACAAGCCCCTTGCGCCTCTTTTACGCCACCGTTGCGTCACTTTCCTGACACAGCGGCGGCGCAAAACCAGCGCCATGCTGCGGGGTATTTACAACGTGATGCATCTGGGAGATGCGTCACGTTGTAAAGCCCTGCGCCAGAAGCAGGCGTTCCTGTGCAGGGGGGGCGTTCTGTCGCAGGAACGCCTCCTAAAAGTGGCTGAGTGAAATCTACAAGATTTCACTCAGTCACTTTTGAGCGCATGCTGCGTCAAAACCCTGCGCCTGCTTGAAGCAGGCGTAAGGATTGACGCAGCATTGTGCAGATAGGGCACCACAGAGCCTCGCTGGAGCTGCGTCGCGCTTGCGATACAACTCCAGCAATGCGCTGCATTTACGGCATAGATGCGTCACGCATCTGTCCGTTTTTGCCCCATGGTGCGCCGCATTGTAAATGCGGCGCATCCATGGTGGCGGAGCCGTGACTTACAATAACTGCCGCATCCCTGCTGATATGCAGGGATGCGCCAGTTATTGTAAATCTGCCCCTTTAAGGGTAATATTGACTATTCCACTCCAACCTATACCACTTTGGAGAAGATGTTGGACACTAAAGGGGTGCCATATACTATTACAACTCCAATCTATACTAATTTGGCTAAGGTGTTGAATATTAAAGGGGTGACATTTGTATTTTCACTGCAAACTAATACAACTGGGGAACAATTTGGACACTAAAGGGGGGACATTTACTATTCTCAATCCAATCTAAACCAATTTGGGGAAAGTGATTGACACTAAAAGGGTGACATTTACTATTCCCACTGCAATCTTAACCAATTTGTGGAAGCTGTTGGACAGTAAAGGAGTGACATTTACTATTCCCACTGCAATCTAAACCAATTTGTGGAAGCTGTTGGACAGTAAAGGAGTGACATTTACTATTCCCACTCTAATCGGTACCAATTTGGGGAAGGTCTTGGTCACCAAATGGGTGACATTTTCTATTCCCACAACAATCTAACCCTATTGGGGGAAGGTGTTGTACACTAAAGGGGTGACTTTTACTATTACCTCTCCAATCTAAGCAAATTTGAAGACGGAGTTGGACACTGAAGGGGTGAAGTTTGCTATTTCCACAGCAATCTAAAACATTTTATGCATGGTAATACAAGCTAGACATTGTATCGTCAAAATGAATACTGTATACTCACACACAATTTGGGGAAGGTGTTGGACACTAAAAGGGTGGCATTTGCTATTCCCACTCCAATCTAAACCAATTCAGGGAAGATTTGGAAACTAAAGGGGTGGCATTTACTATTACTACTCCAATCTAAATCAATTTGGAGATGTGTTGGACACTAAATGGGTAACATCATCTATTCTCACACCAATCTAAACCAATTTAGAGAAGATATTGGACGGTAAAGGGGTGCCATACTCTATTCCCACCCCAATATATACCAAATTGGGAAAGGTGTTGAACAATAAAGGTGTGACAATTAGTGTTCCCCCTCCAAACTAACCCAAGTGGGGGAAGGTTTGGACACTAAAGAGGTGGCATTTACTATTTTGACTCCAATCTAAACCAATGCGTGGAAGGTGTTGGACAGTAAAGAAGTGACATTTACTATTCCCTCTCCAATCTATAACAATTGGAGGAAGGTGTTGGACACCCAAGGGATGACATTTACCATTTCCACTCCAATCTAAACCAATAGGGGGAAGGTGTTGGACACTAAAGGAATAACTTGTACTATTCCCTCTCCAATCTGAGTAAAAGTAGGTGTTGGACACTGAAGGGGTGAAGTTTACAATTTCCACTGCAATCTAAAACATTTTATACATGGTAATACAAACAAATTAATGTATGCACACAATAAATGCCACACAGTTTTTATCTGTAAAATACATTTAAATTCAATTTAAAAACGCACTACCCAAAACTACAAACCTATATATTTTTATTTAACCATTAACATATGAAATAATATTGTTATCCCTTATTAATAATGAATGTATTTAAATACATATTTATTGCCATTCCTATATTTTACATTATTTTTAAAAAAGCATCATTCAAAAAACCATAAACTTATAAAATATATCAAAACAATTTTCAATTAAAAAAATAACAGGTATAGTTTTACAATCAAAATGAAAATGTAAAACATAAAATATATTTTTATTAGGAATTTTCATCCACGAAAATTTAAAAACGTTACACTTTAATTAAAAAATGACAATTATGTTACGTTATTGAATTAAGGGGTCGATTACGATCCTGTATTTTGTTTTCCCGTATGACTCGTATCCGTATTTTTTTCCGTACGAATCGTACAAGTCACGTCCGATCCTTGAAGTACGATCCGTACGGGAAAAAGTACATACGGATCGGCCCGATCCGTACGAATCGTAGCAGGAAAATTGGTACGAGACGGACCCGGACACTTCTCCGTACAAATCGTAAAAAGGAAGTCCAACCGTACTAGTACGACCTGGACCGGCGTTACAATCTACGATTCGTACGGAAAACGTCCCGTACACGGGGAATGACTTTGCCCGCTATGAAGCGAAGTTTGTACTCACCGTACCCCCAGCGCGAATGTATGGTGCGTACCCCCAGCGCATATGTATGCACCGTATCCCCAGCGCGAATGTACGGTGCGTACCCCCAGCGCATAGGTACGTACCGTACCCACGCATCTTGTTCTCACCTTCTGCGGCATGTGCGTCGGGTGCGGTGCACCAGGTCGTAGGCCAGGAGGACCGGGATGACACGTATGATGGGGTTCATGGCTGTAGGTCACGTACCGGGGCTCCGTGGCATTGCCGTTCGCGTCGGACTCTGCTTTTCTGGCTGTGTTTGGCTCCCGTAAACAAAGAGCCGTACGTAGTGACGTCGGTACGAATCGTACTTGCTGGGCCGGAAAACGCTGGTGAAATACGTACGGGACGTCGCGTACAAGAATTTCCGGATCAGATTCGTGGGTATTTTTTTGCTGTACGGTGTTTTGTACGATTCGTACAGAAAATGGCTTTCTGTATGAATCGTACTTCCTAGGTTGTGAAATGAGTTTACCTGGTACGAGTCGTACAGAGAAAACGCTCCGTACGACTATTCGTAGGGCCTTTTTACAGGATCGGAATCGGACCCTAAATGTTTATATACTTTTAATTTTTGTATTTAAATATTTTTTATTATTTAAATAAAATAGTTTTTAACTTTAATTCCATTAACATTTATTTCAATTATGTATAGATTATAATTTATTGAAATATTTAATCTAACAAAATGCATTTTACCATATGAATTTGCATATTATTAAAACAATTAACATTAAATTTACTCTATGATGTACACTTTTTAAAAATCTCCCAAACCTTATCCACTAAAAGTCCAATATAGGAATACTAAAGAAAATTAGAAATCCATTATTTTTATACATAAATTTCAAATAAAAATACATATTTTAACAATTTCATAATTAATTGTCCTACTCAATTATTTTTCTAAAAATATAGAATCAAACACACTAGAATAAATTGCATACTAATTAACACTTTCAAACAGTGAACATAATATTAGATGTAGCAGAGCAACGTGCGAGTACAGTTAGAAATATTTGTTCAAGGGCATAAGCAAAGAATGAAGAGGTGAGTAAAGAGGAGGAAGCTGTGGAATGCAGAAGAAACAACGAAGCAATACTAGGATGGAAACAGATGGAATGACTGCGAGCACAGAAGATTTAGGGCCCTATTTAGGGTTTTGGGGTCCGGATACTCCATCAAAACGTGGCGATAATCCTGCCCACTGTATTACAATCCTGGTCTACCCTCAGTGAAGCTTTCTGTAGAGGTAGGAAGCCAACTGGGATGCCCAGGATTGTTTTTTCAGATCTGGGAATGTGATACCCCTTTCAGAGACCCCTTTTTTCACTAATGTTAATACAATCATCAGTGAACCCCCTTCCCATAACAACATGTGAAGCACAGTTTCTAAATTAGTGAAGAAATCCTTTGAGGTCAGTGTTGGTGTGTTTTATTAAAAAAATAAACATACATAAAAATCTGGGGCAGACAATCATTTTACAAAGCAGTGTCAATCCCATGAGAGAGAGGGAGGGAGTTCACCAATGAGCCACACCAAAGCAGAGTGTATGTTCTTTTCTAGGGTGATGTACCTACATCTTGAAAAATATATCCTCAGATACTTGAAACCAGGCTGTAATTTATTAAATGGTTAGTTGAACCTAGGAGTATACATCAAAGTTTTGAGGGGGAAATCAAACCTATTTTAAAAAATGTATCCCAAACTCAGAGTACTGCCAGCAAAAAAATATATAAAAGTCTACCTACAGAAGGCCCCAGGACAGCCACATCACAGTGCGAGTCTCACCTGGCACCTTGAACCAAGGGATCTCCACTAATCCAGCACACGAATGGTTCCATGATAAGTGCAAATAGGATTGAAAACAGTAGACAACCCTGTCTAGAGACCCTTTGCATTCCAGCTAATGTTACGCGGTTCTATACTGTCCCTGAAATTTCAAGAATCCTGTATGAGTTAAAGGAATTATTTGGTTCTTCATGGCCCACTTTTGGAGATGAGACAAAATATATTTTGCAAAGACTGTCTGTCATGTTTGGCAAGGAAATCATTGTGTACATTGTTGGATTATTAGTTTGCCCTTTTAGTGGTCTCGCTACAGATAGCTCCAGCAGTCAGTTGGGAGGCAGCATTATATACAGTACTCTACAGATCCACTCCTTCCTCAAGATTAGATGGCTTTCATATCAATAGGGGTTGTTTCACTCTCTTCCTGAGTTTGGCCCACCCGCAGGAGTTGTTTAGTTCACCGCCAGTAGATTTGTTATTCATCCTGCTCCAAACACAGCCATGCCAACAGAGAATAGTTTTAACATAATAATGTTGCTTCCTTTCAGTGCAACCTAATGGTCACTAGGAAAACTGCAGCAGAAATGTGGAAGATACAACATCGATCTTGACAGACATTGAAGATTACTATAAAGACGCATTGGCAATGCCAATCAGTCTCGCTTAAATGTAAAGATGAGCAAGACTGGCAGGCATTGCCAATGTTTATTCTGAATTGGGACAATTATGTTACTCTTCATAAGGCTGGAATTTGACACTTCAGAATATGATTTAAATGTTGACAGCAGAAAGGTTGCTCAAGTAGTAGGACTTTGTTTTATAACTGACATGAGTTTTTCAATGATAGATTTGTGAATCATATTTGGATCACAGCTGGAAAAGCGAGGCTGAGTTAAGCACTTTAAAACTCGAAATTAACAGAGGTGTATTTTCAATTTTTGTCAAGAAAGGCTTTATTATACACTTCAACCACGTTCAGATTTTGGTGTTTTGGATTGTTCGTAACTCTTTGCATACTTTTCACAATTTGTTTGGAAAGTTGCTGAGCATTTTTTGCTGTTTAATAGGAAGGAGTTGTATACATGATTCATCCTTTGATAGTGTATTCCCTGATCAGTATAGTTTGAGGAAAATAATGTGACTTTTTGATACTCATAATTAGGGGTGTGCAAAGTTTGCTTTTGCAAAATTACAGGAAGATTTCAGCAGTTATACAAAATAAAACATAATTTTGCAAAATGTAAATCTATTATTAAGCACTACTTTTTTTAGCACAAAAAACACTGTTGCATCAATTTTTGACACAAAAATAAATGTCCTGCTAAAAACAGTGCAAAAAACAAATGTGCCAAACAATAGGTGCTGTTCTGTTTCTGTACATCCGTTGTATGTTTCTACAGTAAATGGCACAGTTGTGGTAAATTCTTTACTGTGAATGGTGTGGAATTATGCAAAATGTCATCATTTAAGGAAATTACCACAGAGTACGTTAAAGTTGATCCAGGTCTAGACTTGCTTGGACTAGGCAATCATTATCTCAGCGGCAGCATCTGGCTCTGCACCACTGTACCTACCTTTGTGGTCCTGGCGTTGGTGTGGATTGGCGCCCAACTGTCCTGAAGCTAACAGGAAGAAACCAAAGTTCTTTAATGTACATGTGGGACGCTGTGTTTTGACCACATAAGACTGGACCGGATGCAGGTATTCTCTCATAGCAGGAAGTAAGCAGCAGAGCATACTACCACTTCTTACACCCAGTTTTTGACGTGGAGTGTGGAAAACCCTAAAGGGAAACAGGTGCGTAGAGGAGAGTTGGGCCTGCCCTAGAGTATTAAAAGACTGTGAGCTGTGATCCAGTGCCAATGTTCCAATTAAGCTGTTATACATTTAATCTAATTTTAACCATACTTTTGGACATACAGTGCATAGCAATTCTCAGCACTCTGTTATTATTCTCTCAGGAGTGGAGGAGAAAGATAATTATAACCATTTGCTGCTGACCCCATCGATTTTTCTATAATCTACAATATTCTAGAATTAAGGACATGTAGCACTTGTATTGACGGAAAATTATATAATCTTGAGAGGAATCATTGAGTTTCTATTGTCATTGTTCAACTGTTTTGTGTTGAACCCTCAATATAATGTTAGTCACTGTTTAAGGAATGTTGTGATTTGGTGTGGATGAAAGAAGGAGAATTTAAAGATAATCTCAAAATTATCGGGGATGGGAGTATCAAGCTGTATTTTGATAGTTTGTCTAGAAAATCTCATTGATAAGATATGGTTTCTCAAACAAATGTAGGAACTCCCTCACTCACCAACATAGGAGACATGCTTCATAATTGGGCTGCTCCACATCCGCACCACATTTTTTGAGGAACGGGCAATACTTTATGTGGAGGTGTGAATGCCTTCCTGTGGTGGTACTGGGATTCAACAAAATTGATCAAATACACTATAAATGACCCCAAAGATGTTATTAGTTAAGAATTCCACATTCATTCACGTACACCACACGTTCCTGCACATAGTTCTTATACTAACGTTAGGAGTCTAGTCCTTTCCATTTAGTAACCAGTGAGGATATGTATCATAAGAGATGATATACACACCTGCATAACAGATCAGTGTGATCAGTTGGTCATATATATTTTGTATATATTGTTTTGTGCAACAATGTGTGATCTATAGATATTCATGCCCATCACTGCAAACACATGTCGCACATGAATAACTACATAAACCTCACTCCACACGATGCCACTCAAATGAGTTGTGTTTATAAATCAGACTCATTACTTAATCTCACCCCTATCAAGAATAGTCCCGTATATGGAAGGAAAAAGGGAGCCATCTGTAGTCACACACTGTAATGTTAAAAAATATATACAAAAGTTGCTGTAGCAGTCTCACAGAAAGAGTATTAGTTGATTAAAGCAAGGCATTTTAGAGAAGGAATAGATAAAAGTAAACTCACCTCCTCAAGAAGGCATCCTGTCCATTTGCCTATTTGTGCTCTGAGTTTATGAGAGTTCATGACCAGTTGGAGGCAAAAAAAAAGAAAACAATTATTACCGGAGTGGACTGAACTTTTTATATCATCGACTACTTCATCAAGTAACTGACATTAAAGGGCTAATTAGGATGTCGGTCGGAAAGCCTCCGACCAGTGCCCACCGACATCCCTGGTTGGACTTCCGACTGTCGTATTACAATTACGGCAGACAGAATTCAAACCAGCCGGTCAATCCGGCTGACTTCTGACTAGGGTAACCCGTCAGCCAGTCGTAACGGCCTCATAATCCCATGAGGAAGGCTTTTCTGTCTTTGGGATTATGATGGCACTTTCCAAGAGCAAATCTATGTCGGCCTTTCCCACACGGATTTGCTGTTGGAAAATGCCTTTAGGTGCCCCTAGCAGGGCTCCCTTCCCCCTGGACCTCCAGTTGGGGGCTTTGCCCCCCTGTAAATCCCTGCACCGTGTGGCAGGCACAATTAGGTGCCTGTCACACGGTGCAGGGATTTACACAGGCTCCCATTTCTCTATGGGAGCCTGTGCAATGGTCAGTTTATGGCCACAGCACAAGTTCTCATAGAGAAACGGGAGTTTGCAACCCCACCATGTGCGGTCGCATTGTAATTGCCGTCACGTCCGCCCGACATCATAATCATGCCCTTAATGTTCAATGCATAAATTTAATATGATGGGTGATTGAGATGAACAGCCTATATATGTCCCCACAATTTCCTTGGATACATGGGCATCAACTTTCTTCCTCTCAGAGCCCCTAATAAGTGTAGGGAAGTTGTCTGTTTTCCCAGAAGAACAAGCTATCTTCACATAGTGAAGTCTTCACATTGATTTAAAAGAGCACAAATTAGTTGTTGTCTTTCCTTTATCTTCGGTGATCATATATTTCATTATATGCTTTACATCACATAACTTTTCAGGAAAGTCCCATTCCATTATGTATTTTACATTGTTGGTATATCATAAACAGCTGACACGTGTGTCGCCCCCTGTGTGGCTGTATCTCCTTGAGCTTTTTCAATGCACAATGTTTTTTGTGTCAACTGTACATCATATCATTGCATTAACTGAGCCCCCAAATATGAAGTACAACCTGATATGTAATGAGTATATACTACTTTTTAATTGGGATATACATGACAATACCTCTGATGGTCCCCTTTAGAAGATCAGTTAGATTCTGCCCAACCGATACATGGAAGCGTTATATATTATAATATTTATATGGCAACTCTTCAGAATGATTGTTTCCACCATTTATAGGAAAGGACATCATCGATAATTCACACTGCCCCCAACCACTAGAAGTACATTTATACCTTTTATGAAGTAAGTAATTTTCTGTTTAATATCTCCTTAGACTATCCCGAAATACACGAAATCAAAGGTGTTACTATAACATGTGACAAGATCTGGCATGACACAGTTATGGGAGCTGAATTTATATCAAGTCAAAATTGGCTATGCCCATGCGGGCTAATAACTGCGTAAATCAAACTGGTCTTAAGTTTTCCATTTCATACAACAGGCATATTAGTATAGATTTTGATATTTTAATAATGCTCGGTATCCCAGCACAAGGAACATAGTCCAATGGTGAAAATCCCCCCTTCCCACATTCTCAGGAGTAACATGCTCTAAGCAGAAAAGACAGTTCAAATTACTACAATTGGTAGTTCGAGCAGTTTTATGCCAATGGAAACATCTCCCAATTAATTATTCTAAATCTTAATTTCAAAATAATGGCTCTATCTCCGACATAGAGCCACATCACATTACAAGATGGAGACCGTGTGAGAGCCAACTTCAGTCCCAGCATGCTCGCAACACCAAAGAGCCCCTCCGTGTCCTTTACAAATGGTGCATAGGCAGGATGCCACATCCACACGACTGGCATTTTGACAGGAGGGATTCAACCTGTGATGGGTAACAGCACTCAAGTACACTTTTAGGCCTCGCATTGGTATATCACAGTCCTATCAATGTCACCTCATTTATATCAAGTAATTTGAATTGGGAAAAATACCCCTTTAGATCTCATGATTTCCTGCCATTGCATGTAGAGCGCATTATGTATACGAGCAAATTGGGAGTCACGCACTCTGGGGTAATAAGTGTCCCAAGAAGAGGTATGCCATAATTAGCGCAACAGATCTAAAATGTGCATTATCTAAATTAATAACTGGTCAGATACATACAAACTAACTGTGCGTGTTATTTTGTTGACCCTCCCTTTCACTAAGAGCACCCAACGTACTTGTGTAAATATGGGGCATATCAGCAACAACCGGCGATAATTATCGCTCAGCGCTCTTAGTGTGAAGATAATTATCGCCGGGTAACGTGGATTTTTATCGCTGAGATAGCGTGCTATTAGCAACACTTATCTCCTCAGCGATAAAAATCCTAGCGCTAACTGCCTAATGTGAGATTATCGCTGGAAACCCAGCGATAATCTCACGTAGTGTGGCGTTAGCTTGCTGATAGGGACTCACAAACTTAGCCATGATATCCTCCTTCCATAGGATATCATGGCTAAGTCAGTCCTAAAGCAGGCGTAAGGAAAGTAGCGATAACAGGGGTTATCGCTACTTTTCCTGCCGCTATGCTTCATAGCGTGGGGCTTGATGATAGGAGAAATGTCGCTTAGCGACATTTCTCCTGTCATGTTAGGTAAGGAACGCCCACTTTGCATCTCATTAGCGATGCAAAGCTGGGCGTTAGGAATCCCGACGCTAAAGCAAGGTTTCACGCGTTAGCGTGGCCTTGCTAATTAGGCGATAAAATTATCGCCGCTTTTCGGCCGAAAACGGCCGCAAAAGCGGCGATAATTTTTTATCGCCAGCTTGTAAATATGCCCCCAAGTTCTTCCGATGTAGCCGTAAAATTGTTAGCTGGTTGCTACCACTACCGATGTCCTCTAAACGTAATTATGCTTTCAGAATGATGACCGATATATTTTTAGGTCAAGCCTAGACACCGCCTGCGCTATCTGGAAGATCTGTTGTATGTACTTTGTGTGGTCTTTGGAGCATTTCCCCAGGACTTGTCGGCTTCCGCTTTTGCTTAGGGAGGGCCTTTTTTATTAGAAACTGCCTTAAGTGTCTTGCTAGAAAACGACCAGCAGAGGTTAGTAAAATACCGGAATGGCTTTACACAGGATAATGTGATTCATAGCTAAAAACGTATAATGTCCCAAAGGTGAAATCTATTGCATTGCAAATGCTTGTTCAAACTAAGCTTATGCACTGAAAATATCTGCCTGATATATTATTGAATACAATGTCCAACTATCAACGACTGTGCAGCACATAATGTAATGTATCTTATTTCGCCTAAATATTGTAAGACAAGTCAAATAGTTTTTCCCATACAGAGAATTTTGACAGGAATTTGGGAGGATTTGCATTATTTCCTTTACTTTGAAATGTACTGAACAAATTATTGCAGGATTTAATCAGTATCTCATGAGATAACAATGGCTTTTGGCCATATGCACCCCTCCTGGGCAGGGGAGACTTCTCTGGAGCCCACATAAAACGTCTCACTAATACTAGATTTATCAAGCCACTCAGGGCCCTGCAAGGTGGACTTGCGTGACTTGATAAAGTGTTGCATCACTCTAGCGTCCCCGTGCGTTGTGCAAGGGCAATGCAGCTCAATGATAAATTTGGCCCACAATGTTTATTCTGTGTCATCTCTGAAAGAACCCTGTAACATTTGTCATTTTGGTGAGTTTTCACATCGCACACAGCCTGTATTGTCAGGTGCTCATTGCATGTTAATACGCATGGCACTAGTCGAAAAGTCATAGTGATTTTTTAAAGTTTACAGACCAGAGGAGTAGCTAGACCTTTTGCGCCCATGGCAGTCCTTGCGTTTGCCGCCCCATGACATCTGCATGTAAGAGCGAGGGGGGCTGGTGATTCCTGGGTTTGCCGCCCCACAACGGCAGCAGGTAAGAGCAGGGGTGCTGCAGATTCCTGTGCTTGCCACCCCCAAAACTCGCCCCGCCGCCAGGGGCGGATCGCCCCCTTGCTACGCCACTGTTACAGACAAATATTGCAGTGCACTAGTTAATTACACATTGTAAAGATTAGTTACATTTTTACATATTAATATCTTCTCACGGGCACATGCCCTGTAGGAGAAACAGTTGTCACTGGAGCCAGACAAGACGGGGGATGTAAAACATAGTCTGTGTGCGCCGCAGGAACATAAATAAATGTAAATGTCCAAGTTCATACACTACATACAGAGCCTGTCTCATATGGCGAGAGCACTCATACCACAGCATTCGAATTAGGAGGGAGCACAGGCATGTGATTTTAGGATCAACAATAGTGCAAGTTACGAATTGGATAGAGCAGAATGGAGTCCCCTTGTTTACAGCTGTGAGTGATATAGACAAAAGTATCAAAAAGTAATCAAGGCATTTTCCGGCCAGCTTTCCAGTCGGGCCCCATTGCGGCTCTGCCCTCCCCTCGTGGCATATTTCATGCGCACATGGTGACCAAGTAATTGAAGGAGGGTGTATTCGGCTCGTGTCCCCTCCTAAGTCAGTCAGATGGGTGGCGTTATGTATTTACTTGTCTGAGTCCTAAAGCAAACTCTTTGATCACTGCTGAGTAGCTAGATAAAGTCACCTTACTAACTCCTGATCAGGTTATATAAAGGGGAGCTGTTGTTTTTCCTTCAATTTGTTCTTTATATGTAGCTTACTGTACCCGGTGCAGAGCCTTCTCTCTCCCCTCTGTCTACTTACTGCTTCCTGTATTTCTCAATTATATTATTGGAAAATACTATTGAAAATTGGTCCAAGGCCTTTGGGTGGTGTTTGTGCTATGGTAAACCACATTCATAAGTATGTGCTAAAGGAGGGTGTGCATTGCTTGATTTGTAAACAAACAAACAAAAATAAGATAAGTGTCTGGGGGTCAAACTTTTGGTGGGGAATACATGGGATGGCAAATAGCAAGACTGCCTAGTACTGATTCCTCCCCATGCCACCGTTTTCCATCACCCTACACTTCCTGTTTCTTTATCTCAGTCCTGTAGGTTCTTTTTCACCCAAACTTTTCCTCTCTGCCATTGTTTTCCTATTTTTTCTTCCTCCTTTATTTCCCCTGTTCTATCTTGCACATGGTCAATGTTGGATGGTGAAAAATACAGCTACTCTGCAAACATGGGTGCTGGTGCTGTCCGCCTGCAATCAACAGTAGAAATGATTCTTATTAGGGATTATGTATGAGAGGCTTGCGTCATAGGGGCGTCACTTTTTCTGTCACTCCGGCGGCGCAAACCTCTCAACCATATCTATGAGGCCACGCAAAGCCACTCTGCATGGCTTTGAATAGGCTTATAGAAATGGAGTAAGACAAAGCAGCGTGAGTCATTGCGCTGCCTTACTCTGCACCACGGAGGCGTTCCATGGGCTTTGCAGTGGGTTGTACCATGAAACACCCATAGGTTTTGACGTTGCCCAAGATCGACCTAATAATGTAAACCTGGGAAAAAATTCTTACATCGCCCCCAAAATATTTTTATTTCTCCTCATTTTTTCCACTTTAAACACCTTATGGGATCATTTTTGTGCAGGACGATTACACTTCCTGCACAAAAACATTCCGGCATGCAATGCAGCTACCCTTGGGGTGCCTGGGTTGGCTCTAGGCAGCTCATTGTGTACCTGCTCTGGGGGAAAGGACAGGAATTACATATATTTACGGTGCATTCCTGCCCTTTCGCATTGGTGCAGGGCAGCTTGCCCTACCCCAATTCCCCATAAATAAGCCCCTGAGCGTAGGCTTCAAACGTAGCGCTCCCTCGTGAAATCACCGATTCGAGGCGTCTTGACGAGTTCGTTTATTTCTAGTCTGCTTTGTAGTTCTTCATTCCGCGTTGCCCTTTTGCGCTTTCTCCTACTATCCCGAGATAGCTTGCCGACTGTCTCGTGAAAACGAGCATTTATGTCTCAGAGATGTTTCCGCTCTGGGTGGGAACCCATCTATTAGCACCACGAATCTGCATGCGAATCTGCATGCTACCGGAAAGAAGCAGCACATGGCAATGATACGCGGGTGACCTCGCTTAACAAAAGAAACAACACGGAGATGATTTCCACTCCCAGCCATGGCCCCGAAATTAGGGAGAGGTCAGTGCACCCCATGTGTGTAGAATTTTAAAGAAGTAGAAATGATCTGTGAGTCATTCATTCATGAACAGGGCCCTGTCTTCTTCTTTCCTTCTACTGCAAATTATTTACTCGGGTCAGCAGAGCATAACCCTCTAGTAGAGAAAAAACAATACACGGAGAAAGGTATTCATTATCTACAGCACATTAATATAGAAGAACGTTTAAAGAAAAATCTGTAATGCTTTGCATAAAAAACCTCACACACCCACACTGCTTTGAGAGGAATGGCTTAGTGCCGAAAAGCTCCTGGAGTGAATAAAGTATGCTTAGAAATGACGAAAATTTACCACTTGCCACCAAGGAGGTTTAGTGACTCTGAAAATCAAGAAAATTAAAGATAAAAAAATACTGAAAGGAATTGTATGCAGATCAAAATCAAGTCAACAAACTTTATTTGGTTTTTCAATTAAAACCATAAAAGTCATCCACACAATAATAAAAATTCAAGTGTGCAAAATACCAATACAGTACACTCATTTTGATCTAATTACAGGATAGAGGAAAATAAATCCCACTATCAAGGTATATCACAGCTTGACCTGAGCCTGATGGCGTCCCTTAAAAAGCTAAGCGTGTACAGTACAGTGTCGTTTGAAAGGAGTTGTAAAAAGATAAAAGCAGGTCTCACCCTCCTAAAACAAGCATTTTTAAGAACAGGAATAATAAAAGACTTAATAGGGACCTCATAAAAACTGCAAAACATTGAAAAGTGCAACCTGTCCTGAGGAAACTGGTTGTCACAGTCACAGGGCATGAGACACTGCCCCCTGTTAGCGCCACATGGTTGGGCCAACAGGTTATAGAAAAGGTCAAGCCGAAACCTTGTCAGCAAGAAGCGATCATGATTACTTCCAGTTGCTAAGAAGTATGGTTCAATAGTTGGTACGGTTTTTAATATGATACACCTTCCCACGCTAAGCTTACTCAGCTCTGTTTCCTCTCTGTCACAACGGCGCATTCTGAAAAAAACACTCTTTCACCCAGGTAAAATCCCTTATATATGTGCCTTCTATGTAGAACAAAGTATCTGAACATGAAAAAAAATTGATAGAAAATATGTCAGATGCACTTGGCTCAAAAAGTGAGCAGCAGTGAGGGAATAGGAATGATCGGAAGCTATCGACAAACAATGGAGTAAGAATGGAGTTTTATTGATGCTCTCTGAGAGAGGTGGGCGGCTGCAGATGTGGGCAGCAATGGCAAAAAGTCATCAAATCAGGAGCCCTTTTAAATACTCTGGACTTCTCTGAAGAGACTAGTGAGCAGATTAGAGCACCAGATGTACGGCAGTGGAGAGTGCGGTCCTCTAATTTGGAGATAAAAGGCTAAATCCTTAGCTTGAAGCTGAGGGAAGGGGATTGCTGGGTCGATGGATGGACATGGAGGAAGGAGCACTTATTGAGATGAATGAGGAGCTGGGCATTTTGGGAAAACATAGAGCTGATGAGAGGCAGACAGTCCATTTGTTACCTCACTGACACTTTGGGTTTTCTCAGAATGTCCAGGGAATGCCTAAAAGAGTAGGATTCTGGGCACTGATGATAAAAGTATGGCGGCTGAGGTAGGACCAACCATTAGGCACGCTCCTGACTGCCCTATTTTTTTTGCCGACAGTGCTCCATCCCATTGACACAAGGGAAACCTCATGAACAACTTTGATCCTATAAAACCATGATGTAAAGTGGTGAGCAAACAGAACATCATTAGGTTTTTTGATGGTCAGCAAGTCCTCCTGAGCCAACAAGAGCTCTAGGAAAGCGGTGACGGATGGAGGTGAGAGATCCCTAACCAAGGGAAACAGTATGGCCAGTCTCCACCAGCATCCATCTCAGAGGTACGTGCCAGGACCAGGCTGTATCCTTGGTTGACTATGCCTCATAGGCCTGACGGTGTGGCATACAGCGTAGTGGAAGGGGGCATGATGGTCTTCTGCCATTCCCTCCAAGTATGGTCTTTTGAGAAGTGCAGGAGAGCAGAGAGGAAAGAAAAGAACCATGGCATTAATAGTCTTTAAAATCCACGCCTAAAGATGTTGCCACCTCCCTGGATTTTCACTGAGGATCAAAACAGCGTAAGAAAAGAGAGCTGACCTCAGCCCTCTCTGTAATTGCTTTCTTTATAAAAAAAAAAAAGTAACAGATATATGTTTTTGCTAGTTAAGTGTTTTGGCTTGAAATAGGTGAGTCGTCAAAGAGATTGGAGAAAAAATGATGCCAACACGACCTTGAGGCTAAATACAGCAGAGGCGCAAATACAATGTGGGCCTAAGCATAACACAAAGTTCACAAAATGACTGTGATTGAACAACAAGGCAATTTCATTAAATGCAATGCTAATAAGCAAAAATGATTAAAAGGTAAAACGAGTTCACACCGTTTACTGTGTTGTCCAATATAAAAAAAAATGAGTTAAAAATTCTATTGACTTTCTGGTGTGTAGATGTTTGTACTGTGCTCAATGAGTCTTTGTAGAAAAAGTTGTACGATCAACTTTTCATTTCATTCTTTTAATTTGCCCTGATAGTGTTCCCCTACCCTCCATTTGTTTCTGTGTGATTCAATTGCAGGTCGAAAGAGTGGCCCGACCGAGTGTGGTCTGTGACTTACTTTAAGGTAATGTGTATGTAACTTTGAGTTTGGTAGGTCTGCAGTACCATTTAAGAAGCATTGGGTGTATCTATTGTTAATTGTGCCTGGCTTACATTTTTGCAGGTTTGTGAATGGATGCACATTGCCCTCTTTAATTTGTCATTGCCAATTTCGTTTTTGAGCAGATTTTGCTCATGGTTTGGTCTTTTCCCCTTTCCGCGCCCACATTTACACCTTGGTAGAACATGCAAGTGTGCAGTGTGTTAAACACGTGGTTGATTACTACATAATCAAAAGTCAGCATACTACTGTGTGCATGTTGGCACTCTGTGGATTGCCACATCACATAACCTGCGAGGGCAAACTTAGCATAAAATTCACCATAGTCACACACAGCTTTTAGGATTGGGATCCTGGTCTTTTGCTCATCAGAAATCTACTCAATCAGCAAAAAATGGAAAATAGCAGCACCAATAGCTCTATCAAAAGTACAAGTTGCAACAATACATTTTTTAGTAGTAGCAGAGAATGGTGCAAAATGTAAGCTTTTCAAATACACTGTATGCCATTTTATCCCAACAAAAAATATTTTGAAGCTTCTGTCTTCAACAAACAAGAATGTATATAGGTTAATATATGTTGAACCCTGTTGGAGATCACTGAATTCCACTTCTGCAGATACTTCGGCATTGGGTACTTTAGACAAACATTTAAAAGATGCTGAAAAGGCAGCATCATTATTTCTAAAATGAATCATTGATAGCCCTAGACAAGGCTGCTCTTGTCAGCCTACTCAGTATGAACCTCTACTGGACGAAAAGTCAATTTTCTGAACAGAGCATCCAATAAATCTGCCTCCTGAAGGATCCCTATCACAGTAAGACCAGGACCAACCAAAGTATCAATAAGTAGCCAGGATTTGTCTGAAAGCAATGTTTTCATTCGTCTATGAGCCCACCAGTGTAATTAATCCTGTGACATCTATAAGCATCCTTAAGATCACAAATTTCCAAGGGCTGAACAATTTTGTGCTGCGCCTATGGACCTTTTTGATGATAAGTACAGTGGTGCAATTTTTGTTCAAGAAAAGTTTTTACATAAAATATTGGTAAATAATTTCCACTGTCTGTCACACCACAAACATGGCATAAAGACAGATGCCCCCTCCAAAGTATTGCCGGAAAGCTCCAGAAAATAAAAACAACAGAGGCATTAAAACATCCTGTGTGTGTGTTGGAAACGGCCCTTTTTGCAGGGTTATCCCCAAACTTTTTGCTTCTTCCTCCTTTATTTTTTCTGACCTGTGGTTGTTGGCAATAGGACTCTGGGCACTTTACCACTGCTGATCAGTGCTAAAGTGCATATGCTCTCTGTATAAATTGTTATTTTGATTGGTTATCCATGATTGGTATATTTGTTTCACCTGTTAGCCCCTAGTAAAGTGCACTGCGTGTGCCAGGGCTGGTGATTCAAATGCTACTAGTGGGCTGCAGCACTGATTGTGCCACCCACAGGAGTAGCGCTAAAATGATGTCTTAGGCCTGCTTGCAGTGCCTATGTGCAGTCCAGGACTGCCATGTCGACCTGGCCAGTGCACCCACTGACCAGGCCTTATCCTTCCCTTTCTGTACATGTCAGGCATCCCTATGGTGGCCCTAGGTACCCCCCTGGGCTGGGTGCAGTGTATCTGAAAGGTAGGGCATGTACTGAGGTGTGTAACATGCCCTGGTAGTGAATTACAGCCATTTTCGTTTTTCACTGCTGAGAGGCTATCTTGCCCATAGGATAGAATGGGGAAGGCTGTTTACATGCCTATCTTCCCATAAGGGCAAGATAGAAAATCCAAGTTTGGTATCTCTGTGTTTAGAATTTAATTATACATCTTTTTAGCAAGATGGTTTTTAAGTTCACTGTGTGAGAATCGCATTTGTTAGAAAGTAGCTATTCTCCTGTTTAACCTTCCTGTGTGCCTGTGTGCTGGTTGGCTGACTGGTGTCATGTGATGGGCTAGGTGGCTCCAGGAGCCTGGATGAGTCAGCAGCAGGGTGAATAGGGAGATCTGCTTTAGATGGGTGGGAGGAGTAGTCCCTGGGTTTGAATAGGGCTGCCCCTGACAAACACAATGCTGGCTCCACCCCCTGCTGGCCAGGCTGAGGACTCTGCCTCTGCTGGCACAAAGAAGGCTCCACCTCCTGCTGAGCGTCTATGACCCTGCCCCTCACTCTGAAAGGAACCAGGTGCTCCAGAGCAGAGCACACCCAGGAACCGGTTTGAGCAGGGGAATCCCCCCACTGGAACAAATAGAGACAAAGTCTTGGAGGGGTATAAGAAGAGAACCCCAGACACCTAAAACTTTAGATCACTTTGGAACTAAGAAGAAACCTCTGCCAAGGAGAAAGCTGAAAAGGACTGAAGAGGAGAAGACTGCCTGCTTGCTGTTTTGCTTTGCTGCCAAGGAGAGGGGAAGGACTTTGCTGTGTCCCCTTCTTTTGATTCTGATCTCCAAGGGCCTGAGAAGAGCTGGCTCCCTGTTAAGAAGTCCCAGGAACAAAAGGACTTCACCACCAGCTCCCCTGGAACTCTGCTAAAGGAGTTCTGTTGAAAGAGTGTGAGGGGAAAGAGATCCTCATCCCTTACTCATCATCTAATAAGCATGAAGCTTTCAAGTAATGGTTCTTGCCCAGAGACAGGGGGAGATACCCCTTTCCCCCTAAAATGAAACTGGTTTTGAAAAGGTGTGTCCGGGCTAGAGTTTTAGTTTCAGTTTTTGGGAATAAATTCCAATTGCGACATGCAGATCCGGGTGAGATAAGTATTTTTTATTCTTTTTTGGGTAGCTGCAAGAAAAAGGATGGCACAGCCAACACGTGTTTCGCCCCCTAATCGGCCATCAGGCCTGGGGCTTCCTCAGGGCGGGTTGTCAGGTAATTCAGTATTTAGTGACAAGGGTTTGATAACCCGAAGATTTCTTAAGTCTCGGCTAATGCCAGGTATTGCAGTTTCCAAGGTCGTGACCGATTAGGGGGCGAAACACGTGTTGGCTGTGCCATCCTTTTTCTTGCAGCTACCCAAAAAAGAATAAAAAATACTTATCTCACCCGGATCTGCATGTCGCAATTGGAATTTATTCCCAAAAACTGAAACTAAAACTCTAGCCCGGCTAAAGGAGTTCTGACCTGGAGTGCTTGCCCAGTCTTGGGGCCTCAGGAGGTCGTTTTGCTGTGTTTTGGGAGCTGGGAAGCAGAAGCGTGAAAAGAGTAACTGGTACCCAACGCATCATCCGATTGCGTGTCGCAAGAACAAGAGTGCGTGGAAAATTTAATCGCGGCACCATCGCAACACGCAGGGTCCCCGCATCGCCGAGTGCGTCGAGCATCATCCTGAAGCGTGAAGATTCCTGACATTGCGAGGGTCATCGCAGAACCAGTTTGCGGGCCGCACCACTGCCGGTGCGTGAAAAGTCTCCAGTCATCGTGTGCGTCGACGCAGAGTCCCGTTCCGTGGCGCTTAGAGAGTTGCGGCGCCGGAAGTCAACGCTGCGCTGCGCATCGTGCCACATCGAAGCGTGTCGCATCGAACCTGTGCGTGAAGCTTCCCCCTAAGAAACCTACGCAACGAAGGCCAAAGTCATCGCATCCTCCCCTTACAGATCGGAGCCGGCGCATCCACCTCTGCTGCGTGAAGCAGGGCTGCTGCAAAGCCTCCCAGGATCTCAGGAGTATCGCATCGCCTTTGCAAGCTTCCTTGTTATAGCTTTTGGGAACCTTATCGCAACTACAGGTACTGTTGGGCACGAAAGTGTCGCATTTTGTGCATTTGTGGTAAATATTTAAATTACCTGTACTATTTTTTATGCGGTAAAGTCTAGTAAGAATAACTCAGTCAAAATAAGAGGCAGAATCCGTGGTATTAGAGGTTCTGAAAAGGACTTTATTCCTTACAAAGGAATTATGGTTCGAACCAGGCAATCATATTCCATCACCACGAAGGTTCAGGAAGGGATCAGCAGCCCATTATTGACAAGTAACAATATATATATGAAAAGCATGGCATTAAGACAGATGCAGGAGGCGTAACAGCTGATAATACAGATAAGAATACACATACGTAATGAAAATAGGCATAATAATAGGCGTATACTAGAAACGTCATTTAAAATGATGTCACAAGGGGGTGGATCCATAAGAGAATCCTGCAGTGTCAGCAGAAATATTTGGCAGAGATGCGCGCGCAGCCGCATGACGTGTGATTGACGTGCAACTAGAGGGTGAAGGGAACTTGACATTTAGCCCTACATGTGGAGACAGAAGTCTGGGGTGTCAGGACAACCTAGTCCTAAATCATATCTAATATCTTGTGTTTAAGGAACTATATTATCTGGAAGAAAAGGTTTTCGCGGACAAATCCTATTCTATACTGACTGTTAGTGCGTGTACAAGCGTCTAGGTGTCTACATGAGATGCGAGGGGGCAGGAATCTTCCATGGTAACAGGGGCTATGAATTACTTGCACGGAGACAGTAAGGCCGGGCCCTTTGCTCTGCAGCTAGAGGGATGTTTACCTAAGCTATTTAGACAGGAATGCATTGGATGAGGAACGGAGCAGATAACTTGAAGGCTAAATACAGTTTTTGGCAGGCAACAGGCCGCGTCAGGCACCGTTAGCCACGCAGGGAGTAAGACAAAGTTCATGGACACAGATGCAGGTCCAGGCTGGAGCATTTTAGAGGCAGAAGCAGGAAAAGGCTTGATGGCAGAATTCAGGGCCTACTCGCCTGAACTGTAAAACGTGAAAAGTGTACCATATAAAGTCGGTGGCCAATCATACTTAGGAATGGAATATCCGGCCCATTCATGGCAGATACGAAAGAGGACATGTTAACGTTGGACGCACATGTATTTGCGTCTTCATAGCTGGAACTGGAGGGAACATACATGTACTTGTAGCATGTACATGGAGCCGTTGGGGTCTAAGATAGGGGACACAATCGACCATAAAAATTCATATTTCCTCATTCCCTCCTTGTCCCCTACGGACCCTCATGAAATATCCATCTTCATCAATCCATCAATCTGTTCATATAGCATCATTTGTTCTTCTTTCTTCTTCCGGGATCTTGAATGAAAATTTGAAGGCGGGATACACGATGTGGCACACAGACCACAAATCGCTGGCCCACATTGTAGACACAAGCAGCAACTGAATAGTATGAGAAAACCAATACCTAGGAAGGATAGGATCCTCCATCCCCAGGCTGACAACATGCTCCAGAACCAACCGGACCAAGTCCAGGTGCCTGGATTCTGATGTATCTGGCTTACGATTTTATGAAGTCGAGTTATGGCTTTATATACTGACGGCGCGTTTTCTGGTATGAAAACACAGCAACTTGATCCGATGACCCTACAAGCTCCGCCCCTATCGGCCAGAATGACGTCAAGGACAAGACGATTTTGAAGAACAACAATCCGCATCGCAGACTGCTCCTCTGTTAAGTTGCCTAAGGCGGAAGTAGTTTCATTCACTACTGCTTCAAGGGTTCTAGTTAATCTACGTATCAGCTTACTATTAGTGACTGTACCTATGTAGGGAAAGAAACCTTTATTGAAATCTGTGTATTTCTCCCATGCTGTTTCAGTGTAGTCGACAATCGGGAGATCTCTCTGTTGTCTACTGTGTACTAAATGGGTATTCCTATGATAATCAGGCGGGGCTAGGAAAACAGGTGGCAGAAGGAATGCAATGTAACAGGTACCATCCCAATCTAGGGGTAGGCGTATGTATGCGGTGTGACCACAGATGAAGTAGGAGTGACGAGAAGCTCTAAATGTAGACTTGCCTTTATCACTGAATTCTATTACAGTGGTACATTTACTATGGCCCATGTGTATTGAACCATTCTTTCTTACACATAATTCGCCTCTAACTGGAAATACTGACATGGCGGGCAAGATTGGTGTAGCTTCGGATTCAACATTCAGGATCATGAGGTTAAGTGTAAAGTTACCTAATCCATATACTTCATTTTCTAGATCAGTCCCTGTTCTTTTGGGAAGTCCCTCCTTGTTAGGGTAGCAGACTTTAAGTAAAACTAGGTTCAGGTTTCCCCATACCCAGTTGTCTTGATAAACTACTGAATTTGAATCTAGGGAATTAATCAGACTAAACCATGCTCCACAGGAGCCATTGTGTGTGAATGGATACGGAAAGAGGGGCAGAACTCCTTTGTATTTCTGATAGGGAGGGAGTCGGCCACATATCCAACAATTTGTAGCATTGCTGGTCTGATGGGAATGATGTAACATACTAATGAATGTGTTGTTGCGTAGCGCAAATCTATAGGACAACTCATGCGGAGGTAATTCGCTAAAAGAATGTTCGGCAGTAGCATTGAGAGCACGCTTGGAAATAGGGTAATACATGTGTAAAAATATACTGACAGTAATAATCAGAAGACTTAGAAAAAACATAATTAATAATGTCACTATGCAGTGACTACGAAGTGATTTACAGTACGCATGTTTCTTGAGCTGTTTCTGTCTATTTCTCTCTCTATTTCGGTCTAGAGGATACATGTCAGAGACAAATTCAACCGATTCACCTTGAAGAGGACTTAAACAATCAAATTGTCTGACTTGCTAGACCTTAGTTTCAGTTTATAGTTCTCTTTTTCTGGCCCATCAACCAGGGGGAGTTTTGAGTCAGTCTGTGAGGGAATGCAGGGCTGAAAGTTCGATTCAGTTGGTAGTCCATGAAATTTTTTGATATGGCTCGAGTGCAACCACCCTTTACGTCCCTCAATCTTCACAGCTGTCCTTGTGGTCAATAAGACGAGTTTAGGCGACTGCCAGCGAGGCTCCAGCGGGTTCCTTCTGTCGAAGTTCCTTACAAGTACAAGGTCTCCCGGAACCACGTCATGGGGCTTCACCTCAGTGTTATCGGGAAAAGCTGCAGCTACCTGTGAACGACAAGATTGTAGTGCAGACATCAAGGAAGCCAGGTAATCTGTCAACATATTACAATCAACATCAGTGATTTTACGAGGTATAGGCGTCCCCCACATATTTGGTGGTCTACCGAAGATCACCTCATACGGGGATAGCCCTGTTCGAGAGTGTGCTACCATTCTCATGTAAAAGAGCGCAACTGGTAAAGCTACTATCCAGTCGACACCTTTTTCTCTACATACTTTGGACAGTCTAATTTTCAGAGTTTGATTATGTCGCTCCACGAGACCTGCTGCCTCGGGATGTCGGACACAGTGGAATTTCCATTGGTAGCCTAACAGAAGTGAAACATGTTTCATTAGCTCGGATGAGAATGGCTGGCCATTATCTGAGTACACGACATGGGGCAAACCATATCGTGGGAAGAATTCTCGAACTAACTGTTTGGCAGTAGTCGGGGCAGTGTAATCTGAGACGGGATATGCCTCTGTCCACCGGGAAAGAGCGCATACAACAACAAGGACATATTTGAATCCTCGACATCGTTCCATCTGGATATAATCCATCTGGAGGACTTCAAAAGGGTGATCGGGGGGTTGGAATCCACCCTGTTCTACAGGTACGCCTTTTCCTGGATTGAACTGACAACAAATCATGCAGGTGCGTACTTTCTGTTTAGCTGCTGCTCGCAAGTGTTTATTGAACCAAATGTGTTGAATACTGTCTAGCATAGCTTTCTCTCCTAGGTGCGCTGGACTATGTATTGTGTTAATGATGACTTGAACCATTGAGTCGGGGAGAAACCATATAGATTTTCCCTTCGTCATCCATCCTTGATCCGTTTGGATCCCTCCTAATTCAGTCCATCTCTTTATTTCTTCTGGTGTGGCATGTGTCTGTATATCAATTACATCAAGGGCGGGATCCTTAACTGTCATGCAGTGTGTTGGTGTCGGAACTATTGTTTTTGTCGTGTCAGTTGTATGAGTCTGATTCTGAGCAGTTTGTTTAGCTGTTCTGTCAGCTAGGTCGTTACCCTGAGAAATAATGTCAGTCACTTTTGTATGGGCTTTACACTTCATAATCGATATTGCAGTCGGCAGATGTATTGCATCTAACAGAGCTTGAATAAAGGGACCGTGCTGGATGTGGGCACCGTGAGAAGTTAAGTAACCTCTCTCTCGCCAAAGCACGCCGAAGTCATGGACGACTCCGAATGCATAACGTGAATCTGTGTATATGTTGACTTTCTTATTTTTGGCTTGAATACAGGCTTGTGTCAGAGCGATGAGCTCTGCTGCTTGAGCTGATAAGGTATCGATACAATTTGTTTCAATAACTTCAGTGTCTGTTGTGACTGCATAAGCGGCCACTAATTCTCCTGTATTTGTTCTCCTGCATGAACCATCTACATATAATGTCAGGTCTGGATCTGATAGTGGAATATCTGTCAGGTCTTGTCTGGGTTTCGTCGTAATAGTAATAACTTCAATACAATCATGTGCCAATGGGTCTGTTCCATTTAATGGCAAAAGTGTGGCAGGATTTAATGTACTACAACGTCTGATTTCTATGTGTGGCTGGAACAATGTCAATTCATAACCCGTCAGTCTTGCTATAGTCAAGTGTTGTGTTTGGGTCCGGTTCAAGAGAACCTCTACTGCGTGTGGTACTTGTACTGTCAATTGATGTCCTAACACTATGGCATCGCTTTGTCTGATTGCTAAAGCTGTTGCTGCGACTGATTTCAGGCACGCAGGAAGAGCCTGAGCTACGGGATCTAATGTACTAGAAAAATAAGCACATGGCTTGTGTGATCCTGCTTGTTCCTGCGTGAGTACTGACAAAGCAGTACCTTCACGTTCTGTGACAAAGAGTGTAAAACGTTTGCTGTAACAAGGTGTTGCTAAAACAGGTGCTTGGCATAAAGCTTTCTTTAAGCTTTCAAAAGCTTGCGTATGTTCCTGAGTCCAAGGGAGGACAGTTGATGTCGCTGCCTCCTGTGTTGTCAACTGAATGAGTGGTTTTGCTAGAAATGCATATTGAGGGATCCACTGCCTACAGTACGACGTGAGGCCTATGAATGCCCGCACCTCCTTTTGCGTCTTGGGTGGCGGCATGTTAACAATTAACTGGATGCGGTCGGGTGTAAGCTGTCTTCCCCCCTTGGACAGCAAGTGCCCAAGGTACACAACTTGCTGGACACAGAATTGCAACTTCGAAGGGGACACTTTGTGCCCCTTGTCGGCTAAGAAATGTAAAACCGTCAGTGAAGCTTTTTCACATTCAGGTTCGCTTCGGGCGGTGATCAGCAGATCATCGACATATTGAAGCAGGGCTGTGTTAACTGGCATGTGGATACTGTCAAGTTCTCTTTTCAGTGCTTGGCTATAGATGCTGGGGCTTTCTGTGAATCCTTGAGGTGCGCGTGTGAATTTAAAACTTCGTCCATTTAAACTGAATCCGAACAAATATTGGCTTTCCGGATCGATTGGGACGCTAAAGAAGGCGTTCTTGAGGTCAATTACAGTAAAGAACGTTGCTTCTGAATCTATGGCTGTTAATAATGAAGAGATATCTGGGACCACGGGGTATTGCGGTACAATGCATTTATTTAATTCGCGCAGATCAATAACTAATCGATATACTGGCGGTGCTTTTGGATCAGTTCGTTTAAGAATCGGAATTATCGGGGAATTACATACATTGGAGTCGGTTTCCACGACTACTCCTTGTACAATGAGCTCGTCAATGATTTGCAGCAAAGCCACTACAGCATCTGGTGGTAATTTATATTGTCGCATTCGTGGTAGTACCACTCCTGTTTTGAGTGTGACTCGATATGGTGTAATGTGCATACAACCTACATCAGTGGGGCCTTGCGCCCATAAATGTGCAGGTAGATTCTGTAATCGGTGATCCATGTCTCTAGACACGTAGTGACCCTTAAAGTCACGTAAAAATAATCGTACTCCTTCCGGAGAACAACATATTATAGCTCCTAGAGCTTTCAATGTTTTTATACCTAACAAGTTTTCTGGACATGATTTTGTAAGCAATAGATCTGTAGTTCGTGTTAATGGACCAACTGTGAATGCAAGTGGTTGTGATACTTCGTTAATAGTAGGCTTTCCTGAAAAACCAAGGGAAATATTTTGTGAGCCTGAGAGGGGTGCCCCTGGGACTTCGCTGTGACTGATAGTGGTTCTGCTTGCCCCTGTATCGAGTAGAAACTTTCTGTCTTTTCTTTTTGTGGTTCAATTTTTTATTGAAATTTACAAAAGAATACACATAGTATAATAACTGTTTGCATTATCATACAATAAATATATAAGAAAATTGTTATATATAAGCATATAATAAAACTTTCTGAATAATTAATCATATTATATAATTTAATAAACACATAAACAGATCCATGCAAAAACAAATATTTGACTTTATATTGAGGCCATAAAAGATGGAATTACGGGAAGGGGGGGAGGAGAGAGAAAGGGAAGGCAAAGAAGGGAACACAAAAGAAAACGATAAATGAAAATGTACACAAATATAAGACATAATGCTATATAAAGCTATATAAATATGTTCCTGAGAAAAGAAGACACTCTAGAAAACCAATAAGAATAGAGAAAAGATGAATATAAGGGATAATAATTTCACTTGATGTATAAATATATATATTAAAAGATACAGAATTATATGTAAGTGTTCTGGTGAGTAGCTATTAAAAACAACAACAAATAGGTAGACACAATATGTATTAAGATTTATTAACCACCAATAATGAATGATGAATGAGAATGAAAAGGGATAAGAATTAAATTACTGTGTAGATGGGTCATTAATATTAGCATCGGTATTTAAAGCTAGAAAAGGTGACCATACTCGAAGAAAGAGATCAGATTGATCCTGTATGTTGTATATAATACGTTCGTAGGAAGCTGTTTGAATCATGGCCACCATCCATATTTCTTGTGATGGTGGTTGAGGTGACTTCCATTGCCGTAGTATACAAATTTTGGCTGTAGCTAAGGCTGTGTGTAAGAGTCGGGCTTGTGGTTTAGAGAGTGATTGTGATTGACGTGTATCATGCAGAAGAATGGTAGCATGCGAAAGTGGAGTTTGTAGAGGCATCGTGGAATGTAAGGTTTTACCTATATAATTCCAAAAGGGTTGGATCACTGGACATCCGCAAATGATATGAGAAATGTTACAAGACGTACTATCACATCTCCAGCAGTTTGAATGGGGAAGCAAGCCAGCTTTATGCAGTTTTGTTGGTGACCAGTGCCAATCATGTAAGATCTTGAATAAGCAAAATTTCAATCGTGCTTCACGTGCACCCTTGTTGAGATTGTTAAGAATGTCAGACCATTCATTATCAGTATAAGAGACTGACAATAAGGTTTGCCATTTAGTACGTAAAGTTTGCGATAAGGGTTGAGAAAAAAGATGCGAAGTGAGAGTTTGGTAAAAGCCAGATGTAGCTCCTTTCATCTTACCCCAAGTGTGGAGATATGTTACAATTGGTGAGTCAGGCAAGAGCCATGGTGGAGGTCCTAGACTCCGCCGTAAGGATTGTCGTAACTGGTTGTATTTTGAGACTTGTATATCAGGCAAATGGAATTCTTCCTGCAGTTGGGCAAATGATTTAATATCTCCGTTTGAAAAAAGTTGATCTAAGGTAGAAACACCTGCTGTTTCCCAAATAGGCCAAGATATTGATTGTCTATTAATACGAATTGCAGAATTATTCCATAATGGGGCTTTTCTATGAAGACGAGGATGTGAGCCCAGTAAGCGGTGTGCCCTTTGCCAAGCAGCACGCATAGCCGACAAAATAGGATTAGTGGTGGAGTCTCGGGGACGAAATTCCGAGCCGTATAAAACAGAAAGACCTGCGTTTGTTAATGAAAGGTGGCGTTCAAGATGTACCCACTGTGGTGTATCCGATGAATGTGAAAGCATATATGACATTTGAGAAAGCTGTAATGCCAAAGCATAATGCTCCACTGAGGGTAGACCTATTCCTCCATAGGAGCGATGAGCCTTTAGTTTTGAAGCTGAGACACGGGGTTTGGCAGAGTTCCATATAAAGGATTTTATCTTAGAATCAATTGAACGTAGCGTGGTTAAAGGGATTTGAATAGGAAGCATCCCGAGGACATAAAGAAAACGGGAAAGAGTAACCATTTTCACGGCTTGAACCCTTCCCCACATTGAGAGACCCAGTGCCTTCCATTTTTCAAAATCACATTGCATTTGAGCGATGAGGGGATTGAGATTATCCGTAACCATACTCTCTAGGCCTTTGTTCACTAGTATGCCCAAATACTTGAGATGAGAAGATTTCCATTGAAAAGGAAAACCTTGAATGGCCGCTATTGTGGTCCCATTCGAGATGGGCAGTGCTTTGCTTTTGTTCCAATTAATTTTGTACCCAGAAATGGAGGAGAAGTCATCTATTATTTTTAACACAGATGGTAAAGAGATGGAGAGATCTGTGAGTGTAAGGAGAATATCATCTGCGTAGAGATACATTTTGGATTCTCCTGTCGGAAGAGAAATGCCCTTAATATAAGTACATTGTCTTAAGGAGGCAGCCAACGGTTCCATGGCTAGAAGAAAGAGTAACGGGGAGAGGGGGCAACCCTGACGAGTACCTCGATTGATAGAAAATGGATCTGAGATAAAGCCCCCACAATTTACCTGTGCCGAAGGATTTTTGTACAACAAGCGTATTTTGTTTATGAATTGATCTCCCAGGCCGAATTTTTGTAACACCCTAAAAAGATAATCCCATTCAATTCGATCAAACGCCTTTTACGCGTCAAGCGACAAGGCCAAAGCGTCATCCGGAAGATTCTTGGCATACCATAGTGTGTGGGCAAGAGTGCGAAGATGGTTCCTAGAGGAACGCCCCGGAACAAATCCTACTTGGGTATGATGTATGAGAGATGGGATAACCTTACGCAAGCGAGAGGCCAGAATGCTAGCTAGAATTTTGATGTCACAATTCAATAACGATATGGGTCGATAGCTGCTACATAATAAAGGGTCTTTGCCAGGTTTAGGTAACACAGCAATAATAGCTTTATTAGATATAAGGCCCAAGGAGGCCTCACCCTCTGCCTCTTGGAACGCGAGTAAAAGAGAGTCAAGCACATGCACTCCTGCCCAACGATAAAACTCTGCAGGAAAGCCATCCTCTCCTGGGGCCTTATGAGATGGCAAGCCAGCAACTGCATGCGATATTTCTTCCCTGGTAATTTCACCTTCCAATAAGATTCTACCTTCATCTGACAAACAGGGTAAGTTTACATTTGTAAGAAAAGAATCCAATTTGTCAGTATCAAGTTGAGTTTCAGCAGTGTAAAGAGACTGATAATACTGGGCAAATTCGTTAACAATATCTTGGGGTTTAGTTAGAGTAACACCGTTCATTGACTTAATGGCCGGTATGGCCATAGCTGCTTGCTGCTGACGTAGCTGGGCTGCTAATAATCTTCCCGCTTTTTCCCCCTGCTCATAATGTCTCCCTTTCATTCTATGCAAGGCGTATTCTGCCTTAGAGGTAAAAAGGTTATTTAAAGCCATACGAGCTTTTTCCAGTGATTTACGATGTGGTATCGTTGGATTAAGTGTATATAATCGAGTGTAAGACACAATATCTTGCTCCAATTCTTTTTGCCTCTTAGCATTTTGTTTATTAAACTGCGCTGCATCTCTCATAAGCTGCCCGCGGATAGTAGCTTTTGCCGCCGCCCAAAGAGTTCTGTTGGAGTCAACGGACCCTTGATTGACTGACATAAAGTCTTGAAAATGGGATTGTAATAACATTTTGTTTTTGGGTATCCTATAACGTTGAATGTTTAGACGCCAGGGTTTGCGACCTGGCTTAGATAAACCAGTTTGTAAGGAAAGTAGAACTGGAGAATGATCAGAGATCGCTGCCTCCAGTATCTGAGAGTCCTGTGTTATTTGAACTACATTCTGGGAGATTAAAAAGTAGTCCAAACGAGAGAGCGTGCCATGCGTAGGGGAAGTGAAGGTATAGTCCTTATCCATCGGGTGAGAAAGTCGCCAATGGTCTACCAAACCATTATCTGCCACCACATCGTTCATTAGAGCTCTATCTGCCGCATTTGTCTTATCTAGAGGGCCTGTCTTGTCAAGGACTGGATCACGTACTAGGTTCCAATCTCCACCGATGAGAAACTGGGAAGCACCTATTTCAGTTAAAAGGCGGTTTAGTTGAAGGAGAAATGATCGTTTTGCCCCCGTGGGAGCGTAAATTGAGCCAACACATATATGTGTTTCACCAATGCGAAGTTTGGCAAATACATATCGTCCATCTGGATCTATCCAGGATTTCAAGACTATCACTGGTAAGGATTTACGGATAAGAATCGCAACTCCACATTTGCGGGTAGGTGTCGCATCTGGATCTGTTCTCTTCTGTATGCTGCTGTGTATAACCTTTCCCACCCAGTCTCTTCTTAATTTTTCAGACTCTTTAGCGTCAAGGTGGGTTTCTTGAAGGAGAGCTATATCCACATGTTTGGACTGTAAATAAGAGAGTGTCTTTTTTCTTTTAATATAATGTGTCAATCCATGAACATTCCATGTTATTACTCGGAGATCGTGTGAAGTGGCCATGTCAGATAAGAATAGGAAAGATTAGCGATACGAATTTAATACAAATGCCAGAATGTGATATAGTAAATTAAGAAATTGATATAATGGTGCTGTATAAGTGAAAGGAGTGAAGTAAGATATGAAGAAAGGAAAAAACAAGAAAAAGGAGGGAAAGGAAAATAGAAGAGGGGAAATAAAGGAGAAGAAAAAGAAAAGAGAGGTAAGGGGATAAAAAGAGGGATAAAGAGAGAAGAAAAAAAAAAAAAAAAAAGGAGAAAGGACCTTGGACCGTAACAAAGATCAGTTAAATAATAAATGAACCAAATGGGTAATGCTGTTTGATGATGAGAGAATATATGTGTGGCGATAACTAGAAGTGTGTTCAACAGAAAGAATAGTATGTAGTATAAATGACAAAGGGAGAGGTAGGGAGGAAAGAGTGCCAAATATAAAAAATGGCACAAGGGACCTCAGGACTTTTAACCACGGGTCCAAACACTAATGGACTGCTGCCACGAGGAGGGGCCCCATCAGGAGAGTGAAACAGTGGTTGACAAATATAGATCCAAATATGTCCTTAAAACGTATATAATAACAGATATTCTTATTATGAATAAGAAATATAACAATATATTGTAATATTGTAACATTAAAAGCTATGGATGATCTCTTGAATTAAGGAGGATTACTATGCTTATAAATAAATAAATAATACATAGAGATAAAAAAGTAACACTACTAACAATTAAAATTAATTATTTGATTGAAAAGTATAATAATAACAATCTTAAAAAGCATTAATAAATTCAGAGAATATATACTATATGTATGGGAAAAGGTATACCAGTAAATTTGGATTTAAAAACAGTATTACTAACATTACGGAATCAATAAAAGAGAAGAACTAAACAATATAGACCTATCATTAATCATAAGGCTCACGTATCGAATGTGAAATGTAAAAGCAGGAAAATTATTATAATTCATTTAAAGACATATCAAAGTATTATTAAAGAACATAACTTCATAGTATAATTGTGAGACATATTATTGAACCATTAGAATATTGAATTGAAAATAAAAAATAAAATAAAGATGAAATAAGGGAAGAGGGTGTTGTAACCTTGTAGATAAATAGGTAATATGTGAGGAATTAAAAGATTGAGATAGTCAGCATGAAGAGTTGTAACAGTCACAATCCTAAAGTAAATTAATAAGTACCAAGAATGTCAATCAAATATGTGTAAAACAGTGAGAGGGATAGACCAAATGTTTAAAGGCAATATAATTAATATAATAAATGTGATGAAAAAAAAAATGGAGAAAAAAGAAAGGAAGAGCAATAACAATAAAGAACAGTACAATAACTGTATTATTAAACAAACTGATGACGATATACCTTCTGTTCCCCATTTGTATCATGAGTTCTTTAAATTTGATCTAACACCTAAAAGAAAATGGGTGTGCAGACAAAGCTAAATCTGAACAAAAGTATATTTAAACATTAAATCATCCACATTCTGCGTCTTAAGTAGATTTTAATACTCATCTGTCCACAGGCGAGGTATCATCTTCGTTTCTCTTATGTTATGAGTTCATTAAGGATGATTAATCATCTAAAAGGATGCAAGTATGAGCATAGATTAATGGTGATCAAAATTGTAGAGAGGTACTGAATCACCCACATTCTGCATCCAAAGTAGATTTTAATGGCGATCGGGATTTATCTCTATGTTGTGCCTTAGTCAAGGTGGATACATTTTGAAGAGCAGCATTCTTGTCCTCATGACTACGAATAGTCCTTTCAAAATCCCTGCCTCTCTGTCGAGGACTGCTGACATTATGTCGTGGATTGCTTGATGCTTGAGGAAAAGAACTGTGATGTGATAGTTCTGGAGTGGTCTGCTGAGTTTCCATTTGTTGCGGTTTCCAATTGTCTAAAAATAGACGGAGATCCTCAGGGTTATAAAAGTCTTTGGATATTCCATCCTTAGAAATTCGGAAACGAGCAGGATCGAACAGACCATATTTAATGTCTAGTTGACGTAATTGAGGTCTAAATGAAAGGAAGGCCTTGCGTCTCTCGTTAGTTTCTCTGTAAAAATCAGCTGCAATACGGATTTCATACCCATTGTATGAGAACGGACCATGAGTACGTGCTGATAGTAATATTTGCCTTGTCTGCTCATGCCTTAAAAAACAAGCAATGAGGGGACGTGAGTTTGTTGCAGATTCCTTGCGTAATGGACCAATTCGATGTGCGCGCTGTATCTCCAATGGAGGGTCAAAAGCGATGTTCATAATTTTTGAAAGGATATTTTGTAGGAATGTTCTAGCATTTGAACCTTCAATCCTTTCTGGAAAACCGAAAAAGCGAACATTATCCCTCCTGCTTCGATCTTCCAAATCTATCGTCTTACTTCGTAGAAATAACAGCTCTTGATCTCTGTTTTGTATTGAGTCTAGGCGAGTTTCTACATTTATTAGTCTGTGATCAAGCTCCTCTGTCTTGGCGTGAAATCCTGCAATGTCTGCTCGTATTGTTTTAGTTTCTTCTGTTAATGAGGAAATATGGGAATCCATGCATTCAAGTCTATGACTGACTGCTGATATCTCTTTTAGAATGCGGTCCATAGTTTGCCCTTGCATTTTAATGTTAGTTTGTAGAGAATTGTCTGTTGTAGAGGAAGAGCTGTTGGCATCTGAATTTTGTGACTGCTTAACTACATCCGCAAAAAGAGGCTGTTTAGAGTGTTTATCTCCATACTTGGCAGTAGACATTTTGATTTCTGCTTTATAGAAAGATGGCAAAGCAATGTGTTGAGTCAGTATAGCAGTGTAGAAACACAAAGCAGAAAAGTTGTTATATGCGTCTTATTTCCTTGAATTATCAGACTCTCAATGTCCAGGATTTACTAGAGTATTTTCTTTATAACACACTGGAGAGAGATCAAATTAAAGGTCCAAGCTGTGTCAAGATAATGTAGAGAAGAACTCCAATATCCCTCAGTCACATAAAATAAAGTAGACGATCAAGGATTGGTTCCTCTCCATCCGGTAAAAAAAGCTCCACTTTTAATTTGCTAATCTGCAAGATTTAGACTATACTGGGCCAACAAAACATGACACAATTGCCAGTGTCAGAATTATGTGGCGCACAGCCCAGGTATATTACAGAGAGATCGGGAAGTTAAATTGTAAAAAATTGAGCACTGCACGCAGGATACCTTCAAACTCTGAGCTTGGTGTTGCAGGTAGGCTCACAAGCTTGAAGTCTCTCAGAGTTTCTTAGAAGTGGTGCTTCACAGTTGTTATAAAAAAACTAAGCAGAATATCAGAGCTAGCAGCAAATAAAGCACTTATCTGCTACATGGCTGCCATGTTTTTAAATTCAGACCACACCGGGCCAAGAAAATATATCTCAAGTGCCAATGAGCAAATGTGTGTGACGCGCAGGCCCTAATGCGCCCAAAAACAAAATTCCCTCTGAAACAGCGCTTCGCAATAGCCAGAGTGAATTAGCAGGGTGCTGAAGTTAATATCAAACAAAGCACTCACCCACTGTAAAGCTGTTGTTTTTTGAAAATTTTGGTTTAATTTGTGTCCTCAAATCACTTCACAGCTGTCAGCTAATAAGCGTGTGTGGTGGACAGACCAAGGCGCATGAGGAAAAGCCAGGAAGCTCAGGTGTGACCATTGGAACGTTGTGATCGGGAAGCTGTGGAACTCCAGGCTCAAGTTTGTAGGCAGGCTGACAGGACTAGAGTCTTTCAGCACATAAGTTAAAAAAGCAAGGCTTATTATACAAAGTTGCGTCCTGCACATATATCCAGAGAATTACCTTAAAGACAGTTGGTGCATTTAAACAGTTTAACTGTGTGCTGAACAACACTACAGCTCAGTCTCATAGGGCAGACTTCCCAACACCACATAAACTTCCACAAATCCTTATTGTAAATTAGTGAAAGCTGGAGAGGACACTTTTCCAAAACAGCGCATAAACTTCTCCAATGTCAATTATATTTCAGCTGGGATTGTTCACTTTGATAAAAGACACCACCATCTCTCTCATCAAGGAACTCCTGTCGACATATCAGACCCTTCACAGCAAAAAAGGACAAGCCCTGGTGTACAATGTTTCAGCCTGTGTAGATATTATTCACATTTTCCTCATGAAAGGGTAGAGCCTTTGTTCAATTACAGATCCTTATTGTAATTTAGTTAAAGATGAAGAGGACACTTTTCCAAAACAGCGCATAAACTTCTCCAATGTCAATTATATTTCAGCTGGGATTGTTCATTTTGATAAAAGACACCACCATCTCTCTCATCAAGGAACTCCTGTCGACATATCAGACCCTTCACAGCAAAAAAGGACAAGCCCTGGTGTACAATGTTTCAGCCCGTGCACAGATTATACACATTTTCCTCATGAAAGGGTAAAGCCTTTGTTCAATTTAATTACGTAACTCAGCACCACAAAACAGCCACATGTAATTCCTCAGAAGAATGCAAACTTCACATGCATAACTACAGCTGGAGCCCCTCTCAGCTTCTTGAGGTAATTATTTTAGTGAGCGAGTATATGAACTCCCAGTGAACTTTACCTTCATTGAAGTCAGCTGGAGTCCTGTTTCTCTTTCAAAAGTCTGTATTTCAAATCCAGTCAGCTTATTTCTTCCTCCAGAATTAGCAAAACTCTGTTTTCAAAATCCAGTCAGCTTTTTTCTCTTCCTTCAGAATTGCATTGCACATTCCACAGGTCATGAGCAGGGGCAGCTGGCTTCTGTCAGGGGCTGAAATGTTGGTGCCTTTCCACAGATCACGAGCAGGTGCAGCTGGCTTCTGTCAGAGGCTGAAATGTTGGTGCCTTTCCACAGATCAGGAGCAGGTGCAGCTGGCTTCTGTCAGAGGCTGAAGTGTTCCCGCCAAAATAAAAGCATCCACATATCCTCTGAAAAGATTCATGTAGTTTCCTTTAAGTTTCACATCAGTGAGCACAGTTATTTAGGCAGTGTTGTCGACAGAAATAAGCTTCAGTTTAGAAATAGTGTTGTCCGGGGTTCCTCTCAGCACGGAGCTCCGGTGTCAGTTTACATTCCTCAGGAACCGAGTCACTCATACTGAAGAAAACCGGCTCATCTGCTCCTCGTTGACTTTATGACCTCCAGAATGCTGAAATAATGTCAAAGGTCTTGCATTTACTGGGTGCCAACTCCTTTTGAAGCCCCACTCGCAGCAGAGCTCACAGGTTAGGCGGCCATCTTCAGTCGTGGCCAGACCACGCCCCACTTTCTGTCTTTTCCTAATACTTGACTCTGTACATAAGGACCCTCTTGATCTACGGGAACCTCAATAAGGGGTAGGCCAACTTCCCTCTCTAGGCTATTTCATGTGTAGCGCTGATACTCTGGGTAGTCATTTTGTGCATACTGGTACATCTGTTGTGTCGTGTTTTGTGTTGCAGCAATAGGCTGTGGCTGTTGTTGTTGTTGTTGTGGTGCGGTCTGTTGTACAGCTGGCATAGGCTGTATATTCTGAGGTACTTGTTGTTGAATCTGATCCTGTCTAGGCGGACGTGGTCTCTCTTTCGTTATACCCGTAGAGATATTGTGTTTTAGAACTGCGCAATCGTGTATATAATGACCTGGCTGTTTACAATAGTTGCATGTCCCTCTAACGGGACCCGCTGAATCATTGGACTGTGTCGTACCCTTTTTATGACCGTCAGCTGGAACTGACTGGGCAACAAGCATTTTCATTTTTGTGTCTTTCATACGTCTTTGTTCATGTTCTTGTTCTTCCCTAATTCTGTTGTGATGATATTGTAACATTTGTAACATCTGAGACGGTGTGTTACCTTGCCAGGTACTCTCGAATTTCAGTACTCTACTCTTAACTTGGGGCAAGGAATTTTCAACTAATTTTGTCACAAACAGATGCGGATACGACTCACTACTTGCTTTTATGCCACTATTAATACCAAAACATTTTTCAAATCGGGAATAGAAATCACTAGTGTCTTCATCTTGTTTTTGTTTACAGGCTGAAATTGCACCCCAGTCTTCCTTTTTCGTAGTCAATAAACGTGGTAGTACCTGCACTAATAATCCTGGTAATGCTGTAGTCTTTTCCCCAAGCCCTGAACCTGCAGCTCGGACCTTTTCTTCGTTTTCTAATGCTGTCCAATCTATCTTTTGGTCTCCCACCTCCCATTCCTTTTCTTTGAGTTTCTCGTAAATACCGGCAGGTAATAAGACTTTTAATATTTTCATAATGTCAGGGTATGTATACTCTCCCATGAGTAACATGTCTTTTATCTCACGGTGGAAACCTGCTGGGTCTTTGTCATGGCTAGCTACTACTTTCTTCATTTCTAATAGTTCAATTTTAGTTATGGGCGTGTATACAAACACGCGTTTAAAAGTATTGTCATCACCTCTGACTGGGTGCACTTCGCGTAAGGGATTCTGTCTGTCTATGTGATACGTTTTTCTTTCCTTGGGGGGAACTGAAACATGTTCTGGGCATACGAAGACAATGTACTGGTGTCGATACTCTAGAATTTCTTTAATTAAATCAGTACCTGAACCTCTCCATTTGTTCGTGAGTAATTCTATCAGTATATCAGGTAGGGGACCAGGATCGGAGTGTTGGCTTCTATATAATATAAGGAGGTGTTGTATCATGTATATACCAGCTAAACGCTGTTCGTCTGGGGTAAGATTCAAAAACGTGTGTGCTAGCGCATCATCACTGTATTTTTCAGAACTGTCAGCCCATTGTACTGCTGACCTGGCTAATTCTTGTTCATCCATAGAATCGAGCATGTGATACCCCCTTCGGTCTCGGAGTAATTTATCAGCAGCCTGGAATAAGTGTTCAGGGGACTTCGTATTTAGCATAGGGGCTTGAAAATGTCTATTACATTCTGGACGTATCGGACGTATCGGATCAGTAAAGTATCTGGTATTGTTACAAGGTCTTCCCCTACCTACATAAGCTATCGTTTCTAATTGTCCTGTGGGCATTTCTGCTTCTTCCTCCTCCTCTCCCTCTGATTCAGTTTTGTCTGCCTCCAATCTGGCTTTATGTATTCGTTCTACTTCTTTGCGGATCTTTCGGCACATAGCTACTATACACGTCTGTTTATCATGTTTTCCCTCTGATATATTCTGACCCCATCTGGTAAGTACTTGCATTTCATCCTGATCTACCCCAGGCCTATCTCTGTCTCTGATCAAGCAGTTTATGAAGAAGCGTAACAGTAATCTCTGTATATCCACTTTCTGATAATCCATGGCTTCGTCAATACTTTCAGGGCCTTGCCCTGTTTGGACAAAGCGATATATATTGTCTAGATGATTAACCATTCCTGGTAGTGTCATTAAATATAATGAAGCTCGTCGTATACGTAGTGATGATAACAGCATTCTGTCATTTTTTACCGGGCACTGGATCATATCTACAATCCACAAGATGTTCCTTAAACATGTCGGACGTTGCTATTTGGGGTGTACGTTGGTTTGCTAAATCTCTAAGAGACGATTTACTTCGTGACGGTGGCGTGGCAAAAATTGCTGTCGCACCTCCTGTCGCACCTTCTGAGGTGCTAGGCACGAAAGGATTTGTGGGATGTAAGGTAGAAACTGTGGATGCAGGGAAAACGGTGGAAACAGATGGACCTCTTGGATTGTGCGGAGGAGTTTGTTGTTGCGGAGGTGGGGGCGGATGATCTCGGGGCTGAGCACCATCGACAGGTGGCGCGTGTGGTGGGTCATTAACATATTCGGGAGCTACATCGTCTAAATAGGAGGAAAGGAAAATATCTTTTGCGGTCTTGGGATGTGCTTTAATCGGAAGTAATGGGGGTGGCAAATCTTTCGGTATTTCCGGGGTGGCCTTAGGTAAACCTTCGGCCAAAAGAGGATACATACCATTCATAAGAGTGTTCCGTTGTCTGTCTACTTGTTCTGTTTTTACTCGGATACCTTCCTCAACTAATATGTTTTCTCGGGCTTTATTAGAGTTCTCCCTACTTTTCTCTTCCTGTCTAAGCGCTTTCTCTGTGCGCCTATGCGACTCTTTGCGCCATAGTTCAATGGCATCTTTCTGTGACTGTCTGGCTTTCTTTTTCCATAATTCTTCTTCTACTCTCATGATGCAATCTGCATCCCATGTCCCAGCTGCGGGCCACCTCTGACTTTCTGCTAGATCCTTGGTGTAGTCCACCCATAAGTCAAGATATAATACAGCATCTAGGCCATGTTTATGATACATAAAGTACCCTGGAGTGTCCCTAGGTGGAATGGGAACAGCTTCTTCGAGTACTCCTTTTCTAGTTTTGATCTGTCTTAATTTTGAAAAGAACGGCATCTTTAAACCTTGCTACTTGATTCTTACTCAAACTGGACTTGAACACAATAAATACGATAAACACAATAATGAACACTCATTCATACCACAATTTTAAAACCTATTAAAACATTTAACATTTAACATTTAACGAACAATGATAATTAGAAGAAAACTAGTCACTGACATAATACTAATACTAGATAATACTGAATTATATACATGAACATACTAGATATACTGCTAAACAGTACAGATACACTGCTAAAACAGGGCAGACCGGATTTGTGTACCCAAACCCGTCATGACCGGCACAAATTAATGTGCACGTCTAAATGCCTCCCCGGCAACGGTACTCACCGGGTAGCACGGAACGGAAGGCCTCGGAACTGAACTGAACTGGACCGGACTGGACTCGACTTGACTCGACTCGACTCGGAACTTCGGAACCTGGTGGGCCTCTGTATACCTCGGATCTTGCTCTCTCAGCTAGGCTCTGGTCGGGATACTTCGCACTTCTCACCGCCTCGTCTGGGTGTTGATCGCAGCCTCAGTCACCCCCGCTTGGCCGGAGGGAGATACAGGAAATCCTGCGGGTACGCGTTTTTGTCCGTTCAGCTGTGGCAGGGGACCGGGCCTGCAACGCACCTCCGGCGCGTGAGATGAGAAAGTGTCCCTGTTCGGGCGCCAATTTATGTGGTAAATATTTAAATTACCTGTACTATTTTTTATGCGGTAAAGTCTAGTAAGAATAACTCAGTCAAAATAAGAGGCAGAATCCGTGGTATTAGAGGTTCTGAAAAGGACTTTATTCCTTACAAAGGAATTATGGTTCGAACCAGGCAATCATATTCCATCACCACGAAGGTTCAGGAAGGGATCAGCAGCCCATTATTGACAAGTAACAATATATATATGAAAAGCATGGCATTAAGACAGATGCAGGAGGCGTAACAGCTGATAATACAGATAAGAATACACATACGTAATGAAAATAGGCGTAATAATAGGCGTATACTAGAAACGTCATTTAAAATGATGTCACAAGGGGGTGGATCCATAAGAGAATCCTGCAGTGTCAGCAGAAATATTTGGCAGAGATGCGCGCGCAGCCGCATGACGTGTGATTGACGTGCAACTAGAGGGTGAAGGGAACTTGACATTTAGCCCTACATGTGGAGACAGAAGTCTGGGGTGTCAGGACAACCTAGTCCTAAATCATATCTAATATCTTGTGTTTAAGGAACTATATTATCTGGAAGAAAAGGTTTTCGCGGACAAATCCTATTCTATACTGACTGTTAGTGCGTGTACAAGCGTCTAGGTGTCTACATGAGATGCGAGGGGGCAGGAATCTTCCATGGTAACAGGGGCTATGAATTACTTGCACGGAGACAGTAAGGCCGGGCCCTTTGCTCTGCAGCTAGAGGGATGTTTACCTAAGCTATTTAGACAGGAATGCATTGGATGAGGAACGGAGCAGATAACTTGAAGGCTAAATACAGTTTTTGGCAGGCAACAGGCCGCGTCAGGCACCGTTAGCCACGCAGGGAGTAAGACAAAGTTCATGGACACAGATGCAGGTCCAGGCTGGAGCATTTTAGAGGCAGAAGCAGGAAAAGGCTTGATGGCAGAATTCAGGGCCTACTCGCCTGAACTGTAAAACGTGAAAAGTGTACCATATAAAGTCGGTGGCCAATCATACTTAGGAATGGAATATCCGGCCCATTCATGGCAGATACGAAAGAGGACATGTTAACGTTGGACGCACATGTATTTGCGTCTTCATAGCTGGAACTGGAGGGAACATACATGTACTTGTAGCATGTACATGGAGCCGTTGGGGTCTAAGATAGGGGACACAATCGACCATAAAAATTCATATTTCCTCACATTGAGAGTCGCATTGTGCAGGACACTGACTTTTACATCCTGGAGTACTTTCTGCAAGCTCTTGAACTATCTTTAAAGTAACCTTTTTGAATTATATGTTGGTTTGTCTGTAGTATTTGGTCTTGTGAAGTTTTTAGTAAAGATACATTATTTTTCTAAAACTGGTGTGGAGTAAATCTGTGGTATTTTCACTGTGTTACTGTGAGTGTTGGTACAAATACTTTACACATTGCCTTTGATAGCCTAGACTGCTCAGGCCAAGCTACCTAGAGGGTGAGCAGGGGTTATCTTAACAGTGTATCCCCCTTTCCCTGACTAGAAGCAAGGGTCCCTACTTGGACAGAGGTACCTACCCTGCCAACTAGAGACCCCCAGATCTAGCATTGGTGGTCAGCGGTGAGGATTGAACTTGTATTTGTACTTGACCCACAGTAATTGGTGTACATCACTAGTTTAAGTGCAGACCAATAGACAACCACATACTATATTTTTTATTCTATTTTTGAGTAACTCTTCAAGAGCATCATGTCTCAGGTGGCAACAAGTGAGAAGGCAGAATTGGAGTTTTCCATTGCGGATTTGTATTCGTACGGAGTTGTAGAGCTCAAGCGATTTTGCAAAGACCGTGGTTGCCCTTTTAAAAGTGGAGCTAGAAAGGATGAGCTCCAAAAAGTCTTGAAGGCCTGGTGGGAGGCCCAAGAGGAGGATGATGCAGATGAAGAGGATGGTTTTGTTCCCCAAGATCTGCCCGTGGGCAGAACAGTCTCAAGGGCTGGCAGCTCCCATTCCAGTAGGGGGCTCACTCCAGAGGAGTTGGAGGAGAATCAAAGGGTGAGAGACCATGAAATGGAAAAAATGAAAATGGAAATGGCAAAGGAGGAGAGCAAGAAGATGTATGCCTTGGAAGAATTGAAATTGACCTTGGCACATGAATTAAGAATGAGGGAGCTTGATTTGGAGCTCGAGAGGCTTGAGGCCATGAGTGTCTCAGCTGAAGAAGAATGGTTAGCTCAAGAAGTGAGCTTTGCTGAGTTGGAGGTGGAGTCCAGCTCAGATGGTGGCAGCAAGATTGTAATATCCAGTGCTGAGGGAGAGGTACAAACACCCAGAGATGTGGCGCCTAACTTGAGGGAGGGGGTTGACATACACCAGGGGGTTCAGGTTTATGATGTAGTTCCAGTGGAGTGCAGTGTCCCTGAAGTGGATTGGGGAACTGGCACAGGGGACCATATTCCTAGTGGTGGGAGGGACACTCTACTGACCCTAGATGAGAGGTACAGGGAGAGGGGTTCCCCCATGGTAGAAACCTTGGTGTGTGAGTGTGAAGACCGCCCAGAAGAGTGTGAGTTGTGTGACAGACAGTCAGGTACTGTCTTGCCAATCTCAGGAGAGTGGTGTGGGGTACTTGTGTGAGGCACTGGAGGGTGAGGCAAACGGTAGCTTGGTTAACAACTGTGGGGGGCTGTGTGATTCATTTGTTGGAGAGCATATTTTAAGTCCCTGTTTTCCAGAGCTATGCCAACACCCGGTGGAGTGTGAGTTCTCTGGTTCCAGAGAGCTTGCGTTGGAGGCAGACCTTTGGTTGGATGCCAAAAGGTCTGGAGAGGCATTGGGGAGTGATCCCAAAAGGAGTGGCCCGGATATCTTCCAGACCTGTGAGGTGGAAGAGGTTCAGTGTAGCCCAGTTAGGTCCCAGTGTAGTGGGAGGGGTGTAGGGGCTCACGTCCTGTCTCAGTGGAGAAGGGGTGAGTGTGGGACTGTGGGTCCCAAGGTGCCCGAAACCCAGTCTCAGGGCCTGGAGGGTTCCTTAAGGGAACACCAGGTTGGGGGCCTAGACAGTGCTAGTAGGCCATTTGAGGAGGATCTCCTAGTGTCAGGAGAACCTGGAGCCTCTGTAAACAGAGCTCCAGTGGTTCTGGTGTCTGGCGGTACCGCTCCAGTTGGGAGGGTGCAGAAGTCCAGACTGAGGGGTGAGAGGGGGATGTGTTCCCCAGTGGGAGAACCAGTGGGTCAGGGACCAGCCAGAAGGGCTGAGTCCCCTAGGAGTGACCATGGTGAAACCACTTCTGTCCTGGGGGATCTTCGCGCACTGTCAGGTGGACAGGGGCCGGGAGATCTGCGCCAGGCAGACTGTCACGAGACACATGAGTCATGTGTCACCCTCGGGGAGATACTGTGTGAGTCCCCAGAAGTCCTGGCATGCCAGGCAGGTGTGCAACCGCAGGGTTTAGTCCCTGGGTTGGGAGGCCAGGTTCAGGATCTGCCTGACCTGGGGGGAAGGACATCTGTAAGCTGTGTCCTGACCGGTTTGGCTTCCAGGGGTACCCCTCCAGTGGGGAGGGTGCAGCTCTCTGGAAGGGGGTGCAGAGGGAGAGAGTCCTCGCCTCTGACCCCGGTGCAACCTGAGGGTTTAGACCCTAGGTTGGGAGACCAGTTGCTGGAGAGAGGTCCTGAACTGGAGGGAGGGACATCTGTAAGCAGTGTCTCTACCAGTTTGTCTTTGAGGTGTACCGGTCCAAGTAGGAGGGTGCAGAATTCTGGAAGGGGGTGCAGAGGGAGGGAGTCCTCGCCTCTGACCCCGGTTCACCTGGAGGGTGTAGACCCTAGGTTGGAGGGCCAGGTCCGGGGTGTCCCCCCTGACCTGGGATCCCAGTTGCAGGATAGAACCCCTGAACTGGTGGGCGAATGGTGCAGGACACCTGCCACAGGTGCCCTGACTATTCTAGAAGGGGGTACCGCTCCAGGTGGGAGGGTACAGAGCCCCAAGGAAGAGGAGGAACGGGTATGGAACGGCCCATCCCAGCCTCCTGTCCAGCCGCCGGATACAGGCCCGGGGCTGATGGGTCAGTGCCAGGTTGTCAGACCCGACCTGACAGGAAAGGGAGTGGACAAAGGGTGCCAAGCACCTGGGGCTACTGCCCCCCACCCTCTGACGCCACAGGGGTTTGAGGGCCCTGAGAGGCATAAGGCCTGGGTCTCATCCCTGACCACTGTCACTGGTCACTGCGGCTTGCTGTCTGTCTGTTGGGACACACCTGTGAGCAAGTTAAGGCTAGGTGCTGCACAGGTGGTGTCCACAGGTGAGGAGAAGGGTTCCACATGGGTTGGCTTGGTGGACCCTGAGAGTATGGATGGAGAGATCCAACCGGGTTCAGGAAGGCGTAGAACAGGAATAGTGCCCTGCTGTTTGGGCCAGTTTCCGTGTTCTATCGCCCTAAGCAGGGAATCCCATTGAGGTATCGCTTGGTCTGCCCTGGCTTTAGGCTGGAAGGGGGTTGTGTTGGAAACGGCCCTTTTTGCAGGGTTATCCCCAAACTTTTTGCTTCTTCCTCCTTTATATTTTCTGACCTGTGGTTGTTGGCAATAGGACTCTGGGCACTTTACCACTGCTGATCAGTGCTAAAGTGCATATGCTCTCTGTATAAATTGTTATATTGATTGGTTATCCATGATTGGTATATTTGTTTCACCTGTTAGCCCCTAGTAAAGTGCACTGCGTGTGCCAGGGCTGGTGATTCAAATGCTACTAGTGGGCTGCAGCACTGATTGTGCCACCCACAGGAGTAGCGCTAAAATGATGTCTTAGGTCTGCTTGCAGTGCCTATGTGCAGTCCAGGACTGCCATGTCGACCTGGCCAGTGCACCCACTGACCAGGCCTTATCCTTCCCTTTCTGTACATGTCAGGCATCCCTATGGTGGCCCTAGGTACCCCCCTGGGCTGGGTGCAGTGTATCTGAAAGGTAGGGCATGTACTGAGGTGTGTAACATGCCCTGGTAGTGAATTACAGCCATTTTCGTTTTTCACTGCTGAGAGGCTATCTTGCCCATAGGATAGAATGGGGAAGGCTGTTTACATGCCTATCTTCCCATAAGGGCAAGATAGAAAATCCAAGTTTGGTATCTCTGTGTTTAGAATTTAATTATACATCTTTTTAGCAAGATGGTTTTTAAGTTCACTGTGTGAGAATAGCACTTTTTAGAAAGTAGCTATTCTCCTGTTTAACCTTCCTGTGTGCCTGTGTGCTGGTTGGCTGACTGGTGTCATGTGATGGGCTAGGTGGCTCCAGGAGCCTGGATGAGTCAGCAGCAGGGTGAATAGGGAGATCTGCTTTAGATGGGTGGGAGGAGTAGTCCCTGGGTTTGAATAGGGTAGCCCCTGACAAACACAATGCTGGCTCCACCCCCTGCTGGCCAGGCTGAGGACTCTGCCTCTGCTGGCACAAAGAAGGCTCCACCTCCTGCTGAGCGTCTAACGACCCTGCCCCTCACTCTGAAAGGAACCAGGTGCTCCAGAGCAGAGCACACCCAGGAACCGGTTTGAGCAGGGGAATCCCCCCACTGGAACAAATAGAGACAAAGACTTGGAGGGGTATAAGAAGAGGACCCCAGACACCTAAAACTTTAGATCACTTTGGAACTAAGAAGAAACCTCTGCCAAGGAGAAAGCTGAAAAGGACTGAAGAGGAGAAGACTGCCTGCTTGCTGTTTTGCTTTGCTGCCAAGGAGAGGGGAAGGACTTTGCTGTGTCCCCTTCTTTTGATTCTGATCTCTAAGGGCCTGAGAAGAGCTGGCTCCCTGTTAAGAAGTCCCAGGAACAAAAGGACTTCACCACCAGCTCCCCTGGAACTCTGCTGAAGGAGTTCTGACCTGCCCTGGAGTGCTTGCCCAGTCTTGGGGCCTCAGGAGGTCGTTTTGCTGTGTTTTGGGAGCTGGGAAGCAGAAGCGTGAAAAGAGTAACTGGTACCCAACGCATCATCCGATTGCGTGTTGCAAGAACAAGAGTGCGTGGAAAATTTCATTGCGGCACCATCGCAACACGCAGGGTCCCCGCATCGCCGAGTGCGTCGAGCATCGTCCCGAAGCGTGAAGATTCCTGACATTGCGAGGGTCGTCGCAGAACCAGTTTGCGGGCCGCACCACTGCCGGTGCGTGAAAAGTCTCCAGTCATCGTGTGCGTCGACGCAGAGTCCCGTTCCGTGGCGCATCGAGAGTTGCGGCGCCGGAAGTCAACGCTGCGCCGCGCATCGTGCCACATCGAAGCGTGTCGCATCGAACCTGTGCGTGAAGCTTCCCCCTAAGAAACCTACGCAACGAAGGCCAAAGTCATCGCATCCTCCCCTTACAGATCGGAGCCGGCGCATCCACCTCTGCTGCGTGAAGCAGGGCTGCTGCAAAGCCTCCCCAGGATCTCAGGAGTATCGCATCGCCTTTGCAAGCTTCCTTGTTATAGCTTTTGGGAACCTTATCGCAACTACAGGTACTGTTGGGCACGAAAGTGTCGCATTTTGTGCATTGAGAGTCGCATTGTGCAGGACACTGACTTTTACATCCTGGAGTACTTTCTGCAAGCTCTTGAACTATCTTTAAAGTAACCTTTTTGAATTATATGTTGGTTTGTCTGTAGTATTTGGTCTTGTGAAGTTTTTAGTAAAGATACATTATTTTTCTAAAACTGGTGTGGAGTAAATCTGTGGTGTTTTCACTGTGTTACTGTGAGTGTTGGTACAAATACTTTACACATTGCCTTTGATAGCCTAGACTGCTCAGGCCAAGCTACCTAGAGGGTGAGCAGGGGTTATCTTAACAGTGTATCCCCCTTTCCCTGACTAGAAGCAAGGGTCCCTACTTGGACAGAGGTACGTACCCTGCCAACTAGAGACCCCCAGATCTAACAGTGTGCAAGTCCTAAGGGCAACACCAGTTCTTATATTAAATTGTTCAATCTTGTAGAACCTGGAGAGCAGTAATATCCAGCATTGAAGCTGGAGATAGTGAACACAAGACCTCATCATCAGTCTGAGGAATCTTTATTCCGCAGGCCCGCACGTTTTTAGTGGACCCTGTGCCGATGCTGCCATATTTATTTATAGGTTTTATAGAAAAGCTACTCAATATTTTAAGGATGATGATGCTAACACAGCTAATCCCCAAAAATGGCGCCTGATGCTGGATCTCCTGTGCATTCTCCTTCCCTGCAGGACATTTTGATTAAACTCTGCAACAGCTCCTCGTCCTAGGTTACTTTTGGTATCAAGCCCTGAGTGGAGGCGCAGCCTGGTCGCGGAGGCTGAATTGGGAGGTGAACTGAGGAAGACCTAACATAATTGATAGACAACAGGAAAGTGAAGGGACAGCCAGGCACAGGATTGCCAAACAAGAGTTCATTCTGGTGTAGAACAGCTGTTCTAGGGTGGAGAGGGTGCAGCAAGCCTTACAGTATGTCAGCAGCATTGAGGATCGCAAACGTTAACAGTGTAGAGGAGGAACATTTGAAAAGACAAGAGGTACGACAGGGCCATCAACTGGGCCAAAAGAGCAACTAGGAAAAGCAAAAAATGTCGTCAGGAGTCACCTTTTGGGTAATGTACAAATGCATTAGCCAATTTCCTGCACGTAAAGCCATTTAGAACTACAGTGTAGTGTATTAGCCTGCAAAACATATTTTGAAGAATAATCACCAAAGTATTGTATTCATTAAGAATTGTTATTCTGAAAGCTAGTGTTATCTACACGTGTTTTGCAGGATGAATACAATTTATTAAATCACTTGCAAGCATTTTAAGATAGAATCCAAAGATCTATGCAGCAAAAGCGAGCGAGGAGATTGGAGATGAAGAAAGATCGGGTCACATTTCAAAAATCCAGCTGAGTTTGGTCAGCTTCATTGGGACATAAGAACCATGATGACATTGCCACGTGCTTCAATTTAAGGCCTTCACGAGACAGGAGTCTTTAGTGAATGTTATCCCTTTGTGACTATTTTGTAAAAGGTGCCAAACATCCACGGCTCAGTTTGCAGTGTCTTCCTGAAAATCTCTGTTGCCAGACCGGACCTTTCACTTTAGATCTCCCTTGACTTGAACGATCTTGTGAATTACTGGACCGGGGAATGGTCAGGGCTTCTGCTAAGGTCTCCCTAAACAGCTTTTAATTGTCTCAGAAAACAGCAATTCACCAACACCACTCATCAAACGAAAGCACCGAATGCTGGATAGTTAATACCTAAACTGCCGACATCTGTGACACTGTGAACTTTCTGTGCATGATCAAATGAACTATGTGCACCTTAATTTTATTATTGTACCTTTAAAAGTGTACAGCGCTTATAGGCTAAGTACATACTTAAAAGATGCCATAAATTCAATTAAAAAATACGATTAAATACATACTTTGTTACTTTGAAATGAAAGAGAGGCACAGTTCTATGTCTGTTTCCATTTTGACTCGGAGATCAAGGGCCAACCAAAAAGTTTTTAAAGCAGACTGAAAGGTGCCATGTATTTGCTATGCAAGCGCTGCCTTCAGTGCCGAAATAACATCGGCACCCCAGGCTTTTTCCCAAATTTGCAAAATGATAGATGCACTTTCCGCCCCTGACAGGTCCTGCTTTTTTTCTCTGCAGGATTGGAGTCTATTTCGGCCACAACTCTGCAATCTCGCACAGCTGCCTTTGCGATCAAATAATGCCCTGTACTTACCCTTCTGGGGTAATGAAAAAGTTTAGTAGGTAAATGAATACCTCAAAAGATGTTATTTCGTTACTGTGAGAAGTTGGCCTGGTATATGATGCTCACTAGTTAAAGTGATCACCTTGTACCATGCCAAGCAACCCTTATGGTGTGGTTGTAAGTCAACCTTTTCGGACTAGCTGCCCTAGTGGTAGCGTAGGCTAAGCAGTCTTTGAGGCTAAACTCGTGATGCGTGTTAAGCCAGCTGTTTTACCAAATGCAACCCCCTTTTATACCAATGAAAGGACACCACACAGATATATATTCAAAATATATATGTATTTATTTATCAAAGTAACCCCTAGTCTCTTTATGAGCACAGGAGCACAAATCGTCAAACAAGATTATCACAGAATACACAGAAGTTGCACTTTATATGGATAGGCCCTGGTGGCCACTCGAACCATATACTAAAATAGTGGTATAAGTACCACGAACAGAAAAGGGAAAAGGCCTAGGGCCTCTAGAATCGCTGGGCCTACAAGGAGCTAACGTCAGTTAGTGACCAGGAGGTCCACGGGTGGCGTGTGCAGAGCAAATAGTCACACGCGTGCTCCCATAGGTTTCAATGGGTGCGTAAAAAGTACAAAGTTACTGCAAAGGAGATCTTCCGGGTTAACTAGGAACTTAAGATTTGGAACACAGGCACTAGAGATGTATTACTACACTTGGGCACCGGAGTACCAGCTTTACCTCACCCACAGGAAGCAGGTGCATAGGCCTCAAAGTGCGTCGGGTTTCTTCTATCTGTTCCGTTGAGCTTGAAGACAAAGATGCTGCAGGCGGTCGGTCCGGGAGAGATGCAGTGGACCCAAGAGTGGATCGGAGATGTTGAAGACCTGTAAGCAGAGGGGACAGTGTTCACAGTCACTAGCCAGTGACCAGCGTGGCACCAGGTGGGTACCAGGCGATGTCGGGTGCAAACAGGAAGGAAGGTGTAGCTTGACTCTGCAGCCACGTGGTCCCTGAAGGTCGACGACGTCCAGGAGTCGAGTCACGAGCTGTCCCACGCAGGCTCTCGCTGTCGGCGGTGTCGGCGACTTGATCGAAGCAAACAAGCCTTGGCAAAAGCAATTGTTGTAGGCAAGGAGTTTAAGCTGATGGTTCTGACCAGCAAGGTCAGAGGAACGGCTCCTTTGGAGGGGAGCAAGGGCCAGTCTGGAGCAACCAGACCAGCGGTGTTTGTCGTAGATTTCGTCGCCAAGATGGCCACTAGCCAGCGGGCCAGCAACCGGTTAGGCGCGTCGAGTGGCAAAATGCAGAAGGGCCCCACGCAGATCGTGGAGATGCTGGAGGGCTCACCTTTGGTGCAGATGCTGCTCGAGGGTTGGGCTTCTCAGGACCCAAAGCACAACTTGGAGGGAGCCTCGGTTGTTGCACTTGTCAGCTTGTCGTAGTCGTTCCAAGATGGCTGGCTCCACGTGTCTCGGTGCCTCCACGGGTCTCCTCTTTGCAGGGACTGTGGATCGGGCGGTGAGAGGTCTGGAGGTCCAGGTCTTGTCAGTCTCTGGGCTCGGGCTCCGGCGGGAGGCGGCGGCAAAGCAGACGTTGATTCGCTGGATGGTGCTTGCGTTAGCAAGGTGGTCACTCCCTGACCACAGGGGAGATTGGCTTCAGTCCTCTGTGCGGCAGAGCGTCGAAGTTCCCGTCTTCTTCTTAGTTTCAAGTTGATTCCAGGATGTCTGAAGTCTTAGGACACAGCTCCTACCTTTATTCGGATTCTAGGGGCCGGACTACCTGCTAGGTCCCTCCCTATGGGTGGGACCAGGAAGGGGGGTGGTTACACCCCCAATCCTTTGTCCAGCTCGCCCCAGGCCCGGGACTGGTGTGCCCCAGGACCGGTTTGAACTGGCATATGCCCCGAGGCTCCTTGTGAGCCACAGGCATGTCTGGTTTCTTTCAAGCCCTACCTGACCAATACACAAAATCCTGTCTGGGGTGGTGCATGCACCTCCCCTGGCAGGAAACCCTTTGTCCACACCTCCCAAGCTGGAAGGACTCCCAGCAGCAGGAGGGCAGACTTGTGTCTGTGGTGGCAGCATCCATTTTGTGGAGCTGAGGCTATGTCTGATTTTACCCGGGTTTCAGGCACTGTACATGTCGTGTCCCTCTAGAAGGGTGGAATGCTAACCCCGTCGCCAGAATTGGCGAGGGGTTAGTATTCCAATTCGTATGACACCTTACTCGACATGTTTTGATAAAGCCAAACCAAAGATAGCATTTAACCGCGAGGTTCATAATGCACTTAAGAGTATATGGTATGACGATATCTGGAAACAGTAGAAGGAAGTTGTTCCGACCACTGCAGACAGGCTCAGCTCATGCCAGAGCACCATCTCACATGGAACCAAGCACTCTGCCTTCAGGATTGTTAAGGCCTGCCATAGGAGTGACTTATAGGTTACCAGGTGTCCCATTTAAGTTTAGGTATAGGTATACTACACCTAAGTAAGAGGTGATTACACCAACTTACCCCAGCTGAGTGATCAGCCAGTTGTGTCAGATTGTTAGGCCAAGCCTGGGGTGGCATAATACATGCTTCAGCCCCTGGCAGGCCTTGGATACACCAATGCCCTGGGTACCTAGTGTACACTGGTACAGGGGCTGACAGGGTGATCCAACCAATTGGGTATGTACCTAGGGTACATGGAGTCCATTTTACAGAGAGAGCAGATAGCCTGAGAGCCTGAATGGCAGGATCTCAGGCCAACTAAGTCGAAAAACCAGCTAGACACTAGGCAAAAATTTGGGGGTAACCATAGTCAGATATCCACCTTCCTACACAACCCCCCCCCAAACGAAGGGAGATAAGGCTGACCTTGACCAGGTAAGCCTATATTGCCCAAGTGGCCATATAAGGAGGAACCAGCACTGGCATGGTTACCCCCTGTCTCATGGTCCACTAAGCAATCCCTCACCCTAAGGGTATCAGAGGGTCTCCACCATAGGGAATCTCTACCTGTGGTGTGTCTTGGCAAAGTAAAAGGCTGGTGTTGAGATGGAGTACTGAAGTGAGTGTCCTCAAAGTGAGGCCTCAGCTTCCTCCAATCATCCTCCACCATGGATGCCTTTCTTTCTTTAACTGAGTTGCACTGTGCTCTCAGGGTCAGCCTCTGGCTACCTAAAGCTGGAGGCTGGGTCCCTTTTGTGGGCTTACTGGAGGGACAGGTCAGGTTTGGGGCCCTAAGGTCCCATGTTTGCCTGTGCCCAACAGAATCCCCCTGGGGGAGGTCCCTAACTACCTGTAAAGGAGATCCCTCAGGAATGTTTTTACCCATCACCTGACTAGGGCTACTAGCCAGGCAATCCTCATTCTTTTGATGGGGGGGTTCTTGTGGACAGGGGCCCTCTGGGGGTCCACTGGCCTCCCTGACCTCTGCAGCCCTGGGCTGACTGAGGCAGGGTAGAGAGAGGCAGGCTACCTGCACCAGACTGGATCCCACCTTGGAAGGGGCCACTGACATCAGAGGCTCTGCCAGGCCAGGCCTGGCTACCTCTGGGGCAGTTCCTTCACAAGGGGTGAGGTCAGATCCCTGAGGAGGCTGACCTTTTCCTAATGTCTGGGGAGAGGGAGACTTTTCTTCCTCCCCACTACTCTCAGTTTGTGTGGAGTGATCCATTGTTTCAGGCTTCACTACACCTATGTCAGTCTGAGTATAGGCTGAGACCATTACAGCCTTGCCAACCTTTTCAGGGGGGCACTCAGTTTGTGTTTGAGCTGTGACTGTCACAGCTCTGCCAGTCCCTACAGGGAAGTCTGTCTGTGCCTGGGCTGTGGCTACCACTGCCCTTCCAACCTTTTCAGGGAGGAAATCTATTTGGACAGGGGTTGTGAATGGCACAACCCCCCTACCCTTTTGTGAAAGGCCTACCATTTTAGAATGGGTGTCTTGTTCAACTCCAGCCCAAGCTGAGAGTTCTAAGTCATTCCCCAGTAAGCAGTCTACAGGCAAGGTTGGGGACACTGCTACCCTTTTAGGGCCAGTGACCCCTCCCCAGCTGAGACATACCTCTGCCATGGGATGACTGTTCTGTTTGCCATCAATGTTAGTCACCTGGTAGGAGAAACCGGGCAAAAGCTGCTCAGAGGGAACTAGCCAATGGGCCACCATTGTGATGCTAGCCCCAGTGTCTCTGTAGGCCTCAGCTTTTGTACCATTGATGTAGGGCTCCTGTCTGTACCTACCCAAAGTGTTGGGACAGGCAGTGAAGTTGGCAAACCCCATGCCACCATCACAGACAAGAGTGGTTGCTGTAGGGGAATTGGCTAAGCCAGGGTCCCCCTGTGTTCCCCAAGTAAACCCACCCAGATTTCTGGGGGCACTCCCACCACCTGGGGGATTACTGCTGACAGTAATAGGTGGTGTGACAGGAGTAATTGGAGGAACAGTTTTGTTTTTAGCCCTTGGGCAACCGCTGTCAGTTTTCCAATGCCCAGGAGTTTTACACTCATGGCAGTAGGGCTTTTTAGCTGTGGTAGAGGAGGGAGCTTGGGACCCACCACCCTGTGTGGAGTTTTGGGGCCCTGAGGAAGGTTTCTCTTTTTCTTTATCCCCACCCTTCTCTTGAGGCTTGGTGGTATCTTTCTTTTGGTCACCACCCTGGTTTTTAGGCCTGATCCTGGTCCTGACCCATTTATCTGCCCTCTTTCCCAATTCTTGGGGAGAGGTCAAATCTGAGTCTACCAGGTGTTGATGGAGAAGCTGGTTTTGACAATTACTTAAAATCTGCTCTCTCATCATCAAATTGTACAATCCTGTATAATCAGACACCTTACTTCCCAGCAACCAACCCTCCAAAGCCTTAGTGGCACATTCCACATATTCAGACCAGTCCTGAGTCTGTGTCTTCTGGGTGTCTCTGAACATTAACCTGTACTGTTCAGTGGTTAAGCCTAACCCATCAACTAGGACACTCTTCAGGACTCTGTAATTTCTGACATCCTCTTCTCTAACAGTGAGGAGTCTATCTCTGCCTCTCCCCTCAAAGGAGAGCCATAAGATTGCTGCCCACTGGTCTTCAGGAACCTGCTGCACTTTGCAGGCTCTCTCAAGAGCAGTCATCCATTTGTGGATGTCATCCCCACTTTTGTAGGGGGGCACAATCTTGGACAGGTTCCTATTGTCAAAGACCCTATCTTTGTCCCTAGGGACATTGCTGCCACCAGTGGGTATAGACCCACTCTCTCTATGCTGCCTAGCCTTGCTCAGTTTTTCTTCCATCAGGGCTACTTCTAGCTCCTGCTTCCTGATCCTCAGCTGGGCTTCCTGCATTCTGGCCTCATGTTCCCTCCTCTGAGGGGTGGTCAGTCTCCTTCTGGAGTGACCTTGAGAGCCTCTAGAGCCATGGGAAGCATTGGAGTCACCTGAGCGATTCCTTTGCCTTCCAAGCCCTGTGTTAAGTCCACTGGGGAGATCCAATGGGGTGAACCCACTGTCAGTCCCCAATAGCCTTAGTTTAGCTGGGCCAAGTATAACACTTGGCACTGGGCTAGTTCTCCCTTCATCCTCACCACTGTCTGTATCCCCCTCACTTTCCTCCTCTGTAGTATGGTTTTCATCTAAGGGATGGCTATTGGAAAGGGGTACCTCAGTGGCATCTTCAGAAGGGGGGCCTCCTGTTCCTGTCCCTAAGGGGGCTAACTGGGAAGCTCTCTTGAGCTCTCTTTGATTCTCATCTTCTTGCAAGAGTGCTCTGAGCACAGCAGAGGTAGGGTTCTTGGGCTGTTTAAGGCCTCTAAGAGTTGCCAACTGCCTGAGCTCATTCTGATTAAGGGTAGCAAAGATGGATGGTGCCCTCGGGGGGTCACTCTCAACAGAGATGGGTACAGTGGACCCCTCTGCCCCAGCCATTGCTCTTAAGTGTGGGTGGATGTGTTGCAATCTACCTACACTTGGGTTTACCTACTAAACCTATCTAGTAGTTGTAGTCAGGGTGTGCTACTCCCTTTGCTCTACAACAACTAAGTTCAGTAGAACTTAAGTATATCTAATCTTGTTTTATATGTACCTACAGGTACCTATGTGATCTTTCAATTGGTAACCAAGAGATTACAATGGTAAAACACAGCAAGCTCAAATCCAACCGCTGCTCACCAATGTGAGAAGTTGGCCTGGTATATGATGCTCACTAGTTAAAGTGATCACCTTGTACCATGCCAAGCAACCCTTATGGTGTGGTTGTAAGTCAACCTTTTCGGACTAGCTGCCCTAGTGGTAGCGTAGGCTAAGCAGTCTTTGAGGCTAAACTCGTGATGCGTGTTAAGCCAGCTGTTTTACCAAATGCAACCCCCTTTTATACCAATGAAAGGACACCACACAGATATATATTCAAAATATATATGTATTTATTTATCAAAGTAACCCCTAGTCTCTTTATGAGCACAGGAGCACAAATCGTCAAACAAGATTATCACAGAATACACAGAAGTTGCACTTTATATGGATAGGCCCTGGTGGCCACTCGAACCATATACTAAAATAGTGGTATAAGTACCACGAACAGAAAAGGGAAAAGGCCTAGGGCCTCTAGAATCGCTGGGCCTACAAGGAGCTAACGTCAGTTAGTGACCAGGAGGTCCACGGGTGGCGTGTGCAGAGCAAATAGTCACACGCGTGCTCCCATAGGTTTCAATGGGTGCGTAAAAAGTACAAAGTTACTGCAAAGGAGATCTTCCGGGTTAACTAGGAACTTAAGATTTGGAACACAGGCACTAGAGATGTATTACTACACTTGGGCACCGGAGTACCAGCTTTACCTCACCCACAGGAAGCAGGTGCATAGGCCTCAAAGTGCGTCGGGTTTCTTCTATCTGTTCCGTTGAGCTTGAAGACAAAGATGCTGCAGGCGGTCGGTCCGGGAGAGATGCAGTGGACCCAAGAGTGGATCGGAGATGTTGAAGACCTGTAAGCAGAGGGGACAGTGTTCACAGTCACTAGCCAGTGACCAGCGTGGCACCAGGTGGGTACCAGGCGATGTCGGGTGCAAACAGGAAGGAAGGTGTAGCTTGACTCTGCAGCCACGTGGTCCCTGAAGGTCGACGACGTCCAGGAGTCGAGTCACGAGCTGTCCCACGCAGGCTCTCGCTGTCGGCGGTGTCGGCGACTTGATCGAAGCAAACAAGCCTTGGCAAAAGCAATTGTTGTAGGCAAGGAGTTTAAGCTGATGGTTCTGACCAGCAAGGTCAGAGGAACGGCTCCTTTGGAGGGGAGCAAGGGCCAGTCTGGAGCAACCAGACCAGCGGTGTTTGTCGTAGATTTCGTCGCCAAGATGGCCACTAGCCAGCGGGCCAGCAACCGGTTAGGCGCGTCGAGTGGCAAAATGCAGAAGGGCCCCACGCAGATCGTGGAGATGCTGGAGGGCTCACCTTTGGTGCAGATGCTGCTCGAGGGTTGGGCTTCTCAGGACCCAAAGCACAACTTGGAGGGAGCCTCGGTTGTTGCACTTGTCAGCTTGTCGTAGTCGTTCCAAGATGGCTGGCTCCACGTGTCTCGGTGCCTCCACGGGTCTCCTCTTTGCAGGGACTGTGGATCGGGCGGTGAGAGGTCTGGAGGTCCAGGTCTTGTCAGTCTCTGGGCTCGGGCTCCGGCGGGAGGCGGCGGCAAAGCAGACGTTGATTCGCTGGATGGTGCTTGCGTTAGCAAGGTGGTCACTCCCTGACCACAGGGGAGATTGGCTTCAGTCCTCTGTGCGGCAGAGCGTCGAAGTTCCCGTCTTCTTCTTAGTTTCAAGTTGATTCCAGGATGTCTGAAGTCTTAGGACACAGCTCCTACCTTTATTCGGATTCTAGGGGCCGGACTACCTGCTAGGTCCCTCCCTATGGGTGGGACCAGGAAGGGGGGTGGTTACACCCCCAATCCTTTGTCCAGCTCGCCCCAGGCCCGGGACTGGTGTGCCCCAGGACCGGTTTGAACTGGCATATGCCCCGAGGCTCCTTGTGAGCCACAGGCATGTCTGGTTTCTTTCAAGCCCTACCTGACCAATACACAAAATCCTGTCTGGGGTGGTGCATGCACCTCCCCTGGCAGGAAACCCTTTGTCCACACCTCCCAAGCTGGAAGGACTCCCAGCAGCAGGAGGGCAGACTTGTGTCTGTGGTGGCAGCATCCATTTTGTGGAGCTGAGGCTATGTCTGATTTTACCCGGGTTTCAGGCACTGTACATGTCGTGTCCCTCTAGAAGGGTGGAATGCTAACCCCGTCGCCAGAATTGGCGAGGGGTTAGTATTCCAATTCGTATGACACCTTACTCGACATGTTTTGATAAAGCCAAACCAAAGATAGCATTTAACCGCGAGGTTCATAATGCACTTAAGAGTATATGGTATGACGATATCTGGAAACAGTAGAAGGAAGTTGTTCCGACCACTGCAGACAGGCTCAGCTCATGCCAGAGCACCATCTCACATGGAACCAAGCACTCTGCCTTCAGGATTGTTAAGGCCTGCCATAGGAGTGACTTATAGGTTACCAGGTGTCCCATTTAAGTTTAGGTATAGGTATACTACACCTAAGTAAGAGGTGATTACACCAACTTACCCCAGCTGAGTGATCAGCCAGTTGTGTCAGATTGTTAGGCCAAGCCTGGGGTGGCATAATACATGCTTCAGCCCCTGGCAGGCCTTGGATACACCAATGCCCTGGGTACCTAGTGTACACTGGTACAGGGGCTGACAGGGTGATCCAACCAATTGGGTATGTACCTAGGGTACATGGAGTCCATTTTACAGAGAGAGCAGATAGCCTGAGAGCCTGAATGGCAGGATCTCAGGCCAACTAAGTCGAAAAACCAGCTAGACACTAGGCAAAAATTTGGGGGTAACCATAGTCAGATATCCACCTTCCTACAGTTACCTTTTCAAAAGACCAACATTAGACCAAAAAAGTGTTTGCATTCACGTAGGTAAAAGCTTAAAAGCTTAACATGGTGTCTTGAAGAGTCAATTATAAAAACAAAGGACTCTGGAAGGGACTAGCCAAGTCACCGAGTGCCCGCCTCCATTCTATAATTAAAAGAAAGCTGCAACCGTAAAATTCGAAACAAAAACGTGTACATTTTCATGAACATCACAATGCTGCGATAACACTTCCCTAATTCAGCTCAGCGTCACCCACAGTTTCGAGATGAAAATAGATGTAGCCGCATAATTCCTGCTTTCCAAAATGCTTTTGTCTCCGACTCAGGACTTCAGAACCCCACGCCAGATATAGCCCCGGAAATAACAGCGCTGACGCCTGGCAGTAAGATGCCTTTCTTTACTTATGCACCAGGACCCGTAATGAGCGATGACAGCAGGTTTTTCGCAAGGCCTAATGACACAATTACCGAGCGGGGGAAGGCGCTTCCATATTTCCACCATTAAAATGAAAGACAATAGTGCGCGGTTCTGCCGGGCTCAGCTGAAGGGAAATTCGCAATTCATCAGGGCTCCGCGGAGGCCACCTGGGCTTATAACTGTTGTCATCTCGAGCTGCCGGGTGCGCTCGGCTATCACTTATCCTCAAATCCGGAAGACTGTCCGTGGAAATAATTCTTGTCAGCAAATACAAAATGGTATTCTAAACATACCTGTAGGCATAAATTGAGAAGGAACCTCTCTGTCAAAATCAACAGCCCGCCTGCCATTGAACTGGCAGCTGGTTGCATCGACATATGGAGCCGTGCTCGCCGAGGCCAGCGTGACAGTATCGGTTTGTATCACTAGATGTGAGGTCTGAATGGATGTTTCCTCAAAAAGACAGAGGAATTAAGTATGGGGGCCATGAAAGGCATATTTCCCAGCTGTTTCCAGGTCTGGCGGTAATGCTGTGTAAGGGATGGCATTCGGTGGTGTTACTAAAGGTTCCAGAGCATCTGTACCTGCTCATCCGAGCTCCTGCAGTCTTTTGTTGGGAGACCAGGCTTTCCATGGCGTAGCGCCGAACGATGCACCCCGTGCAGAATATTATCAGGGGCCCATGACCCCCCCCCCATAACTCAGAGATATGGATTCGACTGGAGCTGAATGCAAGCCCCCTGAGAGTTCCCGCCCCCTTTCGACACTGCAGGGGCATGCTTCACACCCCTGAGATCTTAGCAGCTTTGAGAGAAAACTGCTCTCAAGCCATGAGCCGGGAGTCCAGATAAAAGCACTTCTGTGCCCACCATTGTCACCCCAGGACCAGAATTACATGATTCAAAGCCAATTCGGATTTTTCCTGCAGATAGGTATGAAGTCAGAGGGAGAGGTGCTGCAGACATTAGGAGATGCGGTGGCTGCAGTAATACATAAGGAGGCATAGGACCATGGGAACAGTGAGTGAGCGAGTGCTGCATGTGAGGAATATCTAAGAAAGCCACATAGGCAGGGATTTCAGAGGACATGGGTCCTGATTTTGAGTTTAGGTTACTCAATTACAAATGTGACAGATATACCATCTGCCTAATTATAAGTGCATTAGAATATATACAGGGTTCACCGGAATTATGCGGCAAGGTAGGCCCAGATTATTCTGCATGGTTGACTAAATTGTGCAACAAGAAAAGGCAAATTATCAGCCTGATTTGTGGATTAGCTACTAACATATTTACAATATTCATGATCACTATGATTCATATTTTGTAGGCAAATACTACATATTAAACAACACTAAAATGGAAAAATGCCATTATTTTTGTGTGAGTGCGTGTTTTGGAATACAACAACGAGGATAGGATAGGATATAAATGTATAAAGCGCTCGAATGCCATGGCGTCTTGGCGCTGGTGAATGTGCAAGTGGTGCAATCTACATTACAAGAGCTATATTGAAGCAAACAGCCAGGTCTTCAGATCTTTCCTAAAAGATTGTCGGTTTGGCTGAAATCTCATGGCTGTTGGCAAATTATTCCACAATTTTAATGCACAGTTTGAGAAGGTTCTTCCTGTTTACCTGCAGAGGGCCCAATTTACTGGATCTCAGGGCACGAACGGGGGTATAGGGCATGAACATTTTTTGGATGTCTTTAGCTGCTTCCCCGTAGAACGCTTTATGAACCAGGCATAACCCCCTTGAATTCCACACGTTGCTGTACAGGAAGCCAGTGGAGTGTTCTAATTCCAGCAGAGGTTGATTGGCCTCTAGGTATATTTAGAAGCAGCCTCGCAGCAGCATTCTGCAATACTCATCTGGGTTTTGTTAATCCCCAACAGCAAAGCATTACAATAATCCAGCTTGGACAGTAGAAAGGCCACCACCACTGTCTTTTGTAATTCCTGCGTAATGAAAGGGAAAATCTTTCTCAGAGCTTTTATTAGGAAGAAGCAGGAAGGGGTAAGACTATTCACCTGAGCAGAGAAGTTTAGTTGGCTGTCAAAGATGACTCCGAGGTTTCTCACCTTGGGTACAGGGTTAGGGCATTCTCCAGTTCTCACTGGCCACCAGGAGTCGTTCCACAGGGATTGCCCCTGACCAAACTCAATGACCTCCGTCTTGTCTGTAATGATTTTCAGGAAACTATGGTTCATCCAGGTCATAATCTCTGTGAGACACGCATGAAACCTGACAGCTGGGTCTTCAGGCTGTTTAGCTATCTAGATAATAAATTGAGAATCATCCGCGTAAGACACTAGGGCGAAACCATGCTTCATGATAAGTCTGGCCAGGGGAATGACATAGATGTTAAACATCGTAGGTGACAAGGCTGATCCCTGTGGAACCCCACAGGGAAGATGGAAACTGTCTGACTGCATGCCCTCCCAATACAGGCGCTGCTCCCTCCCCTCCAGAAACGATGACAGGAGGGACAAAGCTGAGCCCTCGATGCCTACCTCCTGCAGCCGCAGCACTAACATCGTGTGATTCACGGTGTCAAAAGCTGCCGACAGGTCTAATAGTACGAGGATTGCTTTGCACCCTCTATCCACTATTCCTCAGATCTCCTCAACTGCTACAATCGAAGCAGATTCTGTGAAATGGTATGATCGAAAACCATGCTGAGTCGAGTCCAGCAGATTGTAGGTGTCCAGGTACTCAGTCAGTACCTTATTCACCAACTTCTGCAAGATTTTAGCTGCTATAGGCAGACCAGCTCTTGGGTGATAGCTCTTAGGCTCCGAGGGATCTAAGGTGGGTTTTTTCAGGATTGGCCTGATCGTGGCTTTCTTCCAACAGACTGGGTAACTGCCTGACTCCCAACACTTGGTTGATTAAGTGAGCCAGTTCATCCCCAATTCTCCTTGCAGCCAGATGCATGATCGTGGGAGGACAGGGGTCTTTGGGTGAGCCTGATTTTATAGAGATGAGAAGTTTACATACCTACTCGTTAGTGATTGCTGGAAAGCTTGCTAACCTAGAGCGTGTTGTTCCCGCCTCAACCGGTGGTTGATATGGCTTGTCTGAGCCCAATCGGGTATTCAAGAGGTCGTCATAAATTACTTGGACCTTGTTCTGGAAGTATGTAGCCAGTTTATTGCACATAACTTGGTCTGGTTGGAACATATTAGCCTGCTGAGATTTAGAGAGCAGAGTGGCCGTTTTAAAAAGCTCCTTGGTGGAATTATCGGCTTCCTCAATCTTGGTAGTATAGAACAGTCTTTTAGCGGGAATAATTGTGTCTTTATATTGTTGGAGAGCAAGATTATAGATTGTTTTCTTGTCTTTACTATAGTCTTGTCTCCAAAGACGCTCCGCTCTCCTACAGCTTACTTTTAACCCTTTCAGCTCAGAGCTGTACCAGGAAGACGAAGGCTTTAGTCTCTTGACTGTCACCAATTTTTCAGGTGCCACACAATCAGCTGCTGTCAAGAGCCATTGATTAAACACCGACGTTGCCTCATTATTGTCCTTAGCCAGCGAGAGGGAGAGTTGGCCCGAGGGCCATTTCTAGATCGTCGGCTTGGACTTTATTCCAGCTTCTAGTCTTTACCTTCACTGCTTTCGTTTGAGTTTGGTACATCGGCAGAGTGACCCTGAAGTTAAAATAGACCGCTTTATGGTCTGACCAGGGGAGGGCTGTCACTCTGGTCAGATTAATATCTGCATTATTAGAAAAAATACCATCTAAGGTGTGGCCTGCCTGATGGGTGGATTCCTTAACTAGCTGGCTACAGCCAAAAGCTGCCAGATTGTCTAATAGTCTACCCGTGTCCGAATTGTTGATTAATTCCAGGTGATAGTTAAAATCTCCGAGAATTATAAATGGATGGGAGTCTAAATAAGACTCCAGGTGCGTCATTAGTGCCTGTGAAAAAGCGGCCCTAGGTCCAGGTGGGCGATAAGTCAGAAGTCCCTGAAACTTAAAAAGGTTGTTTAAACTTATGGTGAAGTACAGCGCTTCCGCCGGTAAGTCTGAGATGGCTTCTACCCGCGTCTTTAAGTGGTCCCGGTAAATAATCGCTATGCCCCCTCCTCTACCTTCCTCCCTGTCCTGTGAGGTAACTGCATAGCCCTTCTGTAGTGCTACATTCCAGTCTGGACCTGAGGCATTATCAGTCCAGGTCTCCGTCAGGAAGATTATATCGGGTGTTGTGTTTTGGATCAAGTCTTCGATCTGATATTTGTGTCTCCCAACGGACCGCACATTCAAAAGAACGCATTTTAAATGCTGTTCCTGAGCTAGCTTCGGGACTTTATGTAGGTCTTGCCCTGGGGAGTTATTAAGTATATCTCCCACATCCCTGTCCTTCGGAGCTTCAAGCATGACAGCATTCAGAAGTCTCCCCCTCCTCCCAGCTTGGTCCAGGCAGGTAGCCGTACCTTGACTTAGCCGATAGGAGCATTTTGGGCAGGAAAGCTTACCTAAGATCTTGTCTTGCGGAACCATATCATGCAATCTGCAAGAACCAGAATCTAGGTCCACCAACTGATGTCTGTTGTATGTTCCTGATTTTATACCGCATGGGGTTCTGGTGCTAGTCGCGCTCCGGGCCCGATGGGCGCAGACGGGCGCAGACGGGCGCAGACGGGCGCAGACGGGCGCAGATGAGCTTGCCTTTGGCACGCCCCAGTGTGCCTTAAATGGTGTTTGAAGAGCAACAACTAGCGCGTCAACCCTGGTGGAGTGCGGACCCGCCTAACATCCGGGTACCGCCAGGGCCGAGCAGGAAGTGTGGCAAATGTAAACGCGGAGTAGGAGCAGCAGGTAATACCTTAAAACTATTTATCTCAATGAATTAAAATCCTCATGAAAGTTAAAACAAAGTTTCTAACAGAGCAGCAATGTGTGTAAAAGCGCAGAGATGTCTAGCAGCAAGAACGAATAGTGGAAGGACAGTGGAAGGAAAACTCAGCAGTCACAAACACTTACACTTACACTGCGCGCGGACGCCCCAGTGTGCCTTAAATGGTGTTTGGCTCTGCATCTTATTTTGTCTCTTTTACACATGGTTACATTGTCTAGCAAATATTTCACCTTAATAGAACTCGACACAGCCCATAGGATTTCCAAAGGGGGTGTCCTATACCTCGTCGAGTGAATCAATTGCGGTGAGAGTTACCTGTGCATCAGTCGTGCAGATTAGACAAACTAATCATTAATAACTATCAAAATATAAAAAAAAATCAGATTGCATTTATTCAAGAACTCAGGGTCTTCAGTTTACACACGAACATTCCGTCCTGAAGATGGTCTTATAGATGAAAACATACAACAAGACCGAAACGTCGACAACTCCATCCATTTTCATGTTTTAAAAAAACTCTGGAAATGTTCATTGCAATCTCAATGATGTTCTCCTTGTAGGAAAATGTTTGAAATGAGTGACAACAAGAGTGTATATGAGAAACTAGTTGATGTATAAACAATTCATCTCATTCTTTCTTTCTTTCTTTCTTTGATCTTTATTTCGACTTCGTAAAGTCATAAAAGAAATTCAATACAAATAAGACCAAAACTTTACACACTAATACACATGTTTAAAAATAAGAAGAATTACATCATCTACAAAGATATTTGCCACAAGTAAGAACTTCGTATAACACAAATAGAATTTCAATTTGTCAGAAAAGTTCTTTTAATATTCCACACCGCAGCTAAATACTTGCTGACAGCAAATACAGTTGAAGGGGATAGATCAGATTTTAACAATCGGTAGGCATCCAAATGATACCTAAAACCCCAATTTCTGCAAATGGGAATAATCCACTTTTTCCTTGATTTCACATAGGAAGGACAAAACAACAGTAGATGAATTTCATTTTTAAGCTCATCAGTACAAGCTGGGCAATTTTTAGAAGTAGGTGGATGCCAACTGCTAGTAAGGGCTCTGATTGGCAATGCATTATGTCTCCATTGGAGAAATAGTTTCCTAAAACCAATGGGATTAATGTCATCCAGGACTATCTCCAGCTTATAATAGTCCTTTATTGTTAAAAAAAGTAGTAGACATTGGACCCAGTGTATCACTTGCTAAGGAGGCAGTCAAATTACGGTCCTACTACAAAGTAACCAAATCTTTGTGGGATATAGTACTGCAGGCCTCTTGCGGATTTGTCCACAGGGCCGATAGACCCAACCCAGATAATTCGTCCTTTATATATTTGAACCATGGAATTTTCCATAAAGCTCTATGTTGGTATAATTCCACAAATTCACTCCAATAACTCGAGAGTTCGGGGGTTACCCAGAGTCGCCTCCAGAAAGTGAGGGGCTTCACACCTAATTCCTCCTTTACTGATCTTAATCCCAGATCAAGCCTAAGGGGGAGAAGTGGTGAGCTCAATGGTAGAGCAGCCAAGTTCCGTAGGAACTTGTTTTCCGTAGTAACAATTTCAGGGGCACAATTGTTTCCCCACAATTCACCACCGTATGTTACTGTCCCACGCGCCTGCATTTTGTAAATTTCAAGTGGCGAACCAATGGGGTGTGTCATGGATTTATTCCATAAATTTATGATACCCCCCACCTTTGTGTTAACTTTAAATTTGATTTTATCTGGTGATGAGACCATGTCAGCTTTTCATTCAAAGTCAGTCCCAGATACTCGAAAGTGTGAACTCTCTCAAGACTGATACCATGAATGACCGGGTTGGGACGAGATGACCTAGGGGGGTTAAAGATCATAAATTTTGTTTTAGCCGTGTTAATTTCTAGCCCCCGATCAGCACAGAAAGAGACAAAACCATCCAGGACTCGTTGGACGCCCATAGGAGTCTTGGCCAGTAACAGGGTATCGTCAGCAAACATAATAGCTGAGATCCCTGTACCAGCGAGTCTTGGAGCGTCTCTATTTGGTACCTTGTTCAGATGGGCGATAAGTCCATTTACATAGAGGCAAAACAGGGTCGGTGCCAAGACACAGCCCTGCCTTACCCCCCTTTCAACAGGAAAACTAGATGATAAACCTCCTTCACTCCCACATCTGACCCTTGCAAAATTATTAATGTGGAGACGCACTATAATCTGTAAAAGAGGTGCTGGGAGGCCTAATTCCTGCAACACAGTCCAAAGTTTCGTGCGTGGGACCAAATCAAAGGCCGCACGTAGGTCAACAAAAACAGTATAAAGAGAACCCCCCTCCACCTTAACTGTCTTCCAGAAGAGCATACTCAATCTGAAGATCTGATCAATTGTTGAGACGCTCTTTCTGAATCCAGCCTGATAGTGACTCAGAATCTCAAATTCCTCCATCCAGTCCAGAAGACGGTCTAGGATTAACCTCGAAAAGAGTTTCTGAGCAACGTCTATCAGACTGATAGGCCTATAATTACCAGGGAGCAAAGGCGACCCCTTTTTAAAAATAGGGACAACTTCTACGCCCAGCCATGTAGAGGGAATTAGCATACCCCCGGCAATTGCATTAAATATAGTTGTTAAATAAGGCCCCAGACTCTGGGTTCGTGTTTATACAAATCACCAGGAACCCCGTCCAGCCCAGGTGCTTTGCCCGCGGGAAGAATAGATATAGCGTGTTGAACCTCGCTTAGGGCAAAGTTAACCTGCTCTAGACCAGCAGAATCGCACAAGAGAGACTCAGACATAGGGGGGTCCAAACAGGAATAATCCCCCCTGTAGAGAGTACTGAAGTGATCTTCCCATATTTCTGGGGCAATATTTGGTTTTAGTGCTGCGTCAGGTTCAGCTGTGCCAGTAGACACAATCAGCCAAAATCTCCGCGAATCTCTAGCCTGAAGGGCAGATGTTAGCCTAACCCAATTTTCTGTAGCCCACTCAAGCTTGGCATAATGTATTAAGTTCCGATAAATTTGTCTCTTGTGTTGGATGACATCCCTACTAGCTTTCTTTTTTAATGCATCCAACAAATCACTCTTAGCCGATCTACAAGCCCTCTTATACCATTGGTACCGTCTGCATATCCTTTTCGAGCAGGGGACGATAGGATTGAATATATCAGCTAAGCTGGTGAATAATTCTTTATTGACAGCAGCCATTTTTCCATAAAAATCAGGCAAAAAATACTGCTCCATAAGAATAAGTACTTCGTCCAGTACTGGGCCAACCCTGGCATATACTTCGGATAGTTCCCCTGGATTACCGGCCAGTTTAGCCCATTTGACTTTACGTTTGTTATCTGTCAAAGTAGCTCTATTCGGTGCCAAAGATTTAAGTGATGGCAGGGAATCACCGGGCACAGACCTAGTAAAGAAACATCCAATATCAGGGGATTATGGTCACTCTCCCCTTTGGATACCACCTCAAAGTCAGATACTCTGTTCCACTCCTTGCACTGAACAAAGATATAATCAAGTCTAGCCACCCTTCCTGGCTTATTATACGTAGGCCTTGAGGGATTGTCCGAGAGTGTTCGACCATTGCAGGCCCTAATCGAACGGGCCATCGTAAGGGAGGTGATTTGAGCGGCCAGGGGGGCCCAAGTCCTAATCATTGGGGCAACCACCTGTGGGATGTGCCAGATTTCATCCTCCTCTTGATTTGTTTGGTCCACCAGCCCCTGGAGTGATTCGAAGTGAGAATTAAGATCGCCAGCAATAACAAACATTGTGCCCTCAGGGATCATAGTTAGAACATTTGATAGAACATCAATGACCCCAGATTCCACACATGGATTCACGGGTCTGGAATACACATTAATTACCGCAAGCTTAATGCCTGTCCGCCAATCCAATAACAAGCAAAGAACATCCTCAGACCCAGTTTCTAGAATCGTGGCACTACAGCCCAAATGGGTAGCAACCCAGATGGTTAAACCTCCTGAGGGACGACCTTTGCCTCCCCATATGGCTGGAATAGAGAAAGAAGCAAACCCCAAACGGTGGTATTCTTGCCTTGCCCATGTTTCTTGGAAACAGCATATGTGGTGGAGGTCTATAAAAGAGCCCCAAACCGGGCAAGAGAGCTTATTAGCAAGACCAGCTATGTTCCACGAAAGAATTTTGTATATAGATAAAGGATTTGTGGAAACATCAGATTTTTTACGTACAAGGGGTTCACTAGAATTCATCACAACGGTTGGGAGGGTATCTGGAAGGATGAAACGGGGAGACTCTGTCTCGGGAGGAAACACAACCTCAATAGGGGGATTGGAAATACCATCCTCTTGACTCAGTCAGTCAACCTCTTCAAGACAAGCATACCTATTGGTACACAAGCAATCACCTCGAATAGGCACATCAAAACGAATGTGCCTCTGTCTTCCTCTAATTGAACTAGATCCGACCCTAATCCAATTTTCAGGATTCTCGGACTGGGTAAGAATATTTGATGGAGGATAGAAAAAGGAGAGTGGGAGGGATTTAATAGAGGTAGCTCCAATATTACCCAGCCAATTACAAATGTATGGTGCAGTCTAGGGGTTACTAAAATTCACCAAGATACAATCACCCTTAATTTTCTTAATAGTGCTTCCTACCCATGGAACCCTCCTGACCATTAGAACCTCAGAACTTATGTTTGGGGGGAGAGGCCTATACGTATTTAGCCAACTAGTCACTTTGTTTTTAACAGAGGCATAGCTTTCTGAAGCGGGATCAACGAGCTCTGGTACACCACTTAAAATTATAACATAGGGCGATGCTTCAGGAGGAAGATTAATTACATTTTTCCATCTTACGCTAGCCACTTCTTTATGAATACAATCACCTGAATCCCTAAGAGTTTCCCCTACTTCTATTTGGATTGGTTTGGGTACTTGAATAGGACTCCTTGACGAAGTAAATGGTTGGCTTTGAGCAGGTAAAGGGATATAAGTGGAAGTGGGAGGAAGGTTAGGTGTAGATGGTAATAATCTAGATGGAATAGGTTCAGTTCTGGCAGAAAGGTTTGTCGTAGCTACCGCTTTAGAAGAAGAAGGGAGGTAAGAGTCACCCGTATTCTTCATGGGTACATTGTGATTTTTGGCTCTGCTCCCCAGGGGATTAGCTGTAGCTGCTATAACCCTTTCTATTTCTTTTAATCTTACATCAATAGTATCAAACCTAGCCATCAAAGGGGTAAAAAATCCCCTAAGAACATTATTTAAAATATTTGTGAGATTAACATTCCCCCCTTCAGACCCTTCTCCCAAATTTAAGACAGGCAACAGAGGCTCGGATTGGGAAGAGATTATCACTGAGGATAAATTAGATGTCACGCTAGTATCTATAGCTGGACTGTTAACCGTTGCAGGTAGTATGTTTAAAACATGAGTATGAGAGCAGTCCAATCTCGCTTTTTTCCCACGTTTAGAGTTCCCCTCTCGTTTTCTTTTGGGGACTGCACCCTGATGTAACGGTTAAACACAACTAGACCTAGGATTACTCTTTGGGTCAGATGATGTTTCAAGCATAGAAGGAAGTGTACACTCAGGGAGTGTACACTTCCTTCTATGCTTCTATGTAGGTTGGAGTGTGTCTCTACGTGAGGAAGTACTAGACCTGAGATCTTGGAGAACTGAATCAATTGTTTGGTCAATGCTATCCATAAGAGCTGTATGTGTATCATCCAAATTAGAAGGGGACCTGACAGATGCTAATAAACCCAAAGAAGACCTCCTAGTACTAGTAATCCCATCAGAAAGGTGCCTTTCTAGCATAATCAGTTCGCTTTCTACAACGGAGTTTGCCCTGATAATAAAACTGTCCAAAGTACCAGCAACCATAGGTTGTACTTTTGAAGGTTTACTTCGGGTATCCATGATGACAGGCGGCTAGCGACACGGCAGCAGCGAGGTACAGAGCCGAGAGGGGGGGCCCGGTCCGGACTTGACCGTGCTTGAACGGGCTTAAACGGGCCCGCCCTTTGCCCGGGCTTCGCTCCGGTCTGCGCCCCGCACGCGTCCCGCTCACGCGAGACTGGGTGTTGCTAAAATAGAGAGAAGGAGGAGTCGGGAAGAGGAACCAGGTGCAACAGGTGAGTGATCCGCAAGGCGCCCTGGTCCTCGCAGTCCCGGAAATTAAAAAGCAGTTTAAAAATGCCGTTTTCCTCCGTGAGCGCTGATCAGGACCTCCGTGGCAGCACCAGTGAATGCAGAACAGTGACAGAGCCTACGAGCGGCTCCGGTGAAGCGGGGGCCGCGAGGCGTTAAGTACTTGGCAGGGAGGAGGCGGGAAGAGGAACCAGGTGCAACAGGTGAGTGATCCGCAAGGCGCCCTGGTCCTCGCAGTCCCGGAAATTAAAAAGCAGTTTAAAAATGTCGTTTTCCTCCGTGAGCACTGATCAGGACCTCCGTGGCAGCACCAGTGAATGCAGAACAGTGACAGAGCCTACGAGCGGCTCCTGTGAAGCGGGGGCCGCGAGGCGTTAAGTACTTGGCAGGGAGGAGGCGGGAAGAGGAACCAGGTGCAACAGGTGAGTGATCCGCAAGGCGCCCTGGTCCTCGCAGTCCCGGAAATTAAAAAGCAGTTTCAAAATGTCGTTTTCCTCCGTGAGTGCTGATCAGGACCTCCGTGGCAGCACCAGTGAATGCAGAACAGTGACAGAGCCTACGAGCAGCTCCCGCGAAGCGGGGGCCGCGAGGCGTTAAGTACTTGGCAGGGAGGAGGCAGGAAGAGGAACCAGGTGCAACAGGTGAGTGATCCGCAAGGCGCCCTGGTCCTCGCAGTCCCGGAAATTAAAAAGCAGTTTAAAAATGTCGTTTTCCTCCGTGAGCGCTGATCAGGACCTCCGTGGCAGCACCAGTGAATGCAGAACAGTGACAGAGCCTACGAGCTCATGTGATTTGCATTTTGTACCCTAACTTTCAAATGATTTTTTCTATATTTTCTAAAAAAGTATACACCCGTCCTGTTCTTTCTTTGCTGATACATTAGTTTTCAATTAATATGATTTATTCTGATAATGTTGTTTGTTGAAGTCACTAACGTCCTAGATATATCTCTTCAAATCAATAAGACATTTTGTAAACAAATTCCCTTGTAGGCACACTCACCTGATTTAGATTTACCCAAGCCTCCAAGGGGTTATTGGGTTGCCCTATTTTGTTGTGAATAACTTTATGAAAGCGGCATTTGCTAAACTGTAGCTAAAAATCCAACTTCACCCAGAGTTGTGATTTTGAATTGAGAGTTCAGTGACACCAAACTTGAAAAGTCTATCTCTTCACATTTGGGAATTACACTTAAAAGATGCAATAAGGTAATCCCCATGTTATCCTATGAGCGATAGGCCTTGTAGTAGTGAAACACGAAATTGGGAGTTTTTCACTACCAAGACTTGTAAAACTTAAAAGTACATGTTCTGCCTTTTAAATACATTGCACCCTGGCCTGTGGGTCCTACAAGGCCTACCTTTGGGGTGACTTATATATATAGAAAGGGAAGGTTTAGTCATGGCAAGAAATGTATCTTGCCAGGTTGACGCAGCAGTGTTAAACTGCACATACAAGCTCCGCAATGGCAGACCTGAGTCATGGTCAGAGGACTACTTAAATACATGGCACAATGAGTGCTGCAGGCCCACTAGTAGCATTTGATCTACAGGCCCAGAGCATATGTAGTGCACTTCACTGGGGACTTCTAAGTAAATTAAATATGTCAGTTGGGGTTAAGCCAATATTACCATGTTTACAAAAGAGAGCATAAGCACTTTAGCACTGGTCAGCATTGGTAAAGTGCACACAGTCCTAAAACCAGCAACAACAAGGTCAGAAAATGGAGGGAGACAGGCAAAACGTTGGGAAAAGACCACTGTATTGCTCCGCTCTTCAGATAAAACATAATCTCCCACAAAGTGACTCAAACATGGCGAAGCAAAACGTAAAACACAACAATACCTAGAAAAAGGTTTACTTTACAAAATGCAAAGACTCTCTTTTTCGAATAAGGCTTAGGGTTTTATTTACTTAATGCTCTGTAACAGAAAGGCTTTCCCGGATGTCAAATGAACCACATTCAAATGTACATAGAGATATATATTTATATGCAAGCAATAATAACACACTTGGTAAATGCAACAGTTAAATGCATGAATAATGCTAATGAATAAACAAGCAGCACACAGTACTGGACGTCCTACAAGAAATAATCAGAAAGATATATACACTAAATACATCAAATGATTACTTTGGATGTGCACTCTGACTCATTCACACATCACAAAGAAAACACCTCGAATGATCAAAGTCACTGGCCAGACATCACAATGGCAATAATCAAAACTCAACACTTCACTTGGTGCAAAAACTGCATCTAAGCCCACTCCAGACCGGGAGATTTTAACAGCCGGGGATAAGAGACTCTGCAACCAGGGTTCCGCTTTACCGAAATAGACGCGTCCAGCCCCAATCGGATTCTAAAATCCCAGCTTCTAAGTCAACAACCCTCAGAACTGGCCAGCTTCCAGGCAAGCATTCCATGGCAGGAAGGAGTTCCCACATTCCCTCTACATTCTCACATGTTCCAGTCTTTATCTTAACGAAGCTTAAGAAAGCCTTCCAGGGTACATTAAACAATCTCTCACAAAACAATCCTTGAATGTGATTAACCCAAACAACTTGCAAGTCTGTCTGTGCACACAGAAAAGCTCAAGCAAGGCACAGTCAGAATTCAGGACGACATGAGGCCATGTCAAAGCGGATAGTAAGAACTTAATAATGCTTGTCAATGTACAACACAATGCACATTTGTGCACCACTGCTTATAGCTTCACATACTTCATCTCTCAATGTACAACACAGTGCACATTTGTGCACTACTGCTTATAGCTTCACATACTTCATCTCTCAATGTACAACACAGTGCACATTTGTGTACTACTGCTCATAACACTGCACTTCGAAACCAAAAAGTCCATTCTACACCTCTCTCTCTCTCTCATGCTTTCAAATGTACTTCACACACGCTCTGTTCTTAGGAAGCTGTTCTACTAGGACAGCTCCAACTTCAAAAGTACAAGAAGAAATCTTCATGAGAAACAAGGCATATGTAGGGCGTCATACATTCAGGCTAGGATAAAAGAACACACCAAAGTCAATTAAAATGATGGAAGTCAATGGTCATCACGTGGCATCAGACCATAAGAGTGCCTCTAGCTCTACATTCCACCCCATGACCTTTGACTATCATAACATACATGTATCAAAAACTGAACTTCGTAACTGAAAGCACAAAGATAATTGAATCACACACTACAAAAGTGAAATCATAAAAGCATGTAACAATCATTTTAAAAAGCTCATGCATATCTGAATATTCAGCAACAAGAATACATGTGTGATGGGCACACAAAATAAGTGCACAAATAGAATCAAGCATATGAACTCATTAATGCTCCCAATGTCACACATGGCTAATTCTGGAACTCCTACTATTGAAGCAGCCAAACTTATATACTTTGTGCTTAAAAGTAAAGGCTACTTCAACATCATCTTTCATCTTTAAACTAAACAGCATCTTCAATTTTAATCTTGCAAACACATTTTTTGGTCTTTTTTTTTCAAACTGATCAGCATTTCTGGTAACTCTCTAGATTGAATGAAAATATCCTCCTGTGTGAAAAGTCAACACTCTCTTTTTCTTTGAAATTTGTAAACATTTTACTTCATTTTCACACAATCAGTCTATTATCACTGACTTGGTAAGTTAATCTGGTTTGTTCAGCCAAAGGATGTCAGCTTGCATCGTCCGGTGATCACACTAGGGTTGGGGAGGGGTCCCACATCCTGACGGGCCCACCCTTAGACATCTACACGCAGGACAGGGACATCAGGTACACCAACACATCGCAGTATAATCTGGAAAAGAAACAAGCATCGCTATTCTTGCAAAAAATATTTTTCAAAAACCGCACGTTCTCCTTTCTCTGTTTTGGATATGATGGCACTGTATTATCATTCCTGTCTGCGTGGTTCTCTGCTGGCCCTGGGGAATTATCTGAGAATTCTACCCACACTATGGCCTCTAAATTCTTGGTATTGGAGTATTCTCCTTGCTCAGGAAGAAGGGCTGGGGCAGTCTCCTTCCTGACTATTTCTCCACACACTGCTGAATATGTGCACCCTTGATCATTTGGCATGAACCCAAGGCTATCCATCTGCCCTATCTGCTCTGGTAACTTTCCTTTCTATACCTGGCACCTCACCTTCTGGGGGACTGGTCTGCGTGCGCTGTGCATACTGACACATCGGAATCACAGTTCTAAGTAAGTTTAGGGGAATATGCATCCCTTCATTCTCTGCCCACCTGTTTGGTATAGGTGCTCGCACTTAGTCATGCACACCAAATCAGAATCGTGTGTCCCCACCTCTGTCTCCAAGATTTTAGCCTTTTCATCTGTAAGGGAATTAAAGGTTCCGTCTAGTGAATGTGTACGACCATGAGCATCTACATGATACACAGTAGCTGGGCTTTGCAGTAAAGTCTGCCACTTCACTGGGGAATCCTGGGTCCCAGGCACTTCAAACACCACCCCTGGACTTTCTATTGGAACCTGCACCAACCGTTCATGCAAAACTGCAGTTTCTGTCTGTATGTAACATTTGACCATTAGAGAAATCTCAAAAGTCAAAATCATATTATCTCTTATTGTCATTTGCCTAGTGTCTGTCAGCGTGCAAAAGCACAAAAGCATCTGTATCTGTCCTGTATCTCTCACAGCAAAAAAACAGACAGATAATTGTGTCTGAATAGTGTCTGTCGTTAGAACACAACTCAAAATCAACAGTGTCTGTCCTGTATCTATTAGATCACAACTCAAAATCAGCCATGTCTGCCCTGTATCTATCACAGTGCAAGCAAAACATTTGCCAGCATTAGAAAATGTTTCAGTCCAAAAGTCTAAAAGCACCCTCTTCTTTCCTTGTTTTTCGCACATACTCAAAGTGGCACACTGCTCCTGAACTGTCACATCTAATTCAATGTTTCCTTTCTGTATTGGCCACACATTTAAAACACATTGCATAATCTCTTTTGCAGATTCAAAAGCACATTGCGGCTCCTCCTCAAATTTAAACTCAGAATCAAGTTTAAAAATCACATTTTCTGTCATTTCTTTATTCAAAATAGCGTCTCTCCATGTAAAGCAAGGTTTGCCATTCACTGACATGTCTTATTTATAACTGCAACCAACGATCGCTAGTTCTAACAGGCTGGTTTGCTCATCTTCCTGCAGGTTTACATTTTCTCGGATCAACATTATTCACTAGATTCAAATTCAACCAAGATAATATTCATTTCTGGCTGAGGATCGTCCTCAAAAGAATTAATTAAAACCTCCTGTGAACACTGTAAATTACAAAAACAACAATTGATGGACAGAATGCAGAACAATGTCATACATTCACCCCAGTACAGAGATCTGGGCCTAAATCCATCGTTTTTTTGCTCACCATGCCATTCCAGTTTGAACCCAGCCATATGCAAATCAGTCTTGACCCTGTGCCCCATGGGAACAGTCCAGCCTGAACTGCCAAGCCAGGTCCTCCCTGGACTGGAAACAAGCATCCTAGGACCGGTTTCGGGCTTTCAGCCCTCGTCAGCCAGGATAGCTTGATTCCAGTGGCATGGAGAGCAAGGGACTCATGTCTGAGCATACCCTTCCCACTCGGGGTGACAAGTCAGGTCCAGGGAAGGCATGGCTTGGCAGTTCGGGCTGGACTGTTCCCATGAGGCACAGGGTCAGACTGATTTGCATATGGCCATGTCTGAACTGGGGTGGCAGAGTGGGCTAAAGAACGGTGATGGATCAAACCCAGATCTGTTGACTGGGTGTGAGTGTTTGATTGGTTCTGATGCTCCGTCCATCACCACCCCCCTTTTGTACCGCTTTGTTCGCCATAAGTTGGCAGGGTATGCTCAGACGTGAGTCCCTTGCTCACTTTGCCACTGGATTCAAGCAAGCCTGGCTGAAGACGGCTGAAATGCCAGAAACCGGTCCTAGGAAGCTTGTTTCCGGTCCAGGGAAGGCATGGCTTGGCAGTTTGGGCTGGACTGTTCCCATGAGGCACAGGGTCAGACTGATTTGCATATGGCCATGTCTGAACTGGGGTGACAGAGTGGGCTAAAGAACGGTGATGGATCAAACCCAGATCTGTTGACTGGGTGTGAGTGTTTGATTGGTTCTGATGCTCCGTCCATCACCACCCCCCTTTTGTAACACTGTAAATTAACCTGCAGCTTCTCTGCATCCACTTTTTTCACGAATGAATCACTCTGGCTATCTAAACAGCCTGGCACAAAAAAATGATTCAGTGCTTGGTGCCTGTTCAACTTTCTTTTCAAAGATTTATTTTCACGTGTTAAAAAGTCTGACTCTTCTTTAGTTTTAAATAGCTCATTACGTTCTTTTTCTAACTGTTCACAATTTTTATACACGCTAAAAAATGCATTCAAAATGACACCACTATTTCTGTCTGAAATACCAAGTTGTTTCACTCTTAAAGAGAAAAATCATGTACACATTTAAATATCTGTGTTTGCCCCTCATATTTAAAGCATGCATTAGAGACAATCTCCCACTGAAATAACTCAGTTGGCATCTAGGAATCTGCAACTGAAAATATGGGCATCTTAGAGAGCATTCTCCCCTATTAAAATTTCACTTTTCGTAAATCCTCGAGTGTTGCCAAATGTATTGCTCCACCTTTCAGATAATACAGAATCTCCCACACGGTGGCTCAAACACGGCGAAGCAAAATGTAAAACACAACAATACCTAGAATGGTATTTACTTTACAAAATGCAGTAGCATAAGGCTTGGGGTTTTATTTCTGCAATGCTCTCTAACAGAAAGGCTTTTCCAGATGTCAAATGAACCACATTCAAATGTATATCGAGAAATATATTTATATGCAAGCAATAATAACACACTTGGTAAATGCAACAGTTAAATGCATGAATAATACTAATGAATAAACAAGTAGCAAATAGTACTGGATGTCCAGCAAGAAATATTCAGAAAGATATGTACACTAAATACATCAAATGATTACTTTGGATGTGTACTCTGACTCATTTACACATCACAAAGAAAACACCTCAAATGATCAAAGCCACTGGCCACACATCACAATGGCAATAATCAAAACTCAACACTTTACCTGGTGCAAACACTGCATCTTAGCCCACTCTGGACCGGGGGATTTTAACAGCCAGGGATAAGAGCCTCAGCAACCAGGGTTCTGCTGTACCGAAGTAGACGCGTCCGTCCCCATTCGGATTCCAAAATCCCAGTTTCTAAGTCAACAACCCTCACCTTTATAATCTCAAAACACACACTAGAAGGTTTGAGATTCTTCCACTCTGCGCCAAGGAAACTTACTTGAACTGGCCAGCTAACAAGCAAGCATTCTACGGCAGGAAGGAGTTCCCACGTTCCCTCCACATTTTCACATGTTTCAGCCTTTATCTTAACAAAGCTTACGAAAGCCTTCCAGGGTACATTAAACAATCTCTCACAAAACAATCCTTGAAAGTGATTAACGCAAACAACTTGCAAGCCTGTCTGTGCACGCAGAAAAGCTCAAGCAAGGCAGAGTCAGAATTCAGGATGACATGAGGCCATGTCAAAGCCAAGAGTAAGAACTTAATAATGTAAATGTAAATGTCAAGGTACTTATAGAGTGCACTGTCACCAGACGGCCACCTTGCGGTGCCGCCTTTGCGGTTTCCTGGCGCTGATACTCATACCGCTCTGGAACCCCTCCTGGCTTTCCCTGTGAAGTGTCCACTCCTGGGCACCCCCAGGGTGAAGCCAGGCATCCTTAGTGCTGTTGGGGCCGGTGTGGAGGCTAAGCAAGCTATTGCCCAGAGTTGCAGCGTGGGGCCCATGATTAGAATAGGCACCGAGGCAAGAATAGACAGGTCCGAGGAAATTGAGCCCGAGCCCCACCGAGGCAGGAATCGAACCCTGGTCCCTGGCCAGAACTCTGCTTCAGGGTCTGCCGCTCTAACCATTGAGCCACACTCCTCCACCATAATACTTGCCAATGTACAACACAATGCACATTTGTGCACCACTGCTTATAGCATCACATACTTCATCTCTCAATGTACAACACAGTGCACATTTGTGTACCACTACTCATAACACTGAACTTCGAAACCAAAAAGTATATTCCACACCTCTCTCTCTATCATGCTTTCAAATACACATCCCACACGTTCTGTTCTTGGCAAGCTGTTCTACTGTGAGAGCTCCCACTTCAAAACTACAAGAATAAATCTTCAAGAGAAACAAGGCATATGCAGGACATCATACATTCAGGCTAGGATAAAATATTACACCAAAGTCAATTAAAATGATAGTAGTCAAAGGTCATTACATGGTGTCAGATCATAAGAGTGCCTCTAGCACTACATACCACCCTAAGGCTGTTGGTTCTAACACCCTGCCTCATTTAGAGTCGGGCGGACCATCAGCTTTCTGTTGGCTGTGCCACTGCTGGTTCCATTGACGGTAAGCTTCCTCTGATGGCCTGACAGAATAGGGTCTGTCTGAGGCAGGGCAATACACTGCCTTCCCTATTTATGGTGGATGGTGTGATGTCAGTTTTTTCTGTCTTTCCCGGCCAGGCAAAACTTGGTGATATGGGGCATGTTAGACTTGGGGGTCTCTAGTTGGCACAGGTATGCACTTGTGACAAATAGGGACCCTTGCCTCTAGTCAGGGTAAGGGGGTACACTCCTAAAATAACCCCTGCTCACCCCCTTGGTAACTTGGCATGAGCAGACAGGCTTATCTCAGAGGCAGTGTGTAAAGCATATGTGAACACATACAGTAATCAAGTGACAACACTACAGATGGACACCACACAGGTTTTATATAAAAATAAGTATTCTTTATACAGATTTACCACAAGACCATAAACAACAAAAACCCACAATACTGTTACTTTAAGATGGTAGAATTTAGCTTAGTTCTCTTCAGTTCTTAAATGCAACACTTTAAGTCAATGTACCTGTAGATGCGACACGCAGGGCAACGATAGTGTTTTAACGATGTTGATGCGTTGAAAGTTTGGTGCAAAGAAATAAAGATGTGAAGATCTTCCAGATGCGGCGTGCTTCTCCGATGTTGCGAGAAGGCTTGATTCGATGCGTCAGCTGCAGCGGCGACACTCCTTTACACGATGCGACGACAGTGGCTTTGGCGGCGACACTCTTCTCCAACATTGCGAGACGCTTCCGCTCGATGCGACAACTGCAGCGGCGATACCCTTTACGTGATGCGACGACAGCAGCTCCGACGGCGGCACGCTTCTCCGTGGATGCGAGGCGCTTTCCTTGATGCGGTGCAATGCGTCAGCTACGATGGCTGCCATGGCGACACGCTTCGTTGGCGTTGCGAGACACTTCTTCGAAGATGCGAGATGCTTCAGCTCGATGCGACAACTACAGCGGCGACACCCTTTTGCGCAATGCGATGACAACAGCTCCGACGGCGGCATTCTTCTCCTTCTTGAGTCGCGCTTCCAGCTCCTTGCGACACGCAGTCCCTCAGAAGGCCCCAAAACAGTAGCAGGCACTTCCAAAGAACTCTGGGGAGCTGGTGGTTGAAGTCTGTTGTTCCTGAGACTTCAGCAGGAGGCAAGCTCTTTTCCTTCACAAGTTGAGCAAAAGTACACACACAGTTCCTTTTTCCTCCCTTTGGCAGTAAGGCAACCACTACAGGCCAATCCCCCAGTCTCAGGGATAGTTTCTCCTCAGCTTCTTCTTGGTTCCTCTCCTCAGCAGAGTGTTCTTCTTGTTTTCCCAAAGTGATCTAAATTCTTGGGATCAGGGTCCCAATACTTATACCCCAAAATCCTTTGTCTTCTGAGGGCAGAGGGGCCTTTGCCTTGTTCAAACCAGTTCTGGTCAGTCCTTGCGCACTTTTTCTACCTGACTCCTTCTTTCGTTTTAGAGTGCAGGGCAGAGACATCAGACACACCACAGGGGGTGGAGCCAGCATAGTGGAGGAAAGGCACAGCCCTATTCAGGTCCCAGGTGCAACTCCTCCCTCCCATCTAGCTGCAGATCTCTCTATTCACCACTGGGCTACCTCACCCTGTCTCCTGGAATTCCCCAGCCCTGTCACTCAAACTCCAGACAAGGAATACACAGCCTAGCAGAAGCAGGTTTGAATGGTTAGACAAGAAAGTACCTACTTTCTAAAAGTGGTATTTTCAAACACAGAATGTAAAACCAGCTTCACTAGAAGATGTATTTTATCATTCTGAGTTCAGGCATACTAAATTCGAATTTCTACCATGTTCCCTGAGTCAGTTAGGATTATAAAATGTAATAATCAAACTGCCCATTCTGGCCTATGGAGAACAGGTAGCCTTGCAATAGTGAAAAACGAAAATGGCTGTAATTCACTATTAGAACATGCCACACACACCAGGGCATGTCCTACCTTATCCTTACAATGCACCCTGCCCTTGGGCCTACCATAGGAGTGTCTGATATGAAGAGAAGGGAAGGTTTAGGGACTGGCAAGTGGGTGCACTTGCCCAGTCAGCATGACAGTACCAGACTGCACACAGGCTCTGCAATGGCAGACCTTAGACACACTTTTACAGGCTGCTTCTGTGGGTGGCACAACCAGTGCTGCAAGCCCACTAGCAGCATTTGGATTTACAAGCCATGGGCACTCCTGGTGCACTGTACTAGGGTCTGACAGGTAAACCAAACCAACCAATCATGGAATCACAAATTCATACATTAATTTACAATAGGGAGCACTTGCACTGTGGCACTGGACAGCAGTGTTACAGTGCCCTGAGAATCTAACACCAGCACAAACACATGAGGCAACAGCAAAAAAAATGGAAGGGAGACCCACACCAAGGTGCCAGGTCTAACAGGGCAGAAAAAACAAATAATGACCCCCACCTCCTTGAAAAAACTCGCTGGGTGTGGGGGTCATTCCTTATTTGTTACACAATAAGAAACACACACTTTGTATATAAGCTTTTGTACAGTTTGGCAAGCAGCCATCAAAACCAACGGCAGCCTTCCACCAAAATTTTTGTACCTTGACAGGAACCACCACCACAGCTGTTGCTATCAAGGTACATAGATCACAGCTCGGCTCGCGGTGATCTCTAAATTTGGCAGACTGGTGTCCAACGGGGTGGTGGACGTAATGTTCTCTGCCACCCAGCCGGACTGTAGTTCATCCACCTAATCTTAGATTTGACCCTTGGCCTTTTCTTTTTGCTGTCTAGGATCACTATAGCACAAGGCAAAACTTGTAGGCAGCTCATAAAAAAGGCATGGGTGCCAATACTGAGCACATAAGTGTGACTATAACTGCAGCACCATCTAAGAAACACCTTCAAGCTGCCACATCGGTATTAGTTATAGTACCATGGCACATTGAACAAATGCCTAGTGTATTTGGTAGCATCTCACATGCATTACAAGTTGAATCAGTTCGAGTGTATTGACAAGCAGAAAACTCAGGGCTGGGTTTTTAAAGAATGAATTCAAGGGAGCAACAGAGTCCAGTCTTCCAGAGCAAAAGAGGACACCAAATGAGAGGTTTAAGCAGTGGTATAGCAAGATCGCCATGGGCTGTAGTGCAAGCAAGGAAAATGCTCTCCCCCAGATATTGGACGGAAAGCAAAATACAGTTAAAACTTTGGTACAGTGGGCAATGACTGTTGTTGACGCACATCTCCAGAAACTGCTACCCCACCTCTGTGTCTTTCTTGTTGTAACACTAACTGTGGGGAAAGTAATCACAATTTCAAACCCCAAGCAAGTTCTTGCAAAAAAAACATAAAGTATTATGCTGGCTGTTAAATAAACTAAAGCTAGAGCAGGGCACACTGTCCCCCTACCTCTTGGCCCCACTTTCACTGCACCAATTGCATGCCTGATAGCTTTGCACCTGACACACACAATTTTCTTTTTTATTTTGGCACTTTCAATGTTTCAACCACTATACAGTCCTCCTTTACTCACTTTCCTATAGAATTCTTGATTGCAATTGTCACATATATGACCATTACTCTGTGCACTCACCAGAGAGGGCAAGGATTGGATGAGGATGTTCTGAACACCATGTGACCCATTGACTGTCACTGTGTGAAACCTGCAGTACTTTAGGTCTCAAATCCAGAGCTGTCAATTGTGAACCATCAGGAACACCCATCTCCAAATGAAATCCACTTAGGCACCTAGAGGAAACTTTTTTAAAACATTTTATTTTAAAAATACCTTTATTTAGAGAATATTGCACAGCACAGTTACAAGATTCCACCATTGCAATGAATGAAGCACAACATGACAATGCAGTACAGTAGAGGCAATCGTAAACTTGTGGCACATTGGGGAAAATGTTATGGGACAATAGCTTGTAAGCATAGAGGGGGTATAGAATACATCAGAAAGGGGCACCATGAGAAGGGCAGAGAGGCAGAGGGAGTAGAGGAGGGGGACGGGAGCAGCGAGGAGACAGCTCATGGACCTACACCAGCAGCCTCCACGGGGGGGTGCTGGCAGGGAGCGCGGGAGAGGTCGCAGGGCGCTGTGAGTCTTGACTTAAGAGGTAGGTCACAAATGAACCCCAAATATCAATTGGACGAGACCTGGCTGGTTGGAGGTCCCAGAACTCAGCCAGGAGAGTTTGGCAGCGAAAAGCATCCACATGCCAGAGGGCAACATTGGCGCCGGCCTGCAGCCCCAGCACATGGAGACCCTGCGCCGCGCAAGGACCAACAGCATGGCAGTCACGCGACGAGTGGCGTCCGGGAAAAATTTAACAAAGCCTAAGAGGCAAAGCAGAGGGTCAGGTTGAATCGGAGACTAAGTGATTGTAGAAATTGCAGCGCATACCGCGCCAATATGCCGAGACCCTGGGGCACAGCCAGGCGAGGTGAGAGAAGTCAGCCTCGGGTGCAGAGCAGCACAGGCATCTATCACTAGCAATAAGTCCAAGCTTGTGGAGTTGGGCGGGAGTCCGATATAGCCGATGTATGTACTTAAAATGGATGAGGCGCAGACGATAGTTTGGGAAGAGGCGTTTGATTTGATTACAGCAATATAACCAATTGGCTTCGGAGATTTTGGCTCCCAGCTCATCGCCCCATGCAATGCGCGCCCGGTCAGTGGAAATAGGAGATGCTGCTAGCGTGTAAGCATAGATTTTAGTGACTATTTTTTTAGGAGAGGAAGATGTATAGTGAAGATCGAGAGTGGCCATCGATGGGGAGGGCTGGGGAAATGTGGAGTGTAGCTTCCTGCAAAGCGCTCTGAGTTGATAGTATAACAGAGTGTACATGGGGCCAGAGTCAGCGGCAAGAATGTGTCCCCAGGGTAGAGGTCCGAGACTGTGGAGAGGCCCAGACGAGTAGCGTGCTTGATTATCTGGAAGAATGAAGGGGAGGAAAGGCGGGGTGGTGTGCGAGCGGCATATTGTTCACGGAAAGAATGTCAGAGCCAGAAAATAAATTTGCAGAGCCCGTCCCAAGCCCAGCGCAGGGTCTCAAACGTGTCTATTTCAGTGCGGAGGAGTTTCGCTGGGGCGAATAGAGCAGTCGTGAGCGGCCACAGGGTGGCGAGGTCAGCCTCTACTGCGACGTGAGGTTGAAACAGAGTGGGGTGAAGCCAGAAATAAAGAAAACTGGCCTGAGCACTGAGAGCATACAACTTGAAATCTGGGGCGCCAAGCTTGCCACGCGACATTGGAATAGTGAGGATGCTGTAGGCAATGCGAGGTTGCCGACTGGCCTAAATTAGGGTAATCTTGCGAAAGAAGTGAGCGGTTAGAGAGATGGGAATATTGACGAATACATATAAAAAATTCGGAAGCACCACCATTTTGGCGAGGGCAATGCGCCCAGCCAAAGAAAGTGGCAGCCGGTTCCAGAGAGGGATCTTGAGCTCGAACCAGTCCATTGCACGACCAAAATCAATTTTCCAAAGTTCATCAACGTCCCTGCTCAACCAAATGCCCAAATATCTAGTGGGCTCCGATGCCCACACAAAGGGATAGTCAGGAACAAAGGGTGTTGTGGCATCTGTAAGGGGGAATAGTACAGACTTGTTCCAGTTGACCTGAATTCCAGAGTAGCCACCAAAGCGAATCACCTCACGGACCAGTGGGCTGAGGTTCTCCTGGGGATTGCGGACATGAAGAGTAACATCCGCATACATGGAGGCTAGCAAAGCACGAGCCGCAAAACCGATGCCTCTCTGGGTGTGGTGTTGCCAGAGACGAGCTGTGAGGGGTTCCATGGCAACAGCAAAGAGCATGGGGGACAGCGGACAACCCTGTCGAGTACTGAGAGATCTGTCCATTGATGCAGAGACGGGCAGTAGGTAGAGTATAAAGAAGTTGCACTTTGCGTAAGAAGTCTTGGCTGAAGCCCAACCGTGGGAGGAGATAAAACAGGAAGGGCCACTCCAAGGTATCGAAGGCCTTGGTGGCATCGAGTAGGGTGGCCACTGCCGGGAGCGCAGGATTAATTTGATGAATAACGGAAAAAATGGTCCGGAGGTTGTGAGAGGTCACGCAACCGGTAATGAAGCCGGACTGATCTGGGCGTGCAACGAGCGGCATGAGGGGAAGGAGACAGGAAGCGAGCAATTTGGCAAAAATTTTATTATCTGTATTAATGAGGGATAGGGGACGGTATGAGTCTCGCTGTTCGGCTGGTTTATCTGGCTTTAGGAGCAGAGTCAACACTGCCTCGCGCAGCAACGGGAGGAATCAACCCGTTTTGAAAGATACATTATACATGGAGGCTAAATGGGGAACCAAAAGCAGGGCAAAAGCTTTATAGAAGGAGGCCGACAGGCCATCCGAGCCGGGGGCCTTGTCTCCAGGCATGCTGTTGATTGCCGCGAGAATCTCTTCTTTAGAGAAGGGCTTGGCAAGATATTCCCAATGGGAATTACCAAGCCAAAGGAGCTGAAGGGTGTCGAAATATTTGACGAGTACTTCACGCGGTGGTACCGATCTGGCCGTGTATAGCTGTGCGTAAAAAGTAGTGAAGCGTGCTTTAATTTCCTCAGGAGAGGTGGCTCGATCAGGGCCACCGTCCCGAAGGGCGATGATGTTGGATACCGCCCGTGGCTGGCGGAGGATGTTGGCAAGGGTTTTGCCAGGGCGATCACCCTCGCCGAAGCGGCGTGTCTGCGACTCCTTGCCGAGAAACGCCAGCTCTCTGTTGGCCTCGTCAGCGAAGTCAGTAAGTTTCCCCTCGTATCTGAGCAAGCATGTCAGGGTGAGGGTCCTGGGTGTGGAAGGCGTTGAGCGCCTTAATTTCCCCCTCCAGTCTATCAAGAGTGCCGCGGATGGAGCGAAGAATGCCAGATTGCTTAGAGATACATTCCCCGCGGATAATAGTTTTAAACCCTCCCAAAGCATAGACGGGGAGTCCACGGAACCCACGTTGAGCTCAAAATAGTTTACGATTGCGGTTTGTATTTCGTCACAGAAGACCGAGTCGAAAAAGCATGGCAAGGAGAATGTGGGAGACGGAGGCAGAGGCGAACGGGTGCATGATCTGAGAGAGTGTGTGCCATATGATCAACGAAGGTGAGCCATACCAGGGCCTCCGGAGTAGTGATCCACAAATCGAGACAGGACCAGCAGCCACAAGTACTAGAGACAAATGTGCCCTCCTGTAAAGCAGGGTGAGCATGATGCCACACGTCCAGAGCAGCGGATAGTGTTACGTTAAAATCCCCCCCAAAGGAGTGCTGCAGGGCCGAATGATAAGATGAGGTGCCAGACTTGCGCGAAGAAGTCCAGGTCGTCACAGTTTGGGCCATATAAAGCAGCAAGCGTCAAAGGCTGGGCCCGTAGGGTGCCATGTAGGATCATGAATCGCACCCCAGGGTCAATGTACACTTGAGAGGTCTGCCATGGGAGCCCTTTGTGTAGCAAAATGGGTACCCCCAGGGAATAGTTGGAGTAGAAGAAAGAGTGGATTTCACCCTAATGTCTGAAAAGAAGTCTGGAGGAGGTGGCCGGTAGCAAGTGGGTCTCTTGTAAAAAACAAATGTCCACCTTGTGCCGAATGAGGTGGGCGTGGACCAGTCGTGCCTTGCTATGGTCGTTCAGCCCACGGACATTCCATGTCCAGAGTGTGGTGTCAGTCATTGTTGTATCTCAATTCCTCAAGTGCATCTTCTCCTTAGCTGCTCAGCCAAGTTAAATGTGATGTCTGCGTGGAATGTTGGAATGCTTGATGAGAGAGAGACTGGAATGTTGGTGTGCCTGCTTGTGTGGTGAGAGTGGCAGTTGGAGAGAGTGGGCTGAGCGGCAAAGATGCTGCTCCTGGTGGGACCTGTAACATACTTCTACTAAACCAACCAATAAACCTTCTACTTCTGTTATACTTCCTGGCTACCTCTGGTCATCATTGGATTCAACAAACATTAACATTGCAACAATCATGGCGCTTTGTCATTGGGTGGAAAGGTGAAAAAAGGTGTGGGAAAGAGCAGAGTCCGTGTGTAAATGCAGTGAGCGGTGCAATGGACGACAAGGAAAAGTAGCAGTGCAATAACCGTGGAATCACATTGAAATAGTGCAATTGAAAATACAACAAATGCCTCATAAGGAGGAAACAAAACAAACAATACAATCCCCCGAGCAGGAATATGGACCACAGGAGGGAAAGAACATGTCATGAAAGGGCTCGATACGAGAGCCGGTGCTGATAAGAACAGTGTTGCCTCATTGGGAGGTCGCATAGCCCAGGCCTCCAACACCCAACCACCCAAGTTCCCCCCAAAACAAAAAACCCCGAAGATCTCCCCAACCCCGCTCCCACACCAACCCACCAATCAGGCTGAGGTACTACCCCTACCCACCCCAGGGACCCACAACTATGAAGGGAAAAGTCTATGTCCGAGATGGGTATTATCCCGTGGGGGCATGGCAATGCTCAGCGTACACCCCTACCAGAAAGACAGGGTGGCCAAGCCATAGGTAGTGGCAGACACCAAAGGATGAATAGCAGAAGGTATAGAACACCATGCCAACAGCAAAAGATATGAATTGTTATAGCCTGGGAAACAACGTCGAGTCAATAGTCACCATTCAAACTGAGAGTCTGAGGGACAAAAGGTCCAAAAAAACATACAAACATGGTTAGCCATCTGGTCAGTCATTATCACTAAGATTGTCAGCAGCAGCAGCCTGGGAGTTGGGGGGTGAAGAACGATGTAGCCTGTCCAGTTCTTTAGCAAACGCCAACGCCTCCCTGGGATCCAGAAAGATAAGGATCTTGGAACCCTGTTTGACGCGCAGTTTGGAGGGGTATGCCAGTGAATAGGAGATCTTGTGCTTTTGGAGGAGTCGTTTTGCTGGTAGGAACTTGCGGTGGGCCACCTGAACCGCAGTCGTATAGTCAGGATAGAATGACAGGGAGTTACCCTGGTGACAGAATTCCCCCTTCTCTCCGGCCGCCTGCTGGATGGCGTCAAGGTCCCTGAAGTTTCAAATGTTTGCTATGATGGGGCGGGCCGGCAGGCCAGGGCCCAGGCGAGGGCCGAGGGAGTGATGGGCCCGCTCAACAATAAAGACTGGGGAGAGGATGTCGCCAAAGAGCTCGTGGACCAGCTGTTCCACATAGGCCTCCATGTGGGAGATATTGGTGGATTCAGGCACTCCAGTGATGCAAAGGTTGCTCCTGCGGGAGCGCGCCTCCAAATCCTCGTTCTTGTTCCCAATGAGATCCAGCATTTTGTCCATCTGCAGCAGCTTCTGATGGTCCTGGGTGGCGGCATCCTCCGCATCCGATACCCTGGTCTCTACATGCAGGAGTCGGGCATCGTGTGAATCGCTTTGGGCCTTCACTGTGTCCAGGCGAGCCGACAATTGATCCAGCTGAGCCGCAATGTTGGTGACTGTGAACTTGACGTCCACCGTGATGGCCTTTAAGTCGTCCTCGCAGGTTGGAGCCAAGCTGAGGGTCCCCTTCGTCCTCGTCCGTGCCTTCCTGGTGCGTCTGGCGGTGCTGATCAAAGGCGATTTTAGGCTGCATAGGGTCAGTCCTTCCCATGACTGGAGGAACAATCTAGCAGCAGAAGAGAGGCAACTAGGAGACGAGGTGATGTTGCGCTCAATAGAGGTGGAGCAGCTCTGGAAAGAGTGGATGGGCAGGACCGGCGGCGGAAACAATTGGCAAAGGCAGTGAGCAGCTAGGCCGGCTGTGGTTGCGTCGCATAGGCCCCCAGTGATGAACCCAGCTCCAGGGGTTCGAAGCAGGTGAGGAGCAGGACCACCAGCCCTGGGGGGGAGCAGGGGAGGCTGGCGTATGACGGTGGGGCTGGACCGCAGGGTTGATGGGTTAATTGCGGGCTGCCTGAGAATAGGAAGGTGTGGCGACGTCAGCCCAGCCTCTGGTGGTGTCAGGGGGATGCAGGACCAGAGTGAGCAAAGGTGCAATGTTAGCAGGTGGTAGGCCTCCGCAGTGCAGCGCCTGGGTGGAGGGACCCCCGGGTGGAGGCAGGTCTCAGACCGGAGGATCGAGAGGCCACAGGCACCACAGGCACCGGGAACCCGCAAGAGCAGGGCACAGCAGTGGGCCAGCGGCAAACACAAGTCCAAGCACAGGAACGGAGCAGAGGGGATTTCGGCCGGCCCGGTCCCGGCGGGAGGGGCCGGCATGTGGTGGATGTGGCCGAAGGTGCTCAGAAGCAGCGGTGAGTGGCGGAAGACGTGTCACCCCAGGGTGGACGCCCAGCAGTCTGGATACCGGAGAAGGAGTGCCCCTGGCCCCTGAAGTGCGGCGAGCCACTGCAGAAAACCGGGCAGGAAGGGCAGTGCGGCTGATGCAGCCATCGCAGCAGGATGTCCCAGGGAGCCGGCAGGCCGCAGCGGGAGGGGGCAGCATGCAGCGGTGAGCCAAGGGGGGCGCTCTGTCCGTGTCGCCCGGCCCGATGGAGAGAGACCGGAGCGGTGGGTGCCTGAGTGAAGAGCATGGTGCCCGCGAGTGAGCAGGCCGGGCCAGGCGGTGCGATACGCGTGCCCCCAGTCCCGCCGCAGTGCGCCCCTTACAGCAACGGCACTTACCGGCTCAAGCAGGGGATTGCCAATGGCTGGATGCAGGAGCCAGATCTGGTGCCTGGAGGAAGCTCGCAGTCAGCTCCAGGAGGGCCGGGTCAGCCGCGCCATCTACGGGGCTCAGGCTCGGGATACACGTGGCAACAGATCCCAGCCCAGCAGCGTCGCAGGTAGACAGGAGTGCGACCAAACTGAGTCTCAGGAGCGGGAGAGTGGCAATGGTGCGATGTGGAGCGACGATGGGCGCTGTGTCCACAGGATTTTGTACAGATATTTGGCTTAGCCGGCAGAGCCCACTAAGAGTGTGGCCATCTTGCAGCCGGCCAAGCCACGCCCCCCCACCTAGAGGCAACTTAGTTAGCAGCATGCACTATACAAGAGCGATTTTAGGATAAAAAATGAAAAGGCAGAAAACAGCATCCGGAAAAAAGCAAGAAGAATCTTAGGAAATGCAAGATGAAGAAAGCATTTGAAATGTAAACTGGGATTCTATGTCAGGACACGGAGGCAAGGATTAAGCTTTGTCTCTCTTCGCTTTTATTCACAGCAGCCTTACCATCGGTAATCACAACGCAAAACAACTACATTTCTCATCAGAACTTGGGAAAGGAAATGAACAAGTCCATCCAATCAGGCATCCTTATTATCATCATATCGGCCTTGGGGACTCTCTATCCCCCCTCTTTCTTCCTTCCCGCAGCTGTCAGATAAGTGTTCACTCCACTCTTCTAACTTAGATTGTTTTTAGTGCTTATTCATGCTGTTTTGCGCTGCGGACCACCCATATGAGGGATAACCATTCCATGAGTCTGGTGTCCACACTGTATAATCGTATAATTGGGTTGTATAATTATTTGCTTGTTTATTTGCAGCGCGGAAACGGTATTTGCTCCTACACAGCCACTTCAACTTGCCCGACTCTGACATGGCGCGGTCAGCCGACTACTAGGGGGCCCACGTATATTTCGAGGACATGCTCAGCACGTCCTTACCTCCCGAGAGCCGGCGCGTCAGTTTTGCTCATCTGCAATTACAGAGCAAAGCACGACCGGCCACCTAACACTTCGGGGGAAGTAGTATACGTTAAAGTGGGCAATTCCTCTTTTAACAGACCCACCGCCTGGGGACATAAACTCGCGAAGTGGATAAGGCTAGCCATCGGAGTAGTGTGAAGTGGGACGAATTCCCAGGCGGCTGTCCCGACCTCATTTGATCAGGAGGTGTTTCCCAAGGTCTTCAAGGCCTAGTCACCTTGCAGTCATCTTGCAGTCACTTAGCGGTCCAGCTTGCATCCTACTAGGGTTTCCATTATTTGATTACCCCTACGATCACAGTTCTCATGGAGCCCTTTGAGGAGTCAAAGGAGTATTTTGAGGAGGAGGAAGTAACTTACCTCCCTATAGATGACCAATTCTGCCAGGTGATGGACACCTCCATTTTTTGGGCAGTCTCACATGTGGTGGCTCCCCTCGAGAGGAACATTTTGGCACTACAGTCACAATGCCAACAACCCCTCAGGCAGAGGGAAGAAACTAACGGGTCCCAGGCCTAAGAACCTCCAGATCGATTCAACGGCATCGAGCGGCGCATTGTCGGTTTCTTCAGCTGCGATCCCTCAATGCATCGGTTCTTGCAGCGGCGACAGGTGCTGCTTTGGTTTTGGCAGCAGCGCGGCGATGCGTGGAGATTCTTCTCGCACAGCGGTGCTGCGTCAGAAAAACAGTCGCAAGAAGAGCGATGCATCAATTTTCTTGTAGTTGCATTGCTTTTCCAGTTCCCAACAGCAGGAACAACCTCCAGAGGCCCAACATAGTCACAGGCACCTCTTGGCAGGTCAGAACTCCCAGTAAGGAAGTTCAGGGGAGCTGGGGTTGACGTCTTTGTGTCCCTGGGACTTCAGAACAGGAGGCTAGCACTACTCATGCCGTTGGAGATCTTCTTCAAGCAGGGGGACACAGCATACAGCAAAGTCCTTGTCCTTTCCTTGGCAGGAACAGCTACTGCAGGCCAACTCCAGACAGCACACAGCAAAGGGGCAGTACTCCTCCTCCAGTTTCTCCAGCTCTTCTCCTTGGCAAAGTTTCCTCTTGATTCCAGAAGTAGTCTAAATTTCAGGGGGTTTAGGTCTAATACTTATACCCCAAAATGTCTTTGTTTTCTTTGTGCAAGGGTCTCTGAGCCCAGTCCAAACCAGTTCTGTCCTCACTGGTGCGGTAAGACTACAGGGGGTAGAGACAGCATTGTGCAAGGGCCCTATTCAGGTGCAAGGAAAATCTCCTCCCACCACTCTAAATGCAGACCAAGCCTAATCAGGTGATAATGTAAACTCCCCCACTACTCTGAATGCTGCCCAGTTCTATTCAGCCCACCCCTGACTCATTCAGAAAAGGCAGGACACACATCAACCCCCCAACCCCCGGTTGCTGTCTGAGAGAATGCACATTACCAACCCCTGTCACTCCAAAACCAGACAGTTAATACACATAAAGTCAGAGGCACACAGAATGGTTAAAGAAGAAAATGCCTACTTTCTAAAAGTGCTACGCAAACAAAAGATGGATGCATTGCTGAATAAATCATACATTCATCCCCAGTAAAGAGATCTGGGTTAATTCCATCGTTCTTTTGCTCACCATGCCACTCCAGTTTAGACCCAGCCATATGCAAATCAGTCTTGACCCTGAGCCTCATTGGAACAGTCCAGACCGAACTGCCAAGCCAGGTCCTCCCTGGACCTGGCTGAAACAAGCATCCTGGGACCAGTTTCTGGGTATTACCCTTCATCAGCCAGGCTGGCTTGATACGAGTGGCACAGTGAGCAAGGGACCCACATCTGGGCATACCCATCCCACTTAGGGTGAAAACTGCTACGCAAACAAATGATGGATGGAATGCTGAATAAATCATACATTCACCCCCAATCAAGAGACCTGGGTTCAATCCATCCTTCTTTTGCTCGCCATGCCACCCCAGTTTAGACCCAGCCATATGCAAATCAGTCTTGACCCTGTGCCTCATGGGAACAGTACAGACCGAACTGTTAATCCAGGTCCTCTCTGGACCAGAAATAAGCATCCTGGGACCGGTTTCTAGGTATAACCTTCATCAGCCAGGCTAGCTTGAATCCAGTGGCACAGTGAGCAAGGGACCCACATCTGGGCATACCCATCCCACTTAGGGTAAAAAGTGCTACGCAAACAAATGAGATATGGATTCCTGAATAAATCATATATTCACCCCCAGTCAAGAGATCTGGGTTAAATCCATTGTTCTTTTGCTCACCATGCCACCCCAGTTTAGACCCAACCATATGCAAATCAGTCTTGACCCCGTGCCTCATGGGAACAGTCCAGACCGCACTGCCAAGCCAGGTCCTCCCTGGACCAGAAACAAGCACTCTGGGACCGGTTTCTGGGTATTACCCTTCATCAGCCAGGATAGCGTGAATCCAGTGGCACAGTGAGCAAGGGACCCACATCTGGGCATATCCACTTAGGGTGAAAAGTGCTATGCAAACAAATGAAGGATGGAATGCTGAATAAATCATATATTCACCCCAGTCCATCGTTCTTTTCCTCACCATGCAAAAAGAACAATTGATGGACAGAATGCAGAACAGTGTCAAACATTCACCCCAGTACAGAGATCTGGGCCTAAACCCATCGTTTTTTTGCTCACCATGCCTTTCCAGTTTGGACACAGCCATATGCAAATCAGTCTTGACCCTGTGCCTCATGGGAACAGTCCAGACCAAACTGCCAAGTCAGGTCCTCCCGGGTATGCCCAGACGTGGGTCCCGTACTCTTCATGCCACTTGAGTCAAGCTATCCTGGCTGATGAGGGCTGAAATCCCGAAACCGGTCCTAGGATGCTTGTTTCCAGTCCAGGGAGGACCTGGCCTATCGAGCTGAACTGTTCCCATTGGACGCAGGGCCAAGGCTGAATTGCATAGGGCTGGGTCCAAACTGGAATGGCATGGTGAGCAAAAAAATGATGGATTTAGGCACGTATCTCTGTACTGAGGTGAATGTATGACATTGTTCTGCATTCTGTCCATCAATTGTCCTTTTTGCATTTGTCACCCCGAGTGGGACGGGTATGCCCAGACGTAGGTCCCGTGCTCTTATTGCTATTGGAGTCAAGCTATCCTGGCTGATGAGGGCTAAAAGCCCGTAACCGGCCATAGGATGCTTGTTTCCAGTCCAGCGAGGACCTGGCCTGGCAGTTCGGGCTGGACTGTTCCCATTGGGCGCAGGGTCAATACTGATTTGCATATGGCTGGGTGCAAACTGAAATGGCATGGTGAGCAATAAGGTGATGGGTTTAGGCCCAGATCTCTGTACTGGGGTGAATGTATGACATTGTTCTGCATTCTGTCCATCAAGTGTTCGTTTTGCATTTGTCACCCCGAGTGGGATGGGTATGCACAGACGTGGGTCCCATCCTCTTCATGCCACTGGAGTCAAGCTCTCCTGGATGATGATGGCTGCAAGTCCAAAACCGGTCCTAGGATGCTTGTTTCCAGTCCAGGGAGGCCATGGCCTGGCAATTCGGGCTGGATTGTTCCCATTGGGCGCAGGGTCAAGACTGATTTGCATATGGCTGGGTCCAAACTGAAATGGCATGGTGAGCAAAAAAACAATGGATTTCGGCTCTGATCTCTATACTGGGGAGAATGTATGACATTGTTCTGCATTCTGTCCATCAATTGTTCTTTTTGCATTTGTCACCCCGAGTGGGATGGGTGTGCCCAGACGTGGGTCCCGTGCTCTTCATGCCACTGGAGTCAAGCTATCCTGGCTGATGAGGGCTGACAGCCCAAAACCAGTCCTAGGATGCTTGTTTCCAGTCCAGGGAGGACCTGGCCTGGCAGTTTGGGCTGGACTGTTCCCATTGGGCGCAGGGTCAAGACTGATTTGCATATGGCTGGTTCCAAACTGGAATGGCATGGTAAGCAAAAAAACTATGGATTTAGGCCCAGATCGCTGCACTTGGGTGAATGTATGACATTTTTCTGCATTCTGTCCATCAATTGCAGTTTTTGCATTTGTCACCCCAAGTGGGACGGGTATGCCCAGACGTGGGTCCCGTGCTCTTCATGCCACTCAAGTCAAGCTATCCTGGATGATGATGGCTGAAAGCCCGAAACCGGTCCTAGGATGCTTGTTTCCATTCCAGGGAGGACCTGGCCTGGCAGTTCGGACTCGACTGTTCCCATTGGGCGCAGGGTCAAGACTGATTTGCATATGGCTCGGTCCAAACTGGAATGGCATGGTGAGCAAAAATACTATCGATTTAGGTCCAGATCTCTGTACTGGGGTGAATGTATGGCATTGTTCTGCATTCTGTCAATCAATTGTTCTATTTGCATTTGTCACCTAGTGGGACGGGTATGCCCAGACGTGGGACCCATGCTCTTCATGCCACTCGAGTCAAGCTATCCTGTCTGATGAGGGCTGAATACCTGAAACCGGTCCTAGGATGCTTGTTTCCAGTCCATGGAGGACCTGCCCTGGCCGTTCGGGCTCGACTGTTCCCATTGGGCGCAGGGTCAAGACTGATTTGCATATGGCTGGGTCCAAACTGGAATGGCATGGTGAGCAAAAAAACTATGGATATAGGCCCAGATCTCTGTACTGGGGTGAATGTATGACATTGTTGTGCATTCTGTCCATCAATTGTTCTTTTTGCATTTGTCACCGAGTGGTACGGGTATGCTCAGACATGGGTCCAGTGGTCTTCATGCCACTGGAGTCAAGCTATCCTGGCTGAAAGCCCGAAACCGGTCCTAGGAGGCTTGTTTCCAGTCCAGGGAAGACATGGCCTGGGAGTTTGGGCTGGACTGTTCCCATTGGGTGCAGGGTCAAGAGTGATTTGCATATGGCTGGGTCCAAACTGGAATGGCTGAAAGCCCGAAACCGGTCTTGTTCCCAGTCCAGGGAGAACCTGGCCTGGCAGTTCCGGCTGGACTGTTCCCATTGGGTGCAGGGTCAAAACTGATTTGCATATGGCTGGGTCTAAACTGGAATGGCATAGTGAGCAAAACAACGATGGATTTAGTCCCAGATCTCTGTACTGGGGTGAATGTATGACATTGTTCTGCATTCTGTCCATCAATTGTTGTTTTTGCATTTGTCACTCCGAGAAGGACGGGTATGCCCAGACGTGGGTCCCGTGCTCTTCATGCCCCCGGAGTCAAGGTATCCTGGCTGATGAGGGCTAAAAGCCCGAAACCGGCCCTAGGTTGCTTGTTTCCAGTCCAGGGAGGACCTGGCTTGGCAGTTCAGGCTGGACTGTTCCCATTGGGCGCAGGGTCAAGACTGATTTGCATATGGCTGGATCCAAACTGAAATGGCATGGTGAGCAAAACAGCGATGGATTTAGGCCCAGATCTCTGTACCGGGGTGAATGTATGACATTGTTCTGCATTCCGTCCATCAATTGTTCTTTTTGCATTTGTCACCCCGAGTGGGACGGGTATGCCCAGACGTGGGTCCCGTGCTCTTCATGCCCCCGGAGTCAAGCTATCCTGGCTGATGAGGGCTGAGTGCCCGAAACCGGTCCGTGCTGCAGTATGTGACACAGGCCTGGCCACTCCTGGCCAACGTAGCACGGGCCATCAACAGCATGGTGTTCCACTTTGTCTGGCACTCCAAGATGGACAGGGTGAAACGGTCAGTCATGCACAAGGAGCACCGCAAAGGGGGGAAGGCAGTCCCCAACATCTCAACGATCCTCAGGGCCTTCTTTGTGTGTGGCTCCGTCCGAATAACCCTGTTAAATGTGAACAAGGACCACTCTGCCTACAAGGTGTTCCGCTTTTTCCTCCTCCCGGTGTGGAGACGGCTGGGATGGGATAAGTGGGAGAATGCTGTGACTTTCAACTGGGACCTCCCATGGTACTACAGGGAGGTAGAAATGTTTGTGGGGGAGTTTGGGCTGAACTGTGTCACTCCTTGCCTTTGGAAGCACAAGACAATCCCCAAAGTGATCAGGACCAGGGACACCACTGAACCAGTGAGCGATCTGCCACCAGCAACAGCAACGCACGTGTGGGAGAATGTATCCTCCCCAATTCTGACCAACAGACACAAGGACATAGCATGGATGACTGTGAAGGGGGGCCTGCCAGTGAGGTCCTTCATGCACAGCAGAGGCATGTGCCCGCACAGGAACCGCCCAAGGGGTTGCCCCGCAGAGGAATCTGCACACCATCTCTTCTGGGCCTGCCCCTTTGCCCAGAGACTAAGGGCTGCCTTACGACAAGAACTGGTAGCCCTCATCCCCTACGAGAACATTACAGACCAGTCCATGCTGTACGGGCTGTTTCCAGGGACACACACAGAGGAAGCTATCCAGGAGTGCTTGAGACTCCTCTGCTGTATTGAAGACATTCTCCTGTTCGCCAGAACCCGCCTGGTGACCAATGGAGAGGTGGTAAACAGAGATGGGTGCCGCAGGATGGTGCTCAGCCTGCTTAGAGACTATGCAGCCATGGACAAGAGGGAAAGTGAGGAAGAGCTGTGACAAAACCCTCCTTCCCTACTGTACTCTTTGAAGTGGCGTCCCCATTAAAACCGTAAACGCTATATGCAAATATTTCTGAATCCCAAACTGATGGAATGTAAATGTTCAATGCATTGACTGAAAAGTTAAAGAGGACTGCCTCCCCTAAGGGGTGAGGTACCACTTCCTTAAAAACTATGTATCACAACTTTTAAGCACTTAATAAAAGTTTTTGCCCCAAAACTAAAAAAAAAAAAAAAAAAAAAGATGATTGTTTCCAGTCCAGGGAGGACCTGCCCTATCAGTTCTGGCTGGACTGTTCCCATTGGGCGCAGGGTCAAGACTGAAATGCATATTACTTTCTAAAAGTGGCATTTTCAAACACACAATTTAAAAACCATCTTTACTAAAAGATGTGTTATTAAATTCTTAGTTCAGAGAGCCTAAGCTTTATTTCTCTATCTTGTCCCAATGGGAAGTTAGAATTAGAAGATGTTCTAGATCGGCGGTACTCATAGTACGGCCCGCGGGCCACTTGCGGCCCGCCAGACCTTCCCTTGCGGCCCCCGTGGAAAACAACAGCAGTCAGGGACTCGGCACCATTACTGCTGTTGTAAGTCCTCGGGGCCGCATTTGCCGAGTTTAGGTTTTACATATTAATTTAAGTGCATGCGATAGTAGATGGCGCTGTTACCGCATTCTGTGACCAATTGTGAGTACATCTTCAGCTGAAATTTACTTTTAATGCAAGTTTCTTCTCCCCGAGATAACAGGCAGGGCTTTTAGTGGGCCAGGTGCTTCAAAGCAGGTGCTGAGACGGGTCGCTATCGGGGCTCCATTTTTGCGTTCAGGGTGAAAAAAATACATATCAACTCGGCAGCAGCACTACTACTCAGAAAGCCTTTGTCAGTTCAAATCGACTGTTTTCATTCTTTAAGTCTCATCATTTCAGACCTGAAAGCATTTTCATTATAATATACAACAAAGCCATAGTGTTTGCTTACTTATCTTATGCAACTAACAACCACTTGAGTCTCCATTTTCGCCCTTAGATAAATCTCAACTCAACTGCAGCACAAAGCCTTTGATGTAATTCCAAATAGGCTTGTTTAAGTTCTTTAACAGTTTCAAGCATTTTCAATGTTATATATTATATACAACAAGGCCATAGTTGTTGCTTATTTATCTTATGCAACTAACTATCGGGGTCTCCATTTATGCACTCAAGGTGAACAAAAAAAATCTAATCTCAGTAGCAGCATCACTGCTCAGAGATTTTGATGTAATTTCAAATAGACTGGTTTTAGCTCTTTCACAATCTAATCTTTTCAGAACTGAAGCATGTTCAATATTATAATTTATATGCAACAAAGCCCTAGTTGTTGCGTATTTATCTTATGCAACTAACAACCATTGGCAAAGCCAATAGTCCTGACTTGTTGCAGGTTTAATATTACTGGTTGTATCTGATATATTTGGATCCAATGCCAGCTAAATACCAGTAAGGTGGCACACTATGCTAAGCACAGTTTTTTGTTTACATATTTTTAAGCCATGCCCCTAATTGACCCTAATTTTATCAGTAATGGCCCTTTGAAAGAACCCCCCAGGTTTTTTATCCCACTTAAAGCCCTGTAACAAGGCGATCCGTATCAATTATGTGTATATATCGCCGTAGTTCGCCCTAAATAATCTATTTTTGGGTTATGTTGCGTGTCTGTTTAAAGTAGAGAAATACTGCTATTTAAAGAGAGACTGACTGATAGAGAGGGACTGACTGAGACTGACAGAGAGACTGACTGAGAGAGACTGACTAAGAGAGACTGACTGGCTGAGAGAGAGAGACTGACTTACAGAGAGAGACTGACAGAGAAAGAGAGACTGACTGACTGAGGGAGAGCGACTGACTGACTGAGGGAGAGAGAGATGGATTGAGGGACAGAGAAAGAGAGAGACTGAGGGACAGAGAGACTGACAGAGAGAGACTGACTGACTGAGAGAGACTGAAGAAGAGAGAGAGATACTTACTGACTAAGAAAGAGAGACTAGAGAGAGAGAGACTGATTGACAGAGAGAGAGACTGACTGACCGAGAGAGAGAGGCTGCTATGGAATTGGGGTCAAAGTGTGTATGAAGCTATGCAATGCCTCTTAAGATTGTTATTATCTGCTAATAAAAATGTATTGTCAAAATGTTGTCTTTGTAGTTACATCTGCTTTTGAAATACAGCAGTGTTGCATTGCCTAATGTTTGAAACGGGTTTGATTTTTTTTTTACGCTAGCCCGCCCCCCCCACTGACCCCAGCCCCGCTGATCCCGCCCCTACTGGTGCGGCCCTCGGCCACAAACCACACTGTAATTTTGACCCCCGACAGAAAGTTTGTGAGTACCCATGTTCTAGATAAACTCTCATTCTATCCAATGGGGCAAGATAGCCTTTCAATAGTGAAAAACAAAATTAGCTGTATTTCACTATCAGGACACGTCACACACACCAATACATGTCCTACCTTTCACATACACTGCACCCTGCCCAGCGGGGTACCTTGGGTCTAACATAGGGGTACCTTACATGTAAGAAAAGGGAAGGTTATGGCCTGGCAAGTGGGTGCACTTGCCAAGTCGACCTGGCAGTTAACAACTGCGCACAGACACTGGAGTGACAGGTCTGAGTCATCTTTTCAGAGCTACTCATGTGGGTGTTACAATCGGTGCTGCAGAGCCACTAGTAGCATTTGATTTACAGGCCCTGGCACACACTTCAGTGCACTTTACTAGGGACTTACTAGTAAATCAAATATGCCAATCAGGGAGAACCAATTGAAACAACAATTTACACAGATAGCATATGCACTTTAGCACTGATTAGCAGTGGTAAAGTGCCCAGAGTCCTATAGCCAACAACAACAGGTCAGGTCAAAATAGGAGGAAGAAGCAAAACGTTTGGGGATAACCCTGCAAAAAGGGCCAACTCCAACAAGCCTCTATGGTGGTCTCTTACAAGGCAGCCAGATTGTGCAAACCCTTAGAGAAGGAGGTGAGGAATTGCCTTAGGGCGGAGTGTCCCAGACTAGCCTTGGAGGATAAAGTACCCATGTTAGACTTGGCTTTGTCAGTGAGTTCAACCCCAGACTTTTTGCTTGTTGGCCTCCTGTTTATGACCTTGGTTTTGTTGGTTTTAGGACTCTGGGCACTTTACCACTGCTACCCAGTGCTAAAGTGCATATGCTCTCCAAGTAAATTGTGTATGGACTGGTGTTTTCATGATTGGCTTATTTGATTTACTACTATGTCCCTAGTAATGTTCACATGTGTGCCCAGGGTCTGTAAATCAAATGCTACTAGTGGGCCTGCAGCACTAATTGTGCTACCTACACCAATAGCCTTTCAAAGGGGATCTCAGACCTGCCACAGCAGTATCTGTGCACAGTTTTTGACTGCCATGTTGATCAGGCAAGCCCACTTTCCAGGACCAAACCTTCCCTTTTCTTACATGTAAGGCAACCCCAAGGTAGGCCTAAGGTACCCCCATGGGCAAAGTGTGGTGCATGTGAAAGGTAGGACATCATGCACTGGGGTGTGTGACATGTCCTGATAGTGAAATAAAGAATATTTTGTTTTTCACTATTGAAAATCTGTCTGTCCCATAGGCTAAACATGGGAGGTGCCTTGTTACATTTTACAAGCATAACTCTCCATTGGGATAAGATGGAGAAATGGAATTTAGTATGCCTGAACTCAGAATTTAAAAATACATCTTTTAGTGAAGATACGTTTTATGTAGTGTGCTTGAAAATGCCACTTTTAGAAAGTGGGCCTTTTCTTGCTTAACCATCCTGTGTGCCTTTGCCTTTTGTGTATTAACCGTCTGGGTTCAGAGTCAAATGAGCAGGTATGTGCATTCACACATAATAGACACAAGGAGGGGTTGAGGTGTGCCTTGCCTTTCCTGGGTAACTCATAGCCAGGCTGAATAGACCTGGCTGCAATTAGAGTAGTGGTAGGGGTTGTTGCTTGCACCTGAACAGACTGTATCTGCCTCTCTTAAAGCTGTCTCCACCTCCTGTGGTGAACCTGGCCTAAACCAGGCTGAAATGGTTTATATGTGCCAGAGGAACTTTGTTTGTACCAACTTCAAAGGAAAATATGGTATAAACATTGTGGCCCAGACCCCCGAACTTTAGAATACTTCTGGGCTCCAGAGGAACCTCTGCCAAGGAGAAAAGTTGGAGAAGCTGTAAGGAGGAGTACTGCCCCATTGTTGTGTGGATGCTTTACCTGGTTGGCCTGCAGTGGCTGCTTCTGCCAAGGAGGCGACCAAGACTGAACTGTGCTGTGTATCTTGCTTGAAGAAGATCTACAAGGGCTTGGTGTAGAGGTTGCCTCCTGTTCTGAAGTTTCAGGGACACAAAGACTTAATTTCCTCTGTCCTCCTGCACCTGGAACTGCAGTTTCAGTTACCACAGATGGAAAAAGCAACACAGACACTGGCGAGTGATGCCACGACCTGCAACAAAGCCGTGGGCACCGCTTGTGAAGTGCACCACGCACCGCCTCGACTTGCACTGCAGCCCCAAAGCCTGCAGATGCCGCACCGTATCGACTTTGATGCTATCACTGAGGCCGCTTCCTGCCCCAGAGCCGAGGGCACCGCTCAAGACGCATCGCCACGACTCACACCATTTGCCAAGGTACTGTTCTTGGGGGTCCGTGCATCTTCGTGCTTGGCCTGAGTATGCAGTGGTCGGCGCCGTACATTGGATTTTCCTCATCACAAAGTCGTAATACCCCTAGCTGGAGATATTTATTGCTACAAGCTTTATGTTTGAGAATAACCTATTTTTTATGATATCTTGACATATGTATGGTGGATTTTTGTTGTTTTGGTCTTGTTTGGTTTAGATAAAGATTTCCTATATGTTTAAACTGATGTGGTGTCCATTTGTAGTGTTTTCACTGTATTACTATATGTGTGCACAAATGCTTTACACACTGCCTTTGAGATATGCCTGGCTGCTTGTGCCAAGCTACCAAGGGGGTGAGCAGGGGTTGTCTAAGGGCATAACTTTCTTACCCTGACTAGAACCATGGGTCCTTACATGGACACAGGTGCAAAGCATTGCCAACTGGAGACCGCCATTTTTTTTTTTTAAAAAAACCTTTATTTTAGATCAGTGACACAGCTATTCAGCCGACAACCCGGAGGTACGGCAGCTTTAGAGATTCAACACATGCTTGCGTCCACATATCACTGACAGGAGAGCAAAAGGTTCAATTTTGCATACACATAAATACAACCCTAAACACAAGCAAGGCGAAAGGTACTGTAAACACCGAGAGAGGTTCCCATCAGGGGGGACGAGCCCCATCACGTCCAACAGGCACAGGTTTATAGTAAGGGAAAGGAGGGAAAGGCAGAGACTCTAGAAACAAACACATATCAGCTGGAAAGCCAAAGCCGGAAAAAGACTAAGGGGAAAGTTGCTCCTCAGGCGGATCCGGGTCGGGGGGGAGGCATATGTCCCCTCTGTACTGGTTCCATGGCCCCCACACAGCGTGCCATTTCCGAGGGCGCCCTCGAGCACAATACACTGTCTTCTCCCTAAACATGCTCCAGTCCATGTTTTCCATCCACGCTGTCAATGTGGGCGGCCTATTGGAGCCCCACAGCCGAACGATATCGCGCTTGGCTACCATGTTCCCCAGGGTCACCCACTGAGTCTGTGCCGCGTTGTGGTCAGTAGGACTCCAGACATTCAGGAGACAACATCGCGCCTCAGGCTGCATAACAATGCCTGTCACCTCCCCCATCACCTCGTGGACTTGCCTCCAGAACTCCAGAATCGCACCGCATTCCCAAATAATATGGAGGAAGGTACCCACCATACCACAGCCTCTCTTACATAAGCCCTCCTCAGAGAAACCCATGTGGACCAACCTGGGCCCCGTCACATAGACCCTATGGAGTATTTTAAGCTGCACCAGCCGCAGGCGCGCGGGGATAGCGACCTCTTTGGGGGAAGAAACTGCGTACTGCCAATCCTCATCATCTAGTTCAAGGCCGTCCCTGGTCCATTGAGCGCGCAACCCTAGGAGAAGATCCGCCCGAACGTTGATAAGTTTCTTATAAATGAGCGAAATCGTGCTCTCTGGCATGTGACCATCCAGGATCCGATCCTCCAACGGAGAGGACTCGGGCACCCCTAGGAGAAGATCCGCCTCCACAAGGACTGACCGCAAGGCGTGGCGCACTTGAGCATAACGGAAGAACTCCGCGCTCCCCAGCTCGTATTCCTTCTGCAGCTCCTCGAACGACTTTATCTTACCCTTAACCAAAAGGTCTCCAACCCTGGATATGCCGATCAAATCCCATTTCTCGAACCCTTTTGTGCGCCAAAGCTTCCCCAGAATCTCGGAGTCAAACAGAGGGGTGGCAAGGGTAAGCTTACCCCTCCAGCCCAGCGAGTCCGTCGCCACCTTCCACACATGGACGGCCACTCTGGTGGGCCCCGTGAGGGTGAGGTCCGACGATTTCGAATACAACGCTCTGTGGTAATTACCCCCACGGAGCAACCAGCGGTCCATGGCGAAGCCAGGGCTCAGCGCCGGACCATAGACACCATGGTTAATCGCGCTCAACTGGGTGGCCCAGTAATACCGTCGAATGTCTGGAAGCGCGATACCACCGTCGTACCACGGAAGCGTCAACTTGGCGACTGCGATACGCGGACGCCCGTCCCATAAGAGCGCGCGCTGGTGGCTTTCGATCTCACGGAAATAGCTGGCCGGGACCAGGTCAAGAGTGTTCTGCAGGGCATAGAGGAAACGGGGAAGGGACATCATTTTAAACAGTGCAGCGCGGCCAAGGAGGGAGAGCGGCAATCGCCGCCAGCCCGCCACATCCCGCCGCAGGCGCGCCAAGGGAGGGAGCAAGTTCTTCTCGTAGCGCAAGATGGGGTCGGTGGAAATATAGATCCCCAAATACAAAAAGCCCTGCTGGGCTATCTGGATCGAACAGTTACGCGGGACAGGCGGGACATCCCCACACAGGACATACAAGTGTGACTTCCCCCAGTTAATGACTAGGCCCGAGTTTTTACCGAAAGATGTCAAGACGTCACAAACCACTATCAGGGATTTCTTAGGCGAGGCAAGATATAACAGAATGACGTCGGCGTAGAGTGAAATACGGTCTTCGTGGTCAGGCGACCAGTGAATCCCACGTATATCCGGGTGCCACCGTATCCACGCCGCCAACGGCTCAAGAGCAAGGGCAAACAGCAACGGCGACAGGGGGCAACCCTGCCGGGTGCCTCTCCCGAGCTCGAACGGTGCCGATGCCCGCCCGTTCACCACGACGCTTGCAAGAAGCCCCTCATAGAGCAGCCTCACCCATCCCACGAATCCAGGCCCGAAGCCGAATTTGGCCAGCACCGCCCACAAGTATGCCCACTCCACCGTGTCGAAGGCCATCGTGGCGTCGAGGGACGCCACAATAGCCGGCTCTCGCATCGTACCCGTCCTGGCAATAACTCCATGGAGGCGTCTAAGGTTTAGTGCAGTGTTTCAGTGCGGGATAAAGCCCGACTGATCCGGGTGGATCAAGTCGCCAAGTACCCGGACCAGGCGGTTCGCGAGAATCTTGGCGAGGATTTTCGGCTCGGCGTTGAGGAGCGAGATCGGCCGATAGGAACCACACCTATCCCGGGGCTTTCCGTCTTTATGTATTACCACAATCGTCGCCAGCCGTTGATCGAGCGGAAGAAACCCGTTCTCCCGCGCCTCCACGAACATGGCGGTCAAGTGAGGAGCCAACTTATCCGGAAAAAGCTTGTACAGCTCTATCGGCAAACCATTTGGGCCCGAAGCCTTGCCGGAGCGCAACGCACGGATAGCACCTGCCACTTCGTCTACAGTAATATCACCATCGAGGTCCTCCCTATCAATGGCGGAAAGGCAGGGCAGAGCGATGTCACGCAGAAGATCACACGAGTCCTCAGTCGGTCTATCCGAGACCGAGGCGTATACCGTACGAAAGTAGTCCGAGAAACACCGGACTATACCGTCGGGATCAGTGACAACCTCTCCCCCATCCGTCAACAACTCCGGCACCACACGATTAACACGCTCCTTTTTGTCCAGCCATGCCAGAAATTTCCCGGCCTTATCACCAACATCATACAACCGCCCCTGCTGCTCTCTGTGGAGGGTCTTGGCGGCACTTGTCACCAGGTCCCTATACTCCAATTCCTTCAGGCTCAAATTGTGCAGCGTGGACGTCTCAATATCCCCCTCCAAGGCCAACTCTAAAGCCGCTATCTCGTCCTCCACTTGTATCACCTCGGCGTCTCTCCGCCGCTTGGCGGCCACTACCAAGGACAAGGCTTCTCCTCTCAGTACAGCCTTAGAAGCTTCCCACAAGGACACCGCGGAGTCAACTGAGCCCTGATTTTCTCGAAAATAGTGGTCAACTGTCTTCAGCAACGCGCTGCGCAGCTTGGGGTCCCGAAAGTACCAGGGGTTAATGGGAGCCACCCTGCCCCCCGCCACCCGGCCTATGTCCAGACGTGCCCACACCGGTGAATGATCTGATATGCCCCGTGCCATGTGCCTATCCTCAGTTACCAAAGAGGCGTGTGCCGCCAGAGTGAGCAGATAATCAATCCGGGAGAGACTCCCGTGGGCCCCGGAATGGAAGGTGTATTGTCGCTGAGTGGGGTGCCACAGCCTCCAACAATCTACCAGGCCAAAAGTATCAATAAAGTCGGGAAGCCACTTCTGAGCCCCCCCGGTGTCTCTGGGCGGGTACCTATCTAGCATTCCAGAACCAACCGCATTGAAGTCTCCTCCCACCACTAGCATCCCTTTGGGGAGTTCCAACAAGGCCTTGCCCAGATCAGCAAACGTGGAGGCCTGCAAGGCAGGAGGGACATAAACCGAAACCAAAACCAACGTTCTGCCCTCCCACCTCCCCGACACGGCCACAAAGCGCCCCCTATCATCAGCAATGGTGGAGTCGACCTCAAATGGTAGGAAAGCTCTGACAAGTATGCCCGCACCCCTGGATCCCGAGGAAAACCCCGAGTGAGAAATGAATTTGTAGCCCTTTCTGTTAAGTGCATAACACATATTCCCTATAAGGTGGGTCTCCTGCAAGAGGACCACATCTGGCAAGGTCCGTTTCAGAAATTGCAGGACTATCCCACGTTTTATACGGTCCCCTAAGCCATTAACATTCCAGCTGAGTACGTTTAAGCCCCTATCCCCCATCCCCGAACACAAAGAGACCTCCCCCCCCCCCCAGAGAACCACAATCGGACAATTCTGACAGTCATTGCTACGCCTTGCAAGAAAAAACAACAACCCCAAACAACCCCAACATCCTGAAACCCCCCCCCACCCTGCACCCCTACGTCAGCTTACAAAGCCCCCCCAACTTGCAGTGTGCCTGTCGCCCTACCAGAAACAAATCTACAAAAGACACCCCAAGGGAGGAAAGAGCCCCTATCTTCCCCCCGCCGCCCTCCCATTAGTGCAATAAGGTGCGAGTCACTGTCCAGGGCTGAATCGAAGCAGGCCAGCACCGAAGGTATCACTTCTGTCCATCCCGGTCGCCTTCCACCCCATCCACGCCGTACCGGCCGGGCTGCCGCCGAGGGAGTGCATCCAACCAGTCCCCTGCCATGTCCGGCGATTCGAAGAAGAAAGTCCGATCCTCATATACCACACGCAGCTTAGCGGGGAAAAGCATGGCATACTTCAGGTCCATATCCCTAAGCCGCCGCTTCACCCCCAGGAAACTTTGCCTCTGTTTCTGTACCATCTGGGTGAAATCAGGGTAAAAGCTCACAGAGGCATTTTGAAAAGGCACCGGGCCTGTCACCCTCGATGCTTGCAGGATAGCGTCCCGATCTCGAAAGTGGAAGATCCGGGTGACAATCGGCCGCGGGGGGGCTCCCACCTTAGGCCGTCCGCCAGGCACTCGGTGAGCCCGCTCCACCGCGAAAAACTTGCCGAGGCCCTTTGGTGCAAGATGATTCACCACCAAATCCTCGACGAGGAGGTCCACGGAGAGCTCCTCCGAAGCCTCCGGGACCCCGATAATGTGCACATTATTGCGCCGGGCCCGACCTTCAAAGTCCTCGAGCCGGCGGGCGGAGAGGTCATTCGCGGTTCGTAGCTTGCGGACCTCAGCCTGGAGTTCCGAGACATCGTCCGCGAGGCCAGTAGTCTTGAGGTCCAGGGACTTGACCCGCTCATTGGTTTTTCCCAGGTCCGCGCGAATCAAGTTGACATCGACCAAAATCATGTCCACCTTGTGCGCCAGGGTCTCGAACTGTCGCCCAATCGAAGATTGCATCCCATCTATCGCCCCCTTGATATCCTGCAATGATAACTCCGAGGCTGGGGATGAATCGGCCTTCTGTGCTTCCAGCAACTGTCCCGATCCACCAGGCGACCCCTTCTGCTGGGCATAACGATCCATATTGTTGGATTGGATATAGCCTCCCCGCCTGGTAGTCTTAGACTTCGACCTGTCTGCCTCCGATTTGGTCGACATCGCGGACAGCAGGACGGTCAGTCGCAAGAGGACGTCCCTCACTCAGGTAGAGGAGACAGGGACGACTAGTTCTTCAACAGCCAGTCAGGAGCGGGTGGAGGTCCTCCAGACAACAGAGGATCTGTATGACGCACTCCCAACCCGGAGCAAACAAAGGGCGAGAAAGCGAAAGTGAAAGTGCAGCGGCATCCGTCCGTCAGTTCACACCTCCCAAGGCCGCTGTTGTTCAATTAGTGGCCGGGCATCCTGCCAACGCAAGCCCCTGGCATCCTTCGGAGGTAGGCCGCAATCTTCCGCCGTGCACAACTTCGGTCCCCGGTGGGCGATCTTGGCCCGGACAACGTCAATCGCCCCAGCTGTGACTCATCTGCAGGATTCCGTGCATGAAAATCAGGATTTAGGACAGGATGATTGCCGGAGGGCGCGAGGGTAGCGGGAGCTCAAGGCTCACGCGGCCATCTTGGTCAAGCGCTAGGCTCCTCCTCTCGAGACCGCCATTTTTAACAAGCCGTCACCCCAGAAGTGGATTTTAAGATGGCCAATTTCCTCTTGAAATTAGTTTGTGATATCAAAAAAGGGATAGACGGGTCCAGGCGATCTTGCCAGGACAAACCCTTGGATGTGGCAGGCCCTCTTGCCAAGATCTTAGATATGGCAGAGGATGCTAAGGCATCTGTGTCCTTAATCTCCCCTGAGGTGCTGTCCAACTTGGCCGAATAGGCCGTGATTTTTTGGGGTAATGCTAATTGTGCAATATTGACCGAGCAACACAGATCACTCCTAATTAAGGTGAACACAAGCTAGGAGAGCTCGCTACCATGAAGGCGGGTCCGGTTGCTCAAGGCAATTTGTTCGGGGACCCTTTTATTAGAGAGTTGAGCAAATTCATCAACAGTTTTAGCTCTTTGGACAAGGTACAATCCTCAATTGAACGTATATTCACTCCATGTAATTTTGCGGGAGCCAGTCGTGGCAGGGGCGCTCAACCGGCCGAATTTTCCATCCAGCCTCCCCCAGAACTGCAGATTCCCACAGTGGCCAGTGACAGGACACCTCAAAGTTTGGCTCCTTCTACTCTACCAAATCCTGTCGCTGTCATCGGGCCGGCAGAGATGGTTCCAGAGGCAATGGAGCCTTCAACAACTCCCAAAGTGAGGGTACAGAACTCCGCAGGTTTGAAAATTGGTGGCCATCTGGCACATTTTGTGCACAACAGGGACATTCTATCATCGGATGCATGGTTCCTTCAGACGGTGCAAGGGTTCCAGATAGAATTCTATGGAGTTCTCTTACAACCAATTTGCCCATATCCCATGGTTTTCTCTCAGGAGCAGTCAGACTTGGTGGATCTAGAGATTTTCCAGCTCCGGGAGCAAGGTGTGATAGTCCCATCATTTCAAGATGGAGGGTATCCATATGCTCAGAGACCTTTTAATGGTGAACGACTGGATGGTCTGCCTGAACCTCAAAGACACCTATCTTACGGTCCCCATTTTTCATCCTCACAGGCGTCGTTTTTACAATTCCAATGGAGATAGCAGATATTCGAGTTCTCCTCCTTTCCTTTTGGTTGTCTCCTGCACTGTGGTATTTCAACAAAGTAATGAGACCAGTGATCGAGCACCTCAGGGCTCGGGGTGTGACTGATAATTTATCTGAACAATATCCTGATTATGAGTCAATGTCCAATACGTTTACAAGAGCAGTTACAGATGACCATTGATTTATTGGAGGGTCTGGGCTTCTCAATCAACAAAGGAAAATCCTCCCTCTCTCCCATGCAGAGCGTACAGTTCCTGATGTTTCTGGTGGACTTGGTGAAAGCTAACCTCAACCTTCCATCCTGCAAGTTGACAAAGATCAAGCACAGACTCAATACAACATTGCCCAAATCGCAGATCTCCTTACGCCAGTTGGCACGGATAGTCGTTCTCCTCTTGTCCTCTATTCAGGCCATCTTCCCGGGCCCTCTCCACTACCAGGCGCTTCAACGAGTAAAACTTTCCCACATGCAGAAGGGCCTAACCTATTCTCAGTTAGTCCCCCTCTCAGTGGAGGTTAAAGAGGAGCTACAATGCTGTGTTACGCTTATGGAGGCCTTGAATGGTAGGGTGATTTTCCTTTCCCAACCAGACCTGGTGGTAGAATCGGACACCAGTTGTTCAGGCTGGGGGGCTCGCTGTGGTGAATTTGTCACAGGTGGAAATTAACCCTCTGAGGAACAAGACCTTCACATAAACTGCTTTGAGCTAATGGCGGGACCGTTCGTAATCAAGTGTTGGAACAAGGACAAGGCTCAATGCTCTGTTCTCCTCAAAATGGACAGCGCAGCAGCTGTACGCTACATCAATCATCTTGGGGGAACGAGACCGAAGGCTCTCTCTCACCTGGCTCGTACTTTATGAAATTATTACATGGACCATCAGATTTTGTGTTGGCGGAGCATCTGCCGGGAAAAGCCAATCAAGTGACAGACTGGCACTTCCGACATTAAAGAGACATCAGTCTCTGGAAGCTTCACCCACAAGTGTTCCAACAAGTTCAGGAAAGGTGGGGACCATTCCCCATTGACCTGTTTGCCTCCCGACTGGATTTCCAGCTTAACAGGTATTGCAGTTGGAGACCAGACCCCAATGTGGTGTTCACAGATGCATTTCTCCAGGATTGGAGCATGAAGTTGGGGAACACCTTTCCACCGTTTGCGATGATAATGAGATTATGCATGTCTAACAAAGGGAGGGATTTAGAGTGCATCAAGGTCCAGCATACGTGCTCCAAATAATCTAATAAATGTGTGTGGGGTATGCAGTTCCTAAAGAAGAATGAGTGTTTATGTGGGTCAACGACTATTCTGTAGGGTACACAGTGGGCGTGACCCTGCAGGAATCAAATGCCCTCACACACCTGGATAGGTGCCATGCCTCATCATAAGGCGTTTGCTCCTCATTAGGCTGGCGCTGCAATGCTCGATGGGCACCCTCAAACGGGGCTCTTTGCAGGAGATTTTCTTATCCGCCGTTTGGTGAAGTGCAGGTGTGGGGGCTTAAGGAGTAGATTGGCGTTGAGGTGTGAAGGTGTGAGGTTAAAAATAGGGAAAGAGGTACTTCTCAGGAAAAACTTTAATGAACAAGTTCTCTTACCTATATTAAAAATGAGTGGTGCTATCAGACTTTTGTTATCTTAGATAGCTATAGATCAACATGTTTCTAGCTTCTGTGCAGTCATAACAATGATCAAGTAGCTATTCATCAGGACCAATACCAATCTAATCCACTTAGTGATTGGAGTTATAATGTAAGGGTTCATTGATTTTCTTCCAATCACACATACCTTGGTTTCGGTATTGATTTGTGATTTATTTAGCGATGACCTGTATTTCAAAAACACATATTACACAGTAAAAATAAAATTAAATATTTCCAAATCATTATTTGCAATGCTGATTCTGATTCGCAAATCATGAAACATGTGCTTATTTTGTTACACCGCAGCTGCTCCCTTTCTCGCTAAGTCCTGGGCAGATAGTACAAATAAATGATATTGATCCGCCTGGTCATGATAGTTGGGTTGGTGTCTCCAACGACAGGTGGATCTCTTGGGGTCGGAAGTTGTTCACATTCTGAATTTTCTGGCAGAACTAGCTTTGAGTGGGTTGGCATGCATGTCCATAAACACCTTCAGGTCAGCTATTTCAAGGGGCCATCTTCCGGTGGATGGTCATCCGGTCGGGGCACATCCCCTGGTTTGTAAGCTCATGAAGCGTATTCGCTTATCCGTTCCCCCTAAGCCCAGATATTCAGTTTTGAGGGATGTGAACACAGTTTAAATCTTTTTAAAGCTTAGCCATCAAGTAAATATTTGTTGAGGAAACAGTTGTCGGCAAAGTTAGCCACTCTATTGTGTTTGGTCCTGTCGAAGTGTCTCAGATGTTCGGGCACTAGACCTAACAGGTAGAGTATTTTCCCCAGAAGGGGTAATTTCCACGCTGCTCGAAGGACAAAGAATAATTCAAGAATTGTGTCATACCCGGCATTCCCAGATGTTCCAAAATTGTGTGTTGTTAAGGCTATAAAGGTGTATGAGACCATGATAGAGGAGCTTTGCCTCTCGCTTGTCACTCACAACCAATACCAGCAACTCTAATGTAAGTCTGGGCAGTGAACTCTGCTCCGCTCGCGGAGTTTGAAGAAATTTCTGCACCCCACATTACGCGGAGCTCGCAAAGTTCCGAAAAACTCCGCTCCGCCTAGCGGAGCGTAGTTTTTTCCTCGCTCATGTTCGTCAACATCAAGTTGACAAGCGTGAGCGAGGAAAATCCACCTCCTGGAGAGATTTTTCCTTGCTCGCAATCGTCAACATCAAGTTGCCGAGCACGAGTGTGGAGAATCAACCTCCAGGTGAGATTTCTCAATGCAGGCGATCAGATTTCTCATTGCGAGTCGTCGCGTATGCTCGCGACCGCTCGCGTTGAGAAAGTGTCCGCTCGCGTTAAGAAAGCTGCCGCTTGAGTAAAAATCTACTTGAGCGGCAGAAAGGAAGCAGCGCCCACTTGCGCACAGTGCAGACAAGCATCTAGCACTGAAAATCACAGCAAACAGCATTTATCTAATGCACTCCGCCGCTTGCGGAGCTCTGCATAGCGCGACGGAGGTTTGTTTTGCACTTCGCGGAGTTCTGCTACGCGGAACTCCACCCAGTCTTACTCTCATGATGTATTCAACCACTCCCAGCGTGGCTGTACACCAACCGACCAATACCAGCACGGTATACTGTGGCTTCAACCTCACTCCTTGTAGCAGCTCACCTTCCCTTACAATTTTCTTCTCCAAGTTCTTCTAATCAAATACACAAGACAATGAAAGCATTTTCAAGAACTAAGTCTATCTGCTCCACTAAGGAAAGAAATAGATTGTCACACTCTCAAGGTATTTAAACTATTCTTCTACATGCTTATCGCATTGAGGGGCAAGGAACGAGGATGTCTCCTGTTGGTGACCCAATAAAGACCAATTAATCGGCGACCAACTCACAGATTGGAAATCAAATTTAAATATCCTACTCTCAAGAACGTGCTTTAAATAACAGTATAGCAAAGTGAATCCTGAACCTCCTAAAGAAGTTTAATCAAGCCAAAATCATACATTCCAATAGTTCTGCCATTGCTGTGCAGAACGATAGCAAAAGAATCTGATGTTCTGAGAATAACCTAAGGCTCTCTCTGTTATGCACTAGAATCCAAATTACTGTATGCACAATCTCTGTGGAAAGAACATTTCAAAAATACAATTTAAAGAAGACTCGGACAATAAAGATTGAATATAGGTATTTTATTATACAGATTTAGAATTTGCAGCAATAATCTGAATTTTAGGTAGTAAGTCATGAGTCTCTGTCAGCAGTTACTGAATAAACCACACATTTAGCCAAACATATACAAAACATATAAACAAAAAAAAAACAATCTTATGGGAAAATTTGGATTCTATAGTTCAGCCAAAGAGTCCATGGAAAGTTTGCTAAACAAGGGTGTTCTTACCACCGTTAAGGGTAGGGAGACAGTTCAGGAAACGTTTTCTTAGCATAGGGATTGAGTTTGGTCACAGTTAGGGTTAATAAGGAGGCAAGGACTGGCAAAAAAGTAGTGTCAGCAAGTCCACTGACATGAACTCCGCAGGGAGGATAGGTGCAGTGAAGAAGGCAATTAAGTTGGGGTTCTTCACAAGGGCGAAGCAACAGAGAGCTCTAGCTCCGAACCCTCCGCCAAGAGCAAGCCAACAGAGCCCCATCCAAAAAGTTGAAAATTGCTATTATAATCCATCAAGTCCAAAGATTACATCAATTGTCACCCCAATATGGGATGTGTCACATGTGACCATCATCCGCTCACAAGGTGCAAAAGTTAATACTTTGGGAGGCTTTCCCAGGAGAGTAATGTGAATCGATCGGCTGTTCCGGGTACACAGGTTAGTCCACAAAGAACAATTCAAACTGTTGCTTTCCGTGTGCTAGGGTCATTAGTTTAAGTTCTCACATTAAAGTCCATGTTGAAGTATCCAAAAAGTATCCTTTAAACATCAGGACTGTCATGCGAAAGTACAAGAAAGTTGCATGATTGAGCAAAGCAAATTCTTTTCTCATCAGTCCATGAAGTAAAATGCAAACCTAAGGGAAAAAGTCACTTACCGCATATGAAGGCAATGCAATTTTAATTAGTAAACGACTATGCAAATAGATTCAAGCATAGTGAAATCAATTAAGTATTTGTGCCCAGTAATCAGGTACTATAAGTTTCATAGAAATGTTCAATTCTAACTATGGCCTACTGCCACGACTTACAATGCCCACATGTAAAATAATTTTAAAAAACACATGAAAATTGACAGTTTGGGAAATGTAGGACTCTATGAGTGTAAAGTATCTACACAGCAAGGTTCATTCATATTGGTCAATGCACAAAGCAACCACACCAGCCTTTCAATATCTATGGTGCATTACAATGGGAACAATAAAAGGTGGCTTACATTCATTATAAACGTTTGCACAGTTATGATCAAGACTCATGTAGGCATGCGTATATGACTCATCATTTTAGTTTACATTAATTCACATAATATCAGAGAAAACATTTTATGAATTTTCATTTCGACATTTTTAAACCATCAGTAAAGATAATTATTAGGCATGTTAAAAACACAATATATGAATTCTTTCTGTTGCTATTACTCACAGCACACGTTTCAGGTGCTTGTACTATGTCTTCAATCAATATAATTGCAACAAGGCCAAATTAAGACCCTAACCTAATGCTTCCTTATGATAGTATTTACGGGTAGCTCTCACTCATTCTTTCCGACGTCCCTGCTATGTCCCACTGTCAGTAACCAAGCTAAATCTTCCTTTTATGAGGCTTAAGTTAGGGTTCTGACGGTTCGCCTAATTCCATCGCTCACCGTAGGGTATCTTGCAAAATAAGATGGTGGTTAAACTAAATTTTAACTCCCTCCAGCTGTCTGTCACACTCCCACGTTTCAGTCATATCCAGCCTCAGCATTCCATGGTGACATCATAGACACTCCTCTGCCCCAGCTCGCCCTAGAATATTCCATAGGTGAAAAGTGCACACAGCATTCAGGCAGACATATCTATAAACAAATGAAAACACCAGAACATACTAATTGGACATCTGATCTCAATGACACGACTAGGCTAAATCAAAAATCAGGCAGAGACCTGCTCTAGCCAAATATACCTCCTGCCAAGCAGCTGTCATCAACGTTTTCAATAACAATACGCATTTACGAAGCTACAGTAGTCTCGGTTGTTTAAAGCTGATTTTCCAGATTATTTTAAAATAATCTATATTTTGTTTTGTTTGCCTGTAGCTCTTCAATAAGAGGGCAGATTTTTTTCGAAGAAGAGGATGATAAGCTTGGGGGACATTCCAATGTTGTTTCATTGGAGTTCATCCAAATTGGGAGTTTGCTGCTTTTTGGAAACCCCCTCCAGGCAGCAATTCGCGCCTCCCCACTCCCCTTGCCATTTACCAACTGCGCGCTTTTACCATAAACACCACTGACAACATTCTTTGGTGCCTGAAAAGGTCGCAGTTTATTCATCCACATAATTTTATACATTTTAATTGTTTATGGTCATATCTCATTGATCATGTTATCTATTCACATCATTGCTCTTTTTCTTGCCTTATGGACCGCCTCCTCAAACTCCTGGAAGGGGAGGGGGCCACTTTATTGGGGCTCCAATTTACGGGTCTAGGCTTCAGCTTGCTACCGATTTGGAGGGTGACCATCAGGACCTGCCTGGGCTGCAAGTGCCGTCCCGCTCGCCATGTACCCCTTTCGTTGGCCCACTCCTCTCTCAGGGGTCCCTGCCATGCGGCATCCCAAGGACCATACTTGAGCATCTACTCTACCTTTCCTGAGGCTGAGTCCTTGCCATCTTCGCCCTCGGTACCCCTGCCGTGAGGCATCCCAGGGGTCCTGCCGGACATCATTACTAATTTCTCTGGTGGCACGCCGACCCTTGGCCCTCTTAGAGCCCCTGCCATGGGGCATCCCAAGGACACCTTGAGGGCCTTCCATCTACCTCCTAGTAAATTGTCTTCCTTTTACTAACTTTGCTGTGCTTGTTCCGCTTTCCCCTCTACCCCTGCCGCTGCGACATCCGAAGCTTAGGTGTTGGTGGGTGGGATTCTTTACCTTCCTTGTATGCGAGGGGTGGGTGAATGTGCTTCCTTGGGCCGTTGGCCCCCTCTTTATCCCCCCCTCACTCTCCCCAGCTCGCCCCCTGATTAGGGGGGCTCGCCTTGTGGGCAGGGGGCCAATCCTGGTTCCCGCCGGCCTAGCCGGCATACAAAATGGGAGCGGAGGGCTTCCCGCCTCTGGACGGTGTTTAACCCGGGCCCCCATTGGGTCTGGCTTTCCCTACCCGGACCGGGTTCTAACCACCTCCAGGTGGCGATTCGTGCCTGCCCACTCCCCTTGCCCTTTACCAATGACCACATTCTTCGGTGCCTGAAAAGGTCGCAGTTTATTCATCCACATAATGTTATACATTTTAAACTGTTATGGTCATTGATCATGTTATCCATTCACATCATTGATATTTTTCTTGCCTTATGGACCCAGCTTCCTCAATCTCCTGGAAGGGAAGGGGGCCACTTTATTGGGGTTCCGATTTACGGGTCTAGGCTTCAGCTTGCTACCGATTTGGAGGGTGACCATCAGGACCTGCCCGGGCTGCAAGTGCCGTCCTGCTCGCCCTGTACCCCTTTCATGGGCCCGCTCCTCTCCCAGGGGTCCCTGCCGTACGGCATCCCAAGGACCATACTTGAGCATCTACTCTACCTTTCCTGAGGCTGAGGCTGAGTCCTTGCCATCTTCGTCCTCGGTACCCCTGCCGTGAGGCATCCCAGGGGTCCTGCTGGAGCACCACAACTAATATCTCTGGCAGCACGCCGCCCCTTGGCCCTCTCAGAGCCCCTGCCGTGAAGCATCCCAAAGATACTGTAAGAGCCTTCCATATACCTCCTAGAAAAATGTTTTCCTTTTACTAACTTTGTTGTGTTTGTTCCACCATGCTACCTACAGTTTCCCGACTGGAGGGAGCTCCCCCCTTACCCCGGCCGCTCCTTCGCTCTTATTTGAACCCCATCTGCTCCAGGACCCCGACAAATGTTTAGTAGGAACATGTCCATTCCCACCCCCATGAGGTGTACCCCATCGTCCATGTGATACCCCGGGGACCTCATGTTTATGAAACCGTGTCTCATGAAGCCCCATCCATTAGCTCTACAGACATTGGCCATGGTGATATTAAGTTTCCGTATGGACTTTTCTACTGCCCCCGGGTCCACTGCCCCCGCCAGGCCCTCCGCACTATGATCTCTGAAAAGATTGCTTCTGCAGGGCGGATTAGATGCGCCAGAGTCGTAAGGCTTTTCTGCATGTCCTCCAGCAGCGTACTCCTTCCCAACATTGCCAAGTTGTTTCCCCCCAGATGGACCACTACCGTGTCTGGTTTGCCACCTTGTTGTAATGCTTCCTGCGCTGTGGGTAGCAGTTGTTCCCACTTCATTCCTGAGCATCCCCACCAGTCTATTTTGGTGTCCTGCAGCCATATACCACTGAAATCGCGCCTGGTTGCTGCCCATCGTTGGGCCCGCGTCACGTATGAGTGCCCCATGATCCACACTTTCTTCCGTGCAGCCTCTGGACCTATACAGGGTGGGAGAAGTCGGGCTTAGTACATCGTCAGGCGTATGTCACGTTTAAACGCGCTGGACACCCAGCGCCCTATTCCCATTATCAGTCCACTACCCAAACCTAGCCCCGCTGCTGTGGTGCTTGCCCTTATTCTGAATGAGTGAGAGGGTCCACGATGGTTCGCTTCATTCGTCCCCACGGATTCATTCCCTTGATGAGCCTGATTGATTCCAGGACACTCGCACGGCACTACCGGGCGCCCTGTCCTACCTAACTGGCTCACCTTCCATTCGTGGCAGCAATCCTTAGACTCCTAATCCTCCACCGAACCATCGCAGACCCTCCGTTCACCATATACAGGTCTCACTTGGACCCTCTTTTCCTATTATCTGGACCAGTGTCGGTCACCTATGGCAACTAACTTGGCATTCTCTTCCATCCCCTGCGATTGACTTCCCCTTCGCTGCCCATTCCCACCGTGATTGATTCCCTTCGCCGGATTTCCCATTCATAATTGATATTTGGTTGTTATGGTTACCTCAATCTAATTGTAACATAGTGCTGTTATAACTACCTGCAAATAACAACCCTTATCTTCAAATGCGTGGTCTCCCTATTTCCTTTCCCCCCCCCAGTGATTTATGCACTTTATGTAACAGTCTTTCTTAAATGATTACCGGTTGAAACTTGCACGTCCCGGCTACTGAGTCCAACTCTATTCCCAGGAAAGCCAGTTTAGTGGTGGGACCCTCTGTTTTGTCCTGTGCCAATGGGATGCCCAATTCTCTGGCTATTTCTATGAATCTGTTTAGGAGATTGCTGCAATCCTCTGTACTTGCGCTTCCAATGAACAGGAAGTCGTCTAGGTAGTGGATGTGCCCGCCCTTTGGTGCACGCGCTCCCAATTCCCATTCTAGAAAACTACTGAAGACCTCGAAGTGTGCACATGATATCGAGCACCCCATAGGTAAGCATTTGTCATGTTGGTATTTACCTTCTAGTTTGAAACCTAACAGGTGGTAGCTGTCTGGATGCACTGGCAGCAATCTGAATGCTGATTATATATCTGATTTAGCCATCAAGGTCCCCTTTCCCTCCTGTCTAATCAGGTCCACCACATCATCTACTGATGCGTAGGCCACCGTGCATGCTCCCTGTTCCAACCAGTCGTTAATGGACTCCCCCTCAGGGTGGCACAGGTGATGGATCAGCCGGAATTTTCTTGGCTCCTTTTTAGGCACTATGCCTTTTGGTGATACCACCATGTCTCTCAATGGGGGTGAAGGGAAAGGGCCGGCAACCCGCCCCAGCAGTAATTCCTTTCCCCCTTCTGTTTTGCTATCTCAGGGTTCTCTCTAACTGATTTTAAGTTTAAGCTCTCCCGTGCCCCTTTGGGCCCTTTGTATGGGATTGGAAAGCCCTGTGTGAACCCTTCCGCCAGCAGTTGTCTGTTTGTGGGTTTGTGATAGTCCTTCAGCAGATGTAGCAGTCTGCTTGCTCTTATGGTGTTGGTAGCGTCTGTCCTCCGCCCCCATCCCCACTGGCCCCACCCGTAGAGGTCTGAGCCTCTTTTTTTTGCACCTGCCTTGTTCTTGTCTGCCCCTGGCCTTGCACCCCGTCGGCAGCGTATGGTTGGGTGGTTTCCCCCGCATGACCCACAAGCGTGTTTGAACCTGCATGACATTCCTCATTTACATTCATCCTTGTCAAATTTCCAGCATGGCTTGTTTGATTTGGTACCCGCCTGGCTTTTCCCTGATTGAGGAGGGGGCTCGCCTTGTGGGCAGGGGGCCAATCCTGGCCCCCGCCAGCCTAGCCGGGCATGCAAAATGGGAGCAGGAGGAGGGCTTCCCACCTCCAGACGGAGTTTAACCCTGGCCCCCATTGGGTCCGGCTTTGCCTACCCGGCCTGTGTTCTGTAGATGACGCAACTCATGGAATGAAGGTGGTCTTTTTCTACTATAAAGAGACTTCTCAGCTTTTTAATTTTCTATTCCGTATTCTTCAAATGGTGGTTGCAATCGAGTGCCATTAAAAGGTTAATGCATATCACGAGCCCCTGTGTCTTGAAACTAATCTATTCTCCTAAAACCCAGTTTGTAGTATTTCAATTGTGGCAATTCATATCTTAGACATGGATTCAATCACACAGATTCTCCGTGGTATAGATGGCAATTACTCCTCATTTCTTTTTGAAATGACTGATATATTAGGAAAGATAAACACACTCAGGAATGAATATATTGTGTGAATTAGGTATATTGCTTTCACTGTATCACTGAAATCAATTGCGCAAATTTAATTTGCTGTGTGAAATACATTCGCATTCGTTTTATAAACATATCCACTTCTAATGTTCATGCTTCCAACGAAGAAAACGTAATTATTACGTAATATAGATAGTAGAACATTACGCACTTAGTCACAACGTGGGTATTTTTATCCTACATGACCTAATTCTTTTTCTTTAAGGTTTATTATTTCTGTTTTTTTAACCCTCTAATGGGTCACAAAACCACAAGTCAAGGTCATCTCTAATCTAAAGCAGAAATTACTGCTGGCTGGACCGGATCACTCGGTAACCATTCGCTTACAGCAATTACTACCAATTATTTCATTGAACTGGAAAGAGGAGAAAACGACCGTAAGGTGGGCCGGGGACGCATTACTTCATGCTAATGGGATTTTAAAAGTTACTCAAGCAGAGCGCACAGGTCAATTTTGCGGCCTAATTGTGACTACCGGAGGGCTTGTTTTTTCCGAACAGTCTCGGCATACATTAGGCGTTGCAAGGAGCTTTTAAGAAAAACACCGAGTGCACTATATAATTGAAGGTACTCTGCATTGCCTATGTTGAAAAATACATAACCGGTTCATTTCGAAAAAATGTCAAGTCTATTTCCTTGATTGGAGCATGGAGCTAGCCATAAGTGTTGCGCAGAGTGTTAATTAGAACACTTTGCATAATTGACTTACAGAAAATGTGCAATCAACTATAAAGAGGAACAGCAAATTCGTTCACAACGACAAAAGCATTTTTGTTTCCCAGCTCTGGCTAGGAAAACAAGTAAACACTGCACTTTTGAGTTGAAATGTGTGTCTGCTTGAAGCCTGGGGGAAAGAGTCAGAGGAGATATGGAATGGTGAAGCAATGATTTAAGCAGAGGCTTGGTGGTTAAAAAAAATGCCAGTTTACATTTATAATGAATTGCTGAGTGGTGGACAGATCTACACGACAAGGAATTTGACAGAATATCCGACAGTCTGAAAGATTTTTATTCATGTGGATGTTGTCACTTATCAGATGTTACCTATTGGGTTGATAGAGGTTACCCCAGGTATTCTAGCCTCGTAGAAACAGTTTCCTTCTCGAAAAGCTCCCGATTTCCCAGTATTTCAGTCTACTCTAGTCAAAGGTCCAATAAAAATCTTGCATTTTGTGGAGATGAACAGTCCTTTTGTATATATGTTAATTGAATAAAGTCTTGAGGTGTTTGTAGTTATTGCAAGGGGATGTCATCTTTGTGCGAGGCCCAAACTCAGAAAGCACCTCCCCATGCTATGCAGTATAGCGCCTGTATTACTGGCCTGCCCATAAGCTCTACTTCGGTAGCTGGCTACTCATCCAGAGGTGCTTTTCTGCTGTGATTAAGGTTGTGGTCTTTCTGACTAAATAAGATAGGTGGTTCACTATGGGCGCATTTCATAAGGTCCTGCCAGCCTCTTTGCTTTTTAAATGTTTTTGTTAAGTTTTATTAAAATAATTTTTTTAGAAAAAGCCCACCCGTGTGTGAAAACACGTGCAAATGCAAATCATTGTCTTGGAATGATTTTGTATTAAAGAGTTTCAAAAATATTCAACGATAAGTGCCACTACCTGTGCTAATAATGCAAAAACACAGGCTGATGTCTTTGAATATCCTTATAATAAAGTTTAACAAGAATATTCAAATATGGCCACCCTTGCGTGTGCATGCATATTCACGTGGGGCCATTTTGCAATGGGTTGAAAGCTCTTTCAAAAATTGACCCCGTGTGTGCATGCACCCACAAGGGAGGCCATGCTGGAATGAGTTAAAAGTCTGTTTCAAATTATGGTGGCCACAAACAGGACACAATGTACAGCATGTGGAGCAAAGGGCTGGTAACAATGCCCGTGGAGCTGCTGGGCTCTCACAAAGTTTTAAATAAGCAAAAATTAAACAATATATATTTTTAAAAGAGGTCAGTGGCCCACAAGTCTGTTGCATTGAAAAGGACTACTTTGTGGGTAATAACATTGCGCTTGGCAGGAACTATCACTCATAGAGGGAAGTGGTCTCGTCCATTGCCCATGTTGTATGGTGTGGTAGGCACAGGCAAAATGTGAAAGGCAGTTAAGCAGACCAATAGATAAAGAGAGCTGGCTGAAAATAAATATATTTTAGATATACATTTTTATCAAAACCTAAAGGTCTTGGCTAATGCCAGAACTGGAAAAAAGGGAAAACCCTTAGAGTTATCATTGGTACACTTATTAGTTGGTGATTTATTAAGCAAGGCCTGCTGGATGCAGGCTGCCTGCCTCAAAGAACCATTCTCTCCCAACATACAGACAATATTTTTTGTCTTAGCTTGCCATTAGGACATGGTGAACAAGCCCCTTTCTTTGGCAGGGGGAAAACCTCTGGCAGGTTTGTACACAACCTGAAATGTAGGAAGAATGACTTAAGCCCTCATTGTGAGTGGACTGTTAAATTGAGCAATGAAGATCTAACTCTTGTTACTGCACATACCAGAATTGAGTTTGTGGATAGCACAACACACAACAATTTATTGGGAGAAAAATGTCCAGTAATTACCAGAATATGCAGATTTTGGTGCAGCAAGCACCAATATTTGCATGTTATGCCACAACAACATTATCTACTGGCGGTCGCCAGTAGATAGTTATAGTTAGGACCGTGTTTCCATAGGAAATCCGCAACATTCTATTTGGAATAACTTTGGCGCCGATTGACGAATCCTCGCAAAATTTTCAAAATAGGTGGGGCGCTCCGCACCGCTCCTTCCCTGAAAGTCTCGGGGGGATTCGTCAAGCGGGGGCTGAGAAAAAGGGAGGGTCCCAAAATGCGTTTTTCCCATGCATTTTTTCCATAGGGACCTTTAGTCCGAGCTACAGCCCGAACGGCTGAACAGAATTAGTTGAAATTTGGCAGAGAGGTAGCCCTCATGTCAGGGATGTGCCTTTTGAAGGTCTCGTGTAAATCTGTTCAGTATTTCCAGAGAAAATGGAATTTAAAAGCATATATATATCTATAGGCGCGTACCGTACGCGTACGGTACGAGCACCCTAACGTGCGCGAGCGTAATTCTGATTGGTTGTTACATTTCAGTCAACGTTCGAATCGGTCGAAATCAGGAAGTGTCGGCCGCCATTTTGTTTGTTGTCAGTGCGAGAGTGGAAAAGGAAGGTGGCAAACGTGAAAAGGGGGCAGGGTGGACAGTTCCTGACCCCCTAGCCTTGGTTAGGGGGTCACAGAAGGACCCCCAAGGGCCCAAAAAAGATTTTATTTTTTTTACGAAAAACCGCGGAGTACGCGTAGTGTACGGTAGAAGCGGAAAAATTCCGCGAACTTCGCGTAAGGATTCCGCGAGCTACGCGTACCGTACGCGCACGGCGAGAAAAAAATAAAAAAAAGGGATTACATTTTTTAAAAAAAAGTTGTGAGGTAAGGTTGGCTCTTAAAAGAGCCATTGTGTTAATACAGGGTCAGAGGAAGGAAAGAATGGGAATATTAACAAGGACCACAGATGTGCTGTTCTATCTTATTGTTTATTAGGGAAATACTAGACTCCCAAAAACAATTAGACCATAACTTCTGGTGCACCTCATTTGTACCCTCTGAAATCGAGGATTAATGTCCAGAGGAGCAGAAGAGGGTGATGCTCCCACCACAGAGGAAGGGCTCAGCTGAGCTGCCGATGATGTACTCGGCTGAGCTTCTGAGGTTGGGCTCGGCTGAGCTGCTGGAAGGGTTGCTCCAGTAGCTCGAGCAAAGGTCGCAGGATGTACATCCCTAATGTGTCTGGACATAGAGCAGATCCCAAAAGAGTACTTCTTCTTAGGATCCCCTCTAGACAAGACACGGCCACAAAGTTTTCAGGTGACCTTAGGAGCATTAACTTTCTTCTGCCCCTCTGGAAATGTGAAATATTCCCAAACAAAAGAATCTTTTTGCTTCCTCTTACTCTGTCTGAGAAGGGTGTCCTGCTCACTCCCAGAAGTGGATTGCTGCTCTGCCATTGTCTCTCAAAAGCAGTTCAGGTCCTTCTCCTATGGAATCACAAGCAATAATGAGGGGAATGGGTGTGGTGTTGGATGTTTCTGGAAATGAAAGAAGTTTAAACCAATCAAAAGTGATGTTTTTAGATCACAGGACCTACCGTACGCGCTCGCTAAGCTTACCGTACGCGCACGGAAAAAAGTACGCATGCGCGAACGTAACACTATAACTCACGCGACCGCAATCCTCTGCTGATGACGTCAGATATTACATCACTGATGACATATGTGTCTTTCTGAAAAATAAATATTTGAAATATATGTATAGCTAAAGATTAATGGAAGAAGACATGGGTAAATAAGTGTCTAAATACAGTGATGTAATATCTGACGTCATCAGCAGAGGATTGCGGTCGCGTGAGTTATAGTTGCCTGCACTAACTATAACGGGGGAATTTCAATGGTTTTTTACGAGAGAAATGTCCAGCTAACTATAACATATGTGAAACCTATGGTTTTTTCAGTGAATATAATATATAGGTGTTAGACCTGACATCCTTGGCGTGGGTTTTTCCCCTATCTTTTGCCTTTACTACCTGGATTTTTGATGCTGTGCTGGATTGCGTTTTTGCTGGTTTAGATGCTTTGGACACTCTGCCACTGCTAATCAGTGCCAGAGTGTAAGTGCTCCCTGTGTAAAATATCATATTGATTGGATATACCTAATTGGCATATCTGTATCACCATGAAGTCCCTAGTAAAGTGCACTGTGTGTGCCAGGGCTGCTGATGACAGATGCTACTAGTGGGTCTGCAGCGCTGATTGCGCCACCCACCTGTGTAGCCCTAAAATGGTGTCTCAGGCCTGCCGCCGCAGGCCTGCCTGCAGTCCCCGGACTGCCATGTCCTCCTGGCCAGTGTCCACACTGGCCGGGCCTAACCCTTCCCTTTTTATACACGTCAGTCATCCCTATGGAAGGCCCAAGGTACCCCCCTGGGCAGGGTGCAGTGTATGTAAAAGGTAGAGCATGTACTAGTGCAGGTAACATGTTGTGGTAGTGAACAACGGCCATTTTGTGTGTTCACTGCTGCAAGGTTATCTTGCTCCATAGGCTAACATGGGGGAGGCTGGTGCCAATGGCTATCCGCCTATCTTCTCATAGGAACAAGATAAGACATGAGTGTTTGATATCCCTGAGCTCAGCATTGAATAACACATCTTTTAGGAGAGGTTGTTTTTAAATCTTGAGTTGGAGAATGGTACTTTTTAGAGAGTAGCTGTTCTCTTGTCTGACCCTTCTGTGTGCCTGGGCATGCTTGTGGATTGACTGTCTGGCTTGAGAGTGACAGGGGCTGGGGATCCCCCAGGAGGTTGGCTGAGTCAGCCCTCTGCTGAATGGCGACATTTGCAAGTAGAGTGGAGGGAGGGGATAGCACCTGGGAGTGAATAGGGCTGTGCCTGCCTGCCACACTGCTGGCTCCACCTCCTGCTGGGCGGCTGACGACTCTGCCCCACACTCTGAAAAGAAAGCAGAAGCCAGGAAAACAAAGTGCTCCAGCAACACCCAGAACTGGATCAGACCGGGCTCAGGACCCAGTTGCACAAAGACTTCAAAGACTTTTAGGGGTATAAGTACAAGACCCCTGACAACAGATTTTTAGATTCTACAATCAAGAGGAACCTCTGCTGAAAGACGGACCACTGAAGGACCAAAGGAAGATTGCCTTGCTGTGTGCTCTAAGGGCTGACCTGTCCTGCTGACCAACTGAAGCTGAGGAGGAGAAAGGGGTCTTGCTGTGTGCTGTGACCCTGCCTACTTGCCTAACCAAGACTTTTCTGTGTGCTGTGTCTACAATTTGGAATCTCCAAGGGCCTGAGAAGAGCTGGCCTCCTGTTTGCAACCCAGGGATATAAAGGTTGCCGAGACTTCAAGACTCTGCTGTGTCCCGTGAAGTGCGCTGTCTGCTCTCTGTTTTGCTTGAGAGAGCGGCGCTGATTAGTGCCTGAAACCGGCTGCGGCGCTGAGAAGATCGACGTGCTTATCGGCACCTGTACTACGGCGCTTTGAAATATCCTGCCCGTAATTCACCGCCACGGCCCGGGGGCCCGAGATCGTCCCGGAGCTGTGCCTCTCCGTTCCACAGACTGCGAAGAACGAAGCGAGGAGGTCGCGACCTGATTGGTTGACGGCGGAGGCCTGGCCGGAGGAACTGCGCTACGATTGGCGGAGGCCTGGTGACGTCTGACGTCGTCCCTGGGGGCTCGTCGAGGGAGCCGCGACCTGATTGGCCGCCGTCCGTGAGCTACGGGAACTCTGTCCCGAGGAAGGGCTCCGACGCGCTGAGTCCTTGCGCCCCGACCCGCAGCCTGGTGAGTCCGTACAGGGAGAGGGAGCATCGGTAACTGTTGTGACAGCCCGCTTAACCCCCGAACGTCCCGCATAGCTTGTGGGGCCCGGAGACCAACGCCTGGAGGAGCAGCCGGCGAGGAGCGCTTCAATTATAAGCGCAGGGGCATAGCTAAAAAGGTGTTTTCCGTGCTGAGAGTCTAAAGCCATATTCTTTTTGACACCTAACGCTCACAAGAGACTAGAGACTAATTATTTTGCGTACCTAGCGATTCAAGAAAGCTAAAAGAGAAACAGAAGATTAATGTGCAATGCTATGATAATAGATCTTTACTGCTGAAACTAGATAAAGCTATATTTTTGATATACTCACCTGTCTGGTCTAAGTTTATGGTGTACTAGGGGGGTCATTGTGGTGATTACGTGCAAATACTTTACACATTGCCTTGGGGATAAGCCTGTCTGCTCGAGCCAAGCTACCTAGAGGGTGAGCAGGGGTTATCTACCGTGTGTGTCCCTGTACCCTGACTAGAAGCAAGGGTCCCTATTTGGTCTAAGGTACCTACCTCTGCCAACTAGAGACCCCCAGATCTAACAATAGGCTATCCAGATTTAGGTGTAAACCTATCATAATTGATAAAACCCTACCGAGAGTGAAACAGTCCTAAACTGTGAAAACATATGAACGCTTATGAATACCTGCACAACCGCAAACTAAAATGCCATTTAAAGAAGGGAAAGTAATAGAGAATGGTTTGTATTTATTTCTGAAGAGACCCCACAATGTAATTTAGTTACACAGGGTAGCAGCAAGAAATATTGGTCGAAGATTATTCTGCTGGACATTTGTTGTTCAGGGATGTCACTAAAATATTATTTCTTCTTCCTTTTATTTTCTCCAGTTTTGTGACCTTGTATCAAAGGTAGAGGGTGTAGAGGCATTTTCGGGAATATTAACACCATATTTGATCATTGCCAGTGTTTACCTCCTTCACTGAATGGTTAAATGGCTTATTCATAAGAATTTTGACCAATATGTACTATCATATTTACCCCAGGTACAGAATGGATAAAACCCTTTCATTCATCTACACGTGTGCTGTCACTGTGCACATAGGATAGTGGTGAAAACAAGACACAAGACGTTCTACATACTATCAGCATTTATAGCTTCATGCTTTCTTATTGTTATGTGTGTTACCTTCGGCTCATCCTGGCTTTTACTTAACTTCACTTTACTACTAGGGTTCTTGAGCTCATAGCCACAATGTTAACAACAACATTTTAAGTACCAGAATGCAATGTGATGTCTGTTAAAAGACTGTGACTGATTTAAAATAAGATATTTGCCATGTTGACACTTGGCAGCTATGAATGACCTCACAATAGCAGCACTACCATAATAATACCAGACAAGAGTCCAGAAAAGCAGTGGTGAACATGCCTAAAGCATCACGTTTCAGGTGCCTTAAAATGCAAGTCTAAACATTAATTTGGTATAATTCAGATTTTTTTAAAAAGGTTCACTAGGTACTATGCTGTATGCAGGGTTCACCACCTCTACAATACCATAATATTCAGTAAGGAGTAGGTGAGTTATTCCCAACTGTATCCAATAATTTGTTTATCAAAATGTTTAATATATCTCTCTGCCTTTTTTAATCTGTTGTTAGTTCTGAAAACCAGAGGGAGTTCTGACAGACTGAGTATGAAAGGTAAAAAAAGATGTATGAGAGAGTAATGAGAGGTAAGTGAGAGTGGCCTACACAAATGTTCTATGCTTGAAACAGTCTAAAATAAGTCCATGGAACACACTGCCAATGGAAAGATACTACCTACCCTGAATTATATCTCAATTTAATTAAGAATGTGCTGTATAAAATAACTGCAGAAAACACTTGTTTTGTAAACACTGGCAAAACACAGTTGTTGCCTATTTTGCAGGTTAGGCAGCTGAATATACACCGGTAAGCACTGATTTCTAAAGGATTGGAAAACACCACTGAAATCCATAAACAATTAACACTGAAAACAGGACATCCTAGTGACACGTGATAATTATCACACTGGCTAAACTCCGAACACCTTCATGGTCAATTTTATGGGTGCCATAATGATTGAATCCAATATTTGACCACTTGTAATGAAGGACTAAGTTATTTACTGTTCGGTACACTTCTGGTCCTGTGGATACTCTGCCAGAAAGAAGGTCTGCTGTGCTGCTGAAAGGACTGCCACTCTGCTGGACTGCTGCTCTGAAGGGCTGCTGCCCTGCTGTACTGACCTGCTGCTCTCATGCCTTGGTGAGAAGGACTGGACCTCCATCTGTTGACCCCAGGACCCCAAAGTGACTCCAAGGGCTAGTTGACTGGCCTCCTGACTAGAGCCTCAGGGTCAACAACCTTGAATCCACCACCTGGACTCTGCCATCTGTAAGTCTTACCCTGCCACGTGGTGCCCCTAGACCTAGACCCATGGAAGAGTGCCTGAAGGTGCTCTGCCAAGCCACCTGTGGAACCAGTAAAACTGATGCACCTCCTATGATGTGCAGGGCGGACACGAGCATAATTTACACATTGCATCTGCTGCAAGAGGTTACCCAGCGCAAGGACTCCGTATTGACCTCGCAGCCTGCATCAAAACCATCACTATGCGAAGCTTCACTGATGCAGGCTCTCATTCCACAAATTTGTCATCGACAGCAGCCTTGACGACAATGCACATTCTTGCATTACAGACTCGCAGCTCTACTGAATTGACGCATCGCTTTGACTGCACAATGCATCCTTGACCCGGACTTCGCATCACAAGCCCTCATCAATGGGATCCTTGATGACGATGCATAATCTCGCATCACAGATCTGCAGCACCTCTTAACTGACACATCACTTTGGCTGCCCAATGCATCCTCAACACGGGACCTCAAAACACTCTGCAACTAGGACTTAGGGTACTCACATTCAGCGGGCCTAACTGGATCCATGTAGCCCCATGCTCCAAGGTATTTGGCCAGAACTTGGGACTTTGTCCCGGTCCAGCATGACCAGATATCCACAGTTTGCACTTTGTGCTTTTGGCACTATTTCCACAGAAATATTTAAACCTGCATAACTCTGGTTTCCACTGATTGGATTTGTCATTTTGGTCTTGTTTTATTTGTTAAAATAACTCTATTTTTCTAAATTGGTGTGGGAGTTTTCTTGTGCTGGATTTTCACTTTATTACTGTTTGAAGTGCTCCAGAAACGCTTTACACATTGCCTCTAAATTAAGCCTGACTTCTCTGTACCAAGCTACAAGATGGTTGAGCAGAGGTTAATTTGGGGTTTGCTTGTGCCTTACTGTTAGGAATGAGGTTTCTGGGTGGCTAGGGTAGGCCCCTAAGCCAGACAGAACCCACCGCTCTAGTCAGGGTAAGGGAGTTACACACCCAAGATAAGCCCTGCTCACCCCCTTGGTATTTTGACACAAGCAGTCAGGCTTATCCCAGAGATAATGTGTAAAGCATTTGAGCAACACAAACACACCGTGACACCAGAAATACACCACAAAAAGAGACTCCACACAAGATTATATCAAAAATATCTCCTATATTGTAAATAACATATCGACCACAATCACATAAATCATGAATCACTTTGCCAACTAGGCAATTGTCATAACATAACATGTAGTGCAATAAATTAAATACTTATATGTTGCACACATCATAAAAACAACACCATCACTGAGCATATAATGTACATCCTGAAAGAATACTCGTTATCTTGTCATTGCAAAGTAAAAAACAGCATATCCCTGTGAAAACAAAATGCCGCTTGTAAAGGAACACGAATCATCACTCATGTCCATGACTAAGCATGTAAATCATCCCAACAATATGCATAATTACAGCCATGCATACAATGAAGCAGACGATTAACGGAAACATGGGAATCACCACATATTACTATTGTAACCTTGGGCCCAGCGCTCCTGGGCTCCAATCACAGGTTATACTGCAATTAGGCACCAGGTGCAGGGCATAGCAGCACCTGCGTGCCTCCGAACAGAAGTACAATAATTCTTGGCTTACACACCGGAAACCTCCGTCGAGGATTTACCCAGTCCTGCCAACAACATCGGCTGCCCTTCCCTAAGGTATGTCCAGCAGGGGGAGGGACACACACCGACTGCCACCATCTGGGTGAAGACCTCCCTAGGTCCCCCGCGTATGAAATGATTACAAAGCAGCTACCTGCGAACGCACGGTGCAGCTTCCACACAGTGAAGCTCAGCCCCAACTCAACAGTCACAGGGGGTGAGCAGGTGTGGTTGCAACCATAGGCTGAAAAGCCAATAATGTGCAGGCGCTCCCCCTTGGCTTGCTCCTGTCGAGGAGAGCACCATTTCTGCGGCAGGCCAGGCCTGACATAGCGAAGTGTCCGTCCCCCCACTCTCTGATGATGCAGATGCCCTTGGACAGATTGTGCTGCGTGTCAGCTCCGATTTCAGGACCACACAGCCACAGTAGAGAGGTGGGGCATGGGAACCCAACCTGGGGCTCTCATGATGGGGCACCTAGGTGGCCAGTGTGGCCCTGTCCTCATGGGAAAGATGCCACCCGCAGCTACCACTGCACTTCTCCTCTGGGAAATAACGCTATGGTCCCAACGCTAATGTTGAAAGGGGCACAGCCATGGGGGAAGCAGGATGGCTGTACAGCCTGTCTGGTGGGTTTCAAACGTAAAAGCGCTCAACATGCACTGGAAGTTAAGAAGTGCTCATGGTGCAGATCGGGGTGTACAAATTATCCCTACTTCCACGGATAGAGTAATTTTACAGATACACGCACATACACTCATCATACAATTGGGCCCATTTTACTAACATACGCTCAAATACTCTATCAGCACTGAACCTGTGGAAAGGAAACTCCTAAACACCCTGCATCTACACTGAGGTCGATAAGACCTAATTGTAACTGTCCTGAGTCATGATCTAAACAATCTATACAACAATAATCAAAATAGAGTACTCAATAATTGACAGGAAATAACCACCAACACTGTATTTTAAATTATGATACTTTATCTAAAATTAGTCAAAGAAAGTCAATCAAAGCAAAATCATTATTCTCATAATTACCTATTCTAGCTAAGTGTCATAAATGGGTCCGGACAGGTCTCTCAGTAGAAGTCTCCCGAGTCGCCGTCCTCACAGCATCGATCCTCACCAACGCAGGTTTGGGAAGAAGTGGCATAAGACCCTCTCTAGGCTAACAATATTTATAATAAATTTAACAAAAGAAGGCAACATAAAATGTTTTAGATATCCGCTGAACCGCTGAGCAAAGCGAGCAGGAAAGTATGTAGCATCGCTACATTTGGAAAATCTCCGCTCAGAAAAATCACAAAAATAAAAAAGACGGAAGACGGAACTAAACTTTCAAATGTATCTCCTCATATTCATATTTCCTCGGAACCAGCATTGTGATCACAAAGTTCATTCATTGTGGCTCCTTTGTCCTCCAAGGTTACTCAGATGCACTTGGATGTTCGCCCAGAGCTGCTGTCCTCACGGAAAATTTTTAAACCAGGCGAAGACTGTGGTCAGATGACTCTCGACCATGTTCAGCAAGGCCTTCTCATCACAAATCAATCACTCGAGCCCAGGCTGCAAACGGCAGCCATTTTATACTAGGCCAAAACGGACCATCTTAATTAAAAGAGACAAAAACAACGTTACCACAGCATAGTGATTGAACAGTGTTAACCCCACTAATACCCTTATGTGTATGTAATTATCTAGCCTTTGCAACACAGAAAAGCATTAGTACACGACAATTCAAAAGCGTTTTGTGCTTTAAAATAAACAGCATTTCAGCAACGTTTATTTAATAAAACATGCACATTATTAATAAGCAATACGAATGCATTCCCACGTGTCGTTTTCTCTTGTTGATTCATATTGGTTAGTCAGAACATTTACACAAAACAAATAATTAATAATAAAAAATTAATAATTTTATTCTCGACAAATAGACAAACCAGAGCTTAAAAACCCAATAGATTTTCAACAGAAAATTCTGCTCCAGCAATCCCCCCTTTGGTGATATTATCACCAAATAAACAACCCAAAAAAAAAAATTTGTAAAATTTAGTCCCATTTTAGGAGAAATTGGAAAAGTCTTTTTCTCCTTACACAACACTACACACCAGACACCCTTTCATCATCCCTCTTTGTTTCCAAATAAACACTCTCCCTCAATTCCTCCAATTCTATTTCTTGCGGTTCTCTTTTCAACCTTTTATTTCTCTTTTCATTATTTCTTTTGATTAATTTCTTTTCCCCTCCCCTGTTTTTACAACACAAACACACCAATCTTAGTATCAATAAAGCAACAATTATACAAGTCAAAGGAAACAATATCTTACCTATAATAGTACTACCTATTTTTGCAATAAAATTCTTAACAGCAACTATTTTATTAGCTAATTTAGTCCAAATACTCTCAGCTTCTAGTGGTACTAATTCTTCATGCAAATCAGTAATATTTTTGATATAGACCTTCAGGTCTTTGCTTTCGTCTGGAATGTAAGTGCAACAATGTTGAACTTTCAGCATTCCACAAACCCCACCCTCTTTGGCCAATAAAATATCAAGGGCAAGTCGATTCTGCATAGACATGGCACGTACGGCAACCAATTCCGTATTCACCAAAAGAAACCCTCCAGCGGTATTTGTTGATAAGCGATCCACCACTGTTGACAGTTTCCGAATTCCATAAGCATTCAAAGAAATTCCCACTGCTGGAATTAAAGCTCCAAAAATGTCACCCACTATTTCTGACCAATTTTCTCTCTTAAAACGCGTTAGTAAATTAATATGTTCTACATCTTCTATTCTATCTATATGAAAGATCTTTGGAAAGACCAGGCCCACATAACACGTGCCATACCAATGGTCAGGCAACCTGTAATATGCCTTATTCCCACAAACATAATACACTCCTGGAAAAATTTGATCTTCTCCACCTCTGAATCCCCATCCTGTCGCAATGAAGTATGTATCATGACACTCACTAGTCCCAACAAAATATGTATCATATTGGGATTTTCTTCTTGTAATGCACAGCTTACCCTTCTGTGATGCATCTAGAGCTAAAGTTGGACTAGCCCCATTTCTCAATTCTTTTCCCATCTCAATGTCCCAAATTGTCGCACTCACTTTATATTTCTCTGCTTTTTCATGCATGCTCAATCTCCTTTCCTCCACCATATTTAGGAAAGCTTTCTCCTCTTCTTTCAGACTGCAAGTTAAATTGTTCTTAAAAATGTAATCTAATGTTAATTCTTCTTTTTCAATAAAAATCTCACCAAAAATGCTAGCTTCTTTAGCTGGATTCAGCTTTTTATTCATTGGCAATTGCCCAAAAATGTTATCTTTGTTAGACATCTCATAATCTATTTTCCCTAACAAATAAAAAACACTACTTAACACACTACAAGAAATTCCATACGTAGCTGGTAAATGATGATAAGTAACACCCTCTGAAACGGATGCAGGTAATTGCATACATACGTAGCAATCCCTAACTTCCATTGTCTTCACATATTCGTATAACAGCTTTGAAAAAACATTACTAGAAAAATCATTAATTGACCTATCTTTATGTATGTAAGTATTACTAATTCTAGTCGGAACTACTTTTTGTGAACTCTTCTCTGCATTGGTCACATTCTCAGTATGTATTCCTAAAGTATCTAATGTAACCCTAAAGGTAACTAATAAAGCTAAAACACCCCATAATAGCATTAATAATCCAGTACAGCAGCAGCACATTTTACACCATCTTTTTAAGAAGGCACATCTACTTTGATTATTCTCTATGTTAGCCATTTTACTACTTTGACCGTGTCTTTTGACTTAGCCTCTACTACTCCACTACTTGAGTTTCTAGAACTCTGAATTACTTCAAACCATTAATTTTCAGTCTTTCTTCTTTTCACTTTCTCCAAGTGATTTCTTCTGTTCACTCAGTTTGGATACTCATCATTCTTCACTTCAACTTCTTCGACATCAAATTGTATTAGATCTCCAACAATATCCTCAGTATCCGACTTTTCATCAATGTCAGTCAAGATAACTTTCAGGATTTCACCTGTATCTTCCTCAACCACTTCTCGTACGGTCTCCTCTGGATTTCTTTGACTTTCTGCCTCTTCACCTTCAGACCGTGCCACGTACGTCCATTCCGGCGACCTATACTTCTGGTTAGGTTTTCTGATTCTTTTGATCCCCTCTGGTTCTTTCAACTCTTTTCGTTTTTCACCTCTTGCTGGATTCTGACTCGATACCTCATTCACTTGTTCAGCTTTCGAAGTCTTTGCTCTTATCAGTCTATATCTCAGCCTCTTTATTCTGTTGTTAGGCCAAAGATCTCCTCTTATAACCTTTTTCGGTCTTTTTTCTGTATTATTTCTTTCTCCAATCCAAGTCCTCTTTCTCAGAACTCGACCCTCTGATTTCTCATTCTCACTTTCATCCGATTCTGTTTCACATGCCTCTTGTTCTTCAGCAGTTTTCTTTCGCTCGACAGTCTTTTTCACCACTGTTTGAGACTTCCCTAACTCTTTCCCTCCTCGGGTCTCCGACACGCAATCTTCTTGCTGTCTATTTGTCCCTTCACCTAGCTTGTCAGAAACATTCCCTACACCTCCTCGGGGGTCTTCCGCAATCTGTCCCTCTCTATCTTCTTCTGACCCTGCTTCTTCAGGTACAATCTCAAGTGGTTCTTCAATCTCCTCTTCTGATTCAGGAGTAATCTCTGTGGAATTGCTCTTTTCTCTTCTCTTTCCTTCACTGCTCGTTGGAACTTCTGACACTCTTACAGAAACTGATCCTTTTTCTGAGACTTTCAATGGTTCTCTTGAAGTCTTTTCTGACTCTCTTACTGGTTCTGTTTCTTCATCATCACTGGAATCTGACTCTTCAAAATACTCTTTACCAGTCCCATCTTTTGGATTTGGAACTCTCAGAGTATGACTTGCATGTACCCAGTTTTTCACACCAGCACACTTCACTGCAGTTGTCATAGTCAGAATGACTTGTCTCGGCCTTCCCCACCTTGGAACCAAGCAATTTCTTCTTCTGTGTACTTTTATCCTCACCCAGTCCCCTGGACTCAGATCATGAGCTTGCTTCTTTTCAAGTGTTGTAGCGTCTTCTCCAACCTGGTGAAACACAGAATGAACTGCGTCAGCCAGGCCTTTACAGTAATCCAAAATCATGTCATCAGTTATTGTCATCAACTTATTGACAGGCACATATGCATGACGCATTGCACGTCCCATCAAGATTTCATGCGGACTTAAACCAGTAGTTCTATCTGGAGTAGATCTAATAGTCATTAGCACTAGAGGCAAGACATCAGGCCATTTCATTCCAGTGGCTAAACACATCTTACCAATCCTGTTCTTGATTGTGCCATTTATCTGCTCAACAACACCAGAAGCCTCTGGTCTGTATGCACAATGTAGCTTCTGCTGTACGCTCAATGCTTCACAAATCAAACTCATGAGTTCAATATAGAAGTGTCCACCTCTATCAGACTCAATCGTTACTGGAAACCCGTACCTAGGAATCAACTCTCTTAACAGTAACTTTGCCACTGTTACTCCATCATTTCTCCTCGTCGGATAGGCCTCCACCCATCTTGAAAACAAGCAGACTACCACTAGAACATACCTCAGTCTGTTCACTTGGGGCATTTCAATGAAATCAATCTGCATTCTCGTGAAAGGACCACCTTCTCTGCCTATCGTTCCCAGACTCACCACTGTCTTTTTCCCAGTGTTAAATTGCTGGCAAATCAAACATCTTTGACAGATGCTCTCTGCAATTGTCCTGAACTTTGCATTGTACCAAGTCTGCTTAAAAGACCTGATCATCGCATCCCTTCCCAAATGTCCCTGGCCATGATACATCCTTGCCATTGTCGACAGCATAGAGTTTGGCATGACTGGTCTGCCATCTCTATAGACCCAAACATGGTCTGTTTCTCTTGGGGCACAACCTGCCTTGATCCAGTCTTTTTTTTCTTCATTTCCTGCCTCATCCTGCAACTGTTTCACTTCATCCCACGTCTCTAGGACATTAGTAAACATAACAGAACAAAAAGACATTTCACTTTCTCGTTCCCGATTAATCGATTGGTTATTCTTTGCACAATACTGAGCAATGTCATTTGCATATCTGTTGCCAACTGTCACAAAATCATCTCCTTGTCCATGAGCAGCACATTTCACAACTGCTAATTCTTTAGGCAGCTGTATCGCCTCAAGTAATTTCCCAATCACTTCAGCATTCTTTATTGGAGTCCCACTCGACGTCAAGAAACCTCTCTGTAGCCAAAGCTGGCCAAAATCATGCACAACTCCAAATCCATACTGACTATCAGTTATCACAGTCGCTCTCAAATCTTTCCCAATTTCACAAGCTTTTGTCAATGCCACCAATTCAGCAACCTGTGCAGATTTCACTCCTTTCAATGGCGATGCTTCCATAACCTCTGAAACCTTGCACACTGCATATGCTGCACTCAGCACACCCTCATCATTCCTTAGACATGAACCATCCACAAACAGCACATGATCACTCTCAAGCAAGGGAAGATCCCTTATGTCTGGTCTCGGTTTTGTACAGTAATCAAGCACATCCAAACAATTGTGATCATCTTCTGTCTTCACACCCACATTTTCAATATCCGGCAACAATGTCGCTGGATTCACATTCACACATCTTTCAAGAGTCACATTTGATGCTCCCAGAATGACTTTCTCATATTTAGTCAGCCGACTATGTGACATGTACTGGGTTCTGCTTCTTGTCAAAAGAATTGCCACATTATGAGGTACGAATACCCTTACAGGATATCCCATTATGATTCCCTCACTTTGTTCCAGGCTTCTGCATGTTGCAGCCACAGATTTTAAACAACCTGGTAAACCCACAGCTACAGGGTCAAGTGTTGATGAGAAGTACGCAATAGGCCTTCTCAGTAATCCATGCTTCTGAATTAACACTGAAAGTGCACATCCATTCCTCTCACTACAGTACAATTCAAACTCCTTTTCATAGTCTGGCATACCCAAAGCAGGGGCTTCACACATTCTGTTTTTCAGCTCCTCAAATGCTGCCATTTGTTCTCCATCTAGTTCCAATGGGTCTGTCACCTCACTTTTTGTCAGCTTAATCAGTGGCTTTGCTATCAGAGAAAAATTAATTATCCACTGACGACAATAACCCACCATACCCAGGAACATTCTCACTTCCCTCTGGGTCCTTGGGGCCTTCATTCCCCTGATGATTTTGATCCTGTCATCAGTCACCTTTCTTAGACCTTTTTCAATATTGTGTCCAAGATAATGCACCTCTTTCTTGCAAAATTGCAATTTAGCTGGAGATACCTTTAACCCTCCATCTGCCAGATGATTCAGTAAAGCTATGGTATCTACTTCACAAGCTTCACGTGTCTTTGATGCCACAAGCAGGTCATCAATATACTGCACTAGTACTGAGTTTTCAGGCATAATCAAGCTCTCCAATGATTTTTTCAATAACTGATTGAATATCGAAGGACTCTCTGTATACCCCTGTGGGATACGACACCATGCTAAAATACGCTGGCCAAATCTAAATGCAAAAATCGGCTGGCTGTCATGATGCAATGGAATTGAAAAGAAAGCATGACACAAATCAATCACCGTGTACCACTCAGCATCATGTGGAATCTGATACAAAATCACTGACGGATTTGGCACAATGGGACAACATGCCACTACAATTTGGTTAACTTTTCTCAAATCTTGTACAATCCTGAACTTCCCATTAGGCTTCTTTAGCCACATTATCGGTGAGTTACACGGGCTACTCAGTAGTTCTCTCAGAACTCCCTGCTGAATCATTTTCTCAATTATAGGAGTTATTCCTTTAATTATTTCTGGTGTCATTTTGTACTGAGGAATGTTAGGATAAGTAATTCCCTCTTTCACTGAAATTTTCACAGGATCTACATTATTCATCAATCCCACATCTTCTCCAGTAAAATCCCAAACTGTCCTTTTCACTGTATCTCTCAGCTCTTGAGGCAAATCCTCCGGATCAAACACAGCAAATGCACCAACCATTTCACTCTCTCTATTTCCTAGAGTCATTCAGTACAAAACATCCTCATCTGGTGTCTCAAAAGCTATTCCATCCGGTGTACAAAAAATTGTACAGTTCATTTTACAAAGCAGATCCCTGCCTAACAAGTTCACTGGACTAGTGTCACAGACAATAAATCTGTGCATGTCTGAAAATTTCCCTATTTGTACTCTTACTGGTTCAGTAAGACGTGTCTTGATTTGTGTATTGGCTACACCAACTACTTGGATTGCTTCATCCGAGAGAGGAAGATTTCTGATATCTGTTGACCTGACAGTTGATCTTGTCACACCTGTGTCTACTAAAAAAGTAACACTTTCTTCATTTATTTTCCCATCTACAAATGGTCCTGCCTGGTCTATTTCTAGAGTTGCACCAAGTATGCACTCTTCTTCCTCTCTTCGGCACCGTCAATAATCACCCTCAGACTCACTCCCTTCATTCTTTAACAAATACTGTTGTACCTGGTTAGAACGCCTTGGTTTGTTTACCTGCTCATCATTGTAGAATCCTGAATCCTGATTGTACTTTTGTGACCCTCTATTCTGCGGCAAGGGCGGTTTTGGCTCTTGACTCTGCTGTCTCACAACAGAAGGTTGTTGCTGCTGTCGATTATTCCCTTCGTTCTGCACCTGTTGATTTAAGGTTTTACCCTCATTATTCGCTAATGGTGGATTAGTACATTCAGATCTCCAATGTCCCAGTTGGCCACAGTTGTGACATGGGAATTTCTTTTTGGCTTCCTCAAGATTCCCCTTTCCTTTCCCTGCATACCTAGGCCTATTCCCTACATTATTTCCTGGATTATTCGCCTGTTCCACCAACTGTGCTTCTTGTCTTTCCGCAACTTTCACTTGTGCCCACATTGCTTTTTCTTTCAGCTTTCTCTGTTTTGCTTCAATTTCATCACTGAAGTATTTTGCATGTCTCAGAATCTCATCTATTTTCTTACTCTGCCAGTCCACTGTATGTTCACGAATTCTCTCACTAATCTCAGGTCTCAGGCCATATACAAATCTGTATACAAAATGACTCAAATCTTTGTCACCCAGGTGCTCATCCCCGCTGAATTGTTTAAAAGCCAGTATCAGCCTCTCGTAAAAAGCATGAACTGATTCTTTTGCTTCCTGATGTGTTCGATCTATTTTAACCCAGTCTGTCTCTTTTGGAGGTACTTTACTCTTCAGGTATACCATCACCTGATCATACTTTCTCATTACCTCTGGATCTGGTGCTCCTGTTCTCTGATCTCTTGGATATTCCTCAGTAGGCCAACTCACAACTATTTTACACTCAGTCCACAAGTCTGCTGGAACAATTATATCAAACAGACTATTCAGGTCAATCCACAGCACTTTTGACAATTTCACAAACCTGTCTACCTGCCTATACCACTCGACAGGCTTTTCTCTCAGTCTAGGGAAATCATTCGTAAATGATAGAATATCCTGTCTGGTCCATGGAACATGTACATATCCTCCTCCAGGTATTTCTCTCATAGGATAAGCATCCACTGTTTTCTCTTTTTCTCTCACAGGAAATGCTGAATAAGTCCTGTCCCCTGATTCTTCTCTTTTCTTGTACCACCTATCCTTCCACTTCTCTACATCACCCCATCTTCGCAACAATGCAACCATTTCTTTAATCTGTCCTGTTCTACCAGTACCATTCAAATTTTCAATGTCTTTGTCCGTGAAATCCATCCTGTAAGACTTCTGCAAAGCTTTCACCTTATCAATGTCAACTCCCTGTTCATTCGCTACTGCTCTTAACCTGTCATGTGTATTTCTTGCTCTCCAGGTGATATTTTTGCACATAAACAACAGTTCACCATCATGATGGTTTTTTAGAATTTCTGTAGGAACTGTCCCTGCAACAAGCTCTTCTAATTCTACACGTAACCTAGCCACATCAATTGCCTGTGAATCTTTATCCCTCTTCTGAAGAATTTTCATCCACTCATTCAAACCTTCAGCTGTTACTTCCGTAGTTTTTCTCACTGGAACCACTTTCTTCTGCGGTTCTAAAATCGGCATCCCTGAACAACTAGCTTCACTAGCATCCAATCTCGAATTAGACTGTACCTCTAATCCTTCACTACATGTGTCATGTCTGGATTGTCTCAGATCACCATTTTCTGTCCTTCTTCCTGAATCTCCTGAGGGACCAGCTAAACCTGTTATCTTATTCCCAACATATGGAATCACCAAACCATTTTCACCTGTCCTCTGCTTATCAAAAAGAGGCATAACCGGACCTATGGTTACAGGCACCGTAACAGCTTCCAGATTCTTTGTCAGTTCTCTAATCTTTTCAGTCAACTCTGATGTAGTTCTGGCTAATTCTCTTGTATTCTCGTCACCACATCGATTTTCTCTTTCCCTGAAAGGATTACCACTTCTTAACTCAGGTGTCACATTTTCTGTCTCAGTAATATGCAATGCATCTCTTATCGGAGAAACAACTGGTGTGCTCTCTTCAGGTTCTGGTCTATATGGAGGTGGTCTCTTGTAAACCATGTCATTCAAGACCTCATCCTCATACTCATTAACTCCATATCTTTTCACTTCTGCCTCAGGAACCCTTTCCGCTCCCTTCCTTTCTTCTCTCTCTTCAACTGTTCTCATAGGATATAATCCCTCTGACATGCTAGCATCTCGCCATCTTTTCATTCGATCATTATGAGTTTCACGATCATGCCTCCTTCCAAACATGTGTCTGTAATTTCCTCCAGACCTCTGTTTTTCTCGCTCATGCACTTCCTCTTCCCATTCCACTAAAGCCTCAAACTGTGTCGACCTTGGTCTTGGGTCAAGACATAACATCTTTTCCCGTAAATTTCTCAACACGGCCAGATTAAATGAACCATGCTCTGGAAATGCTAGGACACCATCTTCCTTTGTATACCTAACCCAATTCTCCAACCATATACAGGTATGATACCCATATCTCACAGCCATGAAGGATGCAGGTGTTTTCGCTGGAGGTAACAATTCACCCTCTCTTGTTTTAACATCTTTATCCTTGTCAAACCAACGCTTTATTTTTCCGAACAAAGATTTTTTCTTTTTCTCTTCTTGGTAATACATTTTAACGTTTACCAAAACTTTCTAATCCCTTCCGTAATACAACTATACAGTACGAATTTTATCCAATAACAGCGCGACTCACACTAACGCACCAATTCGGGAGCGTCTACGTCACAAGAGTACCTCTTCCAATCCTTGCGCGGCTCACACCAACACACCAATCCCAGCGCGAACCCTATTCTAATCCAATATCCAATCAGAGCGCGGTCTGTTTGACGTCAGCAGTCGCTGCAGTCGCTTCTGTCTCCTGTCTCCTGTCACTCGTCTACCCCTCCTTTACAAAACTTCTCAGTAGACTTCGTGTCAAATTCTACAAAATCTATTAGTTACAACATATAAACATCTCCATTGTCTGCTTCGCTAACCATAGAATAGTAAAGAAAATCTATTTCTCAAGAATCCCGTCTTTCACTCACTTCTGTTTCAGTACGGAATTAATACTCTCGTTGACACAGTAGCACATCCCTCTACTCTGCCCTTCTAACATGCATTCATTAACTGTTTCCTCTAGGACTGATCCAAAAGAGTTTTACAATCAACTAAATGCTCATACATTCACACACATTCATTCAAGAAAATCTAGTACATACACACAGAATCCTGCTTCCCCGAGAACAGCGAACAATCTGTCCCGCTACAGAATTATAACACACGTTAACCAAGCAGCTTACTTTTGCCCAGTCCTTCAAACAAGCTCAGAGAATACCTATTACTTCTCCCGCGATAAGCTTTAACGGTGAACCTTACGGATCCCTGGGACTTAAGACCAGAGTTTCACAGATAACCTTCGCTATCATACGCACTCCTTTTATACCAGAAATATTTCTAATAGTAACATACGACAAATGTCACTGATTCCGAACCCAGACAATGTGACGCGCAACTTCAATTGTCACACGTTTTTCCTGCATACATACAGGACCAACAATCCCGTCTTTCCTGAGAGCAGTATATACTTCCCTCTGCCCTACTACGGAACTGCTACTAGCTCCCAAGTTCCAGAAGCACTACATATGACTCAACACGACAACTCCAACATATAATATTAGTACATATACCAACATCAATCAATAATCAATAAGCCAATATACAAGCAATCTAATCAGATCAAGACAATCATCAATAACCATCCTCTGCTACCAGGAAATTGGTGCAGATCGGGGTGTACAAATTCTCCCTACTTCCACGGATAGAGTAATTTCACAGATACACGCACATACACTCATCATACACTTGGGCCCATTTTACTAACATACGCTCAAATACTCTATCAGCACTGAACCTGTGGAAAGGAAACTCCTAAACACCCTGCATCTACACTGAGGTCAATAAGACCTAATTGTAACTGTCCTGGGTCATGATCTAAACAATCTATACAACAATAATCAAAATAGAGTACTCAATAATTGACAGGAAATAACCACCAACACTGTATTTTAAATTATGATACTTTATCTAAAATTAGTCAAAGAAAGTCAATCAAAGCAAAATCATTATTCTCATAATTACCTACTCTAGCTAAGTGTCATAAATGGGTCCGGACAGGTCTCTCAGTAGAAGTCTCCCGAGTCGCTGTCCTCACAGCATCGATCCTCACCAACGCAGGTTTGGGAAGAAGTGGCATAAGACCCTCTCTAGGCTAACAATATTTATAATAAATTTAACAAAAGAAGGCAACATAAAATGTTTTAGATATCCGCTGAACCGCTGAGCAGAGCGAGCAGGAAAGGATGTAGCATCGCTACATTTGGAAAATCTCCGCTCAGAAAAATCACAAAAATAAAAAAGACGGAAGACGGAACTAAACTTTCAAATGTATCTCCTCATATTCATATTTCCTCGGAACCAGCATTGTGATCACAAAGTTCATTCATTGTGGCTCCTTTGTCCTCCAAGGTTACTCAGATGCACTTGGATGTTCGCCCAGAGCTGCTGTCCTCACGGAAAATTTTTAAACCAGGCGAAGACTGTGGTCAGATGACTCTCGACCATGTTCAGCAAGGCCTTCTCATCACAAATCAATCACTCGAGCCCAGGCTGCAAACGGCAGCCATTTTATACTAGGCCAAAACGGACCATCTTAATTAAAAGAGACAAAAACAACGTTACCACAGCATAGTGATTAAACAGTGTTAACCCCACTAATACCCTTATGTGTATGTAATTATCTAGCCTTTGCAACACAGAAAAGCATTAGTACACGACAATTCAAAAGCGTTTTGTGCTTTAAAATAAACAGCATTTCAGCAACGTTTATTTAATAAAACATGCACATTATTAATAAGCAATACGAATGCATTCCCACGTGTCGTTTTCTCTTGTTAATTCATATTGGTTAGTCAGAACATTTACACAAAACAAATAATTAATAATTAAAAATTAATAATTTTATTCTCGACAAATAGACAAACCAGAGCTTAAAAACCCAATAGATTTTCAACAGAAAATTCTGCTCCAGCACTCACCACACACTTTTCCTAGGCCATGAAGTGAGGCACAAGATCCAGGGAATGACCAGGGCCTGTCCACAGCTCTCGCCTCACGCTGAACTCCTGTGAGAGCTCGGGGGGGGGGGGCACGCAGGATCAGGAAAGCAGGCAGCAGGCCAGCACACCGGATCCTTGGGGCAAAGAGGCAGTCCTTCCAGCAGGTCAGCACAACAAAGCAAAGCCCAAGTGGTGGTTTCTCCTGCCAGCAGCAGTCCTCTATGCAATTTTTAGAGCCAAAAGCATCTGCTTGCAAGTCCATGCAATACCTAAAATCATGGAGTCACAGCTCCTGTACTTTTATTCCAAATGTCTTTGTTCTGGAGGTAACTTCAAACAACTTTAGAAGTGCACAACACCTCCATTCATTCCAAAGCCCTGGCTCCAGACATGTCACAAGGGAGTGGAGACAGCATTGTGAAAAGCAGGCACAGCCCTATTCAGGTGCAGGTGACAACTCCTCCCACCAGTCTAGCCCAAGAAGACTCATCAGGATCATCTTAGCTCCCTTTGTGACTGTCTAGAGTGAATGCATAAAACAGGCCCCTGTCAGTCTAAACCAGATGTGGATTGGAGTCAGGCTGAAAAGCACAAAGATTTGTATGCACACAGAAATGCCCAGTTCTAAAAGTGCAAAATGAACTATTGATGGACAGAATGCAGAACAATGTCATACATTCACCCCAGTACAGAGATCTGAGCCTAAATCCATCATTTGTTTGCTCACCATGCCATTCCAGTTTGGACCCATACATATGCAAATCAGTCTTGACCCTGTGCCCTACGGGAACAGTCCAGCCCGAACTGCCAGGCCAGGTCGGGCTTGACTGCTCCCATGAGGCACAGGGTCAGACTGATTTGCATATGGCCATGTCTGAACTGGGGTGGTGGAGTGAGCTAAAGAATGATGATGAATTAAACCCAGATCAGTTGACTGGGGGTGAGTGTTTGATTTGCTTAACCTCTTCGTCCATCATCCCCTTTGGTATCGCTTTGTTCGCCCTAGGTTGGCAGGGTATGCCCAGACGTGGATCCCTTGCTCACTTTGCCACTGGATTCAAGATAGTCTGGCTGATGAGGGTCATGAACCCGTAACCGGTCCCAGGATGCTTGTTTCCGGTCCAGGGAAGACATGGCTTGGCAGTTCGGGCTGGACTGTTCCCATGAGGCACAGGGTCAGACTGATTTGCATATGGCCATGGCTGAACTGGGGTGGTGGAGTGAGCTAAATCAAGCATCCTAGGACCGGTTTCTGGCTATCAGCCGTCATCAGCCAGGATAGCTTGACTCCAGTGGAGTAGTGAGCATGGGTCCCACGTCTGGGAATACCCATCCCACTTAGGGCGAAAAGCGTTACAACAAACAAATGATGGACGGAATGCTGACAATGCATACATTCTCCCCCAGTCAAGAGATCTGGGTTAAATCCATCGTTCTTTTGCCCACTACACCACCCCAGTTAAGACATGGCCATATGCAAATCAGTCTTGACCCTGTGCCTCATGGGAACAGTCCAGCCCGAACTGCCAAGCCATGTCTTCCCTGGACCGGAATCAAGCATCCTAGGACCGGTTTCTGGCTATCAGCCGTCATCAGCCAGGATAGCTTGACTCCAGTGGAGTAGTGAGCATGGGTCCCACGTCTGGGAATACCCATCCCACTTAGGGCGAAAAGCGTTACAACAAACAAATGATGGACGGAATGCTGACAATGCATACATTCTCCCCCAGTCAAGAGATCTGGGTTAAATCCATCGTTCTTTTGCCCACTACACCACCCCAGTTTAGACATGGCCATATGCAAATCAGTCTTGACCCTGTGCCTCATGGGAACAGTCCAGCCCGAACTGCCAAGCCATGTCTTCCCTGGACCGGAATCAAGCATCCTAGGACCGGTTTCTGGCTATCAGCCGTCATCAGCCAGGATAGCTTGACTCCAGTGGAGTAGTGAGCATGGGTCCCACATCTGGGAATACCCATCCCACTTAGGGCGAAAAGCGTTACAACAAACAAATGATGGACGGAATGCTGACAATGCATACATTCTCCGCCAGTCAAGAGATCTGGGTTAAATCCATCGTTCTTTTGCCCACTACACCACCCAGATCTCTGTACTGGGGTGAATGTATGACATTGTTCTGCATTCTGTCCATCAATTGTTGTTTTTACATTTGTCACCCCGAGTGGAAAGGGTATGCTCAGACGTGAGTCCCTTGCTCTCCATGCCACTGGAATCAAGCTATCCTGGCTGACGAGGGCTGAAAGCCCGAAACCGGTCCTAGGATGCTTGTTTCCAGTCCAGGGAGGACCTGGCTTGGCAGTTCGGGCTGGACTGTTCCCATGGGGCACAGGGTCAAGACTGATTTGCATATGGCTGGGTTAAAACTGGAATGGCATGGTGAGCAAAAAAACGATGGATTTAGGCCCAGATCTCTGTACTGGGGTGAATGTATGACATTGTTCTGCATTCTGTCCATCAATTGTTGTTTTTGCATTTGTCACCCCGAGTGGAAAGGGTATGCTCAGACGTGAGTCCCTTGCTCTCCATGCCACTGGAATCAAGCTATCCTGGCTGACGAGGGCTGAAAGCCCGAAACCGGTCCTAGGATGCTTGTTTCCAGTCCAGGGAGGACCTGGCTTGGCAGTTCGGGCTGGACTGTTCCCATGGGGCACAGGGTCAAGACTGATTTGCATATGGCTGGGTTCAAACTGGAATGGCATGGTGAGCAATAAAACGATGGATTTAGGCCCAGATCTCTGTACTGGGGTGAATGTATGACATTGTTCTGCATTCTGTCCATCAATTGTTGTTTTTGCATTTGTCACCCCGAGTGGAAAGGGTATGCTCAGACGTGAGTCCCTTGCTCTCCATGCCACTGGAATCAAGCTATCCTGGCTGACGAGGGCTGAAAGCCCAAAACCGGTCCTAGGATGCTTGTTTCCAGTCCAGGGAGGACCTGGCTTGGCAGTTCGGGCTGGACTGTTCCCATGGGGCACAGGGTCAAGATTGATTTGCATATGGCTGGGTTCAAACTGAAATGGCATGGTGAGCAAAAAAACGAGGGATTTAGGCCCAGATCTCTGTACTGGGGTGAATGTATGACATTGTTCTGCATTCTGTCCATCAATTGTTGTTTTTGCATTTGTCACCCCGAGTGGAAAGGGTATGCTCAGACGTGAGTCCCTTGCTCTCCATGCCACTGGAATCAAGCTATCCTGGCTGACGAGGGCTGAAAGCCCGAAACCGGTCCTAGGATGCTTGTTTCCAGTCCAGGGAGGACCTGGCTTGGCAGTTCGGGCTGGACTGTTCCCATGGGGCACAGGGTCAAGACTGATTTGCATATGGCTGGGTTCAAACTGGAATAGCATGGTGAGCAAAAAAACGATGGATTTATGCCCAGATCTCTGTACTGGGGTGAATGTATGACATTGTTCTGCATTCTGTCCATCAATTGTTGTTTTTGCCTAGAGCTACGTAAGGCTTACCTTAGGGGTGATCTATATATCGTAAAGGGGGAGTTTCAGAGTTACATGCACTTTCAATGCTTAGTCACTGTGGCAGTAAACTGTGCACGCAGGCCTTGCCAAGGCAGAGGCCTGAGACAGGTTTCAATGGCTACTTCTGTGTGTGGTGCCAGGAGCACTGCAGGCTACTAGTAGCATTTAATGTGCAGGCCCTGGGTATATGGAATACCACTGCACAAGGGACTTACAGGTAAATGTAAAATGCCAAACAGGTGTAGACCAATCTTACTATAATTAGAAGATACAGCACATGCACTTTAGCACTGATAGGCAGTGGTAGAGTGCCCAGAGCCATAAAACAGGTAAGAAAATACTGGATGAAGGCAAACATTTTGGGATAACCCTGCAAAAAGGTCAAGGTCCAACACTCACCCTGACAAGGATTGTGGTTGCTGTTTGTGTATATCTAAATGACGTCGTGGCAAGGTTATGTTCATGATACAACACTTTAGGTTAAGTAAAGAAACCTGTAAAGGCCCGTACATGGAGACACAGACTTTGTTTCAATCTGACTGTGGTTTCAAACAGACTTTTGTGAATAATTTTACTCTAGACTGTGTTTCGCTGCAAAGATTGTTAGTGATGCATTAAAAAACAAATGTCTTAAACTCTACAACAATTTCTCCTTTAGAGAGGCACATTTAAGAATAGCAGCATTTAGTTATAACAAAACAAATAAATGGCAGACAGAAATAAACACCGTGCAACCTTTGCAGCATAAAATACATGCCTATTGGAGGCTTTCATACCATTAAAATAGGTAATACCAACACCTGTTTAGTTCTATGTAGTAACATCTCTTGCAGCAAGAGCTGTTTAACCCCTTACCTGTGGAGACTTATTCATTCTCCACCCCCTGTGCTGACCTCTTTTTTGATGTTCGGTACAATTTGCCCTAAGGCCTTCATAACATTTTGTTACAAGAGTTATCAAGGCCAAGTGTGTGTACATTTTCCCACTTCTTACGGATTCTACAGGTTCTCAGGGTTTATGGATTATCATGGATTGAACTGAGAAAATAAACACACTATAACATAAAGTTGTTTTTGGTGGAAAAACATGAAAAAAGTGTTGTGCAAGAAAGCAAATGTTTTCCCCCTAACCATGGCATCAAGAAAAGGTTTACTGTGCTAATTCTACCATTTTTAGGAACTGTCCAGAGTTGTGAAAGAAAACCAATTTTTAACACATTTTCTTGCAATTTTCTAACTGGTAGGGCATTTTTCCTATTTTGTGTGGTTTCAGCCTACTTGCAGACCACATCCAATGTTGGCTACAAAAGAGCACCAAATGGGCTGATGACAACATCAAAAGAATAAAAACACAACTCAACATACTACAACACAAATGGAGAAAATCAAGAGATAAAACAGACAAATGCATGCTACACCACTATAACAGAGCCTATAAAGAACTCATTAGAACCACAAAAAGATGCCACTGTTCCATGCACCTAACTGAAGCAGTGGCCTCCATATCTTTTTCTAAAATCCCAGCATCTCTTATTGCTCCAATGGGCCAGCAGCAGGTCGATACTGACTCTAAGGGCCCCATTTTTGAGGCACTACCAGCACTATTGTGCCGTCGGAACTTCACATTTTTGACGTTCCGGTGGCGCAACGTGTCACTGGCATATTTATAAGGTCAAGTAAAGCCATGCTATGTGGCTTTTCATGGCCTTATAAATATGTGCCCCTTTCACGCAGAAAACTGCGTGAAAGGGGCATTCCAAGGATGTTTCTGGGAACAGAAACATCTATGGCTTTTTGACAGTGCCCCAGATTTACAAGAAATCAAAAGTCTGAGGCAGAGCCAAAAACTTACACCTCCCCAGGGGAGGCGTAACGGAGCCACCACAACTAAAAATATCTTTATTTCTCTTTGTATGTGTGCTGCATTCTGCAGCTCAGATAGAAAGAGGAAAAAGCCTCTTATGGTTGTTTTTGTGCAGGAAGGTTTCCCTTACTGTACAAAACAAATCATCCCCACAATGCAGCCATCCTTGCACCATGGTGCAAAGGTGCCTGCATTGGGGCACGGCAGTCCATTGTGCGCTGGCGCAGAGGCCGCAGTGCAACACAGCAGCAAGGCATGCTGGGCTGCCCTACGCCAAAAAAACATAAATGAAGCCCGAGTCAGCGCCTCAGCTACCACCCCGGCTCTCTCTTAGGTTGCATGTTCTCTTGTGGGCTTTCCTCATGGGTTTCTGGAACTCCGGCCCAGTGTGTGCAGTGTAGTCCATTTCTCATCCTTCCCATATTCCTCACGTAGTATCTCCACTGACTTTGGCTGAAATCCCTTGCCAAGCATCTTGTGGGGTTATTATGAAGATGGTTTCATCATCCTAAATATCTTGTAACTTTGCAAGATACAAAATTTTTTATTTTAGCTCCATTTGTCGCAATTGCTTCTTAATTCCCATATGGGTAAATAGTGGCAGTGTTTTCTTCGATCTGCCAGGGTCTTTTCGATCTAGTGATGAGAAGTATGAGATCTCTTTCCCCGTAATTGAAAAGGCAAGCCCCAACTGGTCTTGGTGGAGCACCTGGGGATGGAGCAGTTGACCCGGTACCCAATGTGCCCACCCAAGAGAGAAAAGGTTCAGAGCTTTACCTGTCAGGTCTGTGTCTAAAAGCCACTTTTTCTGGAGAAGGTGCAAGTGCAGGCTTTCTGCTAACTACGGCTGTCTATAATTCTTATGTTGTTTCTTCTAACGTAAACTCTGCATTTTCCACTTGGGTTTTCAGGTTTCAGGACCCATCTTTTCACAATTCCAGTTGAGGTTAGAGCTCCATAACTGTAGGGTGTAGTGTTGTGAAAGAAGACTTACTGTTATCCACCCGATCCATCGGCTTCCTATGATAGGCTTGTAGGAGGCAAATATCCAAAGCCACAGCTCAAATCTTTGTTTCAAGAGTGTTCTTAGAATCTAGGATTGCTTGCATGATTATGTTCAAATTTACTGGAGGGTTTTTCTAGGGCAGAGACCACTTGTGCCAAATAATCTACCGTTCCAGGAGGTTGTGCCATGAAATCAAGCAATCCCTTGGGTGCTGGAGGCTTAGCACTTGTGGGTTTGACCATAGTGCATCCACTGCTCACAGTCCCCTGGGGTTGGAGCTCAGAGTGTTACCCTGTTGAATTAGGTCATGCCCAGTTTATGGGTGGAAGGAAGGGCTGCTCCTTTACTTAACCAATGCAGGCAGATATGTCATAGTTCAGTCACCATAATGTCTCCAATATCAAACAATATCGAAAAGTGACCCTCTGTATTTCCAGTTTAGCCTTGAGGAGCCTTAGGAACCTTTTGCATTCCAGGGACTTTCTCCCAGGACCAGCCCTAAGTTCGTACTTTGTATGTATATGTACCTCAATCAGTGCTGTGCACTACGGAGACATCACATACCCTTCCAGAAGGTTCGATGAGAAATGTGATGCAGCCCTTGATGGGCATCCCCTGTGATGTGGGTGCCCCTTCTAAAGTCATACTTCGGGAGAGAAGGCACGAAATGGGAGTGGGGGGAATTTCCGGGACAGTATGACCCATCCCACAGCTCTCGTAATAGGAATCATGTTTGCTGTGACAGTTCAATGTCCACGGTGGGGGGCCCAGCGTACAGAGATATGTGAGTGTCCTTTAATGGAGTCACACATGGAAGCACTCTGACACCTCAACTGAGTATAAGGACATTGGTGCAATGTTGCAGTGTGTATCCAAAGTTGCTTACATGAAGGACCAGTTCTCTGCATTAGGCTCAGTAAACACAGTGAGGGCTCTTCACTAGAGGGGGTTTGTGAAGGTAAGAGCGGTGGGGCCGGGTGGGGGGATTTGGACAGATGACGAGGAGGGAAAATTACTTATTTATTTAATTTCCCCTCGTTGACATCTGTCTAAATTCCCCCCCCCCCCACTTGACCCCACCATCCCACCGCTCTTACCTGCACGGGCCGCAGCTGTTCTTCACTTCCGCTCAGTAACCCAGCTCCACAGCAATAGCACAAGGCAGGGGATGCACAGGTACCCACAACTCCTTACTTCGCAGCGCTTTTTTGAGGGATCCCTGGGATTGTGTCGTCATCTAGCCACAGCGCAGCCTGCCCCCCAGGGTGAGAGCAAGCTAAGAGGATCGAGGCCCCAGGACAATAGCTAAGCACGCCCCATTTTCCCCACTCGGTGCCAATCCAGGAGAACCACAAAGGTCCGAAAACACCCACTGCTGGTGCTACAATCAGTGCTGAAAAGCCATACCATTCAGGCTCACAGTCAACTTCCCTGCACCACAGAATGGGTGGAGGCACCGCTCCAAGCAGCAGAGATCCCACTCTGCTGCAGCCACAGCCGAGGCGCTAACTGGTCCAAGTCCCTCCCAATGGGTGGCGATGTGAGTTTCTGTCAGTGTGTGAGGAAGGACTGTCTCCCGGATCTGGATCCGACACGGAGGGACTCACAGAGCTGTTAATTAGAGCGTCCTAGTTTGCCGCCATCCTGGAAATTGCCCCAAACTAGCCTCTCATGCAATCACAGATCGACAGACACTACCATGATTAGTCAGCCACACCTATTTAACTGTGAAAACAGAGATGTTTTTGAATTTTTTACTCCACTTGTCTCTTGATGCCCTTGGCTGCTAAAGTTAAGCTAAAAATGTGTTTGTAGTTTTAAACTTCTTACCAGTTCTGATTTCCCATTACTGAGGCTAAATACTGTTTTGAAATTAACATGGCACCCCTGATAGTGTGTTTTGCAGGCTCAACACATACCACACTTGAACCCCCTCCCGCCCCCCCAATCAGGCCCATCTGCCCTGTGATTACAGAAAAAAACTATGATTAAAGGACATTCTCTTTCCTTGTGGAATCCAAGCAGGCATAAGTAACCTTCTCTCATTCAACAGGTCAATCTACCCGGCAGCAACAACCTGTGAACCTGTGCTTGACGTAGTTAGGTATGAAGGTCTTAAGAGGGGCACTGGGATGAAAAGAGCAGTTCAATTTAGAACAGAGATAGGCTGTACTGGCAGTCCTGTAGGTGTTCAATATCTGTTTTTTCGCTTGTAATTTGGTGGATTGCTGACTGTTTTGCCATGTATAGCTCCAGCCGCGGCCCGTGCAGCTAAGAGCAGTGGGGCCAGGTTGGGGGGTGAGGGGGCGTGGTGGATTAAGCGGACGACCATGAGGTAAAATTAAATAAATAAATAATTTTCCCTCCTCGCCGTCTGTCGAAATACCCCCATCGTGCCACTGCTCTTACCTGCACGGACCGCGGCTGCATAGCTCAATGAAGCTGCCAGATGTTGCCACGTGCTTCACCCTAAACCTCAATAAATCAGACCAGAATTAATGTTTACAATGTAATATATTTCCATGCGCCTATTACAAGATTCATATAATGTTGATTGCTGCTGCCTCTTGTTTGCATAATCAAAAATCAATATAGCATTATTTCGGTGTCTCATTCATCAAGGATGTGCTGTACAGTTGTCGTTCGATGCAGTTATCAGCCCTCTACAGCTGGTTGCTTTCAACAATAATATTAACATCTATTTGGAAGTTGATTGGTTTTATCTGGCATCATCCACTTTTGTCCTTGACACGGAGGATCTGTCTAAAGCACTTTTCCAGATTTACCAATAAACAAAACGAGCTGCACGCGGTGCATTGTAAATCAGTTTCTTCTACTCTCTTGGACTATTTAAAGTTCAAGTAACAAACCACAGTACTGGGGGAATATTCCTGTGTAGCACACATCTGCGAACTGAATCTCCTCTATACGTGCTGGGAATAAGAAATGTGAATTGTGTTTTTCAATACCTAAAACAGAATAAATTATGAAGAATTGCATGTTTACAGGCTTTGGTATACCATGGATTGTATAACTTGTATAACATCAGTTAGTTTACAAAAACATGAAAAACAAAAATGAGAAAAGTAGAAAACATAACATGGAAATATTTTCTTTCGAAAATATACAGCACATTTCTTACATTTGCCAGTAAAAATGTTACATGGTTTCAAAATGTGTACAGCTACATATGTAAAACAAACGTTTCTATGCAAAATATTATTGCTTTCCATAAAGATTTTGTTCAAATAAGTACAAAGCTTAACCTTGGCACATTCAATCTCAAAAGGCCCAAAATGTAATGTTTGAATGTGACATGTACGGTCCCAAAACATGTGGCCAATGTTTCTTTGTAGTTCACATCTTTGTCGTATCCAACTTTACCCCTAATTTTCATCCCCTAATCCTGATAAAAAGGCACATTTACAATTTTGTAAAATATTTCCACTTCGAGCAGTGAGTAGTTTGGCCAGTGCATTATTTGCCTGGTATAGGAATTTCAGAATGAGGATTATAGGGCTTATTTACAAGCCAATCAAAATATTGCAAATGAGACCCTTTGTTCTTACCCCTTATGTTTTACTGTATATCTATATATGTATTGTTTGGGTGCTTGTTTTGTACAAACTGCAGTGGTCTGAAAACCCATATTTCACAGGGAACCTAAAAATATCGCAAAGAGTTCATAGTTCCCTGTGAAATATGGATTTCTTTATAGTAACAACAATACTCAAACCATTCCGCAGAGTTTACAATTGTCAAGGCAACAAGGATTATTATCTATGAAGGACGAAATTACATGGCATGGTTATCTAAGTTATACGTTCAAAAACACAAATTATTATTTCTTATTCTTTGGTAGTAATTTCATCCATTTGAGCTAGAAACAAAATTTATGTGAAATCTAGGGGGATAAACTTTGCGGGACACAGTAAGACATAAATGCTCATTGTCTAAACTAAAATGTATTGCTGAAGTTAAGCATAACCGAAACATTTTAATTTCAGTCAGAGCACACTGTTACCTGCATTTTGAAGAAAACTGCTTTTTGTAAATAAATATGCAATAAAAAAAGATAATGAGTAGCATGTTAAAAAGGATGTATCTCGCCATCCCAGGGTTTTGGTGGCATTAACAAATCACTCTGCCTTTGGCCTTGTAGTTTATGATGTCCTCAGGTTTAGATCCTTTATAAAAGAGCAAGTTCAGCTGATCAAAACTGCAGCTCATCAAAATTGGCCAGTACTCCCCAATGCCAAAACCATTATCATACCGTTTTTTTATATCATGCTGGGAGATTTGATAAGAGTTGGGTTGATTCGGGTCTCACATTCTCAGGCATCTGGGGAGGTTATTTTATTCCAATGTACACAATCCCAGATCTCATTGAGGGAGGAGTGGACAACCTCTCAGGACATGGGCTCTATCTTCATCCGCCCCCTCAGTGCCAGCTACACTGGGATAGTTTAATTTTATGAAGACTGCCGGCCATAAAACACACTGTCACCTTTGAATGGAAAACAAGTGTTCCAGTTTTTAAATGGTCATATCCCATTTTCCCACTGCAATGGTACATCACTAATTCAGTGTGACAGCCATCTTAACCATTTCCACCTGTATGAAAGCTAGCCTGGCATTACCATCTTCTTGTCCTTAAATATTTTAGTCACTAACTACAAAGCTGCTTACCTCGTACCAAAACATTCTTCTTCTTTTCATACCCTATTTTAAATCAACCTGTGGCAAAAAAAGAGATCATTGCCATTCCAACCCCAATGTGGCAGCAATCTTCCCCTCACGATCAAAGAAGGTTGCAGGAAGTGCCTACATCCTACATGAAGTGATGATCTTGATGGTGTCCTTTTCTTCTCACAAATCTACTCTATCAGTTAGTTTCTCCCCAAACCCGCCTACGGGAAATTCTTCTTGGTGTAGATGTAGCATTATTCCCCCCGTCTGTTGACAATCCATCTACAATCTACAGCATTAGCTTCTGTGCTCTCTCCTGGATTTCAGACTGCAGTTTGCCCATTTGTTGGACTAATATCTGATGTAAATCAGAATATAGCTATTACAGCGGAAGCAATGTACTGGTTTCCTATCACTGGGTGCATACGAGTAACTGTTTTTACTCAGATTCTATACTTCACCCACAAAAACCATGGTCCTCTGATGGACATTTCTTTGTCATAGTGAGGGGTCAGAAATCAGGGTGTGCCACTGTTGGAGACTCAATAAGGGCCAATAATTGACAGCCAACCCAGAAATTGGTTGATCAGGTTCAAATATATTACTCTCAGAACCATGCTATAAAAATAGAGTATTACAATTGGAAGACCGAACATCCTAAAGAAGTTTAGTCTAACAAAAAGTATGCAAACTAAGAGCTATGCTGTTGCTACACAAAGCAAGAGCAAAAGAACCGGATGTTCTGAAAATAATCTATGTTTTTCTCTATCATTGTCAGGGTCCCAAAGAGGATTCCTGCTAAAAGTCCTATACTAGCTGGTGTATTCACGTCTAAGACCTCAAGGAAGAGACAAGACTCTGTGAGAGCAAATAATTGGAGATCGAGCTGGCAGTTCTGGAAATCCAAGATGCCTGCCAGCTCAAACTCTCCTTCAGCTTTCCAGTTCTGAATCTCATTGAAAACCGATATGGAATGTCAAGCACGCGCAACATAACAATATTCACCTGAGGAGTTCGAGGAAGAAGCTGCGATATCCAAGTTCTCCGTCGAGTTAGTTAGTTAAGGTAGGCAATGTCAAGAGCATTGTTTTAGCTCCTTCGGAGATTAATGTTTAAATCTGATTCTCCTCCGCACAAGTCAACTAAAATGAGAGATTAGAGTCTCTCTATCGCATCTGAGGAAAAAACGTATTTGAGGCAAGTATTTCCAAATTGATTCTGCGCACTGTTCCGTTACTTGAGAGAAGTGTTTCTCTTACGAGTCTGAGTGAAATATTTGCTGGGACTCCTTTCTGGGCATTGATTTTGAGCGCATGACTCTTGTTGAGCAGCGTCTCAGTTTTAATCTGTAAAACTATTGTACGAATCTAATGGAACCTTGAAAAGACTGGAAATGAAATCTAGAGAGAGCAAACAAAATTGCTCCTTTCACTTAAAAAAATTGAAGGTTCCAAATAATTGAAGCGCATAAGGATTTCTAAGGTTTAATTAAATAAAGGCAGTTAAAGAATATTAGGAAGTCTATTACAAGTTTCTTGCTAATACAATTCTATCTGTTCTTTTGAGTGGAGACAGACTTCATAGAAACACAAGGCAACCAACCAGAAGTTTCTTCACTTACCCATTAAGTCTTCTAGTTCTTCTAAGAATCTCTCCAGACAAGCAAGTACAAATATAAAAGAAAGAAAAGATTTAAAGTTAAAAAAGAAGATTGAATGTGTGAACGTATTTAAGAACATTCTAATAAAGAAATGACCAAGAAAAGATATAGAAGAGGAGCTAAAGCCTATGACAATGAGGGTATGTGATTAAAGTTAGACTATAATTAACTAGTGATATATATATATATATATATATATATATATATATATATATATATATATATATATATATATATATATATATAGAGAGAGAGAGAGAGAGAGAGAGAGAGAGAGAGAGAGAGAGAGAGAGAGGGAGAGAGAGAGAGAAATGGATAACATTTTGCAATTCTTTTTCAGTAATACTAAAAACAGAAGGAAGATTCTGAGTGAGAAGATAAGAAGAAATTCCTTCAAGATGAACCACTGTTTAGGCAGTCTCTTCTCTTCCCCATTCCCTTTCCCCCCTTTTGAACGTAACTGCACCTTGACTAAATACTTTCTTCTGGGCAGTGAGTTCTTGGAAGTGAATTGGGAACAGGTGTCATTCTTCTCCTGTGCAATTTGGTTATCATCCCCGACAATCAGGCATTTAGAAATCACACATTTAAAGCTCAGTTTCTATAGAAAGAACATTAAGACACAATAAAAGACACACAAATTTAGATAATTTGATTATTGTATTACAGATTCGAAATCAATGCATATAGTAACATTTTCAGAAGCTCAGTCATGAGTCTAACAGCTCGTAGTATAAAACCACACATGTAGTCACAGTAAATCTTTTGCTAAATAAAAGAATCCATAAGCGGATGGTTTAGAATTAAGAATTCCTGCCACCAATAATGGCAGATGGATGTTTCACAAGCGTTCTCTTAGATGGGCAAAGGGATCAAGTTAAAGTCCACTGTGGAAAAGTCCATGGGCAAAGGTAATGTAGCATTAATGAGGAAAGTCTCACCAGACAGCTCCAAATCGTCCAGCCGGCAAGTTCATCAGCAAGGGAGAAAGGCAAGTGGCATGAAAAGATAGTGTAGCAGGCAGTAGAAAATCGAGGAGAGGGGGAATGAAAAAAGAGGCTCCCTCCTCCGTGGAAAGTCACTTTTTATGCTCCACATTTTTCATTAAGGACATCAGCAGTCACCATGCAATGGTCTGATCATCATATGATCATTCTTCCTTTCTCCAGGTACAAATTGATACTCCAATAAACTGTCCCATGCTCATCATGAGAAATGACTATCCATTCCGTCCTCACTGGTTAGTGGACAAAGAGCTTATTTACTTCGTTGCTGTTCATGGATCTAGTCCAAAGGTCAGGTTCCCATCAATTCCCACACAAAGAAATACTGGGAAAGTGTCTCTTGTCACTTAAAGAATGTCACATGAACCGAACAAAGAAGGCAACATTTGATGAAATGTATCAAAGATCCAATACATCAGGTAATGAAATAATGTAGCCTAAGGAAAAAAAATAATTCAATTCATTTTAAAGTTAGCATTTTCTAATTTAGTTAAGTTCAAGCATAAAGAAAAAGTCAAACATATCATATTTGAGAATACTTATAAAGTTGTCAGTTATTATTACACAGAAATGTTCAACTTCAATTAAGGCCTACTACCACAATTTCAAAAAGTACCTTCATGTCAATTATTTCTAAAAATCATTTAGAATCGTTCCAAAGATAAGATCCAAACAATGTTAAGCACTTACACTGGAAGTTTCAGCCATATAGCACATTTCATGAACCTTTTGCATTATTTTCTAAATTTCTATGGCACACTGCAATGATTTCAATAGAAATGCTAAATGTCGTCATTTTTCTTAAAGATTTTGTTAATAAACATGTTACATTTATTATCTGATTAATCTTGTTATTGCTACCTATCCAGGCACACTTTTACGGTACTGATACTTCTACATTTTTTTCAGTTTCAGTGTTGTTTTTCTAGACGTGTGCATGGTGCACATAGAACTTTCATTGTCAAGATCAGGTTGTATGATGTGTACGGGATGATTAGCTTTGAAGCTGCCTCATAGCCATCCATTGGCATACCATTGGTTAGTTACTTCCCAGACCCATCATGCAGGGTTCCTTTTCTGACACCTACTCTGTAAACAAACTACTATCTGCTGCAACACTAGTCTTGCTTTCCCCTTCAGCACAGGTTACTGCATCCTCGTCCTGTAGGCTTTAATTGGCTGTCTGCTGGCATTCAACCTCTGTCATCCGTAGAAATCAACCTCTGTTCACTCAATGAGACTTCAATCTTCAACACTTCTTCTCCTTTTCATTACACTGTACAACCTTTTTCTCCATGTACAATAATCTACAGTTGTTATGACCACTGCGATCTAAAAGGCTTGCCCCTCATTGCAGGCAGGGTACATCCCATCTACCCAAAAGTGGGGCTAATAGGCAGTGTCTGAACCAAGATTCTCACTACAAAGCTGCACGGTTTAGGAGACGCGCATCATCAGCCACAAGAAGGCCATCATTCTCCATGAAAAGCATAGCAATACTGTGGGCCACTGAACATATGGTGGAGGAAGACACAATTAAGTGGCAGTACTGATAAAATTATGTGACAAGAAAAATCAAATTATGTAACATAATGCAGCACATTTTGTGACAGTATTGGCTCATTATTGTGCCATTTTGACATGTTAACACTTTCCAGGTAAAGGTTTCCAATTGACCTAGAAAAAAAACAATCGTTTTTTTCAAATTCTGCAGATTATGCAGCAGATGATGGATTATATTGGAAATGTGGGAAATCCATATTTATGCGGAAAGAATTGTGGTGACTGCAAATTCACATGATTCCAGTGGCTCTGGTAATAGTCCAATAACATAAATGAGCTACTGTTCTTTAAGAAATTAATTGCATACACCTGAGATACTAAAGCCCAGAGAAAGAAATGTTTCAGAAGTCACCAAAACGTGGTCTGTGCAAACATATTAGTGATATTAAACACAATATTACAACCAGGCTGCATGCCATAATCACCCACACGGGAGGGGCAGTTTGTTTTCCATTTGTTTCAAGTGCAAAGAAAAGCATATGCCTCCCTATCAGCTTTTGAGCAGTAAAACTGTACAACAGGGGAGGACTTCTCAGCTTCATCATAGTACTTTCAGAATTCCAAAATATGTGCGAACAACTTGAAAATCTAAGAAATTAAATTCAGATTTTAGGGATTTTATGACTCATTTAGACCAACGACAGTAAAAAAATACTTCCAATCACTACTTGACATACTAGGTGTTCCACAACACACAAGCCACGTGCACTGTGAAGTGACGGCCGAAGGCTTGTTCAGTAACATAGAACTGTATAAAAGTATGCAGGCGAGGAAATAAACATAGGCAGAGCCTACAGTAGTGATGGGCGTAACTCGTGTAATTCCGAGTAGCATAATCACACAAAATTATCTAAGAATTCCGTTAGATTTGGTGGAATTATACAAGAAGAGTCATTTTGCGTTTAGCACTATTTCTTAGCACAAAAATGCCCACTCACGTCCAAAATAGACACAAGGATGCATTTTTGTGCAAAGACATCGCTAAATGCAGCAGAACACGAATTAACGAGAGTGAGCGGCTGTTCACGATCGCACAGTGTGTTCTTGTGGTAAAATGTTCCCCCAAAATTACGCCAGCAGCCTAGCCTAGAGTAGGTCGCTTCCATCTGGGACTGACAGTAATGCCACAAGGATAATCCTTTATACCATTGGTAAGAATGATAACACACCTCAGTCCCAATCCCAAATCCTGTATTATCAAGGGACATATAGTATATCTCTGGAGAATTAAGCTGCTCAAACAGAGGGAGAAGAGTATCTGTTTAGGGAAATTTGTTAAAAATGTGTCAAAGTGAATGGACAGGAAGGTTTTCCATCATTCACCTATCACAACTGCCTCGAACATCTGCCCTAAAGAGAGTTTATTTTCTAAGTCACAATGTCTACTGTGCCACTGTTCCTCCCATTGGACTATTTTATTTGTTCCATCTGATTTGCTAGCATCTTACAGATTTCTGTAACTACCTGTGTCCTCTAGCTTCTAGTCCCACCATTTTGCACCAGTTCCCTGTAAAGGTGCAAACCACTGTGCCCAGGGTTTTAAGTGGGCCGGGTTCTGCCGGTGCTCAGTACCAGCAGTTCTAAAAAGCAGGTGCTGAGACGGGTCCCTATCAGACACTCCATCTTTGGCCTCACCCTCAGGGTGAAAAAAAAAAATCTTAACTCTGTAGCAGTACCACCCTTCACTGCCTTTGATGTAACTTCTAAAAGACAAAGTATAGTTCTTTCACATTCTCATTTCAGCACTGATGCCATAGTTGTTGCTTTTGTTTCATATGCAACTAACAGCTATTAACACCGCCAATATTCCTGGCTTGTTGTAGGTGGAATGTTGCTTGTTGTATTATATATCTGGATGCAATGACAGAAGTAGCAAAATACCAGTGGAGCAGCACACTATGCTAAGCACTGATGTTTAGTTTAAGTGTTTTTGAGCCACGCCCTTAATTACATAGGCCACACCCCTTTGAGAGACCGCTCCCCCGTTTTTTTTATCCCACTTAAAGTTCTGATTATGCCCTGTTTTCTTTGAGCAGCCTTTACACAGTGATGTGTGAACTTTTACCGTTGCGTAAAAGCACAATATCTCAAAACATTAGGGTGACCAGAATTTTAAAGCCAAAAAAGGGACATTTCACAAAAATAGAAGAAGGACTATAATTTTACCTCAAGCGAGCGCACAGAATGACAGAGCTCCTCAGCAGAGAATTACAAAACAGGCAGTAAGAACATACATACGATGCAATTTTTAAACCCAGTAGCTTGCCTGTGAATTAAATTGCTTTCTTGGAACTGCAAACTATCCCTGCTTTGTAAAACATAAAAAAAACTCCCCCCGTTGTTATTCGACCCTCTCCAAAAACCGGGACATGAGCTAAATTTCTCGAAATTTACCCGGACTGCTGGTGAAAAACGGGGACCGTCCTGGCAAATCCAGGACGCCTGGTCACCCTACAAAAGATGTCCTTCAACCAGCATTTAAATGACATTGTTATAAAGTCCTGAGCAGGGCCTCAGAGAGACCAATTTACAGAGGATGATGGAGAGCTTTTAAACCTACTTCAATTCAAAGGTGTTCTGCTGGGTGTTAATCCGTAATTCACCCATGGTGATATTAGTGCACTCTCCTGCATTGCCATGAAGCTGGGTGATCGTCGACCCCTCCCTCCAGCACCCCGGTGGTACGTTCCTCTTCTGAAGGAAGTCCTTCTATTATAGGAAATTCTGTTCTCCATGACTATAGAAGTGCCTTCCCAGTGTGTTCTTGTGGTTTGAGTGTCTGCCATTTATTGCAGTATTATACTTCTACTTGTATTTTGTATTCTTTTGTAACATGCACACGTCACTTTTCCTCTTGTAACGGATTGTCTGCTACCCCCTGTATTTTGTTTGCTTTTGATACATGCACAATTGCCACCATTGCCTCATATAACGTAACGTTTGCTCTGGTGTTTTGAGTGTCTGCCATTTATTGCAGTATTTTACCTCTACTTGTATTTTGTACGCTTTTGTAACATGCACACGTCACTTTTTCCTCTTGTAACGTATCGTTTTCTCCTCATGTATCATTACTGTTCCTATTGTGAAGCGCTCTGACACCTTCGGGTAAAGTCCCGCGCTATATAAAAACGCATAAAATAAAATAAATAAATGAAGGATTCCGCCAAATGTCCGGTTGTGATGTGCTGTCTTCAGCAGGATACACGTAACCAGGCATCTGGGAAGTGAGCCAGAGCCGTCCATAGGCTTCTCGAAGCTTAATTGTAATAATAACGCTTTTATAGGGTGCTCGCTGCTGCAGTCTGTTTTCTATCGCTCTGATGATGATAACGCCTTTCTATATTGCTCGCTGCTGCAGTCTGTTTTTATCGCCGTAAATAACAAACAAGGCCATTACTGAGTTTGGAGCTGGGGAACCAGGCGCCGAATCGACATCCTGTGGTTCTGGGAAAATCATCACGTAATTTCCCCGTGTCCCAGAAAAAAAAAGGTTAAGAAACTGACCACCTTAAAATTGGTCCCTACTTTCCTAATAATTCCTAATTTCATCCTACGTATTTTAGTTTCTTCCGTAAGTATTCTGGTGAGGCACATTTTAGTGGCAGTTGCCATGGATCTGGTAAACCCGTTACTGGCTTCATTGGGATTACCACGCGACTCCTAAATGAGGCGCCTGTCTTCTAGGCCTATAACTCTGCAAAATCATTGCTATCTATCTACTCCTTTAACTCATGTATAACAATTTGCTTTCTGGATAGAAGGCCTGGTCCTGTAACACCTGTGTAACCTGAGGGTCAGCTCTGTGGTCTGAGCCTGCAAGGTCTAAGGTAGAAAAGTCATTTAATTAAACAAAACCGATAATCCCAAGGGATTCTGACCAGCGCTTGAACATTTTCATTTAGAATGGAAATACTAATTTGATTTTGGGGAGATGTAATTGGAATTGTATTCAAGCCGCAAGATAAAAGGTAAACTGTATCGACCTCAAAGGTCTTTGTAATTGAGTATAATTTTAGTAACTGGTGCAAATTACCAACATTTGTTTTGGATATTTATATCTTAATCTCCTGTGACCTCACTTCCTGTGTTTTCATTTCTGGGCATGCTTTGGGCCAAACGTGCTCCTGTGGCACTTATTGTGCGTTCTATAACACTGAATATGCAAATTACCTTGTTCACTAAGGGGCTCATAATTGTTTTTACGCTCCGGCGGTGCGATCCCCTCAATCATATCTATGAGGCGACGCAAAGCCACTCTGCATGGCTTTGCATGACCTCATAGATATGGAGAAAGACAAAGCAGTGAAAGTCGCTGCCTTGCCTTACTCTGCGCCAAGGCGGTGATCCAGCGGAGTTGTGGTGGGTTTTCCCATGCAACACCCAGGGATTTTGACGCTGTCCCAGATTTACTTACTCACGTATACCCTGGGCAGCGCCAAAACCTTACGCCTCTCCAGAGCAGGAGTATCGCTCCCATTGTTTCCTCTTTCCATGTATGATGCATTCACACATAGAAAGAGGAAAACTACTCTGGTTTGTTTTTGTGCAGTAAGGTGTCCCCTTCTTGCACAAAAACAACTCTGCCTGCAATGGAGGGCAAGAGTGCATACATTGGCGCTGGGCTGCAAATTGTGCGCCAGTGCAGGGGGAAAGGACAGGAATGCAACGTATTTCATAGCAAGCATTTACACTGCAATGGTCTCGGCATTGTTAAAGTTAAAGCTATTGGCATTGCTCATGACATTATTTTTGTTTATGTTTTTGTTTTTAAAACATTTAAGGAAACGGCATTGTTATTTACAATGTCAATAGCTTAATCACTCTCAAATGCGAGACCTATTGCATTTGCACCCACACACAGAGCCACACACCCAAAGCCACTCACATTGAGCAACCCACACACAAATAGAGCCACCCATAGAGCCACCCACAGAGCCACCTACAGACAGACCCACCACGCATAGAGCCACCTACAAAAAAAGCCACCCACACACAGAGCCACACACAGAGACACCCACACACACAGACCCTCCCCCACACACAGAGCCACCCACACACACAGAGCCACCCCCACACACAGAGCCACCCCCACACACAGAGCCACCCCCACACACACAGCCACACCCACACACAGCCACAGCCACACACAGCCCTGACAGGAAGGCAGGGTAATGCTGGCCTGGCAGGCTGCGTGTGGTCGGAAGTTTCAAGACTGGAGATAGTCGTGTTCTGTATTCACCACTGTGATGAGGAGGGGTTAGGAGTGCTCAGAATAAGGGAAGTACTTCAACTCAAACCCCGAAGGAGAGGCACATAAAAGTGTGCCTTGTGGGTACCGCAGCCACAGAGTGCTGCATTAGAAGGGCAATGTCAGACATTGTGTTAAGCTTGGTCTTTCAGAGTTTGCAGGACTGCCTCACGGAATCTTACAAAAAGGATTAACACACAAATCCCCTTTTTTAGTGGCAGGTTGACGCCCCTACCAGCCGAAGCCCTTCCTGCACCAGTCTATAGACTGACATTACCAGGAACATCCGGTGTGAGGAAGGCGGATGTGCAGGTAAAAGGCGAGGTGCATGCATCATCAGTCTGTAGACTGACACTACCAGGGACATGAGGTGAGAGAGAGGGGGCTGCGCAGGTAACAGACTGACGCTCCAGGGACTGTCCCGTTTCCTGCCCAGACGTGGAGTTCTGCCCTAGGTCGCTGCCTTAGACTGATGTAAATCCCACGCGCCTCTGACCCTGCACAGGTATGTGGTGAGTCAGGGCGTCTCACGAGTGAGGGCACAGCACACCATTGTCCCCCGTGAGATCCCACGCACATGTCTGCCTGGTGACTTCACTGTGACCTTCTCCGGGCCCCCCTCTCTCGAGAGCTGAGGCGGCTAGACACTGCTGTGCCACACAGGGGCAGTTGCACACTCACTCAGGGGAGACCTTCTGGGTCACTGAATTTCACTAATCCCCCTCCCTCTCTCGCTGGGGAGCAATGCTTGGGCGGAGGGGGCTGGCCCGGGGGCGCTAGACATTGTTTGGGGCCAGCAGTGCGTCTATATATAGCGCCTAGTGAGTCATCCTGTCCTTCCTGCCTGCCAGGGCGCACTCCAGCTCTCAAGCCCAGATCACCAGCAGAGGGGGTCGATAGGGGCTTTCCCAGCCGAAGAGCCACCGCCCCTCCCACCCGCAGTCCCTCAAACGACAGAGGGCAGAGGTGAGACCGGAGACTGCGTAGCAAGGCAGTGTCGACTGGTAGCACCCCGGCTGGAGACAACGCGAAAGTGGGGTGGGGTTGTGGTGTGGGGGTACTGTCCACACGTGTCAGAGGTGCACGGAGGAGGCGTGAGAGTAAAGCTGAGGACCACATAAGCGGCCAATGTGCAGAGTGGGTGGGTCCGAGATATACATAGTAAAGCTGTGGCCCACGTATGCGTAGTGGATTGCGTAGGACACGCATAGGGGGTAATAATACCGGGAAACGAAGGGTGAAGCTGGGGACTATGTATGCCGCATAGATCTGCTCGGCCCCAAATCTCACCCATGTAACACGGGGAGGGATTTCCCACGCTCCAGAGAGCTCGAACTTTGGAATGTGGGTGGCCGAGAAATGTAAATATCGTGTTCTCCTGAGAGTGCACCAGGACGGGCGGGAAATGCATTAGAAGTACTGAAGGGGGGGGGCGTTCTCACCCGGAACCACGTCAATTTTCGAGATCTTCTCTATGTCCGGGATATCTGCATGACCGGGACCTGTTTCACGTGTTCGTTAATCTAGTCAGTGACTTGTGCGTCCAGACGCCGGGACACCACCGCCTTTCTCTGAGGCGAAGCAGAAATGCCTCGGAGAAAGGCAGCGGCGGTTTCGAATTCGGGGGCGTGTTTTTCTTTACTCTCCTCTTGCCATTGGCTGGAGGAGATAATTAGAAAAGTTGGAAAAAACACGCCCCCGAATCCGAAAAGGACGGGGCCTGTTCGGAGTGACGGACCTCTTCTCCAATGGCTGGCCAGCATTCAAGAGGCCAGCCAATGGAGAACAGGGGAGAAGTGGGGCGGGTTCAAGCCCCTCTTCTCCAAGTCATTATCTCTCGCGAGCGAGACTGCGCAAGTGCAGCCTTCGCTAGCCGAGACCTAAAAACGGTGCATTCCTTTCATATTGGTGTAGAGCAGCGCACTCAGAAGACCTGTGGAGCTGCCCTATGCCACTTCCCAATAAATGAGGCCCAAAATGTATTACGACCTGACCTAGGCTATGACATCATCTCCAATAAAAAATGAATGTGTGAGCAGCTATTTCCACTGCAAAATAATATCTATCAGCCATTACTTCGCCAAAGGACTTTGAGGAACCTGGAGAATGCCGGGGAAGGTGCTGGGTAAACACCTTACTTAGTAGTCAAAATATTTTATGGACCAGTTTTTAAGTATAGATGATATACTTGTTCATGTGATGGAAGGCAGGCTGCTTGGCGGTCAGACCCTCGTGTTTATCCATTTCTCCTTCTTTATTTGTGAAGGACTATGCACCACAAAAATCAGAGGTCAAAGTGGACAGGATCTTGGGGGGGCATGACATTCCCATGCTTTTTCCCGGCATTTGAGGGGTGCGAACTGAATGAAATAAAATTGAAAAAACACATACCTGGGCTGGACGGCAGCCGCCTCTTCTCCGTCCTCTTCTTCCTGTCGCTGCCGGCTGCCCAAAAAAGCAGAAGCACCCGGTCTCCCAGGCTCCTTATAGCCAATCACAATGCTGCAATGCGGTGTTGTGATTGGTCTAAGAGGCAAACCACGGTGCTCCGATGAGGACTGGGAAGTTTTGCATGTTCCTCACCACTCTTCTCCCTGCTCTGGCCGGCCCGCACCGAGAGCCACTGACTTCAATAGGAAAAACAAAATGATAATAACGATACAATATTATCATTTTATTTTTCCTATTGAAGTCAGTGGGGCAATGCTCCTCCGCCTTAGCGGAGGAGCCGCCACTGCATTTGAGATGCTTCAGCTGAAGTGGAGGGAGCCTCCAGCGCCGTGAAGCCAGGGAGGAATGGATAGCTAAGGCTTGCAAGAAATGTAATGTTGAAAATTGGTTAATCTGCATTAACAAATAGAGTTTTCATAAGGTAAAATAGCACAGCTCTTACTGATTAGTTTAAATTCATTCCTTTAAGGTTGCATTATTTTATATGCTCTAACTGAAGTTAAAATACCAACAAAATAGTTACTGAATATTTTGTTCCTTTTAGCCATACCTTTAACAACCCCCACACTCACTCACCCGCCCCCACTGCCCTCAGGATTATAGTTCCCATACTTTTTAAAATGCACTAGGGTCACTGTGAAGAACAATAAAAATATAGATGTTCATTAAACCGTGACAGACACTTAGCACATGTTGGAATACAAAGACGTGTTGACAAAGCACCGCTACCGTGTGTCTGGGCTTGAATATGGGACAGTTTTCCTGGCGGGCATTGCCTTTTATATTTTCCCAGTCCCTGACCCGGTGGGGCTAGCGCCAAGAAGAGCACAATTGCGCAATAAATATTTCACTCGGCCGCTTCGGTTACCTGCCGCTGCAGCCCTTTTAATACCTATAAACTCAAATGTACCATGCGATTTCTCTCATTTTCAAACTGCTCTCCCGGGGACAGGAAATGGGATAGCGCCGTCAGACCATATGCTGTGAAGAGCAAAGAGCAGGGGAAATTGCAGTGCCACTGAGGTGGACATAAGTGCTTGATTTTCTAGGTTGTAAAGTTTACAAGGTAAAATGTAGCTCATTTCCTTGTCACTATATTATATCTGTCAAGAAAGTTTAATGCCATAAATTAAATTCATAACTCGAAATACAATGCAACTTCTAACGTCTGCCTCTGAAAGTCGTGCCAGTGTTCAAACAAAAACTGATAGCTATACTTTTTTAATATTTCGAATTAGAAACAAGTCAGGAAAATATTGGCCTCTTTGATAAAGTAAACTATAGGAAACCTTTCATTAATCTGAAAGACACTGGTCAAACGAGGGACATCCTAAAATAGTTGTTGTGTTCCTTTCTCTAATTCTTCCTTTCCTTTCTAGGGCCAAATCAAATAGATGCACAGGTGCCGAAACAATTTGCCACATATATTTCTGGATTACATAGATTGCACAGGTGCTGATGCAAAAACTATAGGGCATATTTACGAGCCCCTTTGCGTCGCTCATGCACCATGCAACGTAGTGCAAGAGCAATGCAAGATTTATGAAGCCACGCAAGCCAACCTGTGGCCCTGAGTGACTTCATAAAACTTGAGTAATGCAATGTATGGCAAATCACTGTGTTGCATTACTCTGTACCAGGGAGGCGTTTGTGTGGGTGTGCCCACGTAACATCCATGGGGTTTGAACCATTCCCAGATTTACAGTAAGTGGTGGACCTCGGAATCCGCTGAGGCATAACGAGAAGTTAGATTTGGGGGTCTCTAGTTGGCACAGGTAGGAACTTGTGACAAATAGGGACCCTTGCCTCTAGTCAAGGTAAGGGGGTACACTCCTAAAATAACCCCTGCTCACCCCCTTGGTAGCATGGCACGAGCAGACAGGCTTATCTCAGAGGCAGTGTGTAAAGCATTTGTGACCACATACAGTAATCAAGTGACAACACTACAGATGGACACCACACAGATGGACACCACACAGGTTTTATATAAAAAATAAGTATTCTTTATATATATTTAACACAAGAACACAAACGACGAAAATTCCACAATATTGTACTCAAAATGGTAGTTTTAGCTTAGTTCTGTTCAGTTCTTAAAATGCGACACTTTGAGTCAATGTACCTTACGATGCGTTACGCTTCCACAACAAAAGTGTTGCAGCGATGGAAATGCTGCAAAGTTCCGGTGCAAATAAATAAAGACGTGAAGATCTTCCAGATGCGGCACGCTTCTCCGATGATGCGAGAAGTCTCGATTCGATGCGTCAGCTGCAGCAGCGACACCCTTGTTCCGCGATGTGACGACAACAGCTTCGGCTGCGACACTCTTCTCCGACGTTGCGAGACGCTTCCACACAATGCGACAACTACAGCGGCGACACTAAAGATGCGACAACAGCAGCTCCGACGGCGGCACGCTTCTCCGTGGATGCGAGGCGCTTTTCTTGATGTGGTGCAACACGACAGCTCCATCGGAGACATCCAAGATGCGAGGGCAGCAGCAGAGACGGTGACTTGCTTCTCTTTCGTTGCAAGACGCTTCTCTCGATGTGGTGCAATACGACAGCTACAGCGGCGACATCCAAGATGCGACGGCAGCGACGGCGACACGCTTCCTCTTCGTTGCGAGATGCCTCTCTCGATGTGATGCAATACGGCAGCTACAGCGGCGACATCCAAGATGGGACGGCAGCAGCAACAACGGCAACACGCTTCTTCCTCTTGAGTCGCGTTTCCAGCTCCTTGCGACACACAGTCCCTCAGAAGGCCCAACACAGCAGCAGGCACTTCCCAAGGAACTCTGGGGAGCTGGGGGTTGAAGTCTGTTGTCCCTGAGACTTCAGCAGGAGGCAAGCTCTGTTCCAAGCCCTTGGAGATCCTTACAAGTTGATGAAAGTACACAAAGTCCCTTTCGCCTCTCTTTGGCAGTCAGGCAACCACTGCAGGACAATCCCCCAAGCAGCACTTCAGCTTAGGGATAGTCTCTCCTCTGCTTCTTCAGGTTGCTCTCCTCAGCAAAGGTTTCTTTTTGTTGTCCAAAAGTGATCTAATTTCTTGGGATCAGGGTCCCAATATTTATACCCCAAATTCCTTTGTCCTCTGAGGGCAGAGGGGCCTTTGCCTAGTCCAAACCAATTCTGGAGCACTCTGTTTACATGGCTCCTTCTTTCCTTTCACAGTGCAGGGAAGAAACATCAGATGCCCCACAGGAGGTGGAGTCAGCATTGTGGAGGAAAGGCACAGCCCTGGAGCACTCTGTTGACATGATTCCTTCTCTCCTTTCACAGTGCAGGGCAGAGACATCAGATGCACCACAGGGGGTGGGGCCAGCACTGTGGGGGGCAGGCACAGTCCTATTCAGGTCCCAGGTGCAACTCCTCCCTCCCATCTAGATGCAGATCTCTCTATTCACCACTGGGCGGACTCACCCTGTCTCCTGGAATCCCCCTGCCCTGTCACTCAAACTCCAGACAAGGAATACACAGCCTTACAGAGGCAGGCTTGGATAGTTAGACAAGAAAATACCAACTTTCTAAAAGTGGTATTTTCAAACACAGAATGTTAAAACCAACTTCACTAAAAGATGTATTTTATCATTCTGAGTTCAGGCATACTAAACTCGAATTTCTACCATGTTCCCTGAGTCAGTTAGGATTATAAAATGTAATAACCTAACTGCCCATTCTGGCCTATGGAGAACAGCTAGCCTTGCAGTAGTGAAAAACGAAAATGGCTGTAATTCCCTATTAGGACATGCCACATACACTAGGGCATGTCCTACCCTATACTTACAATGCACCCTGTCCTTGGGCCTACAATAGGGTGTCTGATATGAAGAAAAGGGAATGTTTAGGGACTGGCAAGTGGGTGCACCTGCCCAGTCAGCATGGCAGTACCAGACTGCACACAGGCTTTGCAATGGCAGGCCTTAGACACACTCTTACAGGCTGCTTCTGTGGGTGGCACAACCAGTGCTGCAAGCCCACTAGCAGCATTTGGTGTACAAGCCCTGGGCACACTCAGTGCACTGTCCTAGGGTCTGACAAGTAAACCAAATCAGCCAATCATGGAGTCACTAATTCATACATCAATTTACAATAGGGAGAGCATATGCACTTTAGAAATGATCAGCAGTGGTAAAGTGCCCAGAGTCATAAAACAGCCAACAACAGGTCAGAAAAAATATAGGAGGAAGGCAAAAAGTTCAGGGATGGCTCTGCAAAAAGGGCCAAGTCCAATACTCTTTCTAATTCTGCAGCACACATAAAAAGAGGAAAAAGCCTCAGGGGATTGGTTTTGTGCAGGAAGGTACCCCTTCCTGCACAAAAACAAAACACCTTGTAACGCAGGCACACTTGCACCATGGTGCAAAGGTGCCTGTATTGGCTCTAGGCAGCCAAAAGGGCACCAGCGCAGGGGAAAAGACAGCACACACTCATTACAGGGAAAGGGCAGAAATATGCCATATTTATGGCAATACAGCGCATTCTTAACTGGGGAAGGGCAGTAATATGCTCTATTTAAGGCAATACTGCTTATTCCTGCCTTTTCCCATAGGCTGGTGCTCTTTTGGCTGCCTAGCACTAACACAGGGACCCTTGCACCATGGTGCATGGGTGCGTACGTTATAAGGTGGATTTGTTTGTGGAGGAAAGAGCACATTTCTGCACAAAAACAATCACCTGAAGATATTTTCTCTTTCTAAGTGTGCACACATAGAAACAGGACAAAAAACTAGAAGAAATAAGCATATTTGTCCTTGTTACACCTCACCTGGGCCACTCTGCGTGCATATAAATGCCTCTTTGGTGCAGAATAATGCAACATAGCGATTTGAGGGCCAACAAGAAATGCTTCTAAGAAATAACCAGCATTGGCACAGCCAACCAGTCTTGCTTTGCCACGGTTGGCAATGACTTTGCCAATGCTTGTGCAGTGCAAGCAGTGGCAAAACCAATACCTTCTGACAGCCATCCTGGAATTCTGTTTTTTTATATTTTGTTTTGTAGTCACAGTGTTCCTATATGGCTGTTATGTTGCATCACATCATTTGTGAATGCAACATGAGCGAACATGAGCGAATGTGCCAGTCATGTTGGAAGTCTATTTTTCCGATTGTTCAAAAGTGTCATCAGGCTTCCATTGCCGGACCTTACATTGGTGAGAGACCACAGGGCAAGGCTAATAAAAAGTGGGGAGGAGAGAGGGAAACAAGCAAAAAAATAAATGAGGGGGGCAAGAATGAGATGAATTGAGCAAGTATGCTAGGGGAAAGATCACTGGCTTGGGGGAGAAAGCAAAACTGTCACACAGGGGAAAGAGAGAGGAAGCTACCAAATGTGACTACAGGAAAGAGGAAATGCCCTGTACTGAAAAATACTAACCCAATATCAGTATTAGTAGGATACAATTCATCTAATCATGAACATGGTAAAGATGCAATGCTCAATGGATGGAACAGCACAAGAATAGGGTAGAAAATCATCGAATCAGGCGCAGGGAGTTTGGTGGTGGAAGGTTTGGGGTGGGGAGGACTAATGGAAGTATGGGGTGAAGGGATTACTAAAAAGAGTTCCAAATGTGTGGTTCATCGCTACATGCTCCAATGGTAGAAACGCAGAATGTTAATCTCTTATAGAGGGAGCATGGCCACTGAATTAATTTCCTCACTATCTTACAGGGTGCTTGGACCAAGTTCAAGATGCATATTAGAGGTGTGGAGCAGATATATAGTTGGAGTAATCAGATCCCATTATTTATGAGGGGATCACCTATATTCTAGCCGTCTATAAGTATTCTCGGATAGGAAAGAAAAGATGACATTGAATAATATCTTGAAGGTAGTCTCGTTCAATGTCAATGGTCTTAATAATAAAAACATTTAAAAAAATCATTCGGGCAATAGAAACCTGAATTACAGCAGAGAACTCGTCTGTGATATTAGTCCAGAAAACCCATATATAAGTTGGAAAATTGTCGGAATCCTCTATGTTTAAAACCTGGGCAGCATACAGGGGCTTAGCTAGGAAAAATTAAGCAAGTCAGAAACAGTGAACAGTTATATGCAATGCGAAATGGGGGAACCAAGAAATTTGATAAATCATGGGGGCAACTTTTTGAGTGAAAACAGGTGTTTAAGCAGTGATGTGTCCAGCCACCGTTCCTTATGGGTAGAGATTCTGTGCATTTCATGTGTATCATGTAGTAGTGCCATCTCAACAGAAGGCTGAGTGTGAAGGTCCATGGTATCTTACATTGGGTGCCAAAGTGAGTTCCGGTACAGTTGTATTGCCATGCATGACCAAAGTATATTGCCTGTACCGCACCTGGCGAGACCACATCTCCATCATTTCAGCATTTGGGGTTAGTTTAAATTCTATGCAGACCAGTGCCGGTCATGTAAGATTTAAAAAATGCTGAACTTCAGTCTCACCTCTCGGAGGCACCTGTTTTGTGTGGATATGACCTGCCAGGCTGTATCATCAATAGATTCCAGAAGATCAGGTCTCCAATGTCAAAATAAGTGGTTCTGGGTGGGTTTGGGTATAGAATATCTGCCATGGATTCGTGGAGATCTGAAATCATTTTCATATACGTCCCCCGTTTTGCTAAATAGTCGTGGACCGTGGAATGGCGCAATTCAGTTGTTCACCCACACAGTTTCTGAAGTAGACTATGTTTCAGTTGTTGACATTGGAGGTATTGTGCATATTCGAGGTGGAATTTGGTCTGTTGTCTGAAAAGATTTAAAGACTCCCTCGTGTATGATCTATCCCACTGTAAATATTCCTTTCTGGGGTCATTAAAGCCAGAGGCACGTGGTCAACCCTAATTTCTGAGTTATTCCTTAAGGCTGCTGTATCATGGATGTAGCTAATCAAAGCCAGGGACTTGTGGCTGGTCTTCCATACTTAAGTCACACTGGACATTATTCGCTTGCAGCTCACCACGTTTGAGGCAAATTTCCTGTAAAGGAGTGATGCCAATAAGAGATCTCTGAAGGTGTGCTTCCAGAGCTACCCAGTCAGGCGCTTCCAGGAAAGTGTGAAAGTAGAATGCTGTAGGACTTGGCCTGCCCTAAATGGTCACCCCCAAACATTTTGGCAGGATTGGCCATCCTTCCTTGATGAGAAGGGTAGAGCTGTCACCCATCACACTTGCACTTCAGAGGCGCTGTTTGGGCTCACACACAAAGGACTTCACACTAAATGTGCCCCAGGTGCAGACTTTCAGGCACTCTCAGAGTGTACCCAGCCAGCCCCAATACACTAAATCCTGTCTGGGAGGTGGTCATGGTGCAGTTCAGAGTATAAAATCTTCCCCTGCTTCCACGGACGGAATGATTTCACAGTCACACGCACAGACACACATCATACGCTGGTGGGGCGCATAACACCAACATTCATTCTCATCACACTATCCGTGCCTAACAGAGGAGATTTTCAATCTCCCACGAACTACACCTTCTATTACTCTGGATAGAGGAGAATCGCATCTATCGATTTTACCCTACTAGTCCCTCCATCCAGTGGTCGACTAGATCATTTAGTTAAGATAGGTTTTGATGGAAATCACTTCAACATTCGTTTAAAGCAAATAAACATTACCAGCAATAACCACCCGACACAGTTCTTCAAAACAATGATTTCTCTTTATCTAATTAAATTTTCAGTTAAATCCTAACAATGAAATATTATCTTTTGTCATAGTTACCTATTCTGGCTAATTGTCGTTCTCTAAGTCAGGAAAACTGGTCCTTAGAAATTCATCAGAGTTCTACCGTCCCGTCCTCTGCTGTCAGCATGGAGTGCCGCATAGAGTAGCATCGATCAGGGTGCGTCTCAAGCTCCCCCGGTGGTAACCTCATTTCCCTCTCTAGACTACTAATATTTATACAAAAATTTACATATACAAGTAACAATTTCAGTATTTCCAGGTCATCGATTGGATGAGTTCAGTCACGTCTAAATACATTGAGAAACATCTTCAAATTTTCACATACGGATGATGTATAAACTAGGCGCATGGGAAAGGATGTTCTCAGGTCGGGGAAGTATCAGTCTATTGTTCATAGATGACTTTTGGTTCCCGGATGGCAACATTTGGTCCATGTTCAGGGACATTGGCATTTCGCCCAGAGTAGTCTTCATAGACCTGGTTCAGAGGTTCAAGGAGAGGGCATGACGTAGTCAGTGCAGGCGCCTTTCTCCATGGTTCAGATGATGTATTTATGAACTTTATTTTAGGCTTCATTCGGCATCCATCTTTGGGTAGGCCAGAATAGACAACTTAAGTGGAAAAGAACAAAACGTAATTAATACATTGAAATGATCAAACCAGTGTTATTTCCCTGCTAATTCCCATATGTGCGTGTATTTATCTAGCCATATGCAACATCTAAAGCCATTAATGCATGTTTATTTAAGCGCAAATCACATTAACACTGCTCAAGCAACACTTATCGTTTTAATATGCATACAACTTAGTTCACTTATTATTTTAGCCATGCTAATGCATTCCCACATGTATTCTCTTTGTTAATCATGTAGGTTAGTACCATCACACCACTCAATTAATTATTAGAATTAATTATTTCTTCGTTTTAATATAAACTTATATAAATGGATTGGGTTTACTAAAAAATTTCATTTTTCCCGCTCCATCAATCCCCCCTTTGGTGATTTTATCACCAAACAAAACCCACAAATAATCAATTTATTTCCCCCTTTAAAGAAATTTGAAATGTCTTCTTGCTTAATTAAAATTCTGTTTCTCTTTCATTGTCTCTTTTAGTATTGTCATACATACTCTCCTTCCATTCTTCCATTTCTATTTCATTGAGATCTTTTTCTGGTTTCTTTTCTTTCTTTTTGTAAATTTCTCGTTTAGCCTTCTTTTTATTTCTTCTATATCTACAACACATACATCCTAATCTAAGTATCAATAATACAAAAATCACACAGGTTAATGGAAATAATATTTTCCCTATTATTGTACTACCTAATTTACCTAAGAAAGCTTTAATAGCAGCCATCTTATTACTAATTCTAGTCCAGATACTTTCAGCCTCCAGTGGTTTTATTTCATCATGCAATTCTGTAATATTCTTAATATTTACTTTTAGATCTTTGCTTTCGTCAGGAATGTAAGTGCAACAATGTTGAACTTTCAGCATTCCACAGACTCCACCCTCTTTTGCCAATAAAATATCAAGGGCAAGTCGATTTTGCATAATCATAGCACGCATAGCAACCATTTCAGTGTTTACCAAAAGGAAACCTCCAGCGGTGCTTGTAGACAAGCGATCCACTATGGTTGACAATTTCCGAATATTATTTGCATTCAAAGATATTCCCACTGCTGGTATCAAGGCTCCAAAAATATCACCTACAATTTCTAACCAAGTTTCTCTTCTGCTACGCATTAGTAGGTTATTTGGTCCACTATTTTCTACTCTATCCATGTGGAAAATCTTCGGAAAGACCAGGCCAACATAACATGTGCCATACCAATGGTCGGGCAACCTGTAGTAAGACTTATTCCCACAAATATAATACAATCCAGGAAAAACTGGGTCTTCTCCACCTCTAAATCCCCATCCAGATGCAATGAAATATGTATCATGACACTCACTTGTCCCTATATAGATATAATCATATTGGGATTTTTCTCTCGTGATGCATAATTTGCCTTTCTGGGGTGAGTCTATAGCTATTGTTGGTTTAACTCCACCCGGTGTCTCCTTTTTCCCATCTATTTCCCAAATGTTTTCCTCTTCTTTATGTCCTTCTGCATTCTTGTGTATTTTCAATCTTCTCTCCTCAACCATATCCAAGAATGTTTTCTCTTCTGGTTTCAAACTGCAAGGTAAATTGTTCTTAAAAATATATTCTAAAGTTAGTCCTTTAGTTTCTATAAAAATCTCTCCTAATGTATTAGCTTCTTTGGCTGGATTTAATTCTTTATTCATGGGCAATCGTCCAAGTATATTATCTATGTTAGATATATTATACTCTAATTTTCCTACTTGACAAAATATACTTGTTAAGACGCCACATGTTATTCCATAAGTTGCTGGGAGGTGATGATAAGTCACCCCTTCTGAAACAGATGCAGGTAATTGCATGCAGACGTAGCAATCCCTTACTTTCCATCGTTTTAACATATTCATACAACAATTTTGAAAACACATTGCTAGAAAAATCATTGCTCTGTGCTTGTTTTAACCGGTATTACCTTTTGCGAGTTTTTCACTATGTTAGTTATATTCTCAGTATGTCCAGCTAGTGTATCTAAAGTTACTTTGAAAGAGATCAAAAGAGCGAGTACGCTCCAAAGAAGCATTAATAGTCCTGTACAACAGCAGCATGTCTTGCACCATCTTCTCATGAAGGTACATCTATTTTTGTTATCATCTATGTTAGCCATTTTGTTAGAAATAACCGTGTCTTTTGACTTAGCCTCTTCTACTCCACCTCTTGTACCTTTCCTACAAGATTTAAGATCTTATCAGGTGATCCAACTATTTCAATTTGCTTATCCAATCCTGTGTATCCCTACAAGGCTCGATTTAATTCACTCAGCTCGGCCTTTCATCGTTTTTCACTTCTTTTTCATCATCCACATGCAGGATTTCCTGATCTTCCGCTTCTTCTCCGATATCGGATAAGATAACTCTCAGGATCTCCCCTGTTTCTTCTTCTTTTATAAATCTCAGCAAAGTCTCCTCTGGATTTCCTTGACTATCTGCCTCTTCTGCCTCTTCCCTTTGTTCAGGCAGTGCCACGTACGTCCATTCAGGTGACTTATACTTCTGGTTTGGTTTTCTTGTTCGCTTGTTTGCTTCTGATACTTCTACTTCTGCCTCTTTCTCTGGATGCTGACTAGTTACCTTATTCACTTGTTCAGCCTCTAAGGGTTTAGCTCGTATCAATCGATATCTCAGCTTCTTAATTTTGTTTGGCCAAAGATCACCTTTAGCATTTCTTCTTGGTTTGCCGTTTCTTTCCTCAATCCAAGTTCTCTTTCTCAGAACTCGACCCTCTGGTATTTCGGTTTCACTGTCTTCAGATTCTGTCTCATTCGATTTTTCCCTTTCAGAAGTCTCTTTTTCCACCTCTTGAGTTGGCCCTACTTCTATCCCTCCTCGGATCTCCGGCACGCAATCTTCCTGCTGACTATTTGTCCCTTCACCTAGCTGGGTGTTGCAGTTCCCTACACCTCCTCGGGGTTTTTCCGCAATCTGTCCCTCTCTTTCTATGACTGTCCCTTCTTTTTCCAGTATTTTCTCAGGTGGAATTTCTCCTATTCTCTCATCTGGTGTATCTTCCAGTATTTTCTCAGGTGGAATTTCTCCTATTTTCTCATCTGGTGTAGGAGTTACTTCTGACTGGATGTTCTTTTCTTTTCTTCTTTCTGTGTTCACCATTAGCGTTTTGCTCATCTCCAGAATCTGAACCATCGAAAATTTGCAATCTTTTCCTCAGAATTTCTCCTGTAGGGGTCTGAACTAGTCTTGGCTCATTTTTCCCCCTTTCAGGATCTTCTTTTGAATTTATATTCTCGTTACTTGACTCATCACTGGATTCTGATTCGTCAAAGTATTCTTTTCCAATGCCGTCGGCTGGATTTGGAACTCTCAGAGTGTGACTCGCATGTATCCAATTTCTCAGTCCAGCACACTTTACAGCAGTTGTTGTGGTCAAGATGACCTGTCTTGGCCTTCCCCACCTTGGAACCAGGTAATTTCTTCTTCTGCGGACTTTTATCCTCACCCAATCTCCTGGGCTTAAATCATGGGCTGGTTTCTTTTCAAGTGTGGTGGCATCCGCTCCAACCTGGTGAAACACAGAATGAACTGCGTCAGCCAGGCCTTTACTGTAATGGCGCGTCCCATGATGATCTCATGTGGACTTAAACCTGTAGTTCTGTCTGGAGTAGACATAATGGTCATCAAAACCAGAGGCAAGACATCGGGCCATTTCAAACCTGTGGCCAAACACATTTTGCCTATTCTATTCTTGATAGTGCCATTCATTTGCTCAACCACACCAGAAGCCTCTGGTCGGTAGGCACAATGCAGTTTCTGTTGTACACTCAATGCTTCACAAATTAGTTTCATGATCTCATTGTAGAAATGTCCTCCTCTATCTGATTCTATGATTATTGGGAACCCGTACCTTGGGATGAATTCCCTCAACAATAGCTTGGCCACTGTGATTCCATCATTTCTTCTGGTTGGGTATGCCTCCACCCATCGGGAGAACAGACAAACTACCACTAGAACGTACCTCAGCTTGTTATAAGGAGGCATTTCAATGAAATCTATCTGCATTCTGGTGAAAGGTCCTCCCTCCCGGCCTATGGTACCTAGACTCACCACAGTTTTCCTCCCAGGATTGTACTGTTGACATGTCAGGCATCTCTGACAAAGACTTTCTGCGATCAACCTAAATTTAGGATTGTACCAGGTCTGCTTAAAAGCCCTTATCATGGCATCTCTTCCCAGATGTCCTTGGCCATGATACATCCGTGCCATGGTTGACATCATGCTATCAGGCATTACTGGTCTTCCATCCCGATAGACCCACACATGATCCTTTTCCCTAGGTGCACATCCTGCTTTTACCCATTGCCTCATTTCCTCATCTACTGCTTCATCCTGCAACTGCCTCACTTCATCCCATGTCCCCACAACGTTAGTAAACATTATGGAGCAAGAAGACATTTCCTTTTCTTTTGACCGATTAATCGAATATTTATTTCGGGCACAATACTGAGCCATGTCCTTGGCAAAACGGTTGCCGGTAGTGATGTAATCACTACCCTGTCCATGAGCAGCACATTTCACAACAGCTAATTCTTTGGGCATTTGTATTGCATCAAGCAATTTTCCGACCACTTCTGCATTCCTTATGGGAGTTCCACTTGAGGTCAGGAAACCTCTTTGCAGCCATAGTTGGCCAAAATCGTGGACAACTCCGAAGCCATACTGGCTATCAGTTATCACAGTCACTCTCGCATTTCTCCCAATCTTGCAGGCCTTGGTTAATGCCACTATTTCTGCTACTTGAGCGGATCTAACTCCTTTCAAGGGTGATGCCTCTATAACTGCTGTAACTGTACTTACTGCATAGGCTGCACTCAACACTCCTTCATCCGTTCTCAAGCAGGATCCATCCACAAAAAACACATGATCACTTTCTGGCAGTGGCAGATCTCTTATATCAGGTCGAGGTTTTGTGCAATAGTCAAGCACATCCAGACAATCATGATCAACTTCTTCTCTTATTTCCACTCTCTCTGCATCAGGCAAAAGTGTAGCTGGATTCACATTCACACATCTTTCCAGGCTCACATTGTTTGCACCTAGAATGACCTTTTCATACTTAGTCAGCCGACTATGTGACATGAACTGTGTTCGACTCCTTGTTAAAAGGATCGCCACACTGTGAGGTACAAACACTCTGCCTGGATATCCCATCACAATTCCCTCACTCTGCTCCAGACTTCGACATGTAGCTGCAACAGCTTTCAAACATCCTGGCAAACCTATCGCCACTGGATCTAGCATTGACGAAAAATAGGCCACTGGTCTCCTTTGTCTTCCATGTTTCTGTATTAACACTGAGAGTGCGCATCCATTTCGCTCACTACAGTATAGCTCAAACTCTTTTTCATAGTCTGGCATACCCAGTGCAGGGGCTTCACACAGACTGTTCTTCAGCTGTTCAAAAGCTGCCAATTCTTCTTTGTTCAGCTCAAGGGGGTCTTTTACCTCACTTTTTGTCAGTTTCACCAATGGTTTGGCAATCAGGGAAAAATTACTTATCCACTGACGACAGTAGCCAACCATTCCTAAAAACATTCTCACTTCTCTCTGGGTCATTGGAGCACTCATTACTTTAATGATTCTGATTCTGTCTATGGTTACTTTTCTCAGGCCTTTCTCAATATTATGACCCAAATATGTTCCCTCTTTCTTACAGTATTGCAATTTTGTTGGAGATACCTTAAGTCCTCCATCTGCCAAATGATTTAACAATGCTATGGTATCTGTTTCACAGGCTTCACGTGTCTTTGACGCCACCAATAGGTCGTCAATATACTGGACTAAAACTGAACTCTCTGGCATAGTAAGACTTTCCAGAGATTTCTTCAATAACTGATTGAAAATGGAAGGGCTCTCTGTGTACCCCTGTGGGATTCGGCACCATGCCAAAATACGGTTTCCAAACCGAAATGCAAAAAGTGGCTGGCTGTCATGATGCAACGGAATGGAAAAGAATTCACGACACAAATCAATTACTGTGTACCATTCTGCATCATGTGGGATCTGATACAAAATCACTGATGGATTAGGAACAATTGGACAACAAGGAACAACAATTTTGTTAATTTTTCTCAAATCTTGTACTATTCTGAATTTCCCACTTGGCTTTTTCAGTCCCATGATAGATGAATTACATGGACTGCTCATTATTTCCCGTAACACTCCCTGCTGGATCATTTTCTCAATCAGAGGGGTTACTCCTGCTATTATTTCAGGTGTCAGTCTGTATTGGGGAATATTCGGATAGGCTACTCCTTCCTTTACAGCTATTCTTACTGGGTCTACATTTCTCATCAGGCCTACATCTTCTCCAGTGAAATCCCAGACTGCTGCTGTGAAGTAGTGTTGCTCACTGGTTAGAGGCGGCAGACCCGAAGGCAGAGGACGGCCCGGGATCAGGGTTCAATTCCCGACGCGGCAGGGTCTTGGACCAGGGTCAGCGGACTTGATAATTCTCGCCTCGGTGCCTACACTAACCAGGGATCGCACTCGGCAACTCTGGGCATTAGCTTGTCTCATCTTCACAATGGCCCCCCCAGACCGCCAGGGATGCCTGGTTTCACCTTGGAGATTCCCGTCAGGGACCATCTCTCAGGGAAAGCCAGGACGGGTTCCCCAGCGGTCGAAGCGCAGAGATACTCCTCCGGGAGTCGATTCTAGCGCTATATAAGCATACAATACAATACAATTCACTGTCTGTTTCAATTCTGGGGGTAATTCATCTGGATTGAACACTGCATAGGTTCCAGCAACCTCACACTCTCGGTTAGCTATGGTCATTTTATACAGAAAATCTTCATCTGGGGTTTCAAAAGCTATACCATCTGGTGTACAGAAAATGGTGCAATTCATTTTGCACAACAAATCTCTACCTAGTAAATTTACAGGACTGGTGTCACACACCACAAATCGGTGCATGTCGGAAAATTTCCCTATTCTGACCTTTACCGGTTCAGTAAGGTACGTTTTAATCTGGGTGTTTGATACACCAACTACTTGGATTGTTTCATCCGAAAGAGGAAGATTCTTCACATCTGCTGATCTGACAGTGGATCGTGTAGCCCCAGTGTCTACTAGAAAAGTAATGTTCTCATCATTAACTTTCCCATCCACAAATGGTCCTGTCTGATCTATTTCTAAAGATGCGCCAAATACGCACCCTGCTTCCTCTTTTCGGCACCGTCAATAAAACTCCTCTGGCTCACTTTCATCATTTTGCAGCCAATATTGTGATACAGCGCTTGCGCGGGTCGGTTTGTTTACCTGCTCTTCATTGTAGAATCCCGTTTCTTTGCTATATCTTTGTACGCCCCGGCTCTGCGGTAAGGACGGTTTTGGCACCTGATTCTGCAGACCGACAGCCTTCTGCTGTTGCGGCGATGGGCCACTCCCCTCACACTGCACCTGTGGATTTAATGACGGATTTTCATCATTAGCAATAGGTGGATTTTTACACTCGGATTTCCAATGCCCTAGCCTGCCACAGTTGTGACAGGGAAATTTCTTCTTGGCTTCCTCAATGTTACCCTTTCCTTTTCCTGGGCCAAATCTTGATTTAATACCTGGATTAATAGCTTGTTCCACCAACTGAGCTTCCTGTCTCTCTGCAACTTTCACTTGAGCCCACATTGCCTTTTCCTTTAATTTTCGCTGTTTCGCCTCAATCTCATCACTGAAGTATTTTGCATGTCTCAGAATCTCATCTATTTTCTTGCTCTGCCAGTCTACGGTGTGCTGCTTGATCATGTCCCCAATCTCGTGACGCAGACCATACACGAATCTGTACACGAAATGACTCAGGTCCTTTTCTCCTAAACTGTCATTCCCACTGAACTGTTTAAAAGCTAGAATCAGTCTTTCATAGTATGCGTGGACTGACTCCTTCGCTTCTTGATGTGTTCGATCTATTTTAACCCAGTCAGTTTCTTTTGGAGGCACTTTGTTTTTTAAGAACACCATGACCTGCTCGTACTTTTTCATAACTTCAGGGTCTGGGGCTCCTGTTTTGGGATCTCTCGGGTATTCTTTGGTAGGCCAGTCTATGACTATTTTACATTCTGCCCACAAGTCTGCTGGCACAATTATATCAAACAGACTATTCAAATCGATCCACAGCACTTTTGACAATTCAACAAATCTGTCTACTTGTCTATACCACTCGACCGGCTTTTCCCGCAATCGAGGGAAGTCATTGGTAAATGACAAAATGTCCTGTCTAGTCCATGGGACATGCACATATCCCCCTCCTGGAATCTCCCTCATAGGGAACTCCATCACCACCTTTTCCTTTTCTCTCACAGGAAATGCTGAAAATGTTCTGTCTGAAGTGTCAATCCCGCTTCCTATACCACCTACTCTTCCACTTGTCCACATCTCCCCATTTCCTCAATACCGTGATTATATCCCTAATCTGCCCTATTCGCCCTGCAGCGTTCAGATTCTCAATGTCTTTTTCTGTGAAGTCCACTCGATATGGTTTTTGTAAAGCTTTTACTTTGTCCATGTCAATTCCCATTTCACTCGCTATTTCCGCTAGTCTGTCATGTAAATTCCTTGCTCTCCAAGTGACACTCTTACAAAGGAACAGTAGTTCCTCATCTTGGAAATTTTTCAGTTTATCTGTTGGAATAGTCCCTACAATCAACTTTTCTAACATCATCCGTAATCTTGCTACATCAACAGTATGAGATTCCTTTTCTTTATCCTGCAGGACTTTTAACCAGTCATTCAAGTCTTCAGTAGTTATGCTCACTGACTTCTCTATATTCCCTGGTTCTGTCAGTCGCTGTGGTTCTAGCATCGATCCTTCTACCATTCTGCTTCTTTCTACAGTGTCTGGACAATAAAATGGATTCTTTGACACATGTAATTCACCTTTACCCATAGTAGGTTCCCAGGAACTCTATTTCGCTCTCATCAGGGGCTGTTCTGCCTGTCTTGGATTCACATATGGAACTGTTAGTCCGTGCTCACTGCCTTTCTGCTTCTCAAAAATAGGCATAACAGGACCTATGGTCACAGGGACTGTGACTGCTTCTAGATTTTTCGTCAATTCTCTTATTTTCTCTGTCAGTTCTAATGTGGTTTTTGCTAGTTCCTTGGAATTTTCACTCTCAGCTCTATTTTCCTTTCCCCTTTCCTTAAGAGAATTTCTTCTTCTTACTTCTGGGGTCACAACTTCTGTCTTAATGATTCTCAGAGTTTCCCTCACTGGTGTACCTGAGGTTGGCGTTTCTGGTTCCTGCCTGTATGGAGGTGGATTTTTGTGAAACATATCATCTAAGACATCATCATCTGTCTCATTAGCCCCATACCTCCGGGTATCTACATGATATCTTTTTTCTAGGCAGTTCCTTCCTTCACTTTCTCCATCTGTTCTAAGGGGAAACAATCCTTCAGTCATGCTAGCATCTCGCCACCTTCTCATCCGATCACTATGAGTTTCACGATCGTTTGGCTGTCCAAACATGTACCTATAACGGCTCCCATTTCTCTGCTTCTCTCGCTCGTGCATCTCATCTTCCCACTCTGTTAATGCCTCAAACTGCGTAGGCCTAGGTCGCGGATCCAAGCCCATCATCTTTTTGCCGTAAGTTCCTCAAAATTGCCAAATTAAAGGACCCATCCTCTGGAAACGCTAGAACTCCATCTTCCTTTGTATATTTTGCCCAGTTGTCTAACCAAATGCAAGTATGATATCCATATTTCGCAGCCATAAAGGATGCAGGGGTTTTCGCTGGGGGAAGTAACTGTCCTTCCCTAGTCACGATCTTTTTGTCTTTCACAAACCACCCTTTCATCTTCCCAAATAGAGATTTTTTCTTCCTTTCAGGTGAATGATAATACATTCTCCTTTCTTTCGTAAACCCTTTAAGTCCTTCCTGCACGGTACGATCCTTAGTCCAATAGCAACGCGACTCTTACTCACGCACCAATCCTAGTGTCACTACGTCACTGTCACAATCACCAATCCTTGTGCAACTCACACTAACCCACCAATCCTGGAGCGCTTGCGTCGCTAGCACAATTTCCAATCCCTGCGCGACTCACACCAACGCACCAATCCTGGAGCGTTTACATCACTGACTAGCTGTCCAATCCCAGCGCGGTCCTACTGACGTCAACAGTCGCTTCAGTTGCTCTTGCTCCTGACTCCTGTCTCCAGTCTACCCCTCCTTTACAAAACTACTCGGTAGACTTTTGTTTCAATATACGATACTTGTTAGTTACAACGTATAAACATCTCCATTGTCTGCTCCGCTAACCACAGAATAGCAAAAAGACCTTTCCCACGAGAATTCTGCTTCCCGAGAGCAGCGCTTACCTCTGCCCTACTACAGAATATTTACGTCCGTTAGCAAAGTAGCACATCCCTCTACTTCACCCTTCTATCAAACATCAATTAACTGTTTTCTTCCGGATTTAAAACACATAGGTGGAAACGCAATGCTCCTGACAGATAAAACCAAAGCTCCACAATTAATTCGAATGCTATTTTCATTCGCGCACTTTCACACAAGGAAATGCTGTTCATTCACACAGAATCCTGCCTTTCCGAGAACAGCGAACAGTCTTTCCTACTACAGAATTATAACATACATTAACAAAGCAGCGCTTACCTCTACTTTGTCCTTCTTACAAGCTCAGAGAACACCTGCTACCTTTTCAGTGATAAGCGTTATTGGCATACCAATTCGGTTTCCTGGTACTTAAGACCAAAATTTCACAGGTAACCCATTTGCTATCATACGTACTTCTCACACACAGAAAGAATTTCCCTAACGGCTACACATGATGATGTCACCAAATCGAACCCAGACAATGTGACGCGCAACTTCAATTGTCACACGTTCCTTCCCGTGTACCTACGGGCTACTTCAATTCCGTCTTTCCCGAGAGCAGCACTTACCTCTGCCCTACTACGGAACTGTCACCGACTTTTTACATCCCAGAAGCCCTACAGACGACATAAACTCAATACGACATCAACATATAGTGTTAGTACATATATCAATACCATTCAAAAATCGATAAGCTATATACATGCCAATATCATCAAACCAATACAATAAAACTCATTTCTAGCTACCAAAAATACTGATAGATATATATATACACGTAAATCATCAAACCTAAATAATAAAAACCATCATCTTGCTACCAGAAAGAAACTGGTGCAGTTCAGAGCATAAAATCTTCCCCTGCTTCCACGGACGGAATGATTTCACAGTCACACGCACAGACACACATCACACGCTGGTGGGGCCCATAACACCAATATTCATTCTCATCACAGTATCCGTGCCTAACAGAGGAGATTTTCAATCTCCCACGAACTACACCTTCTATTACTCTGGATAGATGAGAATCACATCTATCGATTTTACCCTACTAGTCCCTCCATCCAGTGGTCGACTAGATCATTTAGTTAAGATAGGTTTTGATGGAAATCACTTCAACATTCGTTTAAAGCAAATAAACATTACCAGAAATAACCACCCGACACAGTTCTTCAAAACAATGATTTCTCTTTATCTAATTAAATTTTCAGTTAAATCCTAACAATGAAATATTATCTTTTGTCATAGTTACCTATTCTGGCTAATTGTCGTTCTCTAAGTCAGGAAAACTGGTCCTCAGAAATTGATCAGAGTTCTACCGTCCCGTCCTCTGCTGTCAGCATGGAGTGCCGCATAGAGTAGCATCGATCAGGGTGCGTCTCAAGCTCTCTGGGTGGTAACCTCATTTCCCTCTCTAGACTACTAATATTTATACCAAAATTTACATATACAAGTAACAATTTCAATATTTCCAGGTCATCGATTGGATCAGTTCAGTCACGTCTAAATACATTGAGAAACATCTTCAAATTTTCACATACGGATGATGTATAAACTAGGCGCATGGGAAAGGATGTTCTCAGGTCGGGGAAGTATCAGTCTATTGTTCATAGATGACTTTTGGTTCCCGGATGGAAACATTTGGTCCATGTTCAGGGACATTGGCATTTCGCTCAGAGTAGTCTTCATAGACCTGGTTCAGAGGTTCAAGGAGAGGGCATGACGTAGTCAGTGCAGGCGCCTTTCTCCATGGTTCAGATGATGTATTTATGAACTTTATTTTAGGCTTCATTCGGCAGCCATCTTTGGGTAGGCCAGAATAGACAACTTAAGTGGAAAAGAACAAAACGTAATTAATACATTGAAATGATCAAAACAGTGTTATTTCCCTGCTAATTCCCATATGTGCGTGTATTTATCTAGCCATATGCAACATCTAAAGCCATTAATGCATGTTTATTTAAGCGCAAATCACATTAACACTGCTCAAGCAACACTTATCGTTTTAATATGCATACAACTTAGTTCACTTATTATTTTAGCCATGCTAATGCATTCCCACATGTATTCTCTTTGTTAATCATGTAGGTTAGTACCATCACACCACTCAATTAATTATTAGAATTAATTATTTGTTCGTTTTAATATAAACTTATATAAATGGATTGGGTATACTAAAATATTTCATTTTTCCCGCTCCATCAGTCACACCTCCCTGTGACAGGATGCCTATTTTACTGCCTTCCTCTGCTCGAGCTTGGCTCAGCAGCAGGAGGGCAGAAATGTGTCTCTGGTCGGCAGCATCCATTTTGTGCTGTCCGGGTCGTGAAGGCTGGCACCGGATAGACCAGTGACCCCACGAAGCTCGCTTCAGAAGGGTGGAATCATACCTCCCACACCGGTTACCGGTGTAGAGGTATGATTCAAAGGTGTTTGATACCAAACATGATATGTTTCTATGCAGACGTTTTCGAGATAGCATTTACCAAGAGGTTATAATGCACCTCTACCTATATGCCCGGCTGAGTCATAGATAACCGGGGAGAATGGTCTCCGAAGGCTGCAGAGGGGCTCTGCTCATGTAGGGGCACCCTCTTACATAAAACCCAGCACCCTGCCTTTAGGATTGTTAAGGCCTACTATAGGGGTGACTTATACATTTTAAGTGTAGTGACCTATAGATATAGTGAACCTATATCTAAAGTACGTGGTGCAAGCACCAGCTTACACAGGTTGCTGTAGCAGACCTGTAGTTCCATTTTGCATGGCCTCTCATGGGTGGCATAACACATGCTTCAGCCCATGGGAGGACTCTGGGGTACCTATGCCCTCGGTCCATGGGTACCATATACTAGGGACTTATAAGGGTACCCCAGTATCCAATCTGTAGTGTACCAGAGTACATGCATAAAAATGTAAAGGAGAAAGCAGATAGACTGGGGTCCTGATTAGCAGGATCCCAGTCAGACTAGTCAAAACAATGCAACAACAAGCAAAAATTGGGGGTAATCATAAGTAGCAGTTCCTACTTTCCTACACATACCTCCCATGTGAATGTTATTATACTGTCCGTGCAGTGGGATAGTCGGTCCATTAAGGCTACCCAATAGTGGCACAATCAGGAATAGGCCTGCAGCCTGTGCAGAAGGTCTGCCTTTATCAACTGACAATAAGGGCAGGCAGCGCCAGTGGACCTGACATATCTGTTTATTTTCTCGGGGTAAAATAGGCTCTGTGTATAATTACAGTTGGATTAAACAGAACTTGGATTTCCGGGGACCTTGACAGAGCCTTCCAATACTGCCTGCCACTTACTGTCTTCATAGGGATGCCACAGATCTGCTCCCAGCTACTACATACATGAACTCATAATCATAATATTTTTTTCAGTTCCCAGAAAAGAATGTGGCACCTTGAACACTACTCCCATATCCAGTCTCCGCTTCCAAAGCATCCTTAGGTTGTTCCCTTCATCTGATAATACCAACTGGTAAGACTCCATTTGTTCTTCATTAAAATTGTTCGGCAATGCCAGTTGTTCTTCGCCTCACTATCTCAGAAATACAATGTGCTTTTCACTAACTAATGAATAGGGGTGGGCGGAATTTGCGAAGTCGCGTTACGCAAATCTCCGCGAAATGGTTTAAAATCTCCGCGAACACGCGGAATTGCTTGTTCGCGATGCTTTTTTCCTGTTCGCGACCGCTGTTTGCGTGCTCGGGGGGAAATATCTCGCGAACACGCAGTTTGAGATCGCGAACAAGCAAAAATTCCGCGAAGCTGCGGCAAGCAGAATTTTGGGCAATTTCGCGTTCTCCGCGGAACGCGAAATTACATAAATTCCGCAAATTCCGCAAGCGGAACGGAATTTACCGCCCAGGCCTACTAATGAATGCCTTTGGTCTGCGTCAGCAGAGGAGGAATTATGCAGGGAAAAACAACTTTCACATTAGTATTAAATGTCTCAACTGTAAGCTTAAGCCCCACAATAATGTTAACTTAACATTTCTCTTTGAATGCATTTTTGTTCTACAACCTACATATATCCCAATAAATGAAATCTTTAATATGAAAATCAAATAATCTTATACTATACTCCTATATGGTGCACTATAAGTAATACATGTATTATTAAATGAAAGTGACAACTGGTTACAATTTATAAAGTAAGCATTGAACACATGCATGATTCATTTTCACTAATCCCTGGCGAATGCACTGCAATAAATGTATTTTAGCGCACCACCTTACAATCTAAACCTATAGAAGGCTTTTTTGAAAACGAAAGAGTTAGTATGCACATATATATATATAAAAAATTAAAGGCACTTGCCATAGAGTTGGTTCACCATCTCATTAATATTATTGCGTTACATGAGTAAATAAGGCCAAATGTAAATATTCATATTTATGGCCTATCCAAACGTGGAAGGATGGAACAAAAATTACGTACTCCAGCAGTATACAATCATGTTATGTTTTCTGGAGTCAGGGAATCCTCTTGTTCTATTCAACAGAGCGGGTTTGGTGGTGACTGAGTAAGTAAGCTTATTTTCAATTGGATAAGTTCATTAAAAGTATTACAAAGAATTATTGAACCGGTAAAACACTATACTTACATTAAAACACTTACAAATTAAACCTTAAACCCACTCAGTACACAGTAGCAATGGGTAAACTCAGACCCTCGTTCACAGGTATAAAACGTACTAATTACACAGACTACCTGATATAAATCCACCATTTTTAATCCAAGATTTGTAGTAATGTGCAACTTTAATAACTTTGCATCACAATCACACTTTGCTATTGGTCAGTTGCATTTACTGAAGTAGACAAGTACTTTGTCTCTGTGTTTTATCCCCCCAGCGACAACCTGATTATTCATTAGTTTAAAACAGAGTTGTATGCATCTGCAATAAATTCCCTTCATACTGCAAGTACTAGTGTATTAGCCAGTGTCTTTTCTCATTCACTAATATGGACCCGGGCATAGCAGGTGGCTTACAGATTTGACCTTTTAGGCACCCAAGTGACCATAGCACCAAAAACAGCGACAGATGAGCACTTGAATCCAAAACACCTGTGCTCTGTAATATTAATTCGAATATCAAGTATTCTAATTGCGTTTTTGCTGACAAAGATATTATATCAAATACCTGTGCATGTAAATCACCATTCTAACCAGCACAATTTGAACATCAATCACGGTTTGACCGCCGTTTTAAAAGCACCCCGGCAGGAGGGGCATTATACCACCCTCCAGAGACAACACCCAAACCTTATAGAACCCCTCATAGTTTGCCCCGCTGGGGTTCCTTTCCCACCCATCTTGTGCAGCTCATTCTCTGGCAATACCTATGTGGAATAGTTCCACATAGAAGGGAGGGTGCAAGTCTGCACGAATTACCTTCAATAAAGATGTTAGAGTCAGGCTGTAACCAGAACACAAAATAAGGTACTGGATTTGTGTTCCATGTTCTCCTTTTGTCTTGCTCACTCTACATTGTAAGGTATCCAAACTTCCAAATAGTTGTAGAATTTTACCTGGTACCCAAAATGCACTTCATTTTAGTTTTAAATTAACAATTAAATGCCACACCTTGGTTTTATGTGCACCCAAGCTGTTGACTGCCCTGGGTTTTTGAAGTTCAACCAAAAATCAAAATGTTGGCAGAAAAAAAAGCCCAAACTGGACCTATTCTTTTCCACAGGGGCTATCCTCCCCAGAAAAAGAAGCATGTCTCTCTGCGGTCACCTGCTCTCCCACAGATATCCAGAGAACATTTGAATCAAAATATTTTTTTCCTCGTATTATTGTGTGTATCTTTCATGATCTGTCCTCGGAAGATCGAATAAAGACTACTTGTCTTGACTTGAATCAAAATATTGAATCTTTCAAAAGATATGAGGGACGTACTAAGACCATCGAATCCCCTCAAATGATTCAAGGGTGCCGCAGTGCACTTATCAAAGGATTCACCAACGACTATTTATGAGTGTGCACATACATTTTTCAGAGCTCCATCTCTGCACAAGTGTATGACTGCAACTGGCCAGTAGAGACCCTGGAGTGTGAGGTTACAGATGCTGAAAAAAATATGGGCTATATTATCAAGGAATGGTGATAACATTATCGCCGCTTTAGCAGCAGGAAACTGCCGCTAAAGCGGCGATAATGAGCTTGATAATATGCCCTTGAGAATTCCCATAGAAGCCCAGGTTCTGGTGTGAACCTGGGCTTCTATTGGAATTCTCTATGGCATATTATCAAGCCCATTATCGCCGCTTTAGCAGCAGTTTCCTGCCGCTAAAGCGGCGATAATGTTATCGCCATTCCTTGATAATATTGGCCCTATGTGTTTTTTACATGCTCCTCTTTTGGCCTCTGTATTTCTCTGAAATTACATCACCCTTCCAAAGTCACTGCAGTGCTGTAGATTCACAGGTCTCATTTGTTAGCATTGGGTTATAGAACCTCTATGCATCACTGGCGAGGGTGATGATTCTAGTGCTTATCCTGGAGTACCTATCACAGCAGGATTAACGCTGCTACACTAGAGGTGTATCACGTTCTGAATAGCCTTTATTGCAGCACAGGGATATGTAATACATTGGAGTTGCAGGTCTCAGGGCTTCCTCTGAATGACAGATCAGAGGTCTGTGAACTTCTATAGGGGCATATCAGCAACACCCGGCGATAATTATCGCTCAGCGCTCTTAGCGTGAGGATAATTATCGCCGGGTAACGTGGAATTTTATCGCTGAGATAGCGTGCTATTAGCAATGCTTATCACCTTAGCGATAAAAATCCTCACGCTAACTGCCTAACGTGAGATTATCACTGGAAACCCAGCGATAATCTCACGTAGTGTGGCGTTAGCTTGCTGATAGGGACTCACAAACTTAGCCATGATATCCACCTTCCATAGGATATCATGGCTATGTCAGTCCTCAAGCAGGTGTAAGGAAAGTAGCGATAACAGGGGTTATCGCTACTTTTCCTGCTGCTATGCTTCATAGCGTGGGGCTTGATGATAGGAGAAATGTCGCTTAGCGACATTTCTCCTGTCATGTCAGGTCAGGAACGCCCACTTTGCATCTCATTAGAGATGCAAAGCTGGGCGTTAGGAATCCCCATGCTAAAGCAAGGTTTCACGCGTTAGCGTGGCCTTGCTAATTAGGCGATAAAATTATCGCCGCTTTTCGTCCGAAAACGGCCGCAAAAGCAGCGATATTTTTTATCGCCAGCTTGTAAATATGCCCCATAGTTGATCTCGAGTTGGAGCAAAGAATGTTTTACATCCAAATGTAAATGTCAAGGTACTTATAGAGCACACTGTCACCAGACAGACACCTTGCGGTGTCACCTTTGTGGTTTCCTGGCGCTGATACTCATACCACTGTGGAACCCCTCCTGGCTTTCCCTGTGAAGTGTCCACTCCTGGGCACCCCCAGGGTAAAGCCAGGCATCCTTAGCGCTGTTGGGGCTGGTGTGGAGGCTAAGCAAGCTATTGCCCAGAGTTGCAGCGTGGGGCCGTGATTAGACTAGGCACCGAGGCGAGAATAGACAGGACCGAGGAAATTGAGCCCAAGCCCTGCCGAGGCGGGAATCGAACCCTGGTCCCTGGCCAGAACTCTGCTTCAGGGTCTGCCGCTCTAACCATTGAGCCACACTCCTCCACATCCAAACAATATGGCTCGCACTATTATTAATGCAGCACACTGGGCACTTCATGATGTGCCATGATAAAGAAAGGGTTGGGATAGGTCTGTACCCTCTTAGTGGACGTGGAAACGCTGTTATGTGAAGTTGGAAGTTCGATGACTTCTCATCAGCCTCCCTCTGAGAGAAGGATCTCTTGTATCTCTTGTTCAGCTCTTACAGGACCAATGTGTACAATCAGCCAACGTCTCACACACATTGCTTCAGAGACACGGTTTATCGCTGCCCATCTAAAACATTCACTATGAACTCATCTCTGGTCTGCAAAGGAGAGCTACAAAGGGGTGTGGGCAGTTTACCTTCCACATACTATCCAATGAATGTGTGCCATCCTGCACATTCACTTTTCTATCCTGTTTGCCTAAATACCTTTACGAGCAGCTGTCAGGGATGTGTACCCTAAGGCGGCCTGAGGTGGGCCAGGCGGATGCTTTGGCACCATTTATATCCAACACACATCACATTAGCATGTGAAGTCAAAGTAGGAAGGGCATGATGTACAAACGCTTTTTAATTCACACACCAGGCACGATTTATGGCTGAAAAACACCTTGAACCTGTGTACGAAAGACTAAAATTGTTATATATGCAATAAGTGCTCAGCCAACATTTCAAATTGTGATTAGGTTATTTTGTAATACTTCCTAACAGCGAATTTCAAACAGTGAATTGCATCTTCATGTATTAAAGATTCGCAATCTGCGTATTTGCACTTGCAAAACACCATCAAGTGGAAGCAGTTGACAATCAGGTACAATGTGCAATAAAAAAGAAACGGCCGGACTGTAGCTCCATTTTCCAAAATGGCTACCCCGTATGCAATAGTGAGGAGAATGTGGATTGTGTGAGCACAGCAGAGGAAAAAGAGCCAGGAGAGGACGTTCAGGGTCAGAGTGACACTGTGTGACCAGACAAAGGAGGACATTTATGGCAGGTAGAGACTAGTAGTTGGCTTCTTCTGGAGCTCATAAAGAAACGAGACTTCGCCCTAGGAACAGACACACATAGATGCCACGCCATCACGACATGTGTGCTGGACCTATGCTCATGTCACCTCTGTGTGCAGGTAGTTATCAAAGCACTGTCGCTGCAGCAGGGGCCCCAGAGAGCCCGATACAGAACAGGGTATTCCGCACCTTTCTGGATTCCTTATTGAGTACAATAAACACGTGCACAGCCGCCCCTCCCCTTTAAAGCCCTCGAGATTTACATGATGCTTGAGCACATCTTCTTCAAGTCATTGGCTTTCTTAATGGGACTTATGTTCTGATGTACACCACTCCACGAGTGTGTAACTCTTCAAATGCCAATCAACGCACACGAGGTCTGCAATGCGGGGCGTCTCATAACAATCATTGTGGCTTGTTACCCCAGCAGGATCAATGACTCATACATGTTCAGACACTGTGCACCAAACAATGCCTTGAAAGATGATTCTGGAGGGCTTTTGGATAAGTCACATACACACTGGTGTGAATAGAGAGTGTGAATGCCACACTGTATGTACATTATATCAACTTTCTTAGTGTTGTAAGTGATGGTGCATATGCCACCAATCCCCAGCTCCTTAAATTGTACCTCAATGCCCATGCCTAGAGTGAAAGGACGTTCAACACTGCAAATAGACAAACCTGCTCAGAATATTTGGTCTGCTCACTAGAACATTCAATGTCTACACAAGAATAGTGGCGCTACCTATCAAAAGCATGAGACCTCGTGTGAAATCATAGCTTGCTGTGGTATGAAAAGGTGTCGGCTCTGTACCTGTTGATGATGACTCTGATAATGAGGCTACCCCAACCCCATACCAAGGGCCGGATGCCGTCAGGAGTGCAGACGGACGGGCATAACACGTGACAGCCAGCCATTTGTGAAGAACGTGCTGTATGTGCCAGATGGCAATGTTGCAGGTTGGAGAATAAATGATGTTGTCCTGTTTACTCACAAGTATTACATTAGCCATTACACAAAACAACAGCCATTCCTAGCATGTACTCCATGATGTAAATACCAGAAAATACACAAAGGAACATTTTCATAGCCTATTGTAGCATTAGAAATAGGATGCCATGGATGTGAATCAATGCCTTGTCATCTGCTGACACACATTGGCCCTCTCTGTGGGTGCAGCTGCCCCAGTCCTAGCCCCTTCACGCTTAGCACTCCGGCTCCTGGTACTGTGTCCACGTTGTATCTTTTGCATAGATGTACTGCCAAGTCTGGACAGCTTGTCGCTTTCTGCAGATGCCACTTGCTCCTTAGTTGCTATGTATAAGGTACAGAGCTCCTCCAATGCTTGTGGGACACCCCCGCGCCGCACGGCCACCAGCTGCTGCGTGTGCCCCATTGCCTTGCCCACTGCCTCGCTGCCTGCCTCGCTGCCGCTGACCACGCCCCCTCCTCCGAGCGGCGTGGTCCGTGCTCGCCTGCCGGCTGCCTGAACTTCTGTTAGTTTTGGTCTTGTTTTTCTTCCATTTGTGCCTGTTTTACTGTACTTTGTGCCCGTGTTAGCGTTTTCCTTCCTGTTTGCCCGCCTACCTCGCCGCCCTCCGATCTCCCTCCCCGCTTCCCGCCACCGCCGATTACCCCGCCCCTTTTTCTCTTCTGTACCCTCCCCGCTCCCGCCTCCCAGCTGCTCCGCCCACCCGCGCACTTGGCCTTATATGGCGACCGTGCGACGCAGGTGAGTGTGACCCACTTGTGGGACACCCCCGCGCCGCACGGCCACCAGCTGCTGCGTGTGCCCCATTGCCTTGCCCACTGCCTCGCTGCCTGCCTCGCTGCCGCTGACCACGCCCCCTCCTCCGAGCGGCGTGGTCCATGCTCGCCTGCCGGCTGCCTGAACTTCTGTTAGTTTTGGTCTTGTTTTTCTTCCATTTGTGCCTGTTTTACTGTACTTTGTGCCCGTGTTAGCGTTTTCCTTCCTGTTTGCCCGCCTACCTCGCCGCCCTCCGATCTCCCTCCCCGCTTCCCGCCACCGCCGATTACCCCGCCCCTTTTTCTCTTCTGTACCCTCCCCGCTCCCGCCTCCCAGCTGCTCCGCCCACCCGCGCACTTCGCCTTATATGGCGACCGTGCGAACGCGCAGCGGTCACGTGCAGCGGGTGCGCCGAAGGCGCGCCAAAGGCAAGCCCGTCTACGCCCGTCCGCGCCTGGACCGCGCCCAGTACCAGGACCCCTGGACCCCACCGACGGAAGACGACCCGACAGTCCTACGACGCCGCAACACTCATCGCACTCAACACCGGCGGGACCCAGGGATGCTACCGAGCCACTCCGAAGCACACCTATGGACCCTTCAGCTGCCACGCCTGCAAGTTCACCTGCATCCGGACCTGCCCGGCACCAGCACCTGCCAAGCCGAACACCAGCAGCAACCACCTCAAGTGCATCCTGCTCAACACCCGCTCCGTCCACAGACACGCCATCGAACTCTGGAACCTCCTCGACACCACAGCCCCTGACGTTGCCTTCATCACGGAGACCTGGATGAACGCCTCCTCAGCGCCCGACATCGCCATCCCAGAAGGATACAAGATCACCCGGAAGGACCGCAACGCCAACCAGGTGGGAGGAGGCATCGCCATCATCCACAAGAACACCATCCGCATCACGACCAGCACCGACAACACCCCACCCTCCGCCGAACACCTGCACTTCCAGATCCACACCGACCCGAAGACCACCCTCAGAGGCACCCTGATCTACCGACCTCCGGGACCACGCACTCAATTCAGCGAGGACATCGCCGACTTCGTCAGCCCGCACGCCCTCCCCTCCGCTGACTACATCCTCCTGGGGGACTTCAACTTCCACCTGGAGAACAACAACGACTGCAACACCAGCACCCTGCTCGACAACCTCGCCAACCTTGGACTCAAGCAGCTGGTGTCCACCCCCACCCACCTCGCCGGACACACACTCGACGCCATCTTCTCATCCAGCAAAGACATCGCCTTCAGCCACGCCACAGAACTCCACTGGACAGATCACAGATGCATCCACTTCACCTTCAGAAGAACGACGACCCACCACCACCAGCAACAGGTTGCCCGAAGAAGCTGGAACAAGATCACAGCCGACCAGCTCGCCGCCTCCCTGAGCCAGCACCCTCCGGCCAGCTCAGCGAACCTCAGCCAGGCCGCCGACAACCTCACGAAGTGGATCAGCAACTGCGCGGACGAACTCGCCCCACTGAGGACCCCGCCCAGCAGACCCGGCAGCAAGAGAGCCCCATGGTTCACCGACGAACTCAAGAGCTCCAAGAAGAACTGCCGAGCCCTCGAGAAAGCCTGGAGAAGGGAACCCACGCTGGACACCAGGACCACCCTCAAGCTCGCCACCCGGAAACACCACCAACTGATCCGCATCGCCAAGAAAACGGCTTTCAAAAACCGACTGGACAACAACACACACAACTGCAAGGAACTCTTCAACATCGTGAAAGAGCTCTCCAACCCCAACGCCGGAAACAACGACGTCACCCCTTCGCAAGACCTCTGAAACTCCCTCGCCTCCTACTTCCACAACAAGATCGCGGACATACACTACAGCTTCAGCACTCAACCGACGCACGCCACGACCGCAGCATCGCCACCCACCACCACCCTCCGCGCCTGGACCCCGGTCAACACCGAAGAAACCGTCCACACGATGAACTCCATCCACTCCGGATCTCCGACCGACCCCTGCCCTCACCACGTCTTCAACAAAGCCGACGAGGTCATCGCACCCCACCTGCGGGACATCATCAACACCTCATTCGACACCGCCACCTTCCCCGAGAGCTGGAAGCACGCCGAACTCAGCGCTCTACTGAAGAAACCTACAGCAGACCCCACCGAACTCAAGAATTACCGCCCCATCTCTCTACTCCCGTTTCCAGCCAAAGTCATCGAGAAGACCGTCAACAAACAGCTGGCCACCTTCCTCGAGACGAATGGATCCCTCGACCCATCGCAGTCCGGATTCCGGGCCAACCACAGCACCGAGACCGCCCTCATCGCCGCCACTGACGACATCCGAACCCTGATGGACAACGGGGAAACAGCGGCCCTCATCCTCCTAGACCTCTCCGCGGCTTTCGACACGGTCTGCCACCGCACCCTAGTGCAGCGCCTCAGCAACGTCGGAATCCAGGAGAAGGCGCTGGAATGGATCGTCTCCTTTCTCGACGGAAGAACACAAAGAGTCCGCCTACCACCGTACAAGTCAGAGGCCACCAAAGTCATCTGCGGCGTCCCTCAAGGATCCTCACTGAGCCCGACTCTCTTCAACGTCTACATGAGCCCCCTCGCGGCCATCGCACGCCAACACAACCTCAACATAATCTCCTACGCCGACGACACCCAGCTGATCCTCTCCCTGACCAACGACCCCGCCGCCGCCAGAGCCAACCTGCACGAAGGGATGAGAGAGGTAGCCGAGTGGATGACGACGAGCCGCCTGAAGCTGAACACAGATAAGACGGAGGTCCTCATCCTGGGCTCCTCGCCCTCCGCCTGGGACGACTCCTGGTGGCCCCCCGCCCTGGGCACCGCACCCAAACCGACGGACCACGCACGCAACTTGGGTTTCATCTTGGACTCCTCCCTCTCCATGACCAGGCAAGTCAACGCCGTCTCCTCGTCGTGCTTCAACATCCTGCGCATGCTTCGGAAGATCTTCTGGTGGATCCCCACAGAGACCAGGAAGACCGTCACCCAGGCCCTCGTCACCAGCCGAATGGACTACGGCAACGCACTCTATGCCGGAACCACCGCCAAGATCCAGAAGAGACTCCAGCGCATCCAGAACGCCTCAGCCAGACTCATCCTCGACATCCCACGACACAGCCACATCTCCGGACACCTAAGAGACCTGCACTGGCTCCCGGTCAACAAGAGAATCACCTTCCGCCTCCTTACCCACGCACACAAAGCTCTCCACGACCAAGGCCCGAGCTACCTCAACAACCGAATCAACTTCTACGCCCCCAAACGCCACCTCCGATCCGCCAGCCACGCCCTCGCCGCCATCCCACGCATCCGCAGAGCCACTACAGGAGGAAGGTCCTTCTCCTACCTGGCCGCCAAGACCTGGAACTCCCTCCCGGCCGACTTGCGTCTGACCCAAGACCACCTCTCCTTCAGGAAGAA